>NC_089843.1:114962212-115579295 GCF_035609145.1 Eleutherodactylus coqui | reverse complement strand
AGCAAGAGTATTGGCGAACCCCAGTAACATTTCTGTAGCCAGAGTATAGACGGACCCCAGTAACATTTATGTAGCAAGACTTTAGGCGAACCCCTGTAACATTTCTGCAGCAAGAGTATAGGTGGACTTCTGTAACATTTCTGTAGCATGAGTATAGGCGGACCCCAGTAACATTTCTGTAGCAAGAATATAGGGGGACCCCAGTAACATTTCTGTAGCAAGAATATAGGCGGACCCCAGTAAGATTTCTATAGCAAGAATATAGGCGGACCCCAGTAAGATTTCTGTAGCAAGAGTTTAGGCGAACCCCAGTAACATTTCTGTAGCCAGAGTATAGGCGGACCCCAGTAACATTTATGTAGCAAGAGTTTAGGCGAACCCGTGTAACATTTCTGTAGCAAGAGTATAGGTGGACCCCAGTAACATTTCTGTAGCAAGAATATAGGCAGACCCCAGTAACATTTGTGTAGCAAGAGTATAGGCGGACCCCAGTAACATTTCTGTAGCAAGAATATAGGCGGACCCCAGTATCATTTCTGTAGCAAGAGTATAGGCGAACCCCAGTAACATTTCTGTAGCCAGAGTATAGGCGGACCCCAGTAATATTTATGTAGCAAGACTTTAGGCGAACCCCTGTAACATTTCTGCAGCAGGAGTCAAGGTGGACCCCTGTAACACTTCTGTAGCAAGAGTATAGGCGGACCCCAGTAACATTTATGTAGCAAGAGTATAGGCGGACCCCTGTAACATTTCCGTAGCAAGAGTATAGGCGGACCCCAGTAACATTTATGTAGCAAGAGTATAGACGGACCCCTGTAACATTTCTGTAGCAAGAGTATAGGCGAACGCCTGTAACATTTCTGTAGCAAGAGTATAGGTGAACCCCTCAAACCTTTCAGTACCAAGTGTGTAGGCGGACCCCTGTAACATTTCTGTAGCAAGAGTCTAGGCGAACCCCTGAAACATTGGTATACCAAAAGCATAGGCGAAGACCTGAAAAAATTTGGTGTACACAAAGTGTAGGCGAAGGCCAAAAAAATTAGTTAGATAACAGTATAGGCAAGAGCCTGAAAAATTGGTGTACCAAGAGTACAAGTGTACCCCTGAAAAATTGCTCAACTGAGAGGGCAGGTGAAACCCATAAACATTTTTTAAAGATACAGCTCGCTGTTGCTTAATTTGTAACAGAGCCTAGAGGCAGCCCTGTGAAAAAAAATTAGTTTCTGTTAAAGTATAAATACTTTTGAAACTTTGAAAAATTGTAAAAAACTTTTAAACTGAGCCTTTTGAGCTGCAGAAAAGTTGGCAGTTCAGCTTGATTACATGCTGTTTTAGGAGGAGGAGGAGTAATAATATCTGAGAGTGATTGACAAAACTAATTCCCCCTTTTTTTGTGGTGATAGAGGATGCATTTTTCTCCTGTTGCAGCGAAAAGAAACATTAAGTTCCGCTGCTTTCCGCCGGTGGAAAAGAGAAGTCTGGGAAAATCCAGCCTTTGTTCATCTTTATCAGTGTAAGCATGTTGGCACTGGCAGTTGACAGGCGGGTACGCTTATCCGTGATGATTCCCTCAGCTGCACTAAACACCCTCTCTGACAAGACGCTAGCTGCAGGGCAGGCCAGCACCTCCAGGGTGTACAGCGCAAGTTCGTTCCACGAGTCTAGCTTTGACACCCAATAGTTGTATGGAGCAGAGGCATCACAAATGACAATGGTATGATCGGCTATGTACTCCCTCACCATCTTTTTACAGTGCTCCCTCCGACTCAGCCTTGACTGGTAAGTGGTGACACAGTCTTGCTGGGGAGCCATAAAGCTGGCAAAGGCCTTGGAGAGTGTTCACCTGCCTGTGCTGGACATGCTGCCTGATGCCCGCGCCTCCCCTGCTACTTGGCCCTCGGAACTGTGCCTTCTGCCACTAGCGCTGTCAGATGGGAACTTTAGCATCACTTTTTCCACCAGGGCCCTGTGGTATTGCATCACTCTCGTACCCATTTCCTCTTTGGGAATGAGAGTGGAAAGGTTCTCCTTACACTGTGAGTCTAGAAGGGTGTACACCCAGTAATCCATGTAGCCAGAATGCGTCTACGGCGAGGGTCACGGGAAAGGCAGCCTAACATGAAGTCAGCGATGTGTTCCAGGGTTCCAGTACGCAACACATTGCTGTCCTCATTAAGAGGATGACTTTCAAGATCCTCCTCCTCCTCCTCTTCAGCCCATACACGCTGAACAGATGTGAGGCAAGCAGCATGGGTACCCTCTGCAGTGTGGCCAGCTGTCTCTTCTCCTTCCCCCCCTCCTCCTCCTCCTCCCCTTCCCCCTCCTCCTCCCAAACGCGCTGAGATATAGACATGAGGTAGGTCTGGCTATCAAGCGACATACTGTCATCTCCCGTCTCCTGTTCCAACCGCAAAGTGTCGGCCTTTATGCTTTGCAGCGAACTTCTCAGCAGGCAAAGCAGCGGGATGGTAACACTAATGATAGCCGCTCACCATCTGGGTGGACTCCTCAAAGTTTCCGAGGACCTGGCAGATATCTGCCATCCATGCCCACTCCTCAGTAAAGAATTGCGGAGGCTGACTACCACTCTGCCGCCCATGTTGCAGCTGGTATTCCACTATTGCTCTTCGCTGCTCGTACAGCCTGGCCAACATGTGCAGCGTAGAATTCCAGCGTGTGGGCACGTTGCACAGCAGTTGGTGCTCTGGCAGCTGAAACCGACGTTGCAGGGTCCTCAGGGTGGCAGCATCCATGGTGGACTTGCGGAAATGTGCACAGAAGCGGCGCACCTTGCCAAGCACGTCAGACAAATGGGGGTAATTTTTCTGAAGCCGCTGAACCACCAGATTGAAGACGTGGGCCAGGCATGGCACGTGTGTGAGGCTGCCAAGCTGCAGAGCAGCCACCAGGTTACGGCCGTTGTCACACACGACCATGCCCTGTTGGAGGCTCAGCGGCGTAAGTCAGAGGTCGGTCTGCTCTGTCAGACCCTGCAACAGCTCGGGGGCCATGTGTCTCTTGTCACTTAAGCTGATTAGTTTCAGCATAGCTTGCTGACTCTTGCCCATTGCTGTGCTGCCGCACGCTACCGATTGCTGGCGACGTGCTCACACTTCTTAATTGAGGGATAGAGGTGGTGGAGGAGGAGCAGGGGGAGGGTTTGGAGGAGGTGGCATAAAACGCCGCAGATACCAGCACAGAGGTAGGACCCGCTATTCTGGGTGTGGGTAGGACGTAAGCAGTCCCAGGCTCTGACTCGGTCCCAGTCTCCACCAAGTTCACCCAATGTGCCGTCAGGGAGATATAGTGGCCCTGCCCAACAGTACTTGTCCCTGTGTCCGTGGTTAAGGGGACCTTCCCAGTAACCGCTTTGGTGAGGACACGATTTATATTGCGGGAGATGTGCTGGTGTACGGCACACCGGGAAAAACAATGGCGACTGGGGACCGAGTAGCTCGGGACCGCCACCGCCATCACGGAAGCAACTCCAGTCTGATTAATTTGGCAATGTGCTCGTTTACACCTTCTGCATGCGGCTGGGTGGCGGTGTATTTCCGCTTTCGCTCCAACGCTTGTGTTAGCAACAGCTGAACGCTGCACTGAGAGATCTTGCTGGATGGAGTGGAGGACTGTGGAGGTGAGGGTGTGGGTGCAGGCCGGGAGGCGCTCGTGCCTGCATCCTGGGAGGGGGATTGGATCTGTGTGGCAGGTTGTGGCACAGCGGAAGAGGGAGTGGTGTGACCCGGAGGCGGTGAATGGCCTTCGTCCCACCTCGTGGGGTGCTTGGCGATCATATGCCTGCGCATGCTGGTGGTCGTCAGGCTGGTAGTGGTGGCTCCCCGGCTGATCTTGGTGTGACACAAGTAGCACACCACAGTTTGTCGGTCATCTGTGCTCTCACTGAAAAACATCCACACCCTTGAACACCTAGCCCTCTGCACGGAGGCTTGCTGCGAGGGGGTGCTTTGGAAAACAGTTGGGGGATTCTTCGCTCTGCCCCTGCCTTTACCCCTGGCCACTCCACTGCCTCTTCCAACCTGCCCTGCTGCTGCACTTGCCTTCTCCTCTGAAGCCCTGTCCTCAGTAGGCTTAGCAAACAAGGTGGGGTCAGTCACCTCATCATCCAGCAGCTCTTCCTCCGAATCCTCTGTGCACTCCTCCCTCGGACTTACTGTCCTTACTACTAGCTCACTTCCAGACAACTGTGTCTCATCATCCTCATCCACAAAAAGCTCTTGAGACAGTTGCCGGAAGTCCACAGCCTCATCACCCGGACTCCGGGAACTTTCCAATGGTTGGGCATCGGTCACGACAAACTCCTCATATGAGAGAGGAACCGTTTTTTCCCACTCATGGCAGGGACCCGAGGACAGTTTCTGGGAGTCTGCCTGCTCAGAACATGTGATTTTCATGGATTCAGGAGTCTGGGAGGAAGGAGGAGCAGCCAGAGGAATCAGAGTTGTAGTCCCTAGGCTGAGAGTAGTGGACTGCGTAGAAGACTGGGTGGTCGATACATTGCTGGACGCATTTTCTGCCATCCATGACAGGACCTTCTCGCACTGCTCTGTTTGTAATAAAGGTCTACCACGCGGACCCACAAATTATGATATGAAGCGGGGGAGCCCAGAAACTTGCCTCTCTCCTAATCCCTCAGCAGCCGTCTGTGATTCACCCCGCCCAGGAACTTGGCCTGTGCCCACGCCCTTACTTGGGCGCCCGCATCCACGTCCTCGACCCTTACCCCTACTCCTCATCATGGCGGATTAAGGATAGAGGAGGGCCCAAATAAATTACCCCACTGGACAGTGCTGACAAATGTGGCTAATTCACTGCACACAGAGACTTGTAGATACCGGAGGCTCTACGCCGTGACTTGAAAAAATTAACCTGCTGTCTTGTGCTGATACCTAGGGGTAATTTACCGCTCACAGAGACTTGTAGATAAGAGAGGTTGTATGGAGTGGGAGAAGACGCTACAGCCAGTGGATAGTGCTGGTAACTGCGGCTATCTCAACCCCCCTCAAGAAAAGGGTATTGTGAGACGCTCTGCACAGTAGCAAAGCTGAAATACTTTGCAGTGGCCTAGAAAATATTAGAGTACTGTTTCACGGTGAGACCTCAGTGTTATGCACTGCAGGCTGAGAACGCTATAAGTGAAAGGCTGGGAACAGGCCTAGATGTGTAATAAAAATATTGATGCACTACTGCTCCCAGCCAGCCACAACTATAATGCACACGGTGAGAAGTAGCCTTAAAAAGGACTGCTTTGGTTCTTGTAAAGAGGATCACGACTGTAAAACGTTCCCAATATAGGCAGCTCTGTCCCTAAACTCTGCCTAATGCACTGCAGACTGAGAATGCTATAGCTGAAGTAGCCTGCACAGCCCGAGATGCTTAAAAAAAAATTGGTGCACTACTGCTCCGAGCCAGCCACAACTATAATGCACACGATGAGGAGTAGCCCGCAGGCAGGACCAGTTTAAGTACTTGGCGGTCACCTGATTGGCCCAGCCACTCACTGCTGTTGGCGGGCAGAGGGCTGGCACATCACAGCAGGAAGTGGTAATGCCTTCCCGCATGTTTATTGGCTAGAAAATGGTGCTAAACATGCGGGGAAGGAAATGCAATTGACTCGAGTACCGCGTGGTGTTAGTCTCGAGTAACGAGCATCTCAAGCACCCTAATACTCGAACGAGCATCAAGCTCGGATGAGTGTGCTCGCTCATCTCTAACCAGATGTGATGTATGGTGTTCAACTCTCCAGAGTTACAAAAACAAGCACTCACATAGGAAGAGGTGTACTTTGGTAATCTCTCAGAAGTAAGATACCATCTTGATAAGAGTTTGTAATATGTTTTGTTAATATTATTAGAGATTGATAAGGTACTGATTCTCATAAAGGAGGTAGAGCCAGTATATGTTATTTATCTAAATTGACTACAGAGAGATGAAATATATCCCTTATCCCTAGGAGCAGTGCAAAAGGCTACCACAAATGTGATTGTGTGAGTTTTTTGGGTATTCTGTATATCTAAAAGAGCACAAAAAAATGTATATATTTCATAGAAGCATAGAATGGTAGAGTTGGAAGGGACCTCCAGAGTCATCGGGTCCAACCCCCTGCTCAGTGCAGGATTTACTAAATCCTCCCAGACAGATATTTGTCCAGCCTTTGCTTGAACACTTCAATTGAGGGAGAACTCACCTCCTCCCATGGTAACCTGTTCCACTCATTGATCACCCTCACTGTCTTTGAGTATGATCACTTAGTCAGTTCTCAATCCACCTAACAGTTGCCCTGTCAATCACATATTTGGTCATTTTTTCAATAAGTATAGTATGAGATACTTTGTCAAATGCTTTACTAAGGTAAAAAAAAAACTATATCCACCGCATTTCCCTGATCTACCCAGTCAGTAATACTATCATAGAAGGAAATTAGATTCATCTGGCATGACTTGTTTGTTACAAACCCATGCTGGCTCTGGTTAATTACTCCATTTTCATCCAAGTACTTGCATACATGCTGTTTATAGAAGTCAGGCTCACAGGTCTGTAGTTTCCGGGATCCTCCTTCTTCCCTTTTTGAAGATAGGGACAACATCTGCCCTTTCCCAATCTTCTGGGACTTCTCCTGTTCTCAAGGAATTTTCAAAAATTATGGTGAGTGGTTCAGCAATTACCTCTGCTGCTACCTTTAGTATCCTAGGATGTAATTCATCTGGACCTTGAGACTGGAATTCATTTAAGTTAGCTAAGTGTTCCTCCCTCACCATCCCTCAGCTTACAGAACACCTGCATTATTTTATTCCCCCAATAGCACAGGGAAGTTCAGTTGATGTTACATCTACTTTCTGAGAGAAAACAGATACAAAATAAGAATTTAAAAGTTTGGCCTTCTCAACATAATTCTTAACCAATTCACCATTTTCATCTTGTAAGCATCCAATAGCATCTTTGACTTTTATTTTGCTTTTGACATATACCCCAAATCCTTTTTTTTATTGCTTTTGGCCTCTGTTGCAAGCCTCAATTCATTATTAGCTTTAGCTTTTCTGACACTTGCCTTACAGTTTCTGTAGACGACATTATATTCTTCTTTAGATATTTCCCCCTCTTTCCATTTGATAAGCATACTTTTCTTTGTTTTTAACATGTGTGCAAGTTCTGCATTCATCCCTCCTGGTTTCTTTAAATGCTTCCCATTCTTCCTTCTTTTAGGGATTGTTAATGATTGTGCGTTGAGAATCTCATTTCACAATATTTCTCAACCTTCTTGGGCATTTCTGTCCTTAAGAACATCCAGCCATTGGATTCTTCCTACCCTTTTTCTGAGTTCATTGAAATCTGCCTTTCTAAAATCTAACCTTGAGGTCAGAGTTTTCTCAGGTCTTCCTCCCCTTTTTATCCAAAATTCAAGGATTGCATGATAATTGCCTCTTAAGGTCCCAGCCACCCTTACTCGCTCAACCATTTCCCCCCTGTTGGTAAGAATTAGGTCCACGATAGCAGATCCCCTTGTTTTCTCTTCTACCTTTTGGAAGATAAAGTTGTCAGCAAGAGCGGATAAGAATTTGTTGGATCTATAACTTTTACCTGAGAGAGATTCCCAACAAATGTCTGGATAGTTAAAATTTCCCATAATCACTATGTCATGCTTTTTTCAGAGCTTGGCCATCTGATGTAGAAAGAGTTCATCAATATCTTCTGCTTGTCCAGGTGGCCTATAGTAAATGCCTACAATGGTGTCCTTTCTGTTGTTCTCTCCGTGTATTCCTACCCAAACAGTTTCTACAGAACTCCCAAGTTCTAAAGGTTGAATCTCTTTGGAGATCAATGTTTTTCTAATATACAACGCAATACCTCCTCCCCTTTTTTTTGGACTGTTTTTTATAAATAAGTTGTATCCTTCAAGCCTTGTGTTCCAATCATGTGTATCATTCCACCAAGTTTCCGTGATGCCTATGACATCATATTTCTCTTCCTGTGTTAGGAGCTCCAATTCTCCTTGTTTGTTTCCCATGCTTTGTGCATTCGTATAAAAACATTTTAGTTTGTGATCGGTGTCTCTTGCTCCTCTACTTGCCCTCTGAATTTTTTGTCTTTGCTCTTTCTTTCCACTTCTAATAGGGTCCAAATGTATTAATTAGCTGTATATTTTTACCTGGCTTTTCACTTCCCTTCCCATATTGTTCTAGTTTAAAGCTCTCCTAATGAGTGAAGCAAGGCGCCCACCAAAAATGTGCTTATCTGTTTTTGTAAGGTGCAACCCGATTCTAGCAAGCAGTCCATCATATAGGTAATTCACTCCATGGTCTAGGAATCCAAATCTTTGCTGACGGCACCATCGACGTAGCCAGTTGTTCACCTTTAGAATCCTGTTCCATCTTCTTATTCCATGGTCATCCACTGTGAAGATGGATGAGAAGACCATTTGTTGTAACATTGAATTTAATCATTTTTTGTTTCTTGAAGAGTTTGTATATTGTGCAAAGTCCTGTTTGAGACTACAATTGAAAGTCCCTAGATTGTAAACCAGGGGATAACCTGAGTACAAAAGGAGGTAAGGAAGAAGAGCTGGAAATGTATCTGGTTCTACCATAAAGAGGGAATGTAGAACTATTTTGTTTGGAATAGAAGCAAGGTGTTTGACTAATGAGGGGAACCATATTTGTGCTCTTAAAAAGAATGGAGAGTCAATGAGGGATTCAAAGACCCGTTTACCTTCAAGAAGTTTGTAGCCTCAAGCTGTTATTTGAGCCGCATATAAGTATAGTTTCAAATCTGGTACCTGAACAGGTGAAAAGAGAAATAATAACTGCTAGAAAGGAGCTCATTAAAAGTAATTCTGCACCAAAATCCATCTTGCACCCCCATCCCACCTCTTTCCCGACTATTCAGTGGCCTGGCCGGTCGCACCTTACCACCGAATGGTAGAAACAGTCATGCCCAGAAGTTACATTTAGCATGTATAACTGGGAGGAACATGCCCGTGCATCAGAAAACTCTGATACAGGAGAATAAAAATAGATGAATAAATGGTTGCTGTGACTACACACCAGTCAGGGAGCACAACATTTACTCTAACCTGGTAAAGTAGTTAAAGTTACTATAGCAACACCATCAAAAACTGAAACATGATGCACAAGATGAAGATGTATTATACTCTTGTTACGATACCTACTGTACATTTGCATAGTAACAAATTCTTCATTATCCATTTCACAGAATACTAAAATTGCATTGTATTAAAGGATTAAACGACTCATTAGGTTAAGAAAGCCTTGTTACAATGTAATACTAATGACAATTGTAATAATGAATCATTTGTCATTGCCATTTTAGTGAATAAGTTGTTATTTAATCCCACCCTAAAGACATGCATTCAGAACTGCAGAACTCTTTTTACAGAGGCTTTAGGAATATTTGCATATATTTACTACATTAACTCAGCTTGTATTACCCATAGTTTCCCTTTTCCACTTTTAAATTTACCAAGATTACGGATACCTTTTAGATGTTATCTAATATAAAGAAGCTTACAGGCTTTTTCTAGCACCACACTTTAACTACTTTCGGTGACCTTTGGTGGATCATTTTGTTGTCATTACATTTGTGACATCCATAGCACTACGATAAGATCATAAAATTTGAGTTTGATACATTGAGTTAGCTGTCAGGCCAGGTCAAAGTTCCTATGTCAAGTCTAGCGGCGCTGTTGTACTTCAGCCAACAATGCCACTAGGGAGAGTTAGGGTTCCTTCACACTGACGAGAGCGATATCAGGCCGTGTGTCATGGCTCAATATCACCCTCGCAATCCATGTGGAAACCCCTGGATGCAAAACGTTTTCACATGAAAACACCCTCACATTCCTGCGGGGCTGAAGGAATCTCCTGCCGCTGGCCCCATTGAAAACAATGGTTGATATTGCAAAAAGAAAGGACATGCTGCGATTTTTATCCCCGAATAGCATCACAATATGCTGTGGATTTAAGGCCTCCTTCACACGGGCAACAAAGTCACACGATTTTCGTGCGGTGCTATGCAACTTTGACAGTAGGAAATCCTACTGTCAAAGCCAAATCTAAGCCCTACCTGCAGAAAAAAATGAAAACACATACATTACCTTAGAAGATCTCTTTGACGACGACGCAGCTTCTCCCCTCGCTCTGGCACTGTTTTTTCTTCTTCATCTTCTGGCTGGGGATTGAAAAATCCCCGCCTCCTGGAAGCGCTGGCTATGATTCGCTGATGCTTAGCCAATCACAGGCAGTGCTCGATGAATGGCTGTGATTGAACCAATCATCGAGCACTGGCTGTGATTGGCTAAGCGTCAGCAAATCACAGCCAGCGCTTCCAGGAGGCGGGGATTTTTGAATCCCCGGCCAGAAGAAGAGAAACAGTGCCGGGACCCGGGGAGAAGCTGCGGCAGCACCCTGGACAGATGAAGAGACATGGGACAGGTGATATATACTTTTTTTTTTTAATTTTAATTTTAATTTTTTTTCAGCTACAGTTTATTTTAGGGGTAGGGTTTATATTTCAAGCCCCCACCGAAAATCCTCGCACGTGATACAACAAAGTCACGCGACTTTGTAGTGCTACAAAATCGCGGTATTGCCGCAAGAAAATGCAGCAATATCGCACAGATGAGCGATACGATATCGCAGCAATTTTCTCACAGCGATGCCATATCACCCGTGTGAAGGAGACCTAAAATCTACACAAGTCAATTTCTTCCACAAAACGTAGATGACAACTTTTGGTTAAGGGCTTCTACCCAGTAGCGTTTTTTTTAACGCTGCGATATCACTGTGTTTTTTTTTCAATGGGATTTTCTAATGTTAAAATCGCAACGCAATTTTAACATTAGAAAGTTCCTTTTAAAAAAACGCGGCGATATCGCAGCATTAAAAAAAGAAAAAAAAAAACGCTAGTGGGTAAAAGCCCTAACTCCGGTGTTCCTGTATGCTTTTACTATCTTGTTGTAGTCCAGATTTGCTTTTGCTCAGTGTAGTTTTGTTTCTGAAGCCATTCCTAATCCAGTCCCTCTAAGTTTTTATCGTTTTTCTCTAATTTGTTTCTGTCTTGTCTTACTTCATAGTTCAGTTTGGTTTTCACTAGAGATGAGCGAACGTACTCGTCCGAGCTTGATACTCGTTCGAGTATTAGCGTGTTCGAGATGCTCGTTACTAGAGGCGAGCACCATGCGATGTTCGAGTTACTTTCACTTTCATCTCTGAGACGTTAGCGCACTTTTCTGGCCAATAGAAACACAGGGAAGGCATTACAACTTCCTCCTGTGATGTTCCAGCCCTATACCACCCCCCTGCAGTGAGTGGCTGGCGAGATCAGGTGTCACCCGAGTATATAAATCGGCCCCTCCCGCGGCTCGCCACAGATGCATTCTGACATAGCTCAGGGAAAGTGCTGCTGATGCTGGAGCTGCTATAGAGAGAGTGTTAGGAGTGATTTTAGGCTTCAAGAACCCCAACCGTCCTTCTTAGGGCCACATCTGACTGTGTGCAGTACTGTTGAGGCTGCTTTTTGCAGTGTTGCACATTATTTTTTTTTTTGTATATCGGCCGTGCAGAGCATTGCGTCCTCAGTCTGCAGTAATTTTACATAGTATAGGGCCAGTAGTGCTGAGGCAGGGACAGTGAAAAAGGTGAAAGACATATACTGTCTATATAGGCAGTGGGCTTTTCCAAAAAAATTTGGGACAAAAAAATCTATTTGGGCTGCCTGTCACCGTCCTGAGTGTACTGCGTCTCTGCTGGGGGTAGTTGTCCTAATTCATACGCAGCCAGCTAAGTGTTACAGCAGGCTTGCGCAAAATTCTTTCCTGGCTCTGCGTTGCCCGTTACATCACCGCTGTCATCCTGTCCAGAGGGAAACAGTCTGCAGTAATTTTACATAGTATAGGGCCAGTAGTGCTGAGGCAGGGACAGTGAAAAAGGTGAAAGACATATACTATCTATATAGGCAGTGGGCTTTTCCAAAATAATTTGGGACAAAAAAATCCATCTGGGCTGCCTGTCACCGTCCTGAGTGTACTGCGTCTCTGCTGGGGGTAGTAGTCCTAATTAATACGCAGCCAGCTAAGTGTTACAGCAGGCTTGCGCAAAATTCTTTCCTGGCTCTGCTGTGTGTTCCGTAAGCGAAGTCAGCCTCCAACCACAGGCCAATAAGCGGCACATTTAATTACAGCGTTCTGTTTCTGCACTACTGGTAATACACCATGCTGAGGGGTAGGGGTAGGCCTAGAGGACGTGGACGCGGGCGAGGACGCGGAGGCCCAAGTCAGGGTGTGGGCACAAGCCGAGCTCCTGATCCAGGTGTATCGCAGCCGACTGCTGCGGGATTAAGAGAGAGGCACGTTTCTGGCGTCCCCACATTCATCTCACAATTAATGGGTCCACGAGGTAGACCTTTATTAGAAAATGAGCAGCGTGAGCAGCTCCTGTCGTGGATGGCAGAAAGTGCATCCAGCAATCTATCGACCACCCAGAGTTCTGCGCCGTCCACTGCTGCAACTCTGAATCCTCTGGCTGCTGCTCCTCCTTCCTCCCAGCCTCCTCACTCCATTACAATGACACATTCTGAGGAGCAGGCAGACTCCCAGGAACTGTTCTCGGGCCCCTGCCCAGAATGGGCAGCAATGGTTCCTCTCCCACCGGAGGAGTTTGTCGTGACCGATGCCCAACCTTTGGAAAGTTCCCGGGGTCCGGGGGATGAGGCTGGGGACTTCCGGCAACTGTCTCAAGAGCTTTCAGTGGGTGAGGAGGACGATGACGATGAGACACAGTTGTCTATCACTCAGGTAGTAGTAATTGGAGTATGTCCGAAGGAGGAGCGCACAGAGGATTCGGAGGAAGAGCAGCAGGATGATGAGGTGACTGACCCCACCTGGTTTGCTAAGCCTACTGAGGACAGGTCTTCAGAGGGGGAGGCAAGTGCAGCAGCAGGGCAGGTTGGAAGAGCCAGTGCGGTGGCCAGGGGTAGAGGCAGGGCCAGAACAAATAATCCACCAACTGTTTCCCAAAGTGCCCCCTCGTGCCCTGCCACCCTGCAGAGGCCAAGGTGCTCAAAGGTCTGGCAGTTTTTCACTGAGAGTGCAGACGACCGACGAACAGTGGTGTGCAACCTTTGTCGCGCCAAGATCAGCCGGGGAGCCACCACCACCAGCCTCACCACTACCAGCATGCGCAGGCATATGATGGCCAAGCACCCCACAAGGTGGGACGAAGGCCGTTCACCGCCTCCGGTTTGCACCACTGCCTCTCCCCCTGTGCCCCAACCTGCCACTGAGATCCAACGCCCCTCTCAGGACACAGACACTACCGTCTCCTGGCCTGCACCCACACCCTCACCTCCGCTGTCCTCGGCCCCATCCACCAATGTCTCTCAGCGCACCGTCCAGCCGTCGCTAGCGCAAGTGTTTGAGCGCAAGCGCAAGTACGCCGCCACGCACCCGCACGCTCAAGCATTAAACGTGCACATAGCCAAATTGATCAGCCTGGAGATGCTGCCGTATAGGCTTGTGGAAATGGAGGCTTTCAAAAGCATGATGGCGGCGGCGGCCCTGCGCTACTCGGTTCCCAGTCGCCACTACTTTTCCCGATGTGCCGTCCCAGCCCTGCACGACCACGTCTCCTGCAACATTGTACACGCCCTCACCAACGCGTTTACTGCCAAGGTCCACTTAACAACGGACACGTGGACAATCACAGGCGGGCAGGGCCACTATATCTCCCTGACGGCACATTGGGTGAATTTAGTGGAGGCTGGGACAGAGTCAGAGCCTGGGACCGCTCACGTCCTACCCACCCCCAGAATTGCGGGCCCCAGCTCGGTGGTGGTATCTGCGTCGGTGTATGCTTCCTCCACTAAACCACCCTCCTCCTCCTCCTACGCAACCTCTGTCTCGCAATCAAGATGTGTCAGCAGCAGCACATCACCAGCAGTCGGTGTCACGCGTCGTGGCAGCACAGCGGTGGGCAAGCGTCAGCAGGCCGTGCTGAAACTACTCAGCTTAGGAGAGAAGAGGCACACGGCCCACGAACTGCTGCAGGGTCTGACAGAGCAGACCGACCGCTGGCTTGCACCGCTGAGCCTCCAACCGGGCATGGTTGTGTGTGACAACGGCCGTAACCTGGTGGCGGCTCTGCAGCTCGGCAGCCTCACGCACGTGCCATGCCTGGCCCATGTCTTTAATTTGGTGGTTCAGCGCTTTCTGAAAAGCTACCCACGCTTGTCAGACCTGCTCGGAAAGGTGCGCCGGCTCAGCGCACATTTCCGCAAGTCCAAGACCGACGCTGCCACCCTGCGCACCCTGCAACATCGGTTTAATCTGCCAGTGCACCGACTGCTGTGCGACGTGCCCACACGGTGGAACTCTACGCTCCACATGTTGGCCAGGCACTATGAGCAGCGTAGAGCTACGGTGGAATACCAACTCCAACATGGGCGGCGCAGTGGGAGTCAGCCTCCTCAATTCTTTACAGAAGAGTGGGCCTGGTTGGCAGACATCTGCCAGGTCCTTGGAAACTTTGAGGAGTCTACCCAGATGGTGAGCGGCGATGCTGCAATCATTAGCGTCACCATTCCTCTGCTATGCCTCTTGAGAAGTTCCCTGCAAAGCATAAAGGCAGACGCTTTGCGCTCGGAAACGGAGGCGGGGGAAGACAGTATGTCGCTGGATAGTCAGAGCACCGTCCTGTCTATATCTCAGCGCGTTGAGGAGGAGGAGGAGGAGGTGAAGGAGCATGAGGAGGAGGGGAAAGAGACAGCTTGGCCCACTGCTGAGGGTACCCATGCTGCTTGCCTGTCATCTTTCAGCGTGTATGGCCTAAGGAGTAGAAGGAGGAGGAGGAGGAGGAGGATCCTGAAAGTGATCTTCCTAGTGAGGAGAGCCATGTGTTGCGTACAGGTACCCTGGCACACATGGCTGACTTCATGTTAGGATGCCTTTCTCGTGACCCTCGCGTTACACGCATTCTGGCCACTACGGATTACTGGGTGTACACACTGCTCGACCCACGGTATAAGGAGAACCTTTCCACTCTCATACCCGAAGAGGAAAGGGGTTCGAGAGTGATGCTATACCACAGGACCCTGGCGAACAAGCTGATGGTAAAATTCCCATCCGACAGCGCTAGTGGCAGAAGGCGCAGTTCCGAGGGCCAGGTAGCAGGGGAGGCGCGGAGATCAGGCAGCATGTACAGCACAGGCAGGGGAACACTCTCTAAGGCCTTTGACAGCTTTCTGGCTCCCCAGCAAGACTGTGTCACCGCTCCCCAGTCAAGGCTGAGTCGGCGGGAGCACTGTAAAAGGATGGTGAGGGAGTACGTAGCCGATCGCACGACCGTCCTCCGTGACGTCTCTGCCCTCTACAACTACTGGGTGTCGAAGCTGGACACGTGGCCTGAACTCGCGCTCTATGCCCTGGAGGTGCTTGCTTGTCCTGCGGCTAGCGTCTTGTCAGAGAGGGTGTTTAGTGCGGCTGGGGGAATCATCACGGATAAGCGTACCCGCCTGTCAACCGACAGTGCCGACAGGCTTACACTCATAAAGATGAACAAAGCCTGGATTTCCCCAGACTTTTCTTCTCCACCAGCGGACAGCAGCGATACCTAAACAAAACGTAGGCTGCACCCGCGGATGGAAGCATCGTTCTCTATCACCATCAAAAACGGGGACCTTTTAGCTTCATCAATCTGTGTATTATATTCATCCTCCTCCTCCTGCTCCTCCTCCTGAAACCTCACGTAATCACGCCGAACGGGCAATTTTTCTTAGGCCCACAAGGCTCAGTCATATAATTTTTGTAAGCAATTTTTATACGTTTCAATGCTCATTAAAGCGTTGAAACTTGCACCTGAACCAATTTTTATTTTAACTGGGCTGCCTCCAGGCCTAGTTACAAATTAAGCCACATTAACCAAAGCGATTAATGGGTTTCACCTGCCCTCTTGGTTGGGCATGGGCAATTTTTCTGTGGTACATTAGTACTGTTGGTACACCAATTTTTGGGGGCCCTCGCCTACAGTGTAATCCAATTAATTTTTTGCCCACCTGCATTAAAGCTGACGTTACATCAGCTGTGCTGGGCACTGCAATGGGATATATTTATGTACCGCCGGTGGCTTCCTGGGAGTCACCCATGCTGTCGGTCCACACGGAGTGGTAACTGCATGTGTCCACTTCTAAAGAACCCCGGTCTGACTGGGGCATGCAGTGTGGGCCGAAGCCCACCTGCATTTAACATGACATTTCCTCAGCTGTGATGGGCAATGCAATGGGATATATTTATGTACCGCCGGTGGGTTCCAGGGAGCCACCCATGCTGTCGGTCCACACGGAGTTGTAACTGCATGTGTCCACTTCTAAAGAACCCCGGTCTGACTGGGGCATGCAGTGTGGGCCGAAGCCCACCTGCATTTAACATGACATTACCTCAGCTGTGATGGGCAATGCAATGGGATATATTTATGTACCGCCGGTGGCTTCCTGGCACCCACCCATGCTGTGGGTCCACAGGGAGTTGTAACTGCATGTGTCTACTTATAAAGAACCCCAGTCTGACTGGGGCATGCAGTGTGGGCCGAAGCCCACCTGCATTTAATCGGACGTTAGCTCTGCTGTTCAGGGCACTGCAATGGGATACATTTATGTACAGCCGGTGGGTTCCAGGGAGCCACCCATGCTGTGGGTGCACACGGAATTCCCATTGCGGAGTTGTACCTGCCTGTGACTATTTTAAAAAAACCGCGGTCTGACTGGGGCATGCAGACACCTTGACAGAATGAATAGTGTGTGGCACATAGGTTCCCCATTGCTATGCCCACGTGTGTAGCTCCAGATGGAGGTGGCACAGGATTGGATTTCTCATTGCTTCTGTACAGCATTGTGGGCTATCGCCCCGCAATTTTAAATAGGGTCGCTGCCTTGCCGTGCCAACCCTCTGCAGTGTGTGCCTGCGGTTCCTCCTCATGGCAGACACACTTATAAATAGACATGAGGGTGGTGTGGCATGAGGGCAGCTGAAGGCTGCGCAGGGACAATTGGGTGTGCGCTGTGGACACTGGGTCGTGCAGGGGGGGGGGGGTTGGGCAGCATGTAACCCAGAAGAAGTGGCAGCGGAGTGTCATGCAGGCAGTGATTGTGCTTTGTTGGAGGTAGTGTGGTGCTTAGCTAAGGTATGCATTGCTAATGAGGGCTTTTCAGAAGTAAAAATTGTTGGGAGGGGGCCACTCTTGCCGCCATTGTGGCTTAATAGTGGGACCTGGGAACTTGAGATGCAGCCCAACATGTAGCCCCTCGCCTGCCCTATCCGTTGCTGTGTCGTTCCCATCACTTTCTTGAATTGCCCTGATTTTCACAAATGGAAACCTTAGCGAGCATCGGCGATATACAAAAATGCTCGGGTCGCCCATTGACTTCAATGGGGTTAGTTATTCGAAACGAACCCTCGAGCATCGCGAAAATTTCGTCCCGAGTAACGAGCACCCGAGCATTTGGGTGCTCGCTCATCTCTAGTTTTCACGTGTTCGAGTTCACACACAGCTTTCTAAACAATCAGAACACTTACAGATGATGAAATTGTCTGAGTTGGCTGTTTACACACAATTATATTGTTAGCTTCTAACTAATTCTCACCTACCTCATTTGTCATGATTATCCAAAATAAAACTTTTCTATTTCCTATAATGGACTTGTCTTTCAGAGGCTGTTGACATGCTTTAATAACTGTAACTTACAAATATATTTTTTATGCCCAGCAGATCTGTTGGCCATTTACACCCAACAATTTAGCTAGACATTGGTCTGATTGGACATAAATTGTCAGATATCTGTATGTGTAAAAGAAACACTCTAGGTAGCGTTAGGTTCAATTATTAAGAGATTATCTGTTCATCATTCTTCTGCAGCATTATCTGACTACCATCCCCATCATTTGTCTCTGCTATCATCTAATTACAATCATCATTCTATTTCTGTAAATTCTTATTCTTGCATTATTACCTGCTTTCTATTACTGCTCATTCAACTGTCTGCTTGTTACATAATTTGGCCCTACTGTTAGTCCCGTGAGTATATGAGTATTGAGAGAAACTGTTAGTACTTGGGAAAGACAAAACAACTGCTACAGGTTAAGTCCAGTTCTATTATCTTGTGTTCAGTGGGCGCCCTTAGGGTTCCTTCCTACGGACGGATTTCCGCCACGTAATTCGCGGCGGAAATCTGCTGCGTTGCTTGCAGCTATTAGGTTCTATTGAACCTAATAGTTCAGTGCTCACGGTGCAGAATTCCACCGCGGAATTCCGCACCATGAAATCACCCGACCTCACCCGCGGCATGCTCTATTTGCCACGGGTGTACGCGCGGACGGCTTCCATTGCAGTCAATAGAAGCCGTCCATCACGCTATCTTCCGCTGTAGCACAGCGGAAGATAGCGTGAAACCGCTTCCCCGCCTACCGCCACCGCATAATATGACACGGCCGGCGTGTCATACAACATGCCCAGCCGCGTCATGTGACATGGCCGGCGTGTTACGTGACGTGGCCGGCGTGTGACATGACGCTGCAGCGCATCACGCCAAAGCGTCATGCGGGAGCGAGGACGCCGGATCCGCAGGTAAGTTTGGGGGTCTCTGGGGGGTGCCGGAGCCTGTCACGGCCGTGTGCAGCCGGCCTTACAGTGTTTTTTAAAATTCTTTATTTATTTGTCTTTTCAAATGTAAATAAATTACAACTTTGTCAAGTACTACGGAGATTTACATGTTTTCAAATAATTGTCTCAATCACTATGAATAGCCTAGAAAGCGAACAAATCGTTGTAGAGGATAGACGAGTTTGGGCCCTGGATACCAACAGTACTATTAGGTTTGGAAATATCTTTTTACTAGGGATAGCGTGTTCGCTCTGCAGGCACCAAAGTAGAATAAATAGACAAAGTATGGTGGGGGGCAGATTACCCCAGATGGAGGGGGTGAAGTGGGAGATGCAAAGGTAGAGGTGAAGAAGAAGAGAAAGAAGAGAAAAAGGAAAAGAAAAGAGAAAGAAAAGGAGGGGAGGGGAAGTGCCTCATATGCCTAACCCCACTTTTTTTAGGAGGCAGAGGGGTATGGGAGTACAAGGTTCAGTTACCCATGTAGGGACCCTGAGTATTGGGTCAGGGGAGCCATTAACCATTCAAATTTTTACATTCCTGAGAGTCTAGGAATTCAATCTAGTAATGCCAGGTTTTGGAGAACTTATCTAGCAAGTCTTTAATAGATGCTGGGAGGTCCTCCATCTCCATTGTCTCAATTATGTTAAACCACATTGCGTTAGAAGGATGGGACATTTGCCGCCAAAGCTTCAGGATGCATGCCCTAGCTGCATTAACCAGATGTTTGACCACAGATCGTTTATAAAAGTACGTAGGGATGTCACTAAGGTGCAGGAGGAAGTATGCAGGTGATTTTGGGAGAGCAAAGTCTGTAAATTTGGATGCAATGCACCAAAACCTCTGACCAGAATCTTGACAGCAGAATTGTTCGAAAGCAGTCATTGCTCTGGAGAATCCTCTGGCGGGGGGTAAAAAAAGGAGAAAGTGTCTGATTTTTAGGCTGTGCCAATAGGATAGAAATGTAAGTTCTGTAATCTTTGTCAGCATGTCTAATGGTAGCTAGCCACTGTCCATTTGATAAAATTGGAAAGCCCTAGATCTACCATGATGGAGCCACAGTTGGAATGCTCCACGTTCCATGTTAGGGGGAAAAGCTGGGTTTTCCAAAATGTAGAATAGGGGCGAAAGCATAAGCGAGATTCCAGGTTTGGGGAAAACTCCGGGGAGAACCCTAAAAGTGGGGCCGATTGTGTGGTCAGGGCTGGCTTCTGGAGGGATATCTGCTTGTAGCCAAAGTAAGGCCTCCAGAGGAATAGGAGAGAATGTCTGTTCCAATGTGACCCATTGCTTAAAGTCTGTGTACCTATGCCAACCCACTACACAGAGCAGGTGGGAAGCTTAGTGATAAGGTCTGGTTAGCTCAGGCCACCTAGCTCCTTTGGCCTAGCGAGGGTGCTGTCCACCCAAAGAAATATTGTGAGCAGGGATGAAATATGTTGGCATAATGATCTAGGGATGTGAATGGGTAATGCTTGGAGGGTGTATAACATTCTGGGAAGGACATTCATCTTAAATACTGAGCACTTTCCGAACCATTAAAAGAGGCCCTTGTTCCATGAGTCTAAGTCTTTTTTGATGTTGTTTAAGAGGTTCTGATAGTTAACTGTGTAGAAATCTGAGTTTTGTGCTGTAAAGTAGACCCCCAGGTGTTCGATGCTGTCCCTGGCCTATTCAAAGGAAAAGGAGTCCTTCAGCTCCGTAGCCAGGGACTGGGGTAACGATGTAAGTCCTTACAGTTTTTACTAAAGCGCCACTGAAACAAAAAATGTACAAAAAGGTCAGGAAAATTGCACAAACAAAAAATCATTGTTTGTAGTACACGTTACATTTCTTTTAACAAAGATAATAGCAGCAGCACTTGTAGCAGTCAGAAAGAAAGAGGATGCTCACAATTGATATGTCCGTCAGTGGGCGACTTGTAAAGCATAAAAGAAGATGGAGTGGAGCCTGACCACTGACTGGTATGGACTGCTGAGCCTGCAGCTTTTACAAACAGTGTTTTAATTAAACTGCATAACCGTTAGATTCATCTCCCATTTCACGAATCTGGGAGATATACCAAATAGGGCTATCAGCATATTGAACATCAAAATCTAAACTGATCCGACAAAAGACATTTCATTCTATTGCTATGCAAACTGAAAACAAATACTGTGTCTTTACAAGAAACACATTTTAAAAATAGAATAATCCCCAAACTCCCGAAGAACTATTTCTTTCAATGGTTTCATAGACCTAGTAACAATTTGGCCTCCAGGACTGTAACTAATACTATTCATAAAACACTCCCCTTTGATCTAGTCCATCATTATTCTGACACTGAAGGCAGAACACTCTTCCTAAAAGGAATATGAAACAAGTTGCTAGCTATCAAAGATACTTTAAAACATTAAAACCTTTGCAAAAGGTCCCGTTATACCAGGCTATGATTTAAATGTGTTGTTAACCCCCCTATTGGACTCCTCTGATGAATGATCACCTATTTCCAAGCAAACCCTGGCCAAACTACAGGCTTTGCTCCAGGACCTGAGGATGTTGGCTGTCTAAAGATTGCACAACCCTAATTCTAAAAGCTATTCTTTCTACTCTAACACACATTAGTCCTTCCAGAGACAAGATTGTGTCTTTATATCCAAATGCTTTCTCCTGATGTCTAGTTCTTCCCTGGTTGGTAGCATAATGATCTCTGATTATGTTTCTATCTCAGTCATTTTGTCTCTTTCCCAACTACCTCTAATAGAATGGAATTGACATGTAAAGAGTTTTTGTTAGACAGGGATACATATCTTGAAGGAGTTAAACAATACCTCCAGCATTTTATTAAAATCGAAATAGCCTAAGCTTTAAAATTACCCGATAATTTAAGAATCCCATCCATCCTCTATAAGAGGCATCTTCATTACACTATTCATAAATACTCCAGGGTGCTTAAGGCTCAGGAGGAGCTGTGCCAAATGAGAGAAAAACTTAAGTGCTTTTTAAATGCTAGGTCAGCCAAGCACTATGTTAACTTTCAGCACCTTGTCTATGCATATGGGAACACAGAATGAAGACTTATGTGGTCCTTAATTAAAAAACTGTGGGGCTGCATTTACATCAGCGCCATCAAGAATGATCAAGGACAAATTATGACTAACAGGCCTTTCAGAAATGTGTAATTGGATTTCTGTTAAGCTTCATTTGAATGATAATACACTAAATTTGAAATTTACCAGTACACGACACCCCAAAGAAGTACCATTTTTAGATGAGTGGTAATGGAGAGACACAGAGTAAGTACTTCCCTCTTTAGGAAGCCAACAGCAGGAAACACCATTCTTCAAGCTGTCACCCTAAACACACTATTGAAGCCATTCCAGTAGGGGAGTTGATTTGAGCCAAAAGAGCTTGTATGTGGGATGTACAACACGTAAATTAAAAACCCGCATTATGGAATATCTGAGAAACGTAAAAAATGCAAATATGACTACTTCTCGCGCTGCTAGACATTTTATTGAGATACATCAGGGCGATACAAGTGTGTTTTTCCTTTTTCGGTAGAGAAAAGGTAGAGAGTATTAGAAAAACAAGAGTCAGACAGGAACTAGTATTAAAATGAGAAGCATCATGGATTCTTAAATTAGAAACGAGAATACCTGATGGTTTGAATTTAAAAATGGATTTATTATAATTATATATATATATATATATATATATATATATATATATATATATATATATATATATACGCACACACACACTGAAGGCCATGGAATTTAAATGCATTGTTTATTACAAATTTCAAATCCACCTTCAATGCAGTTAATTATTTATATCATAATTATAATTAGATGTCCATCTAACTATTGACTTGCCTGTACATAATTTTGGTGGGGGTCAATATTTTTAATAGATAAATTTAATACATTCAATATATATTTAAATTTTTTTCAAACCCCCCCCCCCCCAAAAAAAAAAAAAAATTATATATAAACATGATACATGATACAACATGGCAGCACTCTCCTGACCCATTCTCGACATGGACTAGTAAGAGATATATAATGATTCCCCCTCCTTTCTCTCAGACAACATGGGAATAAAGCCTCCACCTTTTAGGATAGACAACTGAAGGGACAAAGAATAGAATGTAAGGAGTGATATTCTTCGTGTTGTGTGGAAAGGCAGACTGCACTTGGGATATCCAACTTTACCAAAGCTCTGAAAAGAAATATATAGAATTACACAGCTTTGTACTGTTGCTCTACAATTAGAACACCTAGCTTTCTCAGAGAACTGAATGGTACATGGTCCAGTTATACAGTCTTATATCACTGAGTATTCTCAAAGACTTGATTTTTTTGTAGTGACATTTCCCTCGCTGTATAGAATAATAGAGGGTGTTCACAGTCGGGATATCCAGCTCTCCTGGAACCCCAAATGTCAAATTTAACACTACAGTGATGAATCCTCTGATGCAGAAATAGGTGTACGTACTATTTACAAGACTTAGCTTTTTGGAGGAATTAATATTTTAATGCATATGTATATAAAAATGGATTCCATACCATGAAAACAAGCTAATTTCTTATCTAGTACACCCAGCTTTCCTACAAGTCACAAGCTCCAGGCTATCTGGTTATGCAGTGATAACCAGGAGAGCCCTTCGAGAGACCCAGCTTTTCTAGAGTCCTTAAGAGCAACATTAGTAATAAATATATTGACACCCCAGCAAAGCTCTGTGATTGTCCCATCAACATATGCTACACCCAGGGAGAGTTTTCTAGAAACTTTTGACCATCACCAATTTGATTTTAATTAACTTAATTGCAACCAAGTGCTTTTAAATGTCTATGTGTATGATACGTTCTTCAAAGGTGATCAAGACCCACATTGGGTTGAAACATGAACTTTGTTCTAATGTTTTATGGCACTAACCACTATATAGAGCATGTTCTTTTGTCATGGGAAGCCAACTTCAACTTCAATTCTTTCTTGTGGATTTTCTGTTAAGCTTCGTTTCAGCGATAATGAAACTCTCAAAATGTTAAGACAAGCTTAACATAAAATTCAATTACACACCTCTGCTGTACTTTTAGAGAGAACGATAGCACCAAAGGTAAGCTCCAGCTCAGCTAATGGAAGAACAAGAAATTTAAAAAGTAGCCTTTATTAGAAAAATCTTAAAAATATGGAACATTAGGGCATTAACCACAATACATTAATGTTCCACTGGTTTAGCTGTTTTTTCCCCTGGGTGGTACTGGTCTATATGCAGTTGGTCAAACGCTTCCATGCTCTGCCCTTTTGGTATCAAGGCAGTTGGTAAGCTGGAAATTGCTTCCTAATTTTTCTACTTTTAGAGAGATGTCTACTTAATCTACCATCATGGCATGTACAAAGTGCTTTCTCTTGCTGTGAAAGAGTGTTAAAGAATATGGCTGTCCAGCTGGTTCAGACATGTGCAGGTTCAGACATGTTGATGCATAACACTCTCAAACACTTACACAGTGTTGCCAGATCTACTACCTGGAAAAAAAATACAGCAGTCTCATTACTTTTCAGTCATATGATGTGAACAGTGACTTTGCAATCTCCGTGAATTAATAGGAGTTTTTGGCCTGGCAGCCCTTAAAGTGGGCATGTTTCTTTCATACCGAAAGTAAAAAGTAAGGGAAAAAAGGACACTTTTTTCTAGCATTTCTGTAAAGTTTTTAGGCCTCTAAGGCTGGGTTCACATGGGACAGATTTGCGCAGAAATTCTGTGCAGAATTTCTGTACGGCAAATTCGCCTGCAGCTCGTAATCCCGGGATTAGCCAGCCATGTGGACGAGATTTAGCAAAAATCTCATCCACATGGGGCTGCCAATTCGTTGTGGCAAATCCACGTTGAGCCGGCGCTGCAGCGCAGCATTCCAATTCTTTTTTTTTCATTGCGGCCTCTCTCTATGGGGAGAGAAAGCCGCAATGGAATGCCGGCGGACAAACCACTCCAAAACCCGTAGCAAACTGCCACGTGTATTGAAGCAGCGCTTATCCTGTGGAAATCTCGCGTTTTTTCCGAGGTTTTTCGGTTCGGCCAAATCGGGAGATTTCGCCGTAATCTCCATCCCGTGCGAACCCAGGTTAAATCTCACTGTGCAGACAATAGCTTCCTAATCCTGAAATTTAGCCTGAAGGGTCTTAGGACGGATCCCTGGTAAACTCAGACTTCTGGGACGCAGTGAGCCCTATCAATAGAAAAATGGGAGAGAAAGCCGATGCATCCAGCAAGTTTTTAAGTCAGGATTCCAGAAAAACATCAGAACCTATGCCTTATATCTTCTCCAGGAGAACTACTACACAAATGTCTCTCCTTAGATAATTTCAAAATCATCCACTTTATCATTAGATGTTGCAAGTCAGTAATGTAAGAGAAAAGGGGCCTATGCACTTCCTCGAGCTCTGAGATTCATCTATCTTGGGTTTGGATCATCTACTTTTGGAGTCAGAATGCCCTGGTGGATGTTCGCGGCAGCAAGCATTTCAAAGAATTTCATATTTATCAGAGCATCAGAGATAAGTAATATTTGTACAGAATGAGGTGATAGAACTGGAAAAGCAGTGAGGGGGTTATTGATGTGCCCTATTGATTGGGTCCTGGAGAATCTCTCGGTGTCTGGCTGCATGGAAGCGTACCTGGAACAGCAACCACAGATATAGTCCAAGAGTACGGATATAGTTTAAGAAGTTCATTTAGGCAGAATAGAATATGAACTATTAAGGAAAAAATCAGTCTATGCACTATAATTATGCGTCCTCCATAATTCCATTGCAGTGCTGGTCACTGAAGCTATTAAAGTGCCCAAGTAAGACAGTGGGCTGCCAGTTTAATTGTTAAAATAAATGCCACCTAAGACCCAATAAGTGTAAAGATTATGGAGGTAGGTGGAAATATAATTCATCCCACTAATAATACTAGTAGGTCCACAGAAGCCCATTCAGGCATCCAGGGTAGAAAGGAAACGAGAGTAACTGCATAGGGTCTAGATGACATGAGGTAATAATTCTCCTCTACTCTTCCTTAGTCAGAACTCACCCCGATTTAAAAAAGACAGACAAACTGAAGCAAGTTCAGAGAAGAGCTACCAGGATGATGAGCGGTTTCAAATCATGTCCTATGAGGAGCGGTTAAAGAATCTGGGAATATTTAGCTTGCAAAAACGAAGGCTGAGAGGAGACTTAATAGCGGTCTACAAATATCTGAAGGGCTGTCACAGTGCAGAGGGATCAGCCCTATTCTCATTTGCACAAGGAAAGACTAGAAGCAATGAGATGAAACTGAAATGAAGGAGACACCGATTCGATATTAGAAAAACTTTCTTACAGTGAGGGTGATCAATGAGTGGAACAGGTTGCCACAGGAGGTGGCAATTTCGCCTTCAATGGAAGTCTTCCAACAAAGGCTGGACAGACATCTGTCTGGGATGATTTAATAAATCCTGCATTGAGCAGGGGGTTGGATCTGATGACCCTAGAGGTCCCTTCCAACTCCACCATTCTATGATAGTGGCAGGGCAGAGATGAGCAAGCCGCACGTTGCTACAAAAAAAGGCCCATAGCTGCTGGAAGAGGCCACAGGTTGACAGCAAAATGGTGGTTGCTGCAAAGCAGCAAGTATCAGAAAGCCTTAACGATTGTCATCTAGCCTTCAAAACCCAAAAATATGCCAGCCACTAGGTTCATAGACACCCGGAGCAAGTGCCAGTGTATTTTACAGGGACCAGAAAAGTCGGATGGCTGTTATTTTTGCAGAATTCTGCAGCAAGTCCTCAGACAGAGGAGATTTTTAATATATTCTTTAACCGGAAACTGTTAATAGAAGTTCACTTGAAGGGGTAAATAAATTCATCTATTCTAACACGAGCCAAAAACTGCATGTAGATCACAAAGGTTTGTAGCAGAATGCTACAATGTATCCTAGACTATTTCTACTTGTAGGTTCCGGTAACAATAAAGAATGATGTCTAAATCTGTGTAATGAACAGGGTTTGTATGAGCTAGTTCAGTACTATAAAATGTTTAATATCTCTAGCCTCCATGCAAAATAATGTACTTCCCGATGCAGCAAAGAACAAAAGATTAAACTGCCAAAACCCACAAGGCTTTTCTAGAAATAAAATCACTCTTTTCACCTTTACACATTTACAGGGTAGCACATTCTCATTTTAATGATCTCCAGTAGCATCTAGACATTGCTGCAGTATCTCAGACATTTGGCTGCAAATGACCGGCGACAGAGTTGTTGAACAGCAGGAGGACGAGAGCTGCAAGATAAACTAAGGAAAGAAAGTGAGACAGATTAGTGAGAAGACGAAATAGAATGTCACAGACAAATTGAAATGTTCGAGCTTCCTGCTAAGAATTTCATGTCCCTACAATATTTTCTTACTGTACTAAAAAGAATCAGTTACAGAAAAGTAGAGGATGTTATAAATATTCCCGCAGAGCCAACATAAGTCATTCAAGAGGATCTTCTATAATCCTTGGTGCTGCCCTGGGGTTTACATAGCATCGTTACCCGAATATAGGACCTACCCTGATAATAAGACCTACTCCGGTTTTTGGGGAGGCTTAAAATATAACCCCCCTCGAAAATAAGACCTCGCTAACCTGCATTAAAAATTTAAAAAAAAAAAAAAATCAATACTCACCTGGTCCGCTGCATCCCAATGGTCAGTGAATGACATCACTGAATGGCTGTGATTGGCTCATTGAGCGCTGGCTGTGATTGGCTGCTGGCGCTCGATGAGCCAACCAAAGTGCTCGCTTTGCTGGAGGCTGGGTATTCAAAGCCCCGTCACCAGAAAGAAGCTGAGATGGCAGACGGGGAGGACACTGCAGTTTGCTGCAGCGCCGCTGGAGACCATTGCGAGGCATCGGAACGCTGTGGACCAGGTGAGTATAAGGTCCCCCCTGCCAAAAATAAGACACTGTACTTCTTTTGTGGCAAAAAAATAATATAAGACAGTGTCTTATTTTTGGGGAGACACGGTAATATCAGCATGCATCAGATGTACATAAATTGCTAATACCATATATAAAGTAGAATTACACTGCTTGTTACAAAGGTGCCTCTGTTGTCATAATGTTCGATAAGTCAATCAGATAAATCTGAATGTAACTGGGATCTTGGATCCGCACCAATGATCCAACAAGAATGACCAGATTCCAGAATTCTGTAAACAGCAAGATGCTTTCTGCTCAGACTTAGCCCTCATGTCCACGGGTGTTTTTTCACCATTTGTTCACTGCATAATACGCAGTGAATGGAGTCGATGAGCCTCAATGGACTTCCATTGATACATGCAGATGTGCGTGTAGACACTATGTATTGATACACACGAGAAATTGATTGCAGCATGCTGTATTTCTCGGTGCACCAGGGAGCGTGAGCCCTATACTTTTGTATGGTAAGCGTATGCAGCACTGTCCATATCAATACATTGCATATGGGTGGCGATTCATATGCAACCCTGATATGAAACAGAGTGGGGAATTAAAAAAAGATTAGTCACACTGCACATGACGTGATTGTTCTCAGCAAGAGAAACGACGTAATCTTGTAGATATGATACCTTTTAATGGCTAACAAAAATACATGATGTAATAATAGCGAGCTTTCGTACCAACGCAGGGTACTTCTTCCGGCTTAAATGGATTGGATCTGAAGAGGCATGCATATTTATACACACTTATAACATACATACTTATGACAAGGCACAGATATGGATGTGATTGGTTCGCACTTAAAAGGAATTCTGCAAACCAGAAAACAAACGTCGTTTCTCTTGCTGAGAACAATCACATTTTGCTCTACTGGCTAACACGGTACCAGATCTTTGTTTTCACTGCACATGACAGCGTGCATGAGATTTACCGGCATGTGCACTGCACAATCACTGCCATGACAGGCTATGAGTAAGACCTGTTCGGTTGAAACACGTTCGTGGTTGCTAGCGGATGTTTGTATGTCTCTACATATTTTAATGATTATTGCACAATATGGCATTGAGGATTTTTGTATCTTCGCTGGATTACATTGCCCTTGGATTTCCTACTTCATTTTTCAATACACAGCAATAGCCTGCTCCCTGCCAGCTCCCTTCGCGGTAAAACACGCCGTGATCCACGCGGTGTTTTATGTATACGGCCTGGGAATGAGCCTTAACTCCTGACTAGGAATTTCTGTAGTCTGGTATTGATACCAACTGATTTAAATGAAGCAATTCCACCCAATTAATTTTTTTACTAGACACAATTTTGTACGTGTACTTGTGGCCATGCGCAGTCTTTTTTTATCTTGAATGGAACTGGGCTGTAGTAAACTGCAGTAAAAAGGCACCACCACATCCATATTTATGTAGCTGTATCTGGGCAAACAATGAAGGGTATACAGTGTTCACTGGAATGTAACAGCCTTCTATTTGCAGGATACCAAGAGCCAGATTCCCACCAAACAGAGACATTAAAGAGGTCCTGGCATGTCCTCCAGTCAGCAGCTTCAGCTGCATAACTTTGCCGTCGCAGCCCTGCTGACTCTGTTGCAGTTTTTTCTTTGACAGTTCCGGGTGTGCCGCAGATCGGACAGCTTCCATTGACTTTAATGTAAGCTGTCCCTGCGGGATCAGCAGCAAAATGAAGCATGATGTGATTTGTTTTCTAGGACCAGAAGGTCCAGAAAACAAACCCGCATGGTTTAACTAAGCTGCTGGCACCCATAATTTTTCTATGGGCAGCTTGAACTCCGGATCATCCACAGGGGTGCCCTACGCGGACTCCAGAATTCAAACCCGCCCGTGGACATGAGACCTAAGTAAAGTATTGTTTTCTAAAAACAGGAACACAGGTGTAACTTAAAGCTCTTGGCCTCCAATGGGAAATTTGTAGAAGGGCACTTCAACTACTATGTATCATTTATAATAGTCTTTTCTAATATGATGATGCTTTGGTCCCTCCTAACAATATAGTGGGTGAGGCCATACAAAGGATTGCAATTTTTTTTCTTAAACCCACTGCACCATAACCTTACTGATATTATTGTCTGCTTGCTCCCTAAGACATGCTTAACCCCTTAGTGACGAAGCCTGTTTGCGCCTTAGTGACGGAGCCAAATTTTGGAAATCTGACATGCGTCGTTCAACGTGGCATAACTCCGTAAAGGCTTTACATATCCCAGTGATTCTGACATTGTTTTTTCACCACATGTTGTACTTCATTTAGATTGTAAAAAGAGACCAATATAATTTGTGTATATTTATTAAAAGTACCAATATTGGAAAAATTTTGAAAAAATTGTCATTTTTTCACATTTTCAACCGTAATATCTCAAATATGTCCAAACATACTGTACAAATTTTTGATAAGATATGTATTTCCATCTGTTTACTTTATTCTGAATGCACACTTGAAAAACTTTTGTGTTTTTTTTAACCATTTAGAGGACGTACAAATTTAACATTACTTTTCAGCATTTTGAGGAGCACTTTGTTTTCCTGCACCAAGCCAAGTTTGCAGAGGCTCATAAGTGTCAGAATAATAGATACACCTACAAATGACCCCATTTTAAAAACTACACCCCTTAGTGTATTCACTGAGGGGTGTCATGAGTATTTTGACCCCACCAGTTCTTTTCAGGAATTAGTTCAATTTAGGGGACAAAAAATAAAATTTCATATTTTTGCAAATATGTCATTTTAAAGACAGATTTTTTTTCCTATAGAGCCCATGAAAATGAGGATTTACACACCAAAATGGATACCCCCATTTCTCCCGTGTTCAGAAACATACCCATTGTGGCCCTAATCTTATGTCTGGATGCACAACGGGAGCCAAAATGAAAGGAGTAGTCGGTGTCTTTCAGAACATAAATTTTGCTTGAAGGCGTTTTAGGCCCCATAGCACTTTTGTAGAGCTCTTGAGTGGCCAAAACCAAAGATAACCCCCACAAATGACCCCATTTTGAAAACTAGACCCCTTAACGAATTTATCTAGGGGTGTACTGACCATTTTGACCCCACAGTTTTTGAATGAATTCAAGCCAAGCAAAAGGAAAAAATTGTGATTTTCATTTTTTTGTCAATTCTGTCATTTTAAAAACAGCTTTTTTTGTACAGCACACGCATGAATGAAGCCTTTCATCCCAAAATGGATACCCCTGTTTCTCCCGTGTTCAGAGACATACCCATTGTGGCCCTAATCTTATGTCTGGATGCACAATGGGGCCCAAAACGAAAGGAGTAGTCGGTGGCTTTAAGAACATAGATTTTCCTTGAAGGAGTTTTAGGCCCATAGCACTTTTGTAGAGCTCTTAAGCGGCCAAAATCAAAGAGAACCCCCACAAGTGACCCCATTTTGAAAACTAGACCCCTAATGAATTTATCTAGGGGTGTACTGCCCATTTTGAGCCCACAGTTTTTGAATGAATTGAAGCAAAGCAAAAGGAAAAAATTGTGATTTTCTTTTTTTTGGCAATTCTGTCATTTTAAAAACTGCTTTTTTGGTACAGCACACACATGAATGAAGACTTGCACCCCAAAGTGGATACCCCTGTTTGTCCCGTGTTCAGAGACATACCCATTGTCGCCCTAATCTTTTGTCTGGATGCACAACGGGGCCCAAAATGAAAGGAGTAGTCAGTGGCTTTCAGAACAGAAATTTAGCATGAAGGTGATTTATACCCCATTGCACACTTGTAGAGCCCTTGAGCGGCCAAAACGACAGAGAACCCCCACAAATGATCCCATTTTGAAAACTAGACCCCCTTACGAATTTATCTAGGGGTGTACTGTGTATTTTTACCCTACAATTTTTGAATAAATCTAAGCAAAGCAGTAGGAAAAAAATTACAATTTTCATTTTTTTGGCAGTTGTATCAATTTAAAAACTGTTTTTTTTGTACAGCACACATAGGGATGAAGAATTTCACCCCAAAATGGATACCCCTGTTTGTCCCGTGTTCAGAACCATACCCCTTGTGGCCCTAATCTACTTAAAGGACACATGGCTAGGCCTATAATGGAAGGAGCACCCGTTGGATTTTAGGGTACAACGGAATAAATTCCAGGCCCCATTGCCCACTTATAGAGTCATTGAGCGTCCAAAACTATAAAGACCCCCACAAATATCCCCATTTTAAAAACTAGACCCCTTAACGAATTCATCTAGGGGTGTACTGCGTATTTTGACCACACAGTATTTGAATAAATTTCAGCGAAGCAGAAGAAAAAAATTAGAATTTTCATTTTTTTGGCAATTTTGTCAATTTAAAAACTTTTTTTTTGTACAGTTTACATAGGAATGAAGACGTTCACCCCAAATGGATACCCCCGTTTGTCCCGTGTTCAAAAACATACCCATTGTGGCCCTAATCTACTTACAGGAAACATGGCAAGGCTTGTAATGGAGGGAACACCCGTTGGATTGCAGGGCATAACTGAATAAATTCCAGGCCCCATTGCTCATTTGTACGGAATAAAAATTGACTCCCTAAAAATCCCCCGCCCCTCCCCCAAACACTCCACGCCCTTTTCGGCGTTCCCTAAATCTTAGATAAAAGTAATAATGTGAACTGTGTAGTATTTCCAAAGACGGGTAATTATGGAGGCTGGTTGGGATGGGCACATGGGGCAATAAAACCGGGTATCCCCCCTCCTCTCATGCTTTTTGGGAGTCATTTTTTGACCTCAGTGGCGGGGATGGGGTGGAAAAAGTGGCGCTCTGTGAGTCTCCGTAAGCTTGATGAGGTGCAGCGGTCTCACACAGAAGGCGCTCAACAAGCTGCTCCTGGAACTGCAGGAAGGCGAGCGTTCCAGGGGCTTCTTGTAAATTGCGTATTACAGGTAGCGGTCTGAATAACGCCGGGCTCAGGCAGCCGTAGGTGGAATCTGCTTGCGGAGGCCTGCAGCGGATCACAGCTATGAGCCCGGCTGTGACCCTGCGTACGGCCGCGTAATGTACTGCGCATAACTGCGTACTTACACGGGCGGTCATGCGCAATACACTTTTTTTTTTGTTGTTTGTATTTCCCGCACCGTCGCTTAGCGATGACACAGGTACCCGCAGCCCGTATACAACGTAGTTGCGTATGGGCTGCGGGTATATCCATGACCATGGAGCACAATGGGCTCTATGTTGCGGATATCCGCGGTAAAATAGAACCTGCTGCGTTCTCTTTTCTGTGAGTGGATTACGCAATTCCAACCCGCTAATGTGAGCGGAATTGTGTAATCCAATGCGATTGATCTGCGTATTACCGCGGATCAGACGCATGCGGAATCCGTAATTCCTATCCAGTCATGTGAGACCGGCCAAAGGTAGATCGCTACCATTTTTTCACGTGACCGGGGACCGCTCAACGAGGCCACACGTCACTGCTCCAGGCTCTCGGTGACCGTTGGTCGCCGAGAGCAAGGAGATATTAAGTTTCCTGTGCTCCCCGACTCCTGCGCATGTGTCCGGTGTTTTGCCAGCAGTCGCATGCGCAGAATACGGGAAAGTTCACGGAAGAAGATTGCGTCGGGGTGCAAATATGGAGGCCTCCGGTAAAATTTTTTATCTCCTCTCACCGATCGCATCGGTGAGGGGAGATGAAGCTTCACCTTTTTTTAACTTTTACGTGATCGCCATTATTCTTTGGATAACGGCGAACACGTGATCAGGAACCGCTCACCGCGGCCCTCCGTGAAATCTCCAGGCTCTTGGCTAAGTTTTGTAGCCAGGAGCAGGGAGATTTTAAATTACCACGGCTTTTGCGCATGCGCCTGCCACATTGGTGACGGGCGCGTGCGCAGAAGCTGGGTTGAGGTCCGCGGGTAAATCCGCAGGCCTTAGGTACGTCATTTCATCCTCCCTCACGGATATGATCCGTGGGGGGAGATGAAACGCAAGCTTTTTTTAACTTTTTAAAACTTTTTTTTTACTTTTTGCACTTTTTTTTTTTACTTTTTACCCCTTTTTTATTTTTATTTTTTTACTTTTTGCACTTTTTTTTTTACTTTACATGATCACTGTCATCCATTGGATGACAGTGATCATGTCCCCAGTGACATCCCTCTGCTCTTGGCTACACATGGCAGCCAGGAGCAGAGCAATTTTGAATTTCCCGGGGCTCGAGCCTCTCTGTGCACGCGCCCGATGTCAATCATCGGGCGCGCATGCGCAGACGGGGATTTCGGGTCCCGGGACATCGCAGAGGAGCGGGGGTGAGTATCTTCACCTCCCCTCATGGATCCGATCCATGAGGGGAGGTGAAACTTTACTTTTGTTTTACTTTTTAAACTTTTTTGCGATCACCGCTATCGCAATGGATAGCGGTGATCGCGGGCCCGGGGACCGCTCACAGTGGTCCCCGGTAACACCTCCTGGTTCCCGGCTACCTTCAGGAGCCGGGAGCCAGGAGATTTTCAATTTGCCGGGGACACCCGGGCTTCTGCGCGTGCGCGTGACGTCATCGTCAGGCGCGCATGCGCAGAAGGCCGCCGGCGGGTCCGGGAGGACCAGATCTCCGGGGGACACCGCCGACAAGCCGTGTGAGTATTTTCAGCTGCCGTGATGGATCCGATCCATCATAGCAGCTGAATTACTACTTTTTTACACAGTTTTATTTACTTTTTTGCGATCGGCGCTATTCATTTTATAGCGCCGATCGCAATGCCGGGGGGGACTGCCCGCATCCTGGGATGACAGCTCCATGCTGTCGGCTACCTGCGGGCACCGACAGCATGGAGCTGTCACGTCCTCAGGCCAGTGGGCATCAATCCAAAGAGGATGCATAAAACTACGTCCTCTAGGATTAAGGCCCACTTTCTGAGGACGTAGTTTCCCGATGGGGCCGTCGTTAAGGGGTTAAAGGGGTTGTCCCGAGATGACAAGTTAAGTTAAACACTTCTGTATGGCCATATACATGCACTTTGTAATATACATCGTGCATGAAATATGTGCCATACAGAAGTTATATACTCACCTTCCCTGCGCTGGCGTCCCCGTCTCCATGGTGCCGTCTAATTTCAGCGTCTAATCGCCCGATTAGACGCGCTTGCGCAGAAGGGTCTTCTCCCTTCTGGTCGGTCCGGGCACGAGCGGCGTTCTGGCTCCGCCCCCTCTACGCGTCATCGCGTAGCTCCGCCCCATCACGTGTGCCGATTCCAGCCAATCAGGAGGCTGGAATCGGCAATGAACCGCACAGAGCCCACGGTGCCCCATGGGAGAAGACCCGCGGTGCATCGTGGGTGAAGATCCCGGTGGCCATCTTGGAGGAAAAGAAGGAAGAAGTTGAAGAGAGGGGATTCGGGTAAGTAAATTTTTTTTTTTAATTTCAACACATCCCTTGGGTTTGTCCTGCGCTGACCGGGGGGCCTATGCAAAAAAAACAAACCCGTTTCGGCGCGGGACAACCCCTTTAATTAAATATACTGAATGATGTATTGATGAAGATAAATGAGCCTGAAATAGCTCTATGGCCTCATTTAGGTGAATTTCTCTACGGTTTCCAGGTGCAAAGCTAGGTGAAATGTAATATTGTCATTTGTATTGTTCCACGATTATTTTCAAATGCCTTGTTTTGGGGATCCCTGATGAACGGCCAGTAACTTCTGATTTAATAAGGCAATACTGAATCTTGCAGATGGATGTTTATTCATTACCATTTCTCTGCACTTTGTAGGTTATCATGTCTACTTGAATTATAGAAAGCAGCATTTTCATTGAGGATAAAAACATCAAGTCTAATTAGTTACATCCTAAATAACTATGCACTAGATATTGAATACACACATGAGACCTTATTAGTCAGGTGCATTCTGCATACATCAAAGACATTGCAATGAATTCTTATCATTGAGTTATTTGGCTCATGGACAGCTGTGTATTATTTACACATGCTTATATATCGGATCTTCATAATATCACACAACCTGTTTCTTGGGAAAATGATAGGACTACCAAGGTCCTCTACTGGGAAAATGAATAATTTAAGTATTTATGAGAATATGAATTGGAAATGTAAAGTAACTGTTGTAACTTTTGTATGTTCCTACTTATCCTACATAAAAATACCTCAGGCATATTTGTAGACAGTCTAGTGTTTTGCTAATGCTGAAAGATGTATGAAAAGTAGTGCAAATGGAAACTGGAACATTGTCCTCGAGAAACAACTAAAACTTTCTAAGTTGCTCTGAGAAAAGTAAGAATTGAGATTTATCACTGTGGGCCATTGTTTACATTTTCATTTGCTCTAGTTTTATACATCTCTCCAAAACTTTTTGTTGCAAAGTACTTGTATATTCCAATTATTAATATTTCTTACAATACAATTCATAAAAGGTCACATCGACCTGGCGAAATCTGCACTGATTGGAGGACATTATAATTTTAATCTGCAGTGCTTCCTGTATGTTGTAGATTTCTGGTTGACAAGGATATGAGTTTTAGCTATTGAACTGTAAGGGATATGTTCTGCTAAGTAATCCACATGTAATTCCACATGTTGATCTAAAATAGTATTTAAAAGATATGTCACCTTCTGATCATCATATCCTTGTGAATAAAGCTCTGTTCACACTAGCAAAATTGGCTTTAGTATGAAGCCATGACAACTATAACACATCCTTTTCTAACAGATTTCATTGACTTATCGGGTCAATTAGGATCCTTTTCTTCTTCGGTATGGATAGTGTTGCAGACTACAATATTCTTGCCATTAAGACTACCAAAATTTCTGAGGGAAAGCATAAAATGCAAACTTGAAAAGAGCACAAGCAGATAGTTGTACTCCATTGCCATTAATTGCCAATGCGTATTTTGTTGATGGGACATCTAGATCTTGAAAGTCTTACTGCACTGGGCATTCAGAGAATACTTTATCAGGCTCAGGAAGTAATATCATTTCATTGGATACAGGCCAATCCACCCTCCAAAAGGGAATTTATTTCTAGGATGAATAGTACAATAACATTGAAACAAGGAGTATATAAAAAAGGAAGCACATTGTAAAGTTTGAAGTGGTGGATTCATACACTCGGGCTGCCTCATCAGACTTTACTTGATACTAGACTTAAAGTGATACACATTTTGATGGTGGGGAAAGTATACTCTTAGGCTGCAATCAGACAGTTATGTTCCAAGAAAGTCAGACACAACTCGCATGGTACAGCACTTGGACACCCGTTTGTGTGCTGCTTGACATCCAGGGACCCTGCACATTGTATATGCTATTCTCGTCCGTTAAAATAAGACAAGAACAAGACATGCTGCATTGGTCTGTATTAAAGAATGTTTGTGTAAATAGCCTCATAGACTATTTTGGGTATGTGTGCTGTCTATGTAATACACAGATAACATACAGCCCAATTATACAGCTGTGTGAATAGCCCTTTAAGGTAATACTAGTAATTATTAGGAAATTAAAGTACCAGTGTTTCTGGTGGCACATGCATGCTATATCGATTCTGATCCCCAAACATCACAGACAGCTTTACTACATCCATGCTGATTTCCACACATCACACACAGCTCTACTACATGCATCCTGATTCCTACACATGACACACAGCTGTACTACATCCATGCGTGTAATGTGTGGGAATTAGCATGGATCTAGTGCAGCTGTGTGTGTGTGTACTACATCCATCCTGATTCCCACACATTAAACACACAGCTCTTGTACATCCATGCTGATTCACACACACACACAGCTCTACTATATCCATGCTGATTCTCACACATCACGCACACAGCTCTACTACATCCATCTTGATTCCCACACATGACACAAACAGCTCTACTACATCCATGCTGATTTCCACACATCACACACAGCTCTACTACATGCATCCTGATTCCTACACATGACACACAGCTGTACTACATCCATGCATGTAATGTGTGGGAATTAGCATGAATCTAGTGCAGCTGTGTGTGTGTACTACATCCATCCTGATTCCCACACATTAAACACACAGCTCTGCTACATCCATGCTGATTCACACACACACAGCTCTACTATATCCATGCTGATTCTCACACATACATATGGCTATACTACATCCATACTGATTCCCACACATCACACACACAGCTCTACTACATCCATGCTTATTCCCACAAATGGCATGCACAGCTCACTACATCCATGTTAATTAATACACATCACACACACAGCTCTACTACATCCATGCTGATGGCCAGACTTTACAGACGCAGCTTTAGCAAATCCATGCTGATTCCCACAAATGACACACAGCTCATCTACATGTTCCTGATTCCCACACATCACACACACAGCTCTACTACATCCATGCTGATTCCCATACATCACACATACAGCTCTACTACATCCTTGCTGATTCCCACAAATGACACACACAGCTCTACTACATCCATGCTGATGACCAGACATTACACACACAGCTCTAGTACATCCATGCTGATTCCCACACATCACACACACACAGCTGTACTACATCTATGCTGATTCACAAACATCACACACAACTGTACTACATCCATGCTGATTCCCATACATCACTCACACAACTGTACTACATCCATGCTGATTCCCACATATCACACACACAGCTCTACTACATGCATCCTGATTACCACACCTCACACACACAGTTGTGGTACATCCACATCCATCCTGATTTCTAGACATCACCACCACAGCAGACTCCTGTATACAGTGATCCGTCCCTGCTCATGTGATCCCTGACTCCACCCACACACGTGATCACATGATGGTGATGTCTTCACAGGTCCTGGTAGTTTCTGTTAGCTTATCCAGTATTCAATACTTTTTACCAAACTCCAGAATGTCTCCTTCCACAGCAGTGATGTCACTGCAGGTCCTTCAGCCCACCGATCTCTGTGGTGGTGGTAGGTCAGTGTCTTCTGTCACAACCGCTGAGTTGTGTCTGAGATAATAACGGCTTAGTTGTATTCTCATTTTTGTCCTCTCCTTCAAGAATCCTAACTTTGCTCTCCTTCTGTTGGTCAGGCTCTGTGTTTTATATATGCTGTAGGCCCTGTGATGACGTCGCCAGGGGCAGAGGATGAGAAGCACCCACACACATACATACATATAACGGACAAGTGGTTGTTAGTAGTTTGATGACTGTATAATATTACATGTGGGAGGTATAGCATTGCATCTGACCTTTACTTTTTTGGCTTTGTGTTCAATACCACATTAATCTATTACTCTGGAGGAAATCTTCCGAGTTCTTGGTGGTATGCAACACAGCTGATCGAACAATCTATCTATTCATCCATCCCTTAATCAATGTAATCTATTCTCAGGACTATAGCCTGGTTTACACACAACAATTATCGCTCAAAAGATGTCTTTTGAGCGAAAATCGTTGTGTGCATTTAGAGGGCAAGGTGATCGCTCAAACGGCTATTTGATTGACAGTTTTGAGTTATCACCTTGCGCTCCAAGCAGGGTATGCAAAAGACAAGCGGTGCCGCTTGTCTTCTGCATCCAGCTGTTCTCTTCTCGAAGTTGTTATAAAGCTAAGTGCTGCGAGTGAAGTATGCAGAACACAGCTGAACCCCTGTGTTCTTCATATCCCAGCTGGTCACGGAGTGCTCAGCTGGTATACAGCTGGGCGCTCCATGCGGGGTAAGCAGAACGCGGCTGGACCGCTATGTTCTTCATACCCAGGCTGTGTTCATGGAGCGGGATACAGATGAAACAATAGTATCAGCGGTATCCCGCTGTGAACTCCTGATAAGGCTGATCGCTCTCTTTCAGCATGCTGAAAGAGAACAATCAGCGATTTGTTAACGAAAACTGCATAATGTCAGTGCAGTTAGACACAACGATTATCGGCTTTTGAGCGATTTTTGAGCGATAATTGTTGTGTCTAAATGGGCCTTATATTGTATTGCCAGATTGTTGTTGTGTCTGGGGTTTAGATTGTCTTTATCTGTGTTACTTTTTGCTGTTAGAAAAAATTCTAAATGTTTAATATAAAATTATCCAATTAAAAAAAAAAAAAAAAAAGCACACAAAAAAATGTATTGTGCACTCTGTTCGGTTACTGTTCCAGCTGTCAGATCAGAAGTTACGGAAAAAAAAATGTACATCTTCCATATAGTTTTCCCTGCTGTAGAAAAACAACCATTGTTTTAGCTAATGTGAACAGCAGTGATGTATGTTGTGCCAGATTTATCAAAGGCACATGTAGTGATAAATTTGGCACCACACGTGTCAATAAATAAACTGAGCATTATGTTACTTTTAACGAAAATGAGCCGATTTGCTCTGAGCAAAGATCTAGGGGGATCTTACTTAGACCAGTTCTTTATATGCATGTCTATGTAAGACGGGCTCAGGAGTGAAGTATGCAACGTTTATTAAGGAGTACCTGCCTCTTAATGAACTATGTGCCAGCTACAAGTTGGCATAGATTTTAGATACAATTTACACCAGCTTCTGGTGTAAATGATAGTAAATATAACAAGCTTGTGAGGCCTCATCATGCCAAGGCCTGGACACTTTCAGAAAAGTGCTGATTGGGGTGCAACATTTCCCTAAAGTCGCAAACTTTAAAGGGGTTGTCTCGCGAAAGCAAGTGGGGTTAAGTACTTCTGTATGGCCATATTAATGCACTTTGTAATATGCATCGTGCATTAATTATGAGCCATACAGAAGTTATTCACTTACCTGCTCCGTTGCTGGCGTCCCCGTCTCCATGGCTCCGTCTAATTTCTGTGTCTTCTTGCTTTTTTAGACGCGCTTGCGCAGATGGGTCTTCTCCCTTTGGCTCGGCACCATCAGTGTTTTGGCTCCGCCCCCTTGTACGCGTCATCGCGTAGCTCTGCCCCGTCACATGTGCCGATTCCAGCCTCCTGATTGGCTGAAATCGGCACATGGGACGGAGGCGGAGCTACGCGATGACGCGTACAAGGGGGCGGAGCCAAAACGCAGATGGTGCCGAGCCGAGCCGAAGGGAGAAGACCCATCTGCGCAAGCGTGTCTAAAAAAGCAAGAAGACACAGAAATTAGACGGAGCCATGGAGAAGGGGACGCCAGCAACGGAGCAGGTAAGTGAATAACTTCTGTATGGCTCATAATTAATGCACGATGTATATTACAAAGTGCATTAATATGGCCATACAGAAGTACTTAACCCCACTTGCTTTCGCGAGACAACCCCTTTAATGCAAATTTGACATGCTTCAAAATTTGTGACTTTAATATGCCATTAAACTGGAGAAATGCTTTCATGAATTCCCAAAATAGTTATTTTTGCCACATTACTAGGGTGCGGTGAAGGAGATCATATGCACTATTTGTGAAATGCAGTAGGTTGGGTGTTTCATAACAACCCCTAATTGTTTAGCATGAAAAAACTAATGTCTTCAAAAATAAGTGGATATGTCTTAACTTTGTATCATTAGAACATTTTAATAGCATGTGTAAAAACATTGTCATTAGAGATGAGCGAGCACCAAAATGCTCGAGTGCTCGTTACTCGAGTCGAACTTTCAGTTAGGCTCGAGAGTTTGTTTCGAGTAACGAACCCCATTGAAATCAATGGCCGACTCGAGCATTTTTGTATATGACTGGTGCTCCGCTAAGGTTTTCATTTGTGAAAATCTTAGCAAATCACCAAAGTCATGTAAAAAACACAGAAATGGATAGGGCAGGCGAGGAGCAACAGGCAGGGCTGCATTTTGGGCTCCGAGGACTCACTATTAAGCCACAATAGTGGCAAGAGTGAGACCCCCCCACTGTCAGCATAACGATCGTTCTCCTCTGCCACAGCTGTAACAGCTGTGGCAGAGAAGAACGATGTTAGCCCATTGAATTCAATGGAGCCGGCAATACAGCTGGCTCCATTGAAAGCAATGGGTTGCCAGCGAGCGCGGGATGAATTTTCGGGAAGGGCTTAAAAATATAAGCCCTTACCTGAAAAAGAAAGATTTTAGTGTAAAAAAAGAATAAAAATGCAGGCATTCTCTTCAATGGAGCCGCTGCTGCTGCCGGCGACTCCATTGAAGACAATGGTCCGCTGGCACACCAGAATTCTTTTCCAGGGAAGTGCTTTACATATAAGCCATTCCCTGGAAATGAATTAAACGTGATTTAAAAAACAAAAAAAAATAGACACTCACCTCCCTTCAGCTGCCGGGCACAGCCCTGTCTTCTCCTGCTGTCCCCTGCACTGTGGTGCTGAACTGCTGTCATTCAGCTGAGAGCTGCGCTGAGCCAATCAGAGGCAGCATTCACTCACCCATTCATGAATTCATGAATGGGTGTGAGTGAGATCTGCCTCTGATTGGTCAGGCTGTGACCAATCAGAGGCAGCTCATTCAGCAGGCGGGGATTTTAAATCCCCGGCTGCTGAATACTACTCACAGCTGTTCAGATCAGGAGAACTGCCAGCTGGCTGCAGCTGAACTCCGTCTGCCGGGACCAGGTGAGTATATATATTTTTTTTATTTTTACACATTTCTGGATGAATTGCAGGGAAGGGCTTATATATTTAAGCCCTTCCCAAAAATTCATTGTGCGATCGCCGGAAGCCCATTGCTTTCAATGGAGCCGGCTGTATTGTCGGCTCCATTGAATTCAATGGGCTAACATCGTTCTGCCGGGACAAGGTGAGTATATTTTTTTTTTTACTTTTTACACAGTTTAGGATGATTTTCAGGTAAGGGCTTATATTTTTAAGCCCTTCCCGAAAATTCATCCCGCGCTAGCCGGCAGCCCATTGCTTTCAATGGAGCCGGCTGTATTGCCGGCTCCATTGAATTCAATGGTCAGTGCTCGTTTAATCGAGACGAGCACTGCGTGGTGCTCGTCTCGAGTAACGAGCATCTCGAGCACCCTAATACTCGAACGAGCATCAAGCTCGGACGAGTATGCTCGCTCATCTCTAATTGTCATCCTTCATGCAGTCATGTCTAAAAAGAAATAAAGAATAAACATAGTATATGACATGGACAGAATAAAAGGCACCTCCTCTATTACTTGGTTGCACAACCTTCGGAAACAATGACAGCCAGCAAATGTGTTTTTGTACCAATCTGTGAGCTTCTTGTCTGAGGATAGTTTCTTCCACTGCAGTCCTCTCAAGCTCTTCATGTTTACATGGTTCCCTTTTCCAAGAGCAGATTTCAGCTCTCTCTAAAGATTTTCAATTGCACTGAGATCAGGTCTCATCGCTGGCCAGTTTAAAACAATCCATTTTTTTTTCTTTTTAACCACTCTTGTTTACTTTTGGATGTGCGCTTTGGGTCATCATCTTGCTGAAGGACATAGACCCATTTAGTTAAAAAAAACTATTTTACTTACGCTTGGGAGTACGTTTCACTCTATAGCACTCTGATCCTTGATTTGATGGTTACTGTAATACATGCAAGGCCTCTCTTAGGTAGCAAAGCAGGCCCAAAACATTATGGATCCTCCGCTGTAGTGTCCCAGAACAACATTCTGGACCACTCCATAAATGTCATGCATGTTTTGTCTCGTGTGGTTGCACTGTGCAAGACTGTCATGTCAATTTTCTGTATGTGTGTTGCAGAGCTGTGGCGTGTGGAGGGTTAACACCTAAAATCATTGCCCGTCAGCTCTGCTGCTGAATGCATCTTTCCTACTGTGTCATGTGGTAGAAGTGAGGTGATAAAAGTGAGTGGCTGAGAGGGGGTCATCTTCAGTAGGAGAGTGCTAACACAGAGCCGCATGGAAGCACCTTTAGCTTCCATGTTGGTGAAGATGGAGGAAGAGGATCAACTACCTGTAGCATATGGAGAGTGGATGTAATAGGAGTGAGTTCTTTCCAGAGAAAGCGCAACAAATCCCAGTCCACTTAAACAGGTACTCACACTACAGGCATTAACTTTTCCTGTGTGGCCATCCGCCATTAGGATCACCACACAGAGGTACGTAATTGTGACACCCACGCGGATGATGTGCGGGGTGCATCTAGGCTAAGCCTTTTCTTCAGCAATTGCCTGCCAGAGTGTATGTGAAGAGACCCCTACCTTTTACCTCCTCCGAAGTATACCCAATTTCCAGGACCGGTGACATATAGAGAACGTGGACTCCAGGGCCATATTGTTCCTGTGTATTTTTCCTCCCAACCTCTGAGGTTTTGCCTGTAACTGCTACTGTGAATGTACATGTAACTGCCTGTTTATTCAAATTTATCTAAGTAAAGTTTACCAGGTCTCAAGTCTCGGTGTTCATTTCTCCGTGATATTGCACCGCTATACTTCATTGTAGGTAGGATACACTTTTCTTTATAGGCTTCATTTCATTGTCTATATACATAGCATAGGTATGTATTGCCAAAAAAAGTCTAGTTTTGTTTCATATGTCCATCGAACATTTTTCCCAAAAGAACTGTGTCTTTTTTAATGTAACTTCTGGCAAAGTTCAGTCACTCTTTTTTATGCCTTTCTTAAAGCAGTGGGTTCCTCCGTGGCCTTCCCCGTAGAGCCCTGTTTTGTTACATGTGCAGCATATGGTACGAGTTCAGTCCATTACTCCAGATGTCTCCGGCTCAGCCTGAAAACCTCTTGATGTTGAACGTGGCTTGTTTGCCATATTTCAAGCCACCTTTTGTAGGGTTTTCTCATCAATTTTCCTCTTTCCACCACTTCAGGGAAGGTTCCTTGCTATCCCATGAGCAGCAAACATTCTAAAATTTCAAATTGTTTTAGCCGGAATGCCAATGTCTTTGGAGATAGTCTTGTACCCTTTAACCTGCTTGTGCTCTAAGCTGGACCAGGGAGAATCTATTGATCTTGTATATCTGGACTTCTCTAAAGCCTTTGACACCGTGCCACATAATAGGCTAATATACAAAATGAGGCAGCTCGGACTGGGCGAAAACGTGTGTAAGTGGGTAAAAAATTGGCTCAACGATAGAAAGCAGAGGGTGGTAATAAATGGTTCGTACTCTGATTGGACCACAGTCGCTAGCGGGGTGCCACAGGGTTCAGTATTAGGCCCCACTCTGTTCAACATATTTATTAATGACCTGATAGAGGGGCTGCACAGCAAAATATCAATATTTGCAGATGACACAAAATTATACAATATAATTAATGCAACGGAGGACAATGTGCGGCTACAAACAGACCTGGATAAGCTGGGGGCTTGGGCAGAAAAATGGCAAATGAAGTTCAATGTTGAAAAATGTAAGACTATGCACATGGGCAGGAGGAACGGATGTCACAAATATTCACTTAATGGGGTACCGCTGGGGAAAAGTGATATGGAAAAGGATCTAGGGGTATTAGTGGATAATAGACTAAACTGGAGTAACCAATGCCAGTCAGCCGCTGCAAAGGCAAATAAAGTCTTGGGGTGCATTAAAAGAGGTATAGGGGCAAGGGACGAGAAATTTATCCTTCCATTATATAAGGCACTTGTCAGGCCCCACATGGAATACTGCATACAATTCTGGACACCGGTGCTCAGGAAAGATGTCACAGTGCTTGAGGGGGTTCAAAGAAGAGCGACTAAACTAATACATGGAATGACGGGACTGGAATACCCCGAGAGGTTATCAATATTGGGACTATTTACTCTAGAAAAAAGAAGGTTAAGAGGCGACCAAATAACTATGTATAAGTACATGAGGGGACAACACATGGATCTCTCCCGCGATCTGTTTACAACCAGGACCACGACGGTAACAAGAGGACATCCGCTACGATTAGAGGAAAGTAGGTTTCATCACCAACACAGAAAGGGGTTCTTTAGTGTAAGAGCAGTTAGACTGTGGAACTCTCTGCCGGAGGAAGTGGTGATGGCAAAATCCATAGAGGAGTTTAAAAGGGGACTTGATGTCTTTCTGGAGAAGGATATTACAGGATATAAATATTAGGTTAAGTGTCAATCCTGGTATATAGGCAGGTAGGAACTATTAGGGGTTGATCCAGGGAACAGTCTGATTGCCATTAGGGAGTCGGGAAGGAATTTTTCCCCCAAAAGGGCTAATTGGCTTCTTGCCTTGGGGTTTTTTGCCTTCCTCTGGATCAACACAGTAGGATAGACAGGCTGGACTAGATGGACAATGTCTTCATTCGGCCTTACATACTATGTTACTATGTTACAAACAACTCTCTCGTCTTTGCCATGGTGAACAAAGAGTAGGGAATAAAACTGGCCTTTTTAAGCATCAAAGTCACCATCATAGGCTAATTAAATTTATGTGAGCATTGGGTTTGTGGAGACAGGTGAGTCTAATTTCTAATTGATACCAGGTCAGTTGATTTGGTCCTTTGTTTCAAACTGAACAGCAGATGCCATTAAATAAGAACTAGTGCCTCTATTGGGGCAAAAATTAATATAAAACAGGGGCTTATTTTACTTACCTAGCAGCCGCGGTCTGGGTCCCTCCTGCTGGTCTCCGAGGTTCTGTAGCCCTGCCATGCGTCCTGCACTCCTCAGCTGCCGACAGAACATCACTTGCTGGTCGCAGGATTCAAAAATCCTGCCTTCAAGAAGCGATGGCTCTGATTGGTTCAGCAAGCGCTGCTCTCAGTCAATGCAGTGTTCGCTGAACCAATGCGACGGCTGTGATTGGCTGAGAGCAGTGCTTGCTGAACCAATCAGAGCCATTGCTTCCTGGAGGCAGGATTTATGAACCCTGCAACCAGCAAGTGATGTTATGTTGGCGGCTAAGGAGTACAGGACGTGCAGCGGAGATACAGAACCTCGGAAACTAGTGGGATGGACCCGGACTGCAGCTGCCAGGTAATGTATTCATTTTTTATGTAGTCTAGCTAGGGTTTATTTTGTAGGTAGGGCTTATATTTCAAGCCACCCCAAAAATTGGGGTAGGTCTTATTTTCGCCGAAACATGGTTTGTTACTTTTCAATCTTGTGCTGTACTGTATCAAATAAATGAGTTTATATACTCATATACATCCCAGTAGTATCACTAAAAACTTCATTTCAGGAGATATTTTATGTGGTATACTTATCATTTAGGGGTGCTAATAATGTTGACCAAAACTGTAAACTGAAATGTTGTATTTCATACTCTCATCAGCAGGACTCCACTCTTTTGCAGTTTTGTGACCCCTTTGAGCACACCCAGCTCGGCATTGCAAGCATTATAGATACGGTTGTGTGCAGTGTGTGTCAACGCTCTGCCTTCTGCGCATTATACACACAGGATCGGGACTAGATGCAAAATGGAATATGGCCACAATCAGAAGGCAGATTTATTCAAGACTGTGTGCGGACTTTGCACTGAAAATCTGTCACAAAGTACAGTAAAAGGAAACTGGATGGGCTTACTTCTGGATTCAACTTTTTTTGTGCAAGATAGTAGATTTATTGATGCAAATCTAATTACTGGGTCAAAAAGAGGGACATTTAAAGGGGTTTCACATGTCTTAAACATTGATGACTTATACTCAGGAGAGGTAGTAGCTGATAAGCAGATGTTTGCCGGGCCAGCTGTCACTCTCTACAGAGCAAGAAACAGATAGCTCCATATGGACCAGGATCCCAGGTGATGTTGACTCCGGTTAATCAGCTATTGATAATCTATGCTGATTGGTGATCAATGTTGAGGACCCGGAAAACCACCTTAAGGACCTTTCAGACATGCGGGCGCAGCTTAAAGGGCACCTGTCACTGGTTTTAACCCTACTAAACAGGCTATTAGGGCGAACTACTTAAAGGGGTTGTCCCGAGGCAGCAAGTGGGTCTATACACTTCTGTATGGCCATAATAATGCACTTTGTAATATACATTGTGCATTAATTATGAGCCATACAGAAGTTATAAAAAGTTTTTTACTTACCTGCTCCGTTGCTAGCGTCCTCGTTCCCATGGAGCCGACTAATTTTTGGCCTCCGATGGCCAAATTAGCCGCGCTTGCGCAGTCCGGGTCTTCAGCAGTCTTCTATGGAGCCGCTCGTGCCAGAGAGCGGCTCCGTGTAGCTCCGCCCCGTCACGTGCCGATTCCAGCCAATCAGGAGGCTGGAATCGGCAGTGGACCGCACAGAAGAGCTGCGGTCCACGAAGGCAGAGGATCCCGGCGGCCATCTTCAGCAGGTGAGTATGAAGACGCCGGACCGCCGGGATTCAGGTAAGCGCTGTGCGGGTGGTTTTTTTAACCCCTGCATCGGGGTTGTCTCGCGCCGAACGGGGGGGGGGTTTAAAAAAAAAAAAAACCCGTTTCGGCGCGGGACATCTCCTTTAAGTCTTTCCAAATATAAGTTTGTAATTGTCCCAAGTCTAGCAATAGCTGGAAAAACGCCTTTAAAACCTTCCCCCATCGCCTTTAAAACCCTGACTGCTGCTCTGTCACGTCATTCGCAGTGTGCTTTGAAGTTCATGCATGCACAAGATGTTTGCAGATCATGTATCCCTTTGATAAATGGTTCCCCTCTGCGTATACGTTGGTCCACAAAATTCCAATTTGTATCCTGGTTTTCCTAGGGGGCTTACTCTTTTTCTGCCGTCATACAATGGCTCTATCTGCTGGCTAAAGCCAGTACTGCATGGGGTGACACGTTGGATAGGCTCCGACAGCAGAGAGGCTAGCAATATACAGTAAGAGAACCCCCGACGGATGTCTTCCAACATCGGAGCTATACAGCCTTAAATCATAATGTCTTCAGGAGGTCAGACAGTGGATTGGAAAGGGTTAAATTAAAGCGCACTGTGAATGACAAAACAAAACAGCAGCTGTGGTTGGCGAGTTTATGCTAAAACCTGCAGCCAGAATAGACGACTCAGGCCAGCCCACAGCATGTGATGTGGGAAGGTTTTCAGGGCTCCTTCACACTGGGGATCGCGATAACGCTGCAAGAAACGGCAGCAAAATTGCAATTTTGCTCATGAGATGTCAGACCAGTCACCCTGCATACCTGATTTCTCTGTATTGCGGATGACCGTGGCAGCTCACCGATGGTTATGCGCAGTACAGCTTTTCTTTCATTGTTTGCATTTCCTGCTCCATCGTTAAGCGATTATGTGGGTACCGGTAGCTCATACGCCATGATAATTGCATATGGACTGCGGGTTGGTCGCCTCCCTTGACTTCAATCGAGGCTGTCCGTGGCAAAATAGAGCATGCTGCGATTTTTCTTCCGCTCGTGGAATACGCAATTCGTATCTGCGAGTGTGCAGGAAAAATCTAAAGTTCATGCCTTTCGATGCCTGTGTTTTGCACTGCATCCACTGCACGAACGGCGTTTGCGGATTCTGCAATTAAAATCTGTTCGTGTGAGACCCACCCCCCCTTAGGCGGAGGGACACAGCTCTACACAGTGCATGTCACCTTACACAAGACTCTGAGCTATGAGTGTTCCACGCATGCAGCTCTGCACCACACACTTTTTGCACAGAGCAGTACATAATATACTTCTGGAACCCCCCAGTTCTGTTATAATCCCACCCAGGTTTGCTCCACAGGGTGGGATTATAACACCCATTATAACAGAACTAGGAAAAGTTCATAGGTCCCAACTCGATTATTAAATTCTATGCGCAAAAGAATTAGCGTCCAAATTTTACGTACGGAATCTAATTTTCTCACTTTCCGGTGTCATAGAAACGGGAAATTTGGCAGGAGCATTGATTATGTCATAAATAGGAAAAGTTAATGGGTCCCAACTCCATTATTCAATTTTAGCGCAAAAGAATTGGCGCCAAAATTTTACATGCGGAATGTAATTTTCCCACTTTCCGGTGTCATAGAAATAGGAAATTTGGCACGAGCATTGATTATGTCATAAATAGGAAAAGCTAATGGGTCCCAACTCCATTATTCAATTCTAGCGCAAAAGAATTGGCGTCAAAATTTTACATGCGGAATGTAATTTTCTCACTTTCCGGTGTCATAGAAACAGGAAATTTGGCACGAGCATTGATTATGTCATAAGTAGGAAAAGCTAATGGGTCCCAACTCCATTATTCAATTCTATGCGCAAAGAATTAGCGTCCAAATTTTACATACGGAATGTAATTTTTTCACTTTCCGGTGTCATAGAAACATGAAATTTGGCACGAGCATTGATTATGTCATAAATAGGAAACACTAATGGGTCCCAACTCGATTATTCAATTCTAGCGCAAAAGAATTGGCATCAAAATTTTACGTGCGGAATGTAACTTTTTCACTTTCCGGTGTCATAGAAACGGGAAATTTGCCACGAGCATTGATTATGTCATAAATAGGAAACGCTAATGGGTCCCAACTAGAGATGAGCGAACACGTTCGGCCCCGCCCCTTTTTCGCCCGAACACCGAACTTTGCGAACACTTCAGTGTTCGGGCGAAAAAGTTCGGGTGCCGCCGGGGGGCGGGGAGATGCGCGGCGGCGCGGGCGGCAGTAGCGGGGAACAGGGGGGAGCCCTCTCTCTCTCCCTCTCCCCCCCACTCCCCGCCGCACCCCCCCGCGCTGCCACGGCGGCCCCCGAACTTTTTCGCCCGAACACTGAAGTGTTCGCAAAGTTCGGTGTTCGGGCGAAAAAGGGGCGGGGCCGAACGTGTTCGCTCATCTCTAGTCCCAACTCGATTATTCAATTCTAAGTGCAAAAGAATTAGTGTCCAAATTTTATGTATGGAATCTAATTCTCTCACTTCCTGATGTCATTTTATATAAAGGAAGCGTCGCATGGTTACCTCCACGTGGTATTTCCTGGGTAACGCAGAGAACTATGCAAAATGGTGAACATATGTTTTTCCTCAGTATCTCTAAAGTAACCACGACTTCATAAGATTTTCCGTGTGAACACCAGATAAAGACCAGTACCAGATTAACTCGGGCAAAGCTGGGTATATCAGCTAATATATATATATATATATACACACACACACACACAATGTAGTTATATGTCCCTCTGTGTAGAGCAGGCAGTACTGTGCTGTGAGGCAGCTATAAGCACACAGCAGTGTATATATATTGTAGTTATATGTCCCTCAGTGTAGAACAGGCAGTACTGTGAGGCAGCTGTAGGCACATAGCAATTATATATATATATATATATATATATATATATATATATATATATATATATATATATATATATTGCAGTTATATGTCCCTCAGTGTAGAACAGGCAGTACTGTGCTGTGAGGCAGCTGTAGGCGCATAGCAGTAATATATATATATATATATATATATATATATATATAGTAGTTATATGTCCCTCAGTGTAGAACAGGCAGTACTGTGCTGTGAGGCAGCTGTAGGCATACAGCAGTGTATATATAATGTAGTTAGCTGTCCCTCAGCTGTAAGCACATAACCGGTAGCAGCACATGCTGCAGCTTGGCCCCGCCCACACAGAAGACGAGGCTCATGGTCGTGACGTCAGGAAGGTCCTTCTGCTCACTAGAGTCTGCCAGCCGGTGGTCGCCGCTGAGTGTAGCCCTGTGCCGTCACGATGGTAAGTACTGCCGGTGTTGTGCGGCCACGTGGGCTAGAAGACGTTACTCCTCAGCTGGTGCCCGCCTTGTTATGCTGGGGCGTACCCTGAACGTGCCTGAGGCCGGAAGTGGCATACACCGTGTACTGCACGTGTGTGAGGGGGTATAGCGTACACTGCACATGTAGTAGAGTGAGGCGTGCCGGCCCCTGTACATAGCTGTGAGGGAGGCAGGCAAACGCTCCAGTACAGTTGGGGCTGCAGGATGTAACGGTCTGGAGATCTCCTCTAACTATATGTTACAATGTAACATCAGCAGGTGACGTCAGACGTTCTGCTTCACTTAGGAAACAACCCTCTTGGCTGCGCTTTATGTGTTTTACACCCCCCCCCCCCCCCCGATCATTGCAGCAGGTAATGGGGTGCGCTGAACATGGCTGAAATACTCTAAGGCCTCCCTCACACAGGCGTTTTTGTACAGTGTTTATCCCGCATTAAACTCTGTGCATCGCTCCCATTCATTTCAATAGGGCTGCTCACACAAGCTGCACATTGACAGCAAAGCATGTTCTATCTTTGGCCGCTTTCAGATGTGCGTCGCCCATTGAAATGAGTGGGCAGCGGTTTGAGTGCTGCTGAGAACGTGGCACAACTTGGTACCACATTTTTGTAGCGCTAAACGCCAGCTGCACTACCTTGAAAAAAATGTAATACTCATCTGGCACCATCGGGGTCCCCGCAGCTGTTCTCTGGAGCTCCAGGCTGGTTGCTGGGCACTTGTCAGCACTGATAGACCATCTATTGCTGGTGATAGGGATTTAAATCCTCACCTCCCAGCGAGAGCTTGCTCTGATTGGTGCAGGAGCGCCAGCTCCGCTAATCAGAGCCGGTGCTCATTGCACCATTCACAGCCATTCAATGCAATCTTATCTGCTTATTTATCTTTATTTAACACATAAAATTAAAAGGATACTGGCCCTATCCTGGTACCATGAGAAAGCCCAATCCATGCCACAAAAAAATTAGGCATCAAATAAAAAAATATCAACCCTTAGGCCCCCTGTCCACGGGCATGATTTTGCCGGTGATAAATCGCCGACAAATCACACCGTCTGAAGCGTTCCATGGCATAAAGCGCCGGCCCCGTGTCCATGAGCAGAGAACCGTAGCGATTCTCCGCTCACAGCCAGCAATTCGCAGCATGCTGCAAATTGCCGCGATTCTCCGCGGTCAGCCTATCTGTCAGATAGGTTGACCAGCGGAGATCCGTCTACCGGTTCCTGCTCCCGGGGCGGAGATCTGCCACGGCATACCGCAACGCCCGTGGACAGGGGCCCTTACAATGCGTTGTTTTGAAAATATGAAACGTTGATGCAGACATTTAGGCATCAAAGTCTTTGGTCCCGAAGGGGTTAACCCCTTAATGACATGGCCTATTTTGGCGTTGAGGACCAAACTATTTTTGGTATTTTTTCATCTCCATTTTTCAACAGCCATAACTTTTTTAATTTTCCGTCGACGCGGCCGTATAAGGGCTTGTTTTTTTCATGGCGAACTGTGGTTTTTATTGGTACCATTTTTGGTTACATAGACTATATTATAAAACTTTTATTATTTTTTTTCTATGATTGCAGGGAGAGAAAATGCATCAATTCTGCCATAGATATTTGGTGTTTTTTTTAAAGCATTAATTATGCAGCATAAATGATACACTACCTTTTTTTCTGTGGGACGGTACGGTTACAACGATACCAAAATTCTTATATATTTTTTTAGGTTTTTCCACTTTTCCACAAAAACCCTTTTTTTGGAAATGTATTATTTTTTTTTTAAATCGCTGCATTCAAAGTCCTATACCTTTTTTATTTTTCCAGGGACGGAGCTATCTGAGGGCTTAGTTTTTGCAAAACGAACTGTAGTTTTTATTGGTACCATTTTGGGGTACATACGTTTTTTTTTAAATTCACTTTTATTGCGTTTTTTGGGAGGCAAAATGCTGAAAATTAGCATTTTGCCTCAGTTTTTTAGCATTTTTGTTAACGCTTTCTGCCGTGCAGGATAAAAAGCATGTTTGATTTATTGTACGGATCTTTACGGACACGACGATACCAAACATGTGGGGATTTTTTTTATGCTAATATGAGAAAAAGCATAAAGGAAGTTTTAACATTTTTTTTTTACATTTTTATTTTTGTACATTATTTTGATCTTTTTTTTTTTACACCATCTGTGTCCCTCTGAGGGACTTACACTGCAGCACTTATGATGGCAGTCAGAATAATCCCTAGATCAACATTTGAGATCAACAACCTTTCTGGTAATTTAGTGTCTATATCCTGTAATATCATAGCGCTCTAGAAAGATGTCTAGTCCCCTCTTAAACTCCTCTATGGATTTAACAATCATCACTTCCTCAGGCAGAGAGTTCCACAGTGCTGTAGCTTCACTGCCTAGGAAGGAATTGTAATCTATTTCAGAGATCGCTCGCATGAGCAATCTGTGAAGAAGATAGGCAGTCGTCCTGCTGGCCTGTCAGCTGTGATGGAAGGTACATTGGCAGACTGCTGCTGGAGGTGAAGCGAACCCCCCCCCCCCCCCCAGCATTTTTCTTTTTTAGTGACAACCCCTTTAAGCAGTGCAACATTTTTCCTGAGCACCGGTGTCCAGAGCTGCACACAGTATTCCATGTGAGGCCTGACATGTGCCTTATATAATGGAAGAATAATGTTCTCGTCCTTCGCCCCTATACCTCTTTTAATGCACCCCAATACTTTATTATCTTTTGCAGCAGCTGATTGGCATTAATTGCTCCAATTAAATCTACAGTCCACTAGTACTCCCAGGTCTTTTTCCATGTCACTTTTCCCTAGCAGTACCCCATTTAGTGTATATTGGTGACATCCGTTTCTCCTGCCCATGTGCATAACATTACATTTATCAGTGTTGAACCTCATTTGCCATTTTTTCTGTCCGAGTCCCCAGCTTATCTAGGTCCATTTACAGCCATACATTGTCCTACGTTGTATTAATTATCTTGTATAATTTCGTAGAATTCTGTAAATCAAATCTGCCCGTGGACATCAGGCCTTAGTCTTGTTGAACCACATTGATTTCCATCTATTCATAGTTCTTTTATTTTTGAACTGTATGAACTGCACACATGAGGTATTTAGGATGTTTTTAAACTTCCAATAAGGCTTCCTACTGAATGACAACTGGAAATTAATTCTATTGTGGTCACTATTTCCCAAGTGTCCCTCCACCTGCACCCCTATGATTCTGTCTGTTCTGTTGGGTAATAAGTCCAGAATGGCCCTCCCTCTAGTTGGCTCCCGTACAAGTTGGGTAAGGTAGTTCTCTTTAATTGTTCTCCAGACCTTATCACCCTTGTGAGATTTGCAGGTTTCGTCTTCCCATATGATATCCAGATAACTAAAGTCCCCCATAATGATTACCCCATTGTGGTTTGACACCTCTTCTATTTGCGCTGCAAATATGTTGGAAGCGCTGCGGAATATGTTGGCGCTATACGAATAAAGTTCATTATTATTATTGTCTTGTTAATAAGTTTTCAGTTATTTTTGGTGGCCTATAGAAAAGTAGAGTATTTGATATAACCTGTTTTTATCTAGACCTTCCCAATTTCATTCTTTTTGAACTGATATGTAATTTTTCAATAATCAGATTGTTCCTACACCTACATATTAAAGGGCCACTTCCACACAAAATGCATTTTTCTAGCTCTGCACCCCTCACCGGATTGACACATTTATGTGACAGCACCATCTTGATTTTTAGATTTCTCCTTGTTTTCTTTTCCTCTATGTTGTGCCAGCAATCCCATAATGCATTGGCACAACACTACATCAGCAGATAGAGCCTGAACATCTCTGTCTGATGACAGGACAGTGGGATCATCATTACATTTTTTATTCAGCTAAATAAGCAAAAAAAGTATACAGTCTGGGAGTATGAGCTGTCATCTCCTTCATCATAGCTGGTAGGAGTTTGTCTCCCCCTGTGAAGAGCCCATGTAATGCTGTCAATGCAGTTTCATCAAACAGGAGGTTCTCTGAAATAGTGACTCCTAGAGAGAACACAGAGACAAGTAATTCCCAGATGCTCACAATGAGATCACATGACCCGACTGAAGAGGACGACTCCAGGAATTTTCAGGGAGAAAGGATAATAACTGTTAATGCTTATATTTACTGAGGGGCTAGTTTACATAATGAATTAGGAAAAACAATAATTGGCGTGGCCCTTTAAAGCCTTTCATGTTTTTTCTTATGTGCGTTACCAGATCTAATGAAAAAAATATTTTCTGTTCGATAATAAAATGAAATAATGTTGTGTTGTAGAAAACAGAACTTTTATTGTGTCCACAACTCACATTTTGAAACATGGAGAGCAAAATAGAAACTTTCTCAGTGTTCCCTCTACAGTCATTTTAAGTTTCATAGAATATTGTTTGTCCATTAACTTTTCATTTAGCGCTCCACTTATATGCGTTGCCTTTATTTATCGTTTTGTAGTAGTTTTTTTTGTGTGTTCTGTCTTTTGTATGCCATCCATTTACCTGACTTTCAGCAGGCTACAAAAAATAAACCTTAGAAATGGAGGAAAATTATGGCCATTTAAGAGCAATTGTGACTGGTGAAAAGCCCTGTTGTGCCTGTCCATTAATCTGCTTGCCTGAACATTAAACAAGGTTACCCTTTTGTGACAGCAGTCGAAATGTTTTCTGCTTACTGCTTTAGAATGAAGGCTTTTTCTGAAAGGGTTATAAAGGTTAAAGACCTTCTTGTAAACAAATTATTTGACTAACTAGCGCTTGCTACCTGACTGATGGACCAGCGAGGTTGCATTCACACAGGGGTAAAACAACAAAACACTCACAGCTACTATAGTGAGGGTATAATCGCAAAGTAAATCTGCATGCATTGCCCTGCAATGAATGAATTCTGCAGTGAAATAGCTGCATTTTCGCAAAAGAAATATGGACCTTTAACACAGGAGAGAATTAGGCTTGCCATCCACGGGCCATTTGTCTTAGCGTGATCCGTGGCAATAAATAGCATGCATGACACACTTCCATAGGATAACTATGGAAAGCGCAGCCCAATGTACACAAGCGGAAAATCGCTTGCGTCTAAAAATCTCCGCGATGAACCTATCATTAAGATGGGTTCATCACGGTGACATTAGTGCTCCCCCGCGGCGGAATATCACTCACGATATTCCGTCCCGCCCGTGGACACTCAGCCTTAGCATGAGCCAGCATTTTTGCACCGCAATGTTATCCCTACAGGGCTTTGAATTCCGCATCTGTTAAAATCCATGCGTCTTAACTTCCAAACTGCAAGATTAAATTCTGCAGTGGAAAAGCTTTCTGCTGCGGAATTAAGGATGTCTTGCGGAATAGTTGTTGCGGATTTCTAACATACAGATCTGCGGAATATAATGCAAGAAATTGGCAAGACATTCTGCAGAATGCATTCCGCCGTTGTACGCATATGTATGCATATCCGCCGTTGTATACATATTGTCAGCGTGGAAAAGATCGCGAACAGGGAAACTACACCAGGAAGTAGTAGAACATCGCTCATCTCTCTCTAAAACTGTACTTCGCATGACCACCCACGAGCCTCCGAGGCCATACGCAATACAATAAAGTGCCGTATGCAGGGTCACCAGCTGGGCATTGACTGTTTGAAACCAGTGGCCAGCACCACAAATAGCGGTGATCACAGCCAGAACCAACCGCAGATGTTTATCGCAGTGTGGGACCCGAAATCTGGCCTCACACAAACTGGTCGGATTTCTGCAGCGGAACACCTGTGATCACTAGCGGAAAGCAATTGCGGAAGATCGCGGATGTGAGTGGTTTTCCGGGCAGATGTATGCTATGTACTGCATGTCGTCCACGCGGAAGAATGAGCTCTTATTCAGCCGACATTCTAGCTTTCCCTTTGAAGTCGAGAGAATTTCTGCCACTTATCTGTGTTAAAATAGAGCATGCTGTGATTGTTCTTCTGCTCCAGAATGCACAATTCATACCCGCGAGTGTGAACAAAAAATAAAAAATACATGCCTTTCAATGCCCACTTTTACCGTGGATCTTCCACGTGGATGGCGATCACAGATTCCGCAATTAAAATCAATTTGTGTGAGACATTCCCCCCCCCCCCTCCCCCTCCTAGCAATACTGGTAGACTAAAAACTGTCTCATTGGCATGCCTATGGAAACACACGGCTTGTCATATTACATGCGCTTGGCATCTATTATGTAAAGCTTAGCTGTGTAACGTCAGGAATGTGATCCGTAATATATTCTAGAAATGGGCGGACAAGTGATTTGCGCTACTTGTTTGCCCTTGCAATCATCTAAATGGATGCATTGAAAATAGGAGCAATGCCTTACACGTGATTGGCAATACCAAATCACAGCCTTGTGTGGCTGAAATAATCTTACTTTACAAAGTGAGAATTTTAGGGATATCAAGTACATTTTGCTGTTTTTAGTGTTTGGTAAAACATATTTAGATGATTTGTGGTCATAGAAACCTGGATGTATTCCAACAGCTGTCTTGAAGTTTTCATGTAGTGTAGATAAAGGGTATCTATTAGAATCTATCAGAATGTGTTGCCATGGAGATGCTTCAGAGTTCTAAATTTAGCAGCCAACAAGTAAGATAAATTAAAGAAATGCACATTTTCATATATACATTACACACATCAGCAAATTTGCTGCCTGTAGGTCTCACTTCCAATTTAGAGCCACAACATTGCAACATCCCAGCCGGCCGGTCAGAAGAATCCAGATAATCAACTTCATTCCGAATAAGCAGTATAGTTGTTTCTCCAAGTTTCAAATGAGAATCTGTTCTGCTCCGTCCTCCTCCCTTCCAGCAATTACCATACTAGTTACACAAGCTATGTGGATGACTTAGAAAAGAAAAAATAAGCAAGGCTGCTAATTAATTTCTATAAGCTTCAGAAAATAGTAATTAGTGGACACTTACAGGATCTGCAGCCACCAGCAGAATGTAGATAATTGCTTTCTAGACGTTCTTAAACATGACTGCTTTTAAGTAAACGCTTACTGACTGAGACCACCGTACGAAAAGGCAGATTTGGCCTGTAAGAATCCCTCTCTTTCCTCGTCCGTACATATTCTTTTTTCATAGCCAATAAGTTTTTCCACCTTGTAAATCACTTTTCTGATGAAGTTTTTATTGGAAACCTGTGATTTTGGATTTTATGTTGCAGCCTAAAGCACCACAGAATAAAGTAAAGCAAGAAAAGGTCATCCATCCTTACAGCAGGAAGGCTGCTCAGTTAGCGCGAGAAGGCCACAAGCAGGACAGAAAGGAGAAGTAAGTCATGTATTTTATTAATAAGGAAGATGGAACAATACCTCTGCAGCGCCACCTATAGGAAGGCAGCATTTCTGCAAGTCAATGTCTGACTCTTTATATAAGTCTTTGTAGCAATGACTGGGAATTCTAAAACAAGAGCCAGGATCCATACACAGACAGCTGTTTCTGGGTTTTTGCCCCTTATCAGTGTGCAGCAGGTTTCTGGCTTGGCTAGTGAGCGGCCTATAGAGAGATGATAGCCTTGCCAATGAACATCATAGGCCTCTCACTAGCCAAGCCAGAAACCTACTGCACACTGATGAGGGTAAAAAAAAAAAAAAGCTGTCTGTGCATGGTTTGCTGGCTTTTGGTTTTCAATTCCCAGTCATTGTTAAAAGACTTCTATAAAGAGTCTGACATTAACTTGCAGGAATGCTGCCTTCTAATAGGTGGCACTGCAGAGGTTTTGTTCCATCTTCCTTATTTGCATATTTCCCAGAGGAGCATGGATGGCCTTAAAGGGGTTGTCTCATGAAATCAAGTGGGGTTATATACTTCTGTATGGCCATATTAATGCACTTTGTAATATACATCGTGCATTAATTATGAGCCATACAGAAGTTATTCACTTACCTGCTCTGTTGCTAGCGTCCCCGTCGCCATGGATCCGTCTAAAATCGCCGTCTTCTGGCGATTTTAGACGCGCTTGCGCAGTCCGGTCTTCTCCCTGGTGAATGGGGCCGCTCGTGCCGGAGAGCTGGTCCTCGTAGCTCCGCCCCCGTCACGTGTGCCGATTCCAGCCAATCAGGAGGCTGGAATCGGCAATGGACCGCACAGAGCCCACGGTGCACCATGGGAGAAGACCCGCGGTGCATCGTGGGTGAGGATCCCGGCGGCCATCTTAGTAAGGTAAGGAAGAAGTCGCCGCAGCGCGGGGATTCGGGTAAGTACTAAACTTTTTTTTTTTAACACATGCATTGGGTTTGTCTCGCGCCGAACGGGGGGCCTATTGAATTTTAAAAAAAACGTTTCGGCGTGAGACAACCCCTTTAAGTCTCCTCACTCACCTTCTAGGTGCTCTCTTTAAGGAACGATTGTACCCTTCCCGAACTACGTATTTTACTGATACACCTTTCCTACATTCTGTAATTATCGTGTATATACTCGAGTATGAGCCAACCCACGTATAAGCCAAGTCCATAAAAAACTGGTAAAACTTATTGACTCAAGTATAAGCCTAGCTATATTCGAGTATATACTAGGTAAAAAGAAAAAGCAACGCAATACCCGCCTTCCAGCCAGCGTCTGTTTCCCCGGCGGTGCGGCAAGCTGCTTGAGAATTCTCCCTGCTCGAATTTGAATTGCCCCGCCGTCAGCGCTGTGTAAGTAAGCGCTGTGATTGGATCGAGCGCCATCCAATCACAGCCGGCGCTCGATAAACCAATCACAGCCAATCAGTGTTGTCATTCACTGAATGGCTGTGATTGGCCGTTGTTTTTTTTTGCTTGTTTGTTTTTAACCTTACTCGAATATAAGCCGAAGGGAGGCTTTTTCAGCATAAAAAATGTTTATTTACTGCATATTCTTTTTCTCCTTGGCTGTGTCCCTGATCCAGACATTATAAGTCATGTTCAGAATCATTAATTGACAAAGTTTTCCATTAAGTAATTCATTAGTGAATATGGAGGAAACAAAATCCTTGCCAGGTTGATGTGCAATTGGGAAGACGAGAAAAAAGAGATTATGGGCTTATTCACATGGAGTGGTCAAATCATGTTTTTTGCTGAGCCGTGACAAAAACCTAATTTGACAGCAATGTGTGAACGAACCTATAATTGTACAGACTTGTACCTCTTTGCTGATGTTAGATTTTTTTTCCCTTACATGGCTAACTGAAAATTAATGAACTACATTTTTTCTACTTTAAGGATGAAGAATGAAAAAGCCTTGAAGTTAAGCATTCTTCGTAAGTAAAGTATAGTATGTATTTGTTGTATGTGTACACATGTTGGGGCTTGAGCAGGAAAACGGCAACCACTAACTGAACGGCTCAGTCTTCAGACAGAACCAAACAGCCCCCCACTCACTATAGTGGGGGTCTATTCGATTTCTGTCCAGCACTCCGAAGTTTTGCAAGAATTTACAGGACGAAATAGAGCTATTTTCTAGTGAAAAACGTCGACAGAGGTCTGAACCTTCAGACACTGATGTGCACAAACCCTAGTCTATACAAGTACAAGTTCAGGCTCTTCTGTGACCCCAGTGTAAAGGTGCTCATACACCTTAGATAGCTGTTGGCTGAATGCTAGGTTAGCCGACAGCTATTTATCCCAAACATCCACCACCATACACGTGCACTCTTTGCTCAGCCGAGCGCTTGTATGTTCTCATCGATATCTAGGACTACTTCCTATACTCTTGTGTGTGTGCGCTACTACTGATAAAATTAACGTTTTTGACAAACTGCTTCATAGATCCATAAGACAGACATATCACTGCAATCAGCGAGCCTGTCATTATTTTATGCTGTTCCCAGAAAGGGCAGCCAACATAAAGGTATTGACAGATTAAATTTAAACTGAACACTGAACCCTTTAACCCCTTCAGGACCAGAGGGGGGGGGGGGGGGGTTTGTTTCCGCCTTTCAAGAGTCATACATTAATTTTTCCTTTGACATAGCTGTATGAGGGCTTGGTTTTTGCGGGAAGAGTTGTAATTTTTTTTAATGGTACCATTTAGTGTACTATATAATGTATGGAAATGTTTTTAAAATTTTGCAAGTGGGAAGAAATGAAAAATTGCAATTGTGACTTTTTTGGGGGGTGGTGGGGAGAGAAGGAGGAGGGAAGTTTTCACAGCACTCCTAACCAAGTAAAAACTACATATGGACTTTCTATGGAACAGTACGATTACAGAGACACCAAATCGATATATATTTTTTTTAAATGTTTTTCTACTGGTGTATTTGTGCATGCAATATGCAGAGAATAGAACCAATTATTTCAATGTGTAGAATAGAACCAATAATTTCAATGGGTTTATTCACATGTGCGTTTTTTCCTGCGCATTTTGGTCACACAAAAAAGAAAACGCAGTATGCTCTATTTTCCTGCCCATGTGTGCACCCAAAGACCCTAGAGAAGTCAATAGAGATGCACAAATGAGTGCAAAATGCACTGATGTGTGAAACACTGCGTAATTGAACAGGAAATATGCTCATGTGAAGGTAGCCTAAAACATAGTTTTAGCTTTGGCAACTGGAGCTACAAATTCAGTATGTCTTTCCGGATGAATGTAGCTTTTAAAGAGAAATGTTTGTGTGTTGTGTTAGGTGGCCCGGGACTGCAGGAGCAGTTCTATAGCTGTGCAGTAGTCTGGAGCATCTTCTCAGGGAGGGACTGCAGGAGCAGTTCTATAGCTGTGCAGTAGTCTGGAGCATCTTCTCAGGGAGGGACTGCAGGAGGGTTCTATAGCTGTGCAGTAGTCTGGAGCATCTTCTCAGGGAGGGACTGCAGGAGGGTTCTATAGCTGTGCAGTAGTCTGGAGCATCTTCTCAGGGAGGGACTGCAGGAGGGTTCTATAGCTGTGCAGTAGTCTGGAGCATCTTCTCAGGGAGGGACTGCAGGAGGGGTTCTATAGTTGTGCAGTAGTCTGGAGCATCTTCTGAAGGAAGGACTGCAGGAGGAGTTCTATAGCTGTGCAGTATTCAGGAGCATCTTCTCAGGGAGGGACTGCAGGAGGGGTTCTATAGCTGTGCAGTATTCAGTAGCATCTTCTCAGGGAGGGACTGCAGGAGGGTTCTGTAGCCGTGCAGTAGTCTGGAGCATCTTCTCAGGGAGGGACTGCAGGAGGGTTCTGTAGCCGTGCAGTAGTCTGGAGCATCTTCTCAGGGAGGGACTGCAGGAGGGTTCTATAGCTGTGCAGTAGTCTGGAGCATCTTCTCAGGGAGGGACTTCAGGAGGGGTTCTATAGCTGTGGAGTAGTCTGGAGCATCTTCTCAGGGAGTGTAATCTCTTTCATTCTGCCAGCTGTGTAGTCCCTGGGTAAAGGCAGTAGAAATTCATTAGTACTCTGAAGTTTACTGGAGTCTTCAGAGAGACTTGTGAAATATCGCTCTACTGATATTGATGCCAGCAGTGTGGTGATTGGAGAGAAGGAAGGATAGGAAGGGGATCTTCCTTTACAGATTATCTGCTGATTTTAGCCTCTTGTGTCCTGCTCTCGGCTGAAGGGTTTTAAGAACCCTGAGGAGGTTCAAAAGCTTGCTATTTTTGTTAGCAATTAAAAGGTGCTATATTTACAAGATTACATGGTTTTCTTGCTGAGAACAATTACATTTTGCTCTACTGACTAAAGGCCCATTTACTCGCAAAGCTAATCTTTCAAATGATTGAAAGAGTAACAGTTTTAGCGATCTTTTTGCATAAAGTGTTCATGGACACTAATGTCCATGAACACTTTATCATCATCGTTTGCATATAAATAAGCCTCCAGGAGCTATATTCAGAGCCAAGCATGTGACTAATCACAGGCTGTGATATGCAAACAGCTGCATTGTTTTCACTGGGGCTGCAGGCAGAATACAATGGAATCTCCTGTATAGAACATTGCATATGGTCTGCTAAGGGAAACTTTATCTCTCTGCAGCTGAAGGATGGATTTTAAGTTCACCTTAAAATCATCGTTCAGACGAAAAATGCACGATGGCAGCTTTTACACGTAACGATTATCGCTCATTTTCAGTCGTTTGAATGAATTTTGATTGATAATCGTTACATGTAAATTGGCCTTAACAAGGTACGAAACTTTTTTAATGGTCTTTTTACACGGGACGAGCTCTGAATAGTCTTGGAATTTTTGAGAATCTCCAAAGAATGCACTAAACAATCAGTGATTCTGAATCGAGAAAATCTACAATGCAGGCAAGCATGGATGTATTGCTCTAGCCAGCCACCATCCACACCTGTCGCCATATTCAAAATATTCTCTCCCAAACCTGTTCCTGAATCCCAAATACCTCTGATCTAATATCAAGAGGATCTGCTGCTGGACAGACGAGATCTCTGCCTTCAGCACATCAGAGGGAGACTGTGTATTGGATGTTTCTTTGGTGGTTAACGTATAAAGTAATTGGTTAAAGGGGTTTTCCAAGGAGAATACTATTGAGGACCTATACGCAGGATAGGTTATCAATAGTTGATCGGCTGGGGTCTGTCGCTCAGGATCCTGACCGATCAGCTGAGCGGGCGCATGCTGTCAGCGCCGTAAATACGGAGAAGTTGGAGCGGAAGCGGTGGAAGTCTCCACTCCAACCTCTGTGTAGTAGCTGGCACTTGTAACTGCAGGCACAGCTCGCTTTGATTTCAATGAGAGCCATGCCTGCAGTTACAAGCGCCGACCACTATACGGATGTTGGCATGGAGACTATTGCTGCTTCCGCTCTGACCTCTGTGTATTTGTGACACTAACAAGATGCACCCGGACAGCTGATCGGTTGGGGACCCAGATGACGGACCCCAGCTGATCAACTACTGATGACCTGTTTTCATTGGAAAATCCCTTTAAACATGTGGGAGCCTTCCTTTTTAAGGCGGATACACTTTAATGCTTCCCATTGAATGGGAGCACTAGTTGTCATTCTTACGGTTGTGAGCAAAGTCTGATATAACTGTTCTGATATCTGCAATGCATAAAGGATCATTCAATAGGTTATAATCTAAGGGCCAGGTGTTGTCCCTTTTACCTCCACTCACGCCTCGTAAATACCCAAAGATGGGGACATTGTCTGACCATAGGACTGAGGCTATACAGCTATGGGGGGGTTTAAATCCAACAGTTTATGGGAAGTGAACAAATGGTCAAAATGACCATAACAGTTGTGCGCTAAAGAATGGTAACTGAAGTCCTGGATACATAATATTCATCGGTAATGTCATTGGTTTTTCTATTTCACATAGGTGAGAAGCTTGAGTGGTTTCAAGGTCATCTTGAGCCTAACAAAACGGAGTACACCAAAAAGGAGGCTTGTGAGCTAATTGAAAGGTAGGAAATATATGTAGCTACATATATAGTGGTTTATTTAACCCTTTCCAATCCACTGTCTGACCTCTGAAGACATTATGATTTAAGGCTGTACAGCTCCTATGTTGGAAGACGTCCGTCGGGGTTCTCTTACTGTATATTGCCAGCCTCTCTGTTGTCGCAACCTATCCAGTGTGTCACCTCATCCAGTACTGGCTTTAGCCAGCAGATAGCGCCATTGTATAATGGCATAAAAAGAGTAAGCCCCCTAGGAAAACCAAGATACAAATTGGATTGGAAAGGGTTAAGGCCTCTCCCCCCTCCCCACCCCCAATAGTTGGGAAATATATTTACAAAGGGTGCAAATATTCATGGTCATTACAAAGTGTCGGCACATAAAGTGCCAATCTACATTGTTGCACTTTTGCAAGTGAGTAACTACAAAATAAACTGAAGGAGCTTTTACTGCGGCGGCAGATAAGAGCTCAATATAAACAGGCTTGTCATTGCTACAGGTCGCTAGAGCGAGTCTACGGCTGCTGCATGAATTGCCTTCTTCCAACTCTCACCACTACCCACTCGCAATTTTTTTTTTGCATCTGACAGAATTTTGAAACTATGTATAAAGCAAATTGATGGCACTTCAGGCTCTCTTCCCCGTGACTTTTAGTAGCACTTGGCTGATGGTGACAAATTAATAAAGTCTTTATGGCATGTCAGGACATGAAAAGAAGTGCAGTAGAAACTTATAGACCGTGCAGACCAACTGCTGACAGATTCCCCTTGTATAAGCCTTCTCAGCAAAATGTAGCCCGTGTGTTATGCAGAATGGAAGATCTGGGAGTCCCTGTGTGGTGCACGCCTCATTTAGTCCTAGTACTATGCACCACAATTTATTATTCAATTAAAAACCTGATTTTGGCAGAAATTGCATAGGTTAGGTTGTGCTCATATTACATCTGAGCTTTCTGTCAGTCTTCCACAATGTCTGCCTCCTATGGAAAACTATACACGGACTTCTGCTAGCCATTAGTCACAGTTAAGAAAATACAAGTATCCAATCATATATATGATGCATAGTATACACTTTATTGCAGTACAGCTAGGGGAGGGAGATTGCTGACATAGAACAGCTCTAAGGGTCAGGGTGGGTTTCGGGCTACATTTCGGTGAATGCACGCAGCTCTTTTCTGGTAATGTGCCAAACGTAACCAGGGAATGAGATGAACGTATTCTTAAAAGGCGCCTCTAAAATTGTTCCAAATTTATGACTCTTGTTATCTCCAAGCATGCGCTGTCAGCACTGCATTCATCTCAATGGGACTAATGGAAATAGTTGAATGGCACCCGCTCAGCTATCTCGGCAGTCCCATTGCAAGTGAATGGAGCACTAGTGCGTTTGCATGATTTGTGCTCCATTCAGTTTCCTCCTCACTAACAGAGGGTGCAGTAACCTCCTAGTGAGCACAACGGGGGGCTTGGGACTCCTGTCTTTGAGATTGAGGGGGTACTTGGCAATGAGACCCCCACCGATCAGCAAGTTATCTCCTATCTTGTTAATAGGGGATAACTTGAAATCTTTGTACAATCTTTTTAATGAAATTGAACAATATATATATATATATATATATATATATATATATATATATATATATATATATATATATATTTACACAGTGTGTATATGTGCATACAGTATATATTTTCCTACGTAGACATCTGATAAGTAAAGAGGTCCGAAATCGGTTCTTCTAGCCCCGGTCTTTGTGGCCATTTTTTGTGAGCGTCTGTATCTGTTACAGCTGTAAACTCATATATATTATTCATATGCTCCATATAAAACCAGTCATTGATGCAGAATCAGCATGTTGGATTGTTTTTGTGAAGCTGTTCCAGAAAATAAAATTCACCAGAATCCTTTTTGATAATAAAATTTATGACTGTTTTGATGGCTGATATTATGGTCGTCATCTTGGTAATTTTTTTTTCTGCATTTTCAGCTATTTACATCGGTTTGATACTGAGCTGGAACAAATTGAATTGCATAACAGCATCAAAGGTAGACAAGCGAGACAGCATGGTTCCCGGGAGAGCGTCATTAAACAGACCATAGAGCGCGAAAGAGGACTGTACAATGGATATGGGATGGGTAATGGTTTTTGCTTCATTTGATTTATTTGCGTTTGTCCTTCTTGCTGGAACTGTTATGTTACTACAGGGTTGTATTGCTTACAGTTTAACTGCAGTTTCTAAATGTTTTCCATTTCCAGCCTACCAAACTGGGAAGTAGCTTTTTCATTTTTTTGTGTTGCATCATTTTTGATTGTCTTCACAAGCAAAGAAATTATACCGTATATTCATGATGTCACGGATGCAAAGCGCTTTGTTGAGAGGTGTGATGCTTTAATGGACATGGGGGGAGATTTAGGCTGCCTGTCCACGGGCATAGCAATATCCAACAGGAGCCGTCGCCCAGGAGCAGGTGAGAGCTGACAGCTCTCCATGCTGAGCCTATCTGGCATGCCGCGATTTAGATCCCAATAGCGGAGAATTGCTATGATTCTCCGCTCGTGGAAGCCGGACCTGCGCTTTCCATAGCAACGCTATGGAAAGCTTCAGACACAGTGATTTGTTGTCAATTTACCGCCGGCGAATCATCGCCCGTGGACAGGAGCCTTCAGAAAACTGTCCAAAATAAACTGTCTGCTGCCAATAACAACCAATTACAGCTCAGCTTTTATTACTCATAGTGCTTTTGAAAAATGAAAGCTGCCATGTGATTGGTTGCCATGGACAAGGAAAGACAATGCTTTTTTTTTTCTAAGTTTTTTTTTTTTTTATAATTCTGCTCCATAACCTTCGTCAATGCCAATTTTCATAGGGGACCGTACCGAAATACCAGTTATTGGGGGATGTTTGGGTCTCCTAGTGAGAGAATTGCCCTGTATTATAATGCTATATGCAGTTTTTATGTGTTCCCCTTTTACAGGGTTTTGTTAATAACAATTCTGCAGTTGCTGCTATAAATATCGCGGCACTAGAGATGATATTTTACAGATAAATCCATGTCTCTTTACGCTGTGAAGTACAAAACACATTCTGTTTTCCTATAATGGAATGTCACCCAGTGTGTGAGAAGGAAAAAAAAAAAAAAGAAAAAATGACTATCAAAGTATGTTATCCAATTCTGACCTTTCATGAAGTCTTGTTAATTCAGTCATCCATCTGCTTGCTGCTAAAAAGCCAATATTACCCAGAAGAGAATCTTTAATGCAAGCGTTCTTCTACAAAAATCTCACTTCAGGGATCTCTTGTAAGCCGTGGTTTTGTTTTAGGACTTAACTCCCTGGTACTTTATAATTAATAGACTGTTTAAAAATGAAGAAAATACATGAAGCATGGAATATTTATTTTTGATGAAAAATACAATCTGTACATAATAGAACATATTTGCCCTCTAGTACTTAGTAATCAGTTTATAACTTCTTGTGAGTCCTTAACCCATTAAGGACCAGGCGCGGTAAATATAAGGCTCTTGGTCCTGGGCTTAAAGCACTGCCGATAGTAAAATTACGGCTGCGCTTTAAGTCTCCTGCTCTGCAATCAATTAGAGGCGGGGTGGGTTATCAGCTGTTAATGACAGCTGATAACCCGGAGGAGAAGGCAGGAGGGGTATTTAACCCTTCCTGCTTTTTCCTTCCCCGAGTAGAAAGTAGTAGCAGAATGTGACTTTCATTACGGAACCGGGGAGATCATGTGACCACCGGGGTTCCCTGCTACAGCAGACCCTGACCAGCTCTACCAGTGACTACTGTCACTTCTGGGGTTGTTTTCCCCTGTTATTGGGGCTCCTATGGATCCCCAGCTACAGTGGAAGTGTGTCAAATTTAAAAAAAAAAAAAAAAATGTCCCTCAGAGGTCTTATATAATGTCATGGGAGACATAGATCGTAAAAACATAATTGCATACATCAGTAAAACAAAATTACAGAATAAAATAACAATATATACATAAGAAAGAAAATACACAACCGACGCCAACCAAAACCGTCGCCGTATGCGCCCTGTAAACCAAAACCATACATATTATATATCAAAACGTCTGAAACAAATAGAGGGAACCTGTTCTGATACTTTTATGTTAGCATAAATGTACTAAATAAAACTAAAAAAAGTAAAACCGCCACATGGGTAAAATCCCTAAAAGTGTCTGGTCCTTGAGGTACAAAACAGCTTGGTCCTTAAGGGGTAGTACTACGCATATACAGTGCATTGCAAAAGTATTCCCCCCCCCCCCCCCCTTTTCCCTTTATTCCACTGTCATATTGCATTACAACCTGGAATTAAAATAGATTTTAATTTAGATTTTATGCAATGGACTTGACAAAATAGTCCACTATATTACAGTGGGAGGAAAAATTACCTGGTTAAGTCTGCCTGCAGACGGTCCAGTCGGATCCCCTGCGAGAATTCTTGCAGCGGGACCCGACCCGTGCCCCTGAAGGGACCAGTGCGGGTCTCACCTGCTCCCACGGCTCCGGCTCTCTCATGTGCCGCCTGCCGTCCAGCCGATGCATGTGCAGAGCAGAGATGCCGGCCCGGGAGAGACATTTCTGTGCTGGCCTTTGCGAGACCCGCACAGAAATAGAGCATGCCACAATTTGTTTTCCGCTTGTGATTTTACGCGGACAAATGACGGCCGTCTGCCTAGGATTGCGTTTTCTAATGCAATCCTATGGCAGCGTCCACGGGCAGAAGTTCTGCCGGAAATTACGCCGTGGAATTTCCGCCCATGTGCAGGGGGTCTAAAAATATGAAAAAGTTATGAGTGCATATGTGTTCACCCCCTCTAATGATTAAAGGGGTTGTCCCGCGAAACAAAGTTGGGGTATACACTTCTGTATGGCCATATTAATGCACTTTGTAATGTACATTGTGCATTAATTATGAGCCATACAGAAGTTATTCACTTACCTGTTCCGTTGCTAGCGTCCCCGTCTCCATGGTGCCGTCTAATTTTCAGCGTCTAATCGCCCGATTAGACGCGCTTGCGCAGTCCGGTCTTCTCCGTGTTGAATGGGCTGCTCGTGCTGGAGAGCTGCTCCTCGTAGCTCCGCCCCGTCACGTGTGCCGATTCCAGCCAATCAGGAGGCTGGAATCGGCAATGGACCGCACAGAAGACCTGCGGTCCACCGAGGGTGAAGATCCCGGCGGCCATCTTCGCAAGGTAGGTAAGAAGTCACCGTAGCGCGGGGATTCGGGTAAGTACTATCCTTTTTTTTTTTTCAACACATGCATCGGGTTTGTCTCGCGCCGAACGGGGGGGCTATTGAAAAAAAAAAACTCGTTTCGGCGCGGGACAACCCCTTTAAATTCTAACTAAATAAGGTCTGATGTAGTTGATTAATTTCAGTAGTCACCATTGGTTGAATAAGATGCCCTGTCTGCAAAGTGCTACATGATCTGTCACATGTCGTCAGTATAAATACAGCTGATCTGAAAGGCCCATGAGTTCGCAATACCATTAGGCAAGCAGCATGCGGGCTCCAACACAGGTTAAAGACAATGTTGTGGGGAAGTAGAGATTAGGGTTGGGTAAAAAAAAAATTCAGGCTTTCAATATCCCGGAGAGCACCATTAAATTTATTATTACAAAGTGGAAAGAATATGGCTCATCTACAAACCTGACAAGAGAAGGCCTCCCACCAGAACTCAACCGACTGCCTGTCCACTGGTGTATATTCATTGCGTTCCCTGCGGCGATAATCCAGCCACAGCTTTGCTATGGAAAGCGCTTCTGCCCCCCGTCGACGAGTGGAGAATCATAGCGATTCTCCGCTCGTGGGCGTCAATTCGCACCATGCGAATCTCTGCCACGGGATACCGCAACGCCCATGGACAGGCAGTCCTAATGAGAGGTTTAATGTACACCAGTAACCACTCTTGAGTAAGCTCCAAAGATCCATAAAGGAGGTGGAAGTATCTGTCCATAGGACAGTGGAGTGGGGCTTTAGGAAAGAGGGACCAGATAAATAACACTACTTAATGAAAAACAAAGGAAAAAACATTTGGAGTTCACTAAAGAGCATGTGGCCGACTCCCTGAGCATGTGGAAGAAGGTCAGAGAAGACTCCAATTTAACTTTTTGGCCATTATGGGAAATTTTGTGTGTAGCATAAACCCAACAATTCCCACCACCCCAAGAACACCATTCGCACAGTAAAGTATGGTGGTTGCAGCATCACACTGCTGAGATACTTTTCATTGTCCGGTATTGCAAATCTTGGCTGGATTAAAGGAAATATGGACGACAGGGAAATTCTGTAGGAAAACCTGTATCAATCTGCCAGAGATGCTGCTAAATCCAAACTGGAGTGCCTTAAAGTGACCTTCTGGTCCCAGACAAACCAAGATGGCCACACCGCTTCTCTGACTACTTGATGCATATTGTGCATTGATAGTCTGACATTACACGCGGCTTTGATTAGCCAGCGCTGTTCACATAAGCAGTGCTGCCCAAACAAAGGAGTGAAGTATGCAACAAATTAGTTTGCCAAGTCATTACACGGTTTCCTGCAGCAAATCCTTAATATGTAAACATATCTGCAGTCTGTCAGAGCTTTGAGACTGAGACAGATTAATCTTCTTACAGGACAATGATCCTAAGACTAGTTTCACACGGGCGTCAGCAATTCTTCTGCAAGAAAATCGCGACAAAATTGCATCTTTGCTCCCGTTTGGACGTCGGCAATGTTTTTTCATAATAGAATGATCTGACATCGCATTGCTGCCGCCCACGAAAGTCAAATGGACTTTCTAATGTTAAAATCGCATCGCGATGCAAGTTTGCTGTGTTGTGATGCGATAAAAAGGAGGTACATAGGGAAATATGAGAGATAGAAAATTCGCACATCGCAGAAAGATGAAGCATGTCACGATTTTACGTTCTCTCAATATCGCATCAGTGAAAACACCGCAGATGGTAAGGAAACCGGTGAAAATCATTTGTTTCATAATCTGCTTTTTTACTGGCTCTCGCATCACTAGAAAACCGCACGGTTTTCTCCCCAGTGTGAACCCACCCTAAATGTACGCTACAGTGATTTGAAGGAAAATCTTTAACTGAGAATATGTTGCATAACTTGAAGACTGCTGGACACCAACACAACCCATCTAAGGAGATGGAGCAGTTTTGCCTGGAAGAATAGATAAAAATCCAGTGTCTAGATGTGCTCAGCTAATAGACATATCCCAAGAGACTTGCATCTCTCACTGTACTGATATATGCACATTAAACTTCTGTGTTTTGTCTAAATTATTGTTTTTGTCTCACTAAGGAATTATTTTACACCTCTGAAGTGTTAGGCATGCTGGGTAAATCATATGGTACAAACACCCCAAAAATCCATTATAATTCCAGGTAGTAATGCAACAAAACAGGATAAACACCAGGGGGGTGGGTGTCTGAACACTCTCACAAGGCACTGTATAATTTCTTGGAAGCATTTGACAATAGAGCATTATCAGAATCATTGCGCTGACAAGTGACATTGTGCTACATTTGTTCCTTAGAAAAACAAAACAATGAAATCTGTTTTATCTCTGAATAACACTTGTTTGTAAAATTGTGATTTTTGAATCCCTGCTGGTTTAAAGCCAATCTCTGCATGCTACACAGTTTCCCCCAAGGCGCTCTCTTTCTGTACTCAACCAGCAGATAGTTACAATCTTCTTAGTCCTGGCACTTTTCCCCCTTATGTCGTCTTAGGTCTTTGTAGTACTGGTATATAATTTATTATTCCAGTAGGAAAAATCATTGCTTTCATGTATCTTTGTCCTCAAGGTTGCTCTCATCAGTGATGTGAATCCAGGAAACGAGATGTACCAGTTACAATAGGTTACTGCTTTAACGTCCAGGAGTGTGGGTCCAGGAGTGTGGGTCCAGGAGTTTGGAGGGACCAAAGTTCTGAGTGAAAAGATCACTCCCCTACTCCATCCGGGGTTTTACCTGCTTAACAAGTCATAGCTTTAGGGTTTCATTTAAAGGCGGCAGCTGGGAGAGCACAGGGTTGCAGTGTTAGAATCCTTTTACCCTTTCCAGTCTCTTGTTCAGTTTATTGGACAAGCTCTGTATTGGAGTCTTCTGCTGTACACTAACCTTGTAGGTTGGTAAGAATAACCTGGTGTGTTTTAAACTTTAGCCTAACATAAGAAAGTTAATGTTTTTATGTGTTACTTGATGTTGTCCAACTTAAAGCGTCTTTCTTCAGCAGTACATCTTTCATTTGTTAAATCATTTCCTTGCCAAGGACGTTTTCTCAAACATCCTTGTAGAGTCTCACTTCAGTCACCTAGGGTGTTTGAGAAATCCCCTTGCTATAAATGGCTCTATTTCAACTTATATTGTAGTTAGAGCTTTGGCTTTGGTCTTATTGGAAAGCTAAGAATCTTGGCTTTATAACGTCATGGCTGTGGCCACAATAAAACCTGAGATAGTTTAATGTGGGAGCCACATAAACCTGTAGCTCTCACTGCACATCTCAATTGTATTTCTAAAGCTTATGTTAGGCTAAATTCCACCCAGAACTGCTAATATGACTTTATTCTAACTGAGATAGAGATGATTGGCTTTAAAACAAGCCGAAGAACTAACGTATAGATGGAATAGAGCCTGAGAAAGACCATGTTTTAAGTCCCCTCCCTTCCCCCAGGATTTAAGAACTTTAACCACTGTGATTGGAGCTAGTTCAGACTCCAGCCGTTGTAACACATGGCAGCATTGGATATGATACAGGAGAACTTCTAGTCACTTGGAGGCAGAGGAATTGGGACCAAAAGTCGTGTAGTTGGGGGGGATAAAGCAGAACCTCTGTTCACTAATGGAACGGCTGTAGGGGTGCTACCCAGCACATGTCCTGAGCTGGAGGGTGGGACTACTTTTCTGGGAGAAGCCCTTGCTGCACAATTGGCACTGATGCATCTGATCCTCGGTGTGGATCTTCTGGTGGAGGAGCAGAAAGTATTTGCTCCTGAAGCTCTTCTGACACTTTGAAAACATGAAGGGACACTTGTTGTCGTGTTTTTTTTTTCTGTATTGTTAACACAGGGGCAGAATTTGATCGCTGATGTAGGTAGATGCATCTATTGCAAGCTCCTGCCAACCTCAGAGACAGGAAAAGCACATGTGTGTTTAATAGTATTCTGTCTGTCGTGAAAGCAAGGACAAATAAGGCGCATTATCACCCCCACCATTGAGGAATAAGCCCTCTTATCTATAACCCCCTTACTTTGGCCACTTGGTCACTTCCACTCTTCTTCTATCTCCCATTTTTTTTCTACTTCATGTGCCATCCTTTTCTTTTATGTGCAGTTGACATCCAAATAATTCTGGAGAATGATCTTGTGTGAGAGTTGCAGATTATATTGCAGTGCACGTCTAATAGACCTGTTCAACGCTGAGAAGTAGGTCACTGGCATCTGCACACACATCCTTCTCATATCCTCTAGCTCCATTGTATACCTGGTCTGTCTGCTGCTCTCATCTCTAGTATTCAGAGGGGCATATGATTTGTACAAGAGCAAGTGAATCTAGATCATGTTACACAACCCGACCTTCCACTCCATAAATAACCTGGCTGTGTATTTACACTGGAGTGTGAGTGACATTAACCTCTCCACTTCCTGAGGGCACCAAGTTCGGAATATTTCTTGGCTGTATACATATACATATAGAAAGCGCTTTCAATCACTGATGGGATCACTCACTGGACTCCTAAACCAGAATGAGCAGAGATGTAAATAAATATATTACAAGTTATACTGAATCTATTCCCACATTTATATATATCAATCTCTTTAGCTCATTTCGCTCTAACACAGTGGCTGCAGATTGGACTATATGTGACAGGTTAAAGATAAGGGAGGTAAGACTCTGTTTGCAAAGGAAGCCTTTCTTCTGTGGAAGCAGAGTTGAAGAAAGATGCAGTTAGTCTCTAAAATGGGCACATAGAATCAATTACAATTTTTTTCTAAATGCAGATGTACAAGTATGCACATTATTTGGTGATATATTATTTAGTTTAACGTGCCATTAATTCCAGGGTACTGCACAAATGAAGAATGGGGGTTAAACGACTTTACATATAAACTACTTATATTGCTGCAAATTTAACTACATTGCATACATAGAACAACGGGGACAGTAAAGGACTAATAAATTGACAGAGGACCCTTTCTACAAGGATGTACAGAGGAGGATACATCTGGTAGGTAGAGTTGCCCCTGTTGTGGCAGCAGGGTTACTGTAGGTTATAGGCTTGTCTGGTGGGTTTTTCAATTACTTTTAAAGCTTTCTCAGGTGGTGAAGTTTTAAGCTTTGAGGTAGTGAGTTCCAAAGTAAAGGTGACGCACTAGATAAATCCTGGAGACGACTATGTGAGGAGCACAATAAGGGAGAACAAAGGAAGAGGTCTTGCAAGTCATGGGGGTTGCGTGAGTGGCGGTATCGGGAGATTAGGTCAGAAATGTATGGACAGATTCTGGACTACCTTGTATGTCATTGACTAACTTGATTCTCTGAGCAATAGGTGTATAAGCCACTCAGTAGAGTTGAAAATGGATTAGAGGGGTAAAAGGGCATTGGAAGGGAGACCACTGAGGAGGATGTTGCAGTAGTCTAGATGGAAGATGAGCGCATGCACTAGTATTTTTATTGACTTGGAGTTGAGGAAAGATCAAATCTGAGAGAAATTTAAGAGCTGGAGGTGGCAAAGGTTTGTATATGCAATTTGATGAAAAGGTCAGAGTCCAGTGTTACACCGAGAGAGCAGACTTGTGGAACTGGTGAAAGTATGAAGCCATTGATAGTAATTGATAGGTCTGGTGGGAATGTAGAGTGAGGTGGGGGGAAGATGATTTCAGTTTTTCGATGTTCAGTTTTAGGAAGAGATAGAAGGAGGGTATAGCTGTTCGAGACTCTTGGATTTTGGATAGCAGATGGGTAACATCTGGGCCAGATAAGTAGATTTGAGTGCCATCAGCGTAGCATTGGTATTGATGCGCTGATTCCTCGACAGGGGGAGCAGTTGAGGAGAAAAAGGAGGTGAAGGTAAGTAGGTTGTATAGGAAAGGTGAGTTAGAGACATTGGATGGGAGAAGAAGTGAGTGACGATGAGGTCCAGTATGTCACCATCCTTTGTGAGTCGGGGTGAAGGGCTATTGTGAGGCCAAAAGAGGCAGTCAAGGGATTTGGAGACACTTTAGTGGAATGTATTAACAGGGATGTTGAAGTTGCCCATGATGATGGCGCTGATATCCATGAGCAAAAAGTGTAAGAGCCAGGTGGCGCAGTGGTCGAGGAAGTCAGTGGCAAAGTCTTGTGGTCTGTAGATGATGGCCACTTGGAGGTTAGAGGGAAAGTAGATTCAGGCAAATCATTAATCCTTTCCAATCCAATTTGTATCCTGGTTTTCCTAGGGGGCTTACTCTTTTTCTGCTTTTATACAATGGCGCTGTATGCTGGATAAAGCCAGTACTGCATGAGGTGACAAATTGGATAGGCTCCGACAGCAGAGAGTCTGGCAATATACAGTAAGAGAACCCCGACAGACATCTTCCAACATCGGAGCTGTACAGCCTTAAATAATAATGTCTTTAGACGTCACAGTGGATTGGAAAGGGTTAAATATACTTTATGGTTAATGCTTGCAGTAAGTAACAATATTACATATCTTGAAAAAAGAACATATGATGTGAGAACTAAAAAAAAATTTTTTTCATTTAAAATTTGTTGACTAAAACTACTGTTTAACTATTTTTCAGAGATACCAGATATTGCGAATACAAAACACTTAAAAACCTTTAGGTAAGTTCCTCTTTTGCTACAACGGCTACCTTTTTTATGTAATGCATTACCCTTTCCCTGCCAAGTATTCATGCCATATGCACTGGCAGGAAAGCACTCCTGATATGTCCCTTGCTGCTGATGGCTGTAGCAGAGGGGTACCTGTGGGAAAACCTTCTGACATTGTGCAGGAACAGGAGCATCCGAAGTCTGTGATCCTCTTCCTGTCCCTGTATAGCTTGAGTTTAGTCAAGGAAGAGGATTTAGCAAATTTAGTAGTTAGCATACTTGTCTTTTTTTCTTTTCCTCTTTGTAAATAAAGGCCAATTTAAACTTAGCGATTATCACTCTAAATTCGTTCAAATGATGGCATACGAGCGATAATCATTGCGTGTAAACGCGGCCATTGTCACTCTTCGGTTGAACGATGATTTTAAGGTAGCTTAAAATCAATCATTCAGCCGGAGGGAAGATAACAAGGACCACACATTGTGCTCTGCACAAGAGTCTGAGATTGCATTGTATTCTGCCCACAGCCTGTGTGAGAACAAAGGAGCAGTGTTCAGAGCTCAGACCACATGCCATGCTCTGCAAACAGCTCCTGGAGGCCCTTTTAGATGCAAATGAAACTAATTACTTGTAAATGGACATAGTGTCCATTAACACTTTATGCAAAATGATCGCTAAAACTGTCAATCTTTCAATCGTTTGAAACATTGTCTTTGCGTTTAAATGGTCCATAAATAGATGAGCTGTTACAAATCGAATCGCTCCTGAGCTCAAGGGTATGTTCACTTGGTATAATCTAATGTGGATTTTTCCATCTCTAAAACTGTGGCTAAGCTATGGATCCACACATGGATTTTGCGATTGTCTATGGACAATATCAGTGTGCAGAATTTCTGACATGGATCCACGTCAAATGTGAAAAGGATGCATATTTTAACCCCTTAACGACCAATGACGTACCTGGTACGTCATGGAGCGTCGGGGTATGTATGAAGAGAGGTTGCGTGGCAACCTCTCTTCATACAGTGCGGGCATCAGCTGTTTATAACAGCTGACACCCGCGGGCAATAGCCGCGAGCGGCCGCGCGGCCGATCGCGGCTGTTAACCATTTAAACGCCGCTGTCAATTCTGACAGCGGCATTTAAATCCCCCGAACGATGTTCGGGGGTCCCGCGCGGCCCCCCCGCGGTGAGATCGGGGGAGCCTTGCACGTATCATGGCAGCCGGGGGCCTAATGAAAGGCCCCAGGGCTGCCTTAGCAGACTGCCTATCAAGCCGTCCCCGTGGGGTGGCTTCATAGGCTGCCTGTCAAAAAGCAGTATGACGTAATGCTATAGCATTACGTCATACTGCAGGAGCGATCAAAGCATCGCATCTTAAAGTCCCCCAGGGGGACTTCAAAGTAAAGTAAAAAAAAGAATCAATAAAGTTTTTTTTTAATTGAAAAAAAAAAAAAGTTGTAAAAGTTTAAATCACCCCCCTTTTGCCATATCTATTATTAAAAAATCTAAATAATAAAGTAAAAATATGTATTTGATATCGCCGCGTCCGTAAAAGTCTGATCTATCAAAGTAGCACATAATTTTTCCCGCACGGTGAACGTCGTCCGAAACAAAAAATGAAGAACGCCAGAAATGCACTTTTTTAGTTACCCTGTCTCCAATAAAAAACGCAATAAAAAGCGATCAAAAAGTCATATGTATTCCAAAATGGTACTATCAGAAACTACAGGACATCCCGCAAAAAATGAGACCTTGCTCAACTACGTCGACGGAAAAATAAAAAAGTTATCGCGCGCACAAAATGACGACAGAAAATAATTGAAAAAAATTTTATGTCTTTAAAAAAAAAAAAGGAGTATAGTAAAAAAAAACCTAAACAAGTTTGGCATCGTAGTAATCGTACCGACCCATAGAATAAAGTTATCATGTCGTTTTTGTTGCCATTTGTGCGCCGTAGAAGCAAGACGTACTAAAAGATGGCAAAATGTCGTTTTTTTTCCATTTTACTCCACTTAGAATTTTTTAAAAGTTTTTCAGTACATTATATGGTACTTTAAATAGCACCATTGAAAAATACAACTCATCCCGCAAAAAACAAGCCCTCATACAGTGACGTGGATGGATAAATAAAGGAGTTATGATTTTTTTAAAGGGGGGAGGAAAAAACGAAAATGGAAAACGAAAAATGGCCGCGTCATTAAGGGGTTAAGCAGATTTTAGTACAAGTTATGGGCCAAAGTCCACTCTAAAATCTGCAGTGCGAACATGCCTTAATTGATTGATTCCATGACCCAGACATTTACTAGCCCCTGGATTTCAGTTGTGAATAAGTCTCCCTAAGCACTTGCATTATGCACACAAAAAAACTCTTAAGTTTCTTCATTATACACTGCCCTGTCCGTCCTCATGACATGATGCACTTGTAGTAATAACTATTATTACTACTGGAGAACATGTAATGTCTTTTTCATGAATAGAACAGATTTCAGTTAGGGTGGTTTCACACCTGTGATTTGGAGTCCTTTTAAAGCTGATCAGTTTTTAACTGAATATGGACTGATTACAAACTGAAGCACAACTGATGCATGCATACAAATATTTGGGGGGGGGGGGGGTAGAGAAGCTGATTATTGCATATGCAGGTCTTTGCACACTCCACAAGTTTCACTCTTTCTCTCTTCCTAAAAAGCTCCCCCTCCCCCTCCCTCTGAGGTCATCTATTGTCACCCTCAATCGCCCTTCATACAAACCCTGAACATTTATCATGTAATTGTGTGTCATGGAGCTTTAAGGGGTTAAATACATCTTTCACTTGGCAGCTTTTATAGAAATGCAGTACTTTAAAACTGACATTTGAAATAAGAAAAATGCATTATCATCCTTAATGGTTTTTTACAAGGCCGTTTTATTTTTCTTACAAAGTATGACATTTCCATTTCCGTGAAGGATATTCTTATAAGTGACCCCCTATCTAACTGTAAACGGCTTCATGGTCATCCTTAACAGCTTACATCTGAAAACACATGCTTATAAAATATTGTTATAATACGTACTTAACATGCATTTATGCATAGGAGGTCACTTGTTTGGTTCAAGTTCCAAGTCCTTGCTTCTTGAATGCAAAAAAGAAACCTTACCGGATATGTTTACCAAATGCTAGAACTACACAGTATGTGAGCCTTCCAAATAGTGAAGGATCTCTATTTTTCTAAATAATTCGATGCCAATCGATTTTAGATTTTGTCTGCTACACAGCCCCATATGCAACAATTCACAATAAACGGTTATGACACTTATAGTCTGCAATAACTATTTGTACTACAATAGCTTTTTTTTTTTTTTTTTTTTGTGGAATCGAGCCAGATGTGCTATCATTCGTTCCTCAAGTGACTCTTGGATGTCCATAACCCTACTGCTAATTTTTTTTGTTTGTTTGTTTTTTGTGCTTCATGCAAACCTGGAACACCCTACTAGACTTTTGGAGATAATCTGACCCAGTTATCTAGTTAGCACAATTTGGCCCTTGTTAAAAATCACTCTGATTCTTATGCTTGTCCATTTTTTCTGCTTCAACCCATCAGCTTTAAGAACGCACTGTTGACTTGTTACCTAATTTATCCCACTGCTCTTCATTGCTCAGGGACAACTGTTGGGCACTTAAGCTTTCACACAGGGTAGATGATTGCTCAGTGAATGGAGACGGAGTGGGCCGGAGATCGCTTCCACCCGCCTCCATTCACCGTAAACGGGCAGGTGAAGAATTGCCTGTTTACACAGTCAGATTGTCTTCTGATTGTTCAGTTTCTGCAGGCAGGAAAATAAACGTTATGAGACCAAATTAACAATTGTTCAGTCGCTGGCAGAATTATTGTTCCATGTAAAAGGGTCCTAAGGGCTAATAATCACTGGATTGCAGAAACCTGAACGATAATCATTCAGGGTGAATGCCGCTAGTGACTCATTGCCGAATGAGAATTCATCTGTCATTGAAATGGCATAAAAACTGATCAATGATTGGCCTATGTGAACAGGCAGTTGTACATCTATGAACGACTGCCTGTTTACTGTGATGGAGGCTGGTGGCTAGAGTGACCTCTGGCACAATCTGCCTCAATTTACTGAGAAATCATTGCTCCTGTGTAAAAGCACAGTAGCGATTACAGCTGGGAAGACTGTTGGGCGCTCCAGCGCCCAATAATTGTCCCGTGTGAATGGCCCTTAGTCTGATGAGATCATATCGTTGACACTGCCGTTACACTATCCGCGATGATTGGACATTAACAGAGTTACTCAGCTGGTACTCCTTTGACAGAGGGCTTTAGAAAACATCCATTCATCAATAGACTTATCAATTAACAATACTGAGTGACAAGAATAATATGGTTCCTACAGTTGGAATGGGTTTGGGCGCTTACAAAAAAAACTCTTTAATCGAGTCAGGAAGGATTTCATGTATTTTGCCAGTTTTGTTTGGGGACTTGACAGGTCCTCTTTAAGACAAAGTATAGCGTGGGTTTAGCAGTCCCTAAATTCTAATACATAAGAGATAAAGCTCCATTAATGCAAATTCAAGCTTTGCCCTTCTGCTTAATATGATTTATAAAGCATTGTTCTAGTTCAGCCTACTGTAGAGTTTAGAGCATTGAAGGTATATTTGATTGATGAACCGTTTCTCCTCACTCCTCAGGGTAAATCTGTGCAGTTCTGATAAATTAACAAATCTCTTTTTTTTTTCTCGTTCTTTCCTCTCCTACTGCTCAATCGCAGAGAATGGGATTTGGATCTGAACAAGCTGCCAAACATTAAAATGCGGAAATTTTCAGTCAGTGACTCGCTACTTAAAGTTAAGAAAGACCATTCAGCAGAAGATGCTGAAGATGAAGAGAAAATGGAAACTAAAGAGGGGTCTGAGGACAGTGGCAGCGAGTGAAGTGTGCCAGGAGACTGTTAAAACCAAGGAGAACAAAATATCCAAGACAGTAATGCCTTCTAAACTGAGAGTCTACAATGAAGAAACTTGTTCATTTGCAACAACTTGCGTAACTGTGATTCTTAACAGAATGAAATGCAAAAGTGAAATCTTTGCAAGTTTTTTTTTTTATGTTAATAATTCACATCAGTGGGAGCTGTTCACAAAAAAAAGCTACGAGTAAAACATATGTGATATTTTTCAGTTTGAATATGCTGAGAAATACAGCGCTGTGTGTCTCAAGTGAGATGATTAACTGAAGTGAGAATATTCCAGAAAGAATTAACCGCACTTCATGTGCTGCAATTAATTGCTAGCCTGAGATGAGAACTTTGCATGAATTTTTAAAAGAGTTGTGTGTATTTATTTGAAGATATATATATTTTAGATAAAAAAGTTTACATCTTCATAATTCTTTTTACTGTCAGCAAAAAAATGAATCATTCAAATAATTAAGTAATATTATATATAATAAATATTATATAATATGAGCTAGCATTACCTTGGTTAGTTATTTCTTTCTATCTGAAACTCCTGCCCTCCTTTCTTTTTTTTTCCTCAGATGGTCATGTGAACTCAGTTCTTACTAGCTCAGATCTACTTGGGTTTATGCTGTCTGAAACTAGTCAATTTCTCAGTGTGTGTAATGCTGTTGCATCAATCCTGCAGAAACTGTCTAAAGTGGAACACAAACACTTCTATCACAGTTACTGATAATGATCACGCGCTCCTGACACACTGTTATAATAGAGGAGTTCACAGCTCATCCTCATAACTGTATACTTATGGCCTTTAGCTTATTTTGGTGAATATAGACTATATTGTCCCTCCAAGCAGGCAAACATGGTACAACCTGTAGCTCATGCTGTGCTCATGCATCATGGGATAGATTTGAAAACTAAAAGTAAAAAATCTCACTCAAGATAGTGCCTAATAAGCATTAGACAGGGAGCTGCACTGCAAGGAAGTTGCTGCAATACACAAAAGAGACCTCCAGAGCATGACCGTCAATCGGGGAAGAGGCCAAGGATGGAAAAAGGTGTTTGCCGAAGTAGCACTTTTAAAGCAGTGTTTCCCAACTCCAGTCCTCAGGGACCCCCAACAGGTCATGTTTTCAGGATATCCTATAGTAAGAACACCTGTGGCAATGTCTGAGGTAAAAGCATTACATTTAGAAGGAAATAAGGCAGGTTTATATTTTAATTACATAATTAATATGTTTTTTAACAGCACAGATGTGGAATGTAAAGTAACTTGGAAAAGTATTCACCCCATTTGTGTTTTTTCTGTTTTTGTTTGTTTGTTTTTTTTATTAGTAAAACCAAAACTTACCTTTTTTTTTTTTTTTTAATAAAGCTTTAACCCTTTCCAATACACTGTCTGACGTCTGAAGACATTATGATTGAGGGCTGTACAGCTCCGATGTCAGAAGCCGTCTGGCAGGGTATTCTTACTGTATATTACTGACCGCCCTGTTGTCGGGGGAGTCTCCAGCATGTCACATACCGCAGTACTGGCTCTAGTCAGCAGATGGCGCCATTGTATAATGGCAGAAAGAGAAAGCCCCCTAGGAAACCCTGAATCCAAAACTGGGTTAAAATAAAAATTTCATGTAAATCTCTCTAGTAATAGCTAATCCACAGGATAAATGAAAAATACAATGGGAGGTAAGATACTGAGTTTGAGATGTGTGCAAGCGCTAATGATAACAAATGTTAAACAGATTACCCTTAATCACAAAAATGTACACAATGATGCATAACGTAATGCCAAAAAATACCAAACCTCTTTACACAGTGCATACACTGAACAAAAGGGCACATACCACTATTTATGATTGAATTCCATGCATGTGCTTCAAAAATTGCCCTCATAGGCTGCACTACCTGACAATAGAGACTCCAGACAAAAACCTCACTCTTTTGTGTGCTATAGCATGTGAACGCTTGTATCATAATAAGGATGAATCATAAAATCCAGGCTAAATATGTACTATTAAGTTGAAAAGGACCTAAACTTATTTTCCCCTCTGGGTTCATCGTGGAGCTAGGTGGGGTCCTATTTTAACATGCCTGAAGGTCCCTGTAATTCCAGGAGATGAGTATTGATTCATAGATCATATGCGTTATCATGGCTTCTTGATGAACCCAGAAGGGAACCGCGTTGGATCTTGTCAACGTAATTGTATATATTTAGCCTAGGACTTTCTTTATCACCATATGCAGATATTTGCGATTCACCCTTACTAGTTATTTGTTGGTGCCAAATTCTTGCACTTATAAACTTATAAAGTTGTTGTTGTTTTTTTTTTGTTTGTTTGTTTGTTTGGGTTTTTTTGCTGTACTACTTGTAGTTATTTATTTTTTTTAAAAGATATTTAATTTTTTACTATTTTCTGCACACAATAACTTTTTTTTATTTTTCCGTTGACATAGTTGTGTGAGGGCTCATTTTGTGCGGTACATCCTTGTCGTTTCCATTTGTACCATTTTTGAATACATACGACTTTTTGATCGCGTTTTATTACATTTTTTTCTTGACCGTGTGACCAAACAAAGCGCATTTCTGGCGTTCTTTATTTTATTTTTTTCCAGGTGATGTTCACCGTGCAGGGTAAATAATGTATTACTTTGATAGATCGGACTTTTACAGATGCAGCGATGCCAAATACATATTTTTGCTTTATTTAGATTCTTTTATTGTAAATATGGCAAAAAGGGTTTTCATTTTTTAACTTTTATAACTTTTTTTTTAATAAATAATTTAGTAAAACGTTATTGTTTTTTATTTTTATCTCACTGTGTTCAGAGGATTTAAATGCCGCTGTCAGAATTGACAGCGGCATTTAAAGAGTTAACAGCCCTGATCGGCTGCATGATGTGTCAGGGCTGTTGCCCGCGGGTGTCGGCTGTAATAAACAGCTGACATCCGCAATGTATGGAGGGAGATAGCAGCACTATCTCCCTCCATACATGTCCTATAATGGCTGGATGTAAAAATACTATGGGTCGTCACTAAGGGGTTAATGGATTTAATGGTGTTCTGTGGGGTGTGCAAAGGTTTGAATTTTTTTTTATAAGCCAAACCTGGTTATCTTCTACTATATCTTTGACCTGTTTGGAGAGCTCCTTTTTGTCTTTATTTTCCTTGTTTAGCGGTGTTGAAGAATCGGAGGCGTTTCAAAATAGGTGTTTTTATACTGACCTCATGACAGGTCTCCATGCATGAAAACTCCTTATTCAACTCATTATGTGACTTCTGACGTTAATTGGTTGGACGAGAAAATATGCGGACTTGCAACTTTACAGTTTTTTTATTTATTTTCTACAAGATATTTCTCATTCCACTGTAACAATTTGGACTATTTTATTTATTAACTAGCTGATATACCCAGCTTCGCCTGAGTTAATTTGGTACTGGTGTTTATCTGGTGTTCACACGGAAATCTTATGAAGTCGTGGTTACTTTAGAGATACTGGAAAAACATATGTTCACCATTTTGCATAGTTCTCTGTGTTACCCAGAAAACACCACGGGAGGTAACCATGCAACGTTTCCTTTATGTAAAATGACATCAGGAAGTGAGAGAATTAGATTCCATACGTAAAATGTGGACGCTAATTCTTTTGCGCTTAGAATTGAACAATCGAGGTGGGACCCATTAACTTTTCCTATTTATGACATAATCAATGCTTGTGCCAAATTTCATGTTTCTATGACACCGGAAAGTGAGAAAATTACATTCCGTACGTAAAATTTGGACGCTAATTCTTTTGCGCTAGAATTGAATATTCGAGTTGGGACCCATTAACTTTTCCTATTTATGACATAATCAATGCTCGTGCCAAATTTCACGTTTCTATGAGACCGGAAAGTGAGAAAATTACATTCTGTACGTAAAATTTGGACGCTAATTCTTTTGTGCATAGAATTGAATAATGAAGTTTGGACCCATAAGCTTTTCCTATTTATGACATAATCAATGCTCGTGCGAAATTTCACGTTTCTATGACACTGGAAAGTGAGAAAAATACATTCCGTTTGTAAAATTTTGACGCTAATTCTTTTGCGCATAGAATTGAATAATCGAGTTGGGACCCATTAGCTTTTCCTATTTATGACATAATCAATGCCCGTGCCAAATTTTAAGTTTCTATGTGAGAAAATTACATTCCGTACGTAAAATTTGGACGCTAATTCTTTTGCGCATAGAATTGAATAATCGAGTTGGGACCCATTAGCTTTTCCTATTTTTGACAATCAATGCTCGTGCCAAATTTCACGTTTCTATGACACTGGAAAGTGAAAGAATTAGATTCCGTACGTAAAATTTGGACGCTAATTCTTTTGCGCATAGAATTGAATAATCAAGTTGGGACCTATTAACATTTCCTATTTATGACATATCCAATGCCCGTGCCAAGTTTTAAGTTTCTATGACATTGGGAAGTGAGAGATTTAGATTATGTACGTTAAATTTCGACGCCAATTCTTTTGCGCTAGAATTGAATAATCGAGTTGGGACCCAATTACTTTTCCTATTTTGGAGATAATCTATGCTCGTGCCAAAATTCATGTTTCTACGATATCGGGAAGTTGGAGAACTTTTGGCGAGTCAGTCGGTGAGTCAGTGAGTCAGTCAGTGAGTCAGCGAGGGCTTTCAGCTTTATATATATAGATTTTTTAGGTCAATTACTTAAAAATGAAATCCAATTTAATTATAGGTCTTAATGCAACAGAACAGGAAAAACATGTAGAGGGTGAATACTTTTGTATGACATTGTGCCTTGGAGGCCACGAGTCCCATGCCATAAGATTAAAAAAATTTACATTCACACGAACAATAATCTTGCTTGAGTTGCTATTCTGGCTACAAATAGTGTTTCACGAAGAAACCTTAGATGTTCCTTCCTCTAAGACCCCAAATAGGCAAGCTTGTGGCGAATGATCTATCGGAACGCCTAGGATCTCGGAAAAGGAAATTAGATTTCACTCCGAAACATCCAAATCTTTGGGCTAACCCATATATACCAAAAGTCTGAATGCGTACATACACATCTTATACACACAGTGGAAAACATTTCCCTTGTTTTAGCTAGACCAGGGTAAGATATCCGTGATGTATTATGTAGGTTTTCTTTAATTTTTTGTTAGCTGCAAGTAACACAAATGGAGCGGGTTCTAAAATGTCTTTAAAGGTTCATCTGTCATTTTTGGTATCAAACTTGTCCATCTCTCTAGGGCAGGCATCATTGCACGTGCGATTATAGACGTTATCATATCGGAGTATAAGCCAGAAATTGGGCCACAAGGTCCCTGGGAGCGAAGAATTCCAATTAAGGGGTAGTTAGAAATGTAGACTCTAGGAGTTGACAACTGTGTTTTAGGGTGCATTCACATAAACGTATATCGGCTCGGTTTTCACGCCGAGCCGATATACGTTGTCCTCGTGTGCAGGGGGGGGGAGGATGGAAGAGCCAGGAGCAGAAACTGAGCTCCCGCCCCCTCTCTGCCTCCTCTCCGCCCCTCTGCACTATTTGCAATGAGAGGAGGCGGGACGGGGGCGGGGCTAAGGTTCCCGAATTAGCCCCGCCCCCATCCTGCCTCTCCCCATTGCAAATAGTGCAGAGGGGCGGAGAGGAGGCAGATAGGGGGCGGGAGCTCAGTTCCTGCTCCTGGCTCTTCCATCCTCCCCCCTCTGCAGATGAGGACGACATATATCGGCTCGGCGTGAAAACCGAGCCGATATACGTTCATGTGACTGCACCCTCAAAGCGTGTCTTACTTGTAAAAGTCTGAAAAAATGGGTACAAGAAATATTGTTTATTTATAGGTAGTCAAATGAGAAGAAAACACTCATATATACAATCCCCAGCATAAAGACACCAAATTGCTCCCATATACGATACTCTGGCAATGAATACATTTTGAAAGTGGTTAATTTTAATAATCACCTGTCTAAAATGTGTAAATATGAATGTATTTTTTATTACAGCTTCTTATCCCTGTTAGTAACTGTATGAATTACCATTCTTTAGCAGTTCTATTAAAACTGCATCTGCGTTATTATGACACATGTATTTTAGAATCCTTTATAATTACAGCAATTACAACTCTACTACGACATAGAGCCAGAAGCCAATTCCTAAAGGGAATGTATTGTCAGAAAAAGAGCTTGTTTTTCAGCACATTTTTATTTACTCCCGTGTTTTTCAAATTTCTCATATTATCACATTTAATCTTAAAACCTTATGGTTTTTACACTGGCCATTGAGCCTCACAATAGGCTGCCATTGTATTTTCTGTGGAAATCCCTTCTCAGCAGTCACCCTGTTGTTATCACAGGCAGGATTACAGGGAAAGCTAAAACCCCTATTATAGGATAATCTTAGGGACCGAAGATGTACCGAGCTCTCCTCCTCCTCCGCACAGCATAGTGACCTTGGCAGAGCTCGAAACCTGCCTAGAACACTATCTAGGAGTTGTCTAAAGACACTAGTTTTGTATGTCCATGTGGTTGTAAAACATCTATGAACTGGCGTTAATATGGCATGGTAGCTACTCAGGTAAGACGACCTTCCCCATAATCATGTGCAGAAAATAGAATAAGTGATCTACAATCAGAAAATAAAGCCAGATTAGGAATAAGACTAATTGTTAGTATCTTCAATTAATTTGTAAAGAAATGTATAGGTGATACATTCCATTAAAGTGGTTGTACCAAGATATAATTGTATAATAGCGGAGTTTCAAATGCTGTGACCAACCACGGATGCAGACAGCCAGGGTTCCAGAGGTCACCCTCTCATTTCAGTGGGAGCGCCAGAGATTGCGGATCGTTTTCAACAATTTCTAACTCCCTTTCAAGTGAATGAAATTATACAGTATATGTGCAACATTTGCTGCATTCATGCAGGAAACTTAAAGGGATTGTCCCGCGAAAGCAAGTGGGGTTATACACTTCTGTATGGCCATATTAATGCACTTTGTAATATACATCGTGCATTAAATATGAGCCATACAGAAGTTATTCACTTACCCACTCCGTTGCTGGCATCCCCGTCACCATGGCTCCGTCTAATTTCAGCGTCTAATGTCTTCTCCCTTCTGGTCGGTCCGGGCACGAGCGGCGTTCTGGCTCCGCCCCCTTCTACGCATCATCGCGTAGCTCCGCGTCATCACGTGTGCCGATTCCAGTCAATCAGGAGGCTGGAATCCGCAATGGACTGCACAGAGCCCACGGTGCACCATGGGAGAAGACCCGCGGTGCATCGTGGGTGAAGATCCCGGTGGCCATCTTGGAGGAAAAGAACGAAGAAGCTGCAGACAGGGGATTCGGGTAAGTAACATTTTTTTTTTTTATTTCATCACATCCCTTGGGTTTGTCCTGCGCTGAACGGGGGGCCTATGCAAAAAAAAACCCCCGTTTCGGCGCGGGACAACCCCTTTAAGGACCTCTGTTCCAGTGATTGGTGGGGGTCCCAATAGTTGGACCACCACCGATCATAAAGCTGTCCCCTATCCTGTAGATGGGGGATACTTTATAATATTTTAGCACAGCCCCTTATAAAGTTATTCTACAGCTAGGGCAGATTTACATTTATCTGTTTTGGTTTGTATTCTAGTGGATTCAGATTTAAGATCCACAGTAATTGTATAGATTATTTCCATATTTTGCATAACGGTCTTCGGGGGTTCCTTCCTAATCACTGAAAATTGTATTCAGACAATTTTGCAAAAGAAACATTGACTTTAATTAGTCAAACCGGGACCAACGTTACATTGGAACCTGATTTGATCTGGTTTCTGTTAGTTTAAAGTATTTTTGAAAGAAAAGCATAGCCAACTATGATTTGCAAATCCTTTTCTCTGTTTGCCATGTGTGGGAGATATCAGCAATTGATCTCTACTAGAGATGAGCGAGCACCAAAATGCTCGTTACTCGGGACGAAATTATCGCGATGCTCGAGGGTTCATTTCGAGTAACGAACCCCATTGAAGTCAATGGGCGACCCGAGCATTTTTGTATTTCGCCGATGCTCGCTAAGGTTTTCATGTGTGAAAATCTGGGCAATTCAAGAAAGTGATGGGAACGACACAGCAACGGATAGGGCAGGCGAGGGGCTACATGTTGGGCTGCATCTCAAGTTCACAGGTCCCACTATTAAGCCACAATACCGGCAAGAGTGGGCCCCCCCCCCCCCCCAACAACTTTTACTTCTGAAAAGCCCTCATTAGCAATGCATACCTTAGCTAAGCACCACACTACCTCCAACAAAGTACAATCACTGCCTGCATGACACTCCGCTGCCACTTCTCCTGGGTTACATGCTGACCAACCACCCCCCCCACGACCCAGTGTCCACAGCGCACACCAAACTGTCCCTGCCCAGCCTTCAGCTGCCCTCATGCCACGCCACACTCATGTCTATTTATAAGTGCGTCTGCCACAGGAAAAGCAGGCACACACTGCAGAGGGTTGGCACGGCTAGGCAGCGACCCTCTTTAAAAGGGGCGGGACGATAGCCCACAATGCTGTACAGAAGCAATGAGAAATATAATCCTGTGCCACCGCCATCAGGAGCTGCACACGTGGGCATAGCAATGGGGAACCTATGTGCCACACACTATTCATTCTGTCAAGGTGTCTGCATGCCCCAGTCAGACCGCGGTTTTTAATTCATAGACACAGGCAGGTACAACTCCCTATTGTGAAGTCCCTGTGGACCGACAGCATGGGTGGCTCCCTGGAACCCACCGGCGGTACATAAAAATATCCCATTGCATTGCCCAACACAGCTGAGGTAGTAATGTTGTGCTTAATGCAGGTGGGTTTCGGCCCACACTGCATGCCCCAGTCTGACTGGGGTTCTTTAGAAGTGGAAACAGATGCATTTACAACTCCCTGTGGACCCACAGCATGGGTGGGTGCCAGGAAGCCACCGGCGGTACATAAAAATATCCCATTGCATTGCCCAACACAGCTGAGGTAGTAATGTTGTGCTTAATGCAGGTGGGCTTCGGCCCACACTGCATGCCCCAGTCAGACTGGGGTTCTTTAGAAGTGGAAACAGATGCATTTATAATTCTCTGTGGACCCACAGCATGGGTGGGTGCCAGGAAGCGACCGGCGGTACATAAAAATATCCCATTGCATTGCCCAACACAGCTGAGGTAGTAATGTCGTGCTTAATGCAGGTGGGCTTCGGCCCACACTGCATGCCCCAGTCTGACTGGTAATATATACCTTAACAGTAACCTCGTTGGTGGTAATGTGGTGGTGACTGCGGACCTGGTAGCGCGGTTTTATGTAGTTGGTTTTCGGAATGTGGCCAGGATTAAGTGGGCCGTGGCGGGGGGATGGTGGTGGTGCTCTCTTGTTGTGTCGTTAAAGGTGAAATTCTTGGACTGCCACCAGACGGACCAATGCAAAGGTATTTGCCAAGAATGTTTTCATTGTTGGAGGAGGAGGGGGATGTTTTGGAGGCACTATGTGTCCTCTACACGTGTCCGTGGTTATATGCACCTTAACAGTAACAGCGTTGGTGGGAAATGGCCTCGCCGCCATCATGTCTTTGTGAAGCCTCTGTTTCCACACCCCAGTGACATACCATTAGCAGCGGTATAGGCAGAGCCCAGAATTATTAACATTTCAGCGGTAGCATTAGGGACAGGCCCCACTAACATATCACTAGGAGCAGTATAGGGGGAGCGCAGTCTTAGTTCCATTTCAGTAATAGTAGCACTCAAGACAGGCCCCAGTAACATTCCCATTGCAGCAGTTTAGGGAGATAACAGTCTCTTTCACATTTCAGTAGCTGCAGTATAGACAAGGCCACAGTTACATTTATGTAGCTAAAGTGTAGGCCAACCCCACACACCTTTCTGTACCATGAGTGCAGGCGAAGAACATAGAAATTACTATGATTACACTGTAGGTGAGGGCCCAAAAAAATTGGTGTACCAACAATACTAATGTACCTCAGAAAAAATTGCCCATGCCCAACCAAGATGGCAGGTGAAACCCATTAATCGCTTTGGTTAATGTGGCTTAAGTGGTAAAACTAGGCCTGGAGGCAGCCCAGTTTAACGAAAAATTGGTTCAAGTTAAAGTTTCAACGCTTTTAAGAGCATTGAAACGTATAAAAATTGTTTAGAAAAATTATATGAGTAAGCCTTGTGGCCCTAAGAAAAATTGCCCGTTCGGCGTGATTACGTGAGGTTTCAGGAGGAGGAGCAAGAGGAGGAGGAGGAATATTATACACAGAATGATGAAGCAGAAATGTCCCCGTTTTGGATGGTGAGAGAGAACGATGCTTCCATCCGCGGGTGCAGCCTACGTATTGCTTAGGTATTGCTGCTGTCCGCTGGTGGAGAAGAGAAGTCTGGGGAAATCCAGGCTTTGTTCATCTTGATGAGTGTAAGCCTGTCGGCACTGTCGGTTGACAGGTGGGTACGCTTATCCGTGATGATTCCCCCAGCCAAACTAAACACACTCTCTAACAAGACGCTAGCCGCAGGACAAGCAAGCACCTCCAGGGCATACAACGCGGGTTCAGGCCACGTGTCCAGCTTCAACACCCAGTAGTTGTAGGGGGCAGAGGCGTCACCGAGGACGGTGCTGCAATCGGCTACGTACTCCCTCACCATACTTTTACAGTGCTCCCGCCAACTCAGCCTTGACTGGGGACCGGTGACACAGTCTTGCTGGAGAGCCATAAAGCTGTCAAAGGCCTTGGAGAATGTTCCCCTGCCTGCGCTGTACATGCTGCCTGATCTCCGCGCCTCCCCTGCTACCTAGCCCTCGGAACTGCGCCTTCTGCCACTAGCGCTGTCGGATGGGAAGTTTACCATCAGTTTGTCCACCAGCGCCCTGTGGTATAGCATCATTCTCGAACCCCTTTCCTCTTCGGGAATGAGAGTGCAAAGGCTCTCCTTATACCGTGGATCGAGCAGTGTGTACACCCAGTAATCCGTAGTGGCCAGAATGCGTGTAACGCGAGGGTCACGAGAAAGGCATCCTAACATGAAGTCAGCCATGTGTGCCAGGGTACCTGTACGCAACACATGGCTGTCCTCACTCGGAAGATCACTTTCAGGATCCTCCTCCTCCTCCTCCTCTGGCCATACACGCTGAAAGGATGACAGGCAAGCAACATCTGTCCCCTCAGCAGTGGGCCAAGCTGTCTCTTCCCCCTCCTCCTCATGCTCCTCCCCCTCCTCCTCAACGCGCTGAGATATAGACATGAGGTTGCTCTGACTATCCAGCGACATACTGTCTTCCCCCGCCTCCGTTTCTGATTCCAAAGCGTCTGCCTTTATGCTTCGCAGGGAACTTCTCAAGAGGCATAGCAGAGGAATGGTGACCCTAATGATTGCAGCATCCTTGCTCACCATCTGGGTAGACTCCTCAAATTTTCCAAGGACCTGGCAGATGGCTGCCAACCATGCCCACTCTTCTGTAAAGAATTGAGGAGGCTGACTCCCACTGCGCCGCGGAAGTTGGAGTTGGTATTGCACTATAGCTCTACGCTGCTCATAGAGTCTGGCCAACATGTGGAGCGTAGAGTTCCACTGTGTGGGCACGTCGCACAGCAGTCGGTGCACTGGCAGATTAAACCGATGTTGCAGGGTCCGCAGGGTGGCAGCGTGCGTGTGGGATTTGCGGAAATGTGCGCAGAGCTGGCGCACCTTTCCGAGCAGGTATGACAAGTGGGGGTAGCTTTTCAGAAAGCGCTGAACCACCAAATTAAAGACATGGGCCAGGCATGGCACGTGCGTGAGGCTGCCGAGCTGCAGAGCCACCACCAGGTTACGGCCGTTGTCACACATGACCATGCCCGGTTGGAGGCTCAGCGGCGCAAGCCAGCGGTCGGTCTGCTCTGTCAGACCCTGCAGCAGTTCGTGGGCCGTGTGCCTCTTATCTCCTAAGCTGAGTAGTTTCAGCACGGCCTGCTGACGCTTGCCCACCGCTGTGCTGCCACGCCGCGTGACACCGACTGCTGGCGACGTGCTGCTGCTGACACATCTTGATTGCGAGACAGAGGTTGCGTAGGAGGAGGAGGAGGAGGGTGGTTTAGTGGAGGAAGCATACACACCCGCAGATACCACCACCGAGCTGGGGCACGCAATTCGGGGGGTGGGTAGGACGTGAGCGGTCCCAGGCTCTGACTCTGTCCCAGCCTCCACTAAATTCACCCAATGTGCCGTCAGGGAGATATAGTGGCCCTGCCCGCCTGTGCTTGTCCACGTGTCTGTTGTTAAGTGGACCTTGGCAGTAACCACGTTGGTGAGGGCGCGTACAATGTTGCGGGAGACGTGGTCATGCAGGCCTGGGACGGCACATCGGGAAAAGTAGTGGCGACTGGGAACCGAGTAGCGCGGGGCCGCCGCCGCCATCATGCTTTTGAAAGCCTCCGTTTCCACAAGCCTATACGGCAGCATCTCTAGGCTGATGAATTTTGCAATGTGCACGTTTAACGCTTGAGCGTGCGGGTGCATGGCGTCGTACTTGCGCTTGCGCTCAAACTGTGGCGCTAGCGACGTCTGGACGCTACGCTGAGAGACATTGCTGGATGGGGCCGAGGACAGCGGAGGTGAGGGTGTGGGTGCAGGCCAGGAGACGGTAGTGCCTGTGTCCTCAGAGGGGGGTTGGATCTCAGTGGCAGGTTGGGGCACAGGGGGAGAGGCAGTGGTGCAAACCGGAGGCGGTGAACGGCCTTCGTCCCACCTTGTGGGGTGCTTGGCCATCATATGCCTGCGCATGCTGTTGGTGGTGCCTCCCCAGCTGATCTTGGCGCGACAAAGGTTGCACACCACTGTTCATCGGTCGTCAGGCGTCTCTGTGAAAAACTGCCACACCGTAGAGCACCTTGACCTCTGCAGGGTGGCATGGCGCGAGGGGGCGCTTTGGGAACCAGTTGGTGGATTATTCGGTCTGGCCCTGCCTCTACCCCTGGCCACCGCACTGGCTCGGCCTGTGCCCACACCCTGACTTGGGCCTCTGCGTCCTCGCCCGCGTCCACGTCCTATAGGCCTACCCCTACCCCTCAGCAGGGTGTATTACCAGTGATTTGATTTCCCAGGCAGGAAATAAATTAGCGCAAGCCTGCTGTTAAACGTAGCTGGCTGCGTATGATTTTTCTTTACGTTCTCCACCCACCACACACGTACCCAGAACACTGAGGACTGTCAGAGGCAGGCCAAATAGAATGTTTCCCTTTTTTTTTAAAGGAAAGGCCCACTGCGTATATTCAATCAATAATAAATATGTCTTCTGGCCCTGCAAATGTGTCACAGAACTGCAGGGTTGCAGAGTTATTAACTACAGCAGAGCGGTGATTTTTCCCAGGCAGGAAATAAATTTGCGCAAGCCTGCTGTTAAACGTAGCTGGCTGCGTATGATTTCTTTACGTTCTCCACCCACCACACACGTACCCAGAACGCTGAGGACTGTCAGAGCCAGGCCAAATAGAATTTTTTCCCTTTTTTTTCAAGGAAAGGCCCACTGCGTATATTCAATCAATAATAAATGTGTTGTGGCCCTGCAAATGTGTCACAGAACTGCAGGGTTGCAGAGTTATTAACTACAGCAGAGCGGTGATTTCCCAGGCAGGAAATAAATTGGCGCAAGCCTGCATGCCAAATAGAATGTTTTCCCTTTTTTTTAAAGGAAAGGCCCACTGCGTATATTCAATCAATAATAAATATGTCTTCTGGCCCTGCAAATGTGTCACAGAACTGCAGGGTTGCAGAGTTATTGACTACAGCAGAGCGGTGATTTTTCCCAGGCAGGAAATAAATTGGCGCAAGCCTGCTGTTAAACGTAGCTGGCTGCGTATGATTTCTTTACGTTCTCCACCCACCACACACGTACCCAGAACGCTGAGGACTGTCAGAGGCAGGCCAAATAGAATGTTTCCCTTTTTTTTTAAAGAAAAGGCCCACTGACTATATTCAATCAATAATATATGTCTTCTGGCCCTGCCTACACAATTCTGTCCCTGTAGTATTACTGCAGGGCGCAATGCTCTGCACAGCCGATTTAAAAAAAAAAAAAAAATGCAACACTGCTAACAGCAGCCTGCACAGTACTGCACACGGTTAAATGTGGCCCTAAGAAGGACCGTTGGGGTTCTTGAAGCCTACACTCACTCCTAACACTCTCCCTGCCTAACCACCACTTCTGTCCCTGGACTATTACTGCAGGGCGCAATGCTCTGCAGACAGCCGATTTTGAAAAAAAAAAAAATGGGCAACACTGCTAACAGCAGCCTCCACACTACTGCACACGGATAGATGTGGCCCTAGAAAGGACCGTTGGGGTTCTTGAAGCCTACACTCACTCCTAACACTCTCCCTACAGCAGCTCCGGCACCAGCAGCACTTTCCCTCAGCTAACTCACAAGGCATCTGAGGCGAGCCGCGGGAGGGGCCGACTTTTATACTCGGGTGACATCTGATCTCCCCAGCCACTCACAGCAGGGGGGTGGTATAGGGCTTGAACGTCACAGGGGGAAGTTGTAATGCCTTCCCTGTCTTTCAATTGGCCAGAAAAGCGCGCTAACATCTCAGAGATGAAAGTGAAAGTAACCCGAACACCGCGTGGTGCTCGTTAAGAGTAACGAGCATCCCGAACACCCTAATATTCGCCCGAGCATCAAGCTCGGACGAGTACGTTCGCTCATCTCTAATCTCTACCCATTTTGGAGCCGAGCTAAGGGGAAATTGAACATTAGAAATAGAGCTTTACAGAAGTAAAAACTGCTTTAAAAAAGCAGGATACAAGTCCTATAACAGTGTTATTCTTCATCTGTGCATACATGGCACATGTTTATGGGTTCTCTTTATGATAACCAGTGCAGGACTAGTAATGGCATCTTCAGTGACAAATTACAATAGAAATATTAAACTTGGTTTAGTTCACTTTGGCTTATGAGAAGGATTGTTAGCAGAGCCTTGCCAAGATGGAAATGCATGGTAATATTTGCCAAGCAAGGGCATAGAAATCAGAAGTTCAGGGCTTCAGAAAACTAATGTAAGGCTTGGCTTGTTCTGACCATTTGATCCCTTCATCCCACACATCAATTACCATGTAGTATCTGTTCTTTAAGGTTTTCTCTGTTATTAAGTATTTATGTGGAAAGGGTTTGATGGCCCTAAAAGGAAAATTTCAGCAAAATTTATAACCACATGAATTATAAATGAAAGAAAATGTTCAATATGAAAGAGCCTGTACTAAAGAAAAGTTATTCCTACAAAGTTTCCAAGTTGTTGTTCTACTAATAAGTTTGACTTAATTTTTTTAATATGGTGTATTGACATCCAAATGTATATATTGATTATATGTACCTCTCTGCTCTGAGCGCTATAGTAAGCCTAAGCAGCATGACTGAAAGATGACTTTGTGGCAAGAGCTATGTACAGGAAAGAGTAAGGGGGGTCTGGCAGCAGCATATCCTACCAGTTAATGGAGATTTGCTGTTATCACTTGATATAGGGACCTAACTAGAGATGAGCGAGCGTACTTGTTTAGGCAAATTACTCGAGCGAGTATGGGCATTTTTGAGTACATGCCTGCTCATCCGAAACGATTCGGGGGCCGGCGGGGATGAGTGGTCAGTTGTGGGAGTGAGCATGTGGGGGCAGGGGGGAGAGAGATATCCCCCCAATCCCCCTCCCGCTGGCCCCCGAATCTTTTCGGGCAAGCAGGCATGTACTCGAAAATGCCCATACTCGCTCGAGTAATTTCCCTTAACGAGTACGCTCACTCATCTCTAGACCTAACCAAATGTCCCTCATCTTGTGCAAGGTAGGTTGTACCAATCATGTTGTTGATCCAGGTTTAGTTAAAGTGACACTCTGGGCCTGGAAAAATAAAGATGGCTACACCACTTATCTAATTTACCTGATGCATACAGTGTATTAACATGCATTGATAATCTAAGACACTGCATGCTGCTTTAACTAGCCAGCACTGGTCAATCAAAGTAGTTGTAGTGTCCTGCACACTGCATTAGTCTATCAGGTAGTCAAAGAAGCTGGTACAGTCATCTTAATTTGTCCAGGCCCCAAAGGGTCGCTTTAAACTGTGATAAGCTGTAGAATTTGGTTTAAGGAAAAAGTGTTGTACCAACACTTTTTGGATCTAAGGATGCAAACCAAGTTCAGTTGATCTGCTATCAAAAGTTGAACCTAGAAGAAATGTATCTAGCATGGTGATTGTTGACTGTGGTTGGGTGATCATCCCAGCATTCATAGTGATAGTAAAAAAAATAACTAAATAAATAAACAAAAATAGCCTTGTTGGACTCCTTTGATCTGAGATCAAAACTTTGGTGAAACTGGACCCAACAGGCAGAAAAAAAAGCTGCTCTGGTTTAACCCTTTCCAATCCAATTTTGGATTCTGAGTTTCCTTAAAGGCTTTTTTTTGCTGTTATACAACAGTGCCATCTGCTGGCTAAAGCCAGTGTGTGTGCGCCAGAGAGGCTCCGACAGCGGAGTGGCTGGCAATAGATGGTAAGAATACCCTTTCGGACGTCTTCTGACATTGGAGCTGTACAAGCTTCAATCAAAATGTAGGAAGGTGTCAGACAGTGGATTGGAAAGGGTTAAGACACAGTGGTAACAGGCTTAAAAGAGTTTGCATAAAATTTGGCATACTGGTTCTTAGACGGGGTGGAAATTAAAGTGTCCTACGTATAAATATGTAAATGTTGGTAGTAGAGATGAGCGAGTATACTCGCTAATGGCAATTGCTCGAGCGAGCATTGCCTTTAGCGAGTACCTGCCCGCTCGAGACAGAAGGTTCGGGTGCCGGCGCAGGGGAGCGGTGAGTAGCGGCAGTCAGCCGGGGGGAGAGACGGAGAGAGAGATCTCCCCTCCGTTCCTCCCTGCTCTCCCCCGCAGCTCCCTGCCCGCCGCCGTCACCCGAACCTTCTGTCTCGAGCGGGCAGGTACTCGCTAAGGGCAATGCTCGCTCGAGCAATTGCCCTTAGCGAGTATACTCGCTCATCACTAGTTGGGAGGTATGTAATCAGGTTCCACAAATTGCTGTTTTGAGATCTCTTTTCTCTGCACACAGCTCCAATTGGATAAACAATCAGTAATTTGGCTTTCAGTCACATTTCTATTTTGATGATACCTAATTGTGTGATTACCTCTGCTCTATTACATAAAAATAAGTGTCTGTCAGCTGCCTGAAATGGCATAGCCTCTCTTTAATTAATCTTGGCAGTTTTTTGTGTTTTCTTTCTCCAACCATCCAGTGGCAGCTTACTAATGTGCGCAGAAATTGTGATACCCAAATGCAATGTAAACCTAGCCTTATTTAAATAATTTGTATGCTGTCTTTTTATGTCTTTTGAATTACCTTGGGGCATCTGTTTTCCCTTCTCTGCTTCGGCAGTAATATTAATCAGTATGCCCACTTATTTGAGCTCAGTAATCCAGCATAAAGCCACAGCAAATTAAAAATTAAATTTAGTTCCTGCAAATGAACAATAATGTTTATCTGTTCCTAAAAACAAACAAACAACAAAAAAACCTATAGTTTTCATACCACCCACTGTTTATTGCTAAATGAAGTTCTTCTTAATAAAAGCCTTGAAAATAGGCAACAAATAGAGATGAGCGAACGTACTCGGTAAGGGCGATTTTGCAATCGAGCACCGCAATTTTCGAGTACTTCACTACTCGGGTGAAAAGTACTCGGGTGCGCTGTGGGGCGGGGGGCTGCAGGGGGGAGTGGGGGGTAGCAGCGGGGAACAGGGGGGAGCCCTCTCTCTCTCTCCCCCCCCCCCACTCCCCGCTGCAACCCCCCGCTCACCCACAGCGCACCCGAGTACTTTTCACCCGAGTAGTGAAGTACTCGAAAATCGTGGCGCTCGATTGCGAAATCGCCCTTACCGAGTACGTTCGCTCATCTCTAGCAACAAACTATTTATTATTTGTAAACCATCAAAAAATGCCCCTGGAGTATCATTGTAAAAAAGTGAGACGTCAGATGAAATGAGAGGAGAGTGTATATTGTAAGAATACTCTTTGATTTTTTTTTTAAAGTTCTTCTATCTTTCTCCTTTTAGTTTTACACATTGCAGTTCATAAAGGATTGTATATCATAGCTCATACTGATTAAAAGCATTAGATTGATCTTTAGATAGCTTTTAGATATTCTTCTGAGACAAACTCAGCTACTCATTTCAAGTAGCCTTGTCTATGTCCAGAAAAAAAAGTTAAATGGAAAATCAGGGAATAAACCAAACTGCTTGAATGTCAGTCAGAATTTCAAGGTGAATTTACAGGTAAATGAGACTAAGGGTGGACAGCCACTGGCGTTTTATTCTCTCTTGTGCTGCGGGAGCAAGTGAAAACACTCGCCTCGCAGCACAAGAAAAACGCTGGAATATTGCCAGTGTTTTCAATGGGGCCAGTGGCAGCAGCGCTAGCATCATTGAAAACATAGGGAGAATACCGCGGACTTCTGCCACAGCTGTCACAAAAAAACAAAAAGAAATTTACTCACCTCTCCGCCGCTGAGACGCGTCCTCCGGCTGCCTCACCTGCACTGCTGTCCAGCACTTTCAGCAGGCAAAGGCAAAACCTTCTTTGCATTTTCTATATAGACAATGCAATAGTGTATGTTTGCTTTATGGCAGCTGAAGTGAAATGAAGTTAAAGTGGTTTTCCATGCAAATATTATTGATGATCCATCCTCATGATAGTTCATTGATTCTTGATCTGCTGGGTTCCACCGCTGAGGACCCCAGCTGATCTGGCACCTGCTGTCAGTGTCACAATACACAGTGGTCAGGGCAGAAACATCACTGTGACGTGTGTAGTGGTTGGTGCTCGCAATTGCAGGTGCAGCTTTCATTGATTTGAATTACCCGTGTCGGTCACTACATGGGTCAGAGCGATCTTCTTTTGCTCTGCCCCCTTGTATTGTGATGCTATCTGAGGTTGTCCTATCAGCGCATTGACGCGGGTCCTCCGTTGCGGAGCCTACCGAATCAGCAAGTGATGACCTATTCTGAGAATAGATCACTGATTTAGTATTTGCATTAAAAAACATTTTAATGGTCAGAGAATTGTCAATAGACATGGTGCATTCGCATGGGTGAGAGTGAGTATGGTGCGCATCACACAGCACACAGACGCCCCTTTTACATGTTGTGTGATACGTGGGACACCGCACATCTGCATGTCCTATTCTTGTGCTAGACTTGCACGAAAATAGAACATGCTGTGATGTTACCCATGTGAATACACCTATTACAAATAATGTGTTGTATTTTCTTGTGAGTTTGTGTCTCGCAATGCGCAAAACCTGCACGATTTTCACACCCATGTGAATGCACCATTAGGGTATGGTCCCATGATGCAGTAAAAAGCATGTAGTCAAACCTCCACCAAGCTGCAATGGCCGGTGGGTGCAGATTATGATGATAATACTGCTTTCTTATGAGAAAAATCTTCTTGGCATTGGCCTCTTTGGGTTGGCAGGTTTTCGGATGCATGTGGTTTCCACATCATAGGACCATATTCTTAGTTTCTGTGAAGAAATGGGGTACAGCCCCTGACAGGGCTTGATGGGCATCTGTGCATGGCAGCCCTGGAGCCTTTATTAAGCTCCAGGCTGCCATTTAGATTCGTTGACACCCCCAATCACGTTGTGAAGGGTGCCAATGGGGTTTAGATGTGTGGTCATCTTTGACTGCAGCATCTAAACAGTTAACTGCCATGATAAGAGCCAACGCTGATTGGAGCTGTTACAGGTTGCTGTCAGCTGTCAAAAACAGCTGATAGCTGCCAAGAATTGAGCAGACTACTCTAGAGCCCACACCATACAACCTACACAACCACCTGATGTAATTTTACCATTAGCAGTCATTAAGAAGTTAAACTCTGATCCTTCCTTCCAATGTGTATGGGGGTCTCCTAAATCTGTTGTTAGAAGGTGGGGGTCAGTCAGCCCCCATATACATTAGATAACCATATATATTGTGGTCACTTCCCCAAGTCCCCCATGACCTGTACCTTCTTTATTCGGTCCGGTTTGTTAGTTAGTACTAAGTCCAGAATGGCCCTCTCTCTTGTTGGTTCCCGTACAAGTTGTGTAAGGTAGTTATCTTTAATTGTTCTCAAGAACTTAGCACCCCTGTGAGATTTGCAGGTTTCGTTTTCCCATATTATATCCGGATAATTAAAGTCCCTTATGATAATTACTTCATTGCTGTTTGACACCTCTTCTATCTGCCTTAATAGTAAGGTTTCAGTTTCTTCTGTTGCTTTTGGTGGCCTATAGAAAACCCATATCAGGATTTTATTTTTTTTCTCCCTGTATTTCTAACCACAGAGATTCCACGTGTTCATCTCCTGCACCTATATCTTCCCATAGCCTTGGCAATAAGTATGAGTTAACGTACAGACATTCCCCTCCCCCTATCTGGTTTCCACGGTCTCTTCTGAAGAGGTTGTAACCCTGTAGATTCACCGCCCAATCGCACTTATCATCAAGCCATGTTTCAGTTATTCCGACTATATCATAGTTTTCATCAGTCATTCTCACTTCGAACTCACCCTCTTTACAGATCAGACTTCTTGCATTCGTGGTCATACAATTTATAGTTTTGTTTTTTTTCTTTAAATTCATTTTACTAATGGTACCATTTCACTAATGGTACTATTGGCTGATCTGTCAGTTCTAATTGTACTAACGCCATCCCCTGCTCGACCCCCATTCCCATTGCTTAAACCCAGGTTGCTAGCTACACTGACTATCCCCTTATTTCTCTTTTTGCCCTCCCCCCAGTCCCTAGTTTAAACACTCCTCCAACCGTCTAGCCATCTTCTCCCCCAGCACAGCTGCACCCTCCCCATTAAGATGCAGCCCATCCCTATGGTAGAGCCTGTAGCCAACCGCAAATTAAGCCCAGTTCTCCACGAACCGAAATCCCTCCTTCTTACACTAGCTCCGGAGCCAATTGTTTACCTCCCTAAGATCGTGCTGCCTTTCTAGTGTGGCCTTAGATGCAGGTAGTATTGCCGAGTCCCTGAAATCATTTTTGAGGGCCCTCCATTGATCTCTAATTTGTTCATTGGTGCCAACATGCACCATGACCGCTGGATCCTCACCAGCCCCTCCCAATAATCTGTCAATCCGATCCACGATGTGTCAAACTCGAGGGCCAATAAGACAACACACCGTTCGACGATCCCGGTCTTTATGGCAGATTGCCCTATCTGTCCCCCTTATAATTGAGTCCCCCACCACTTGGACCTGTCTAGCCTGCCCTGCGTTCCCTGTCCTCATCTCACTGGAGCAGTCATCTCTCTGGCATTCAGAGGGCATGTTGTGCTGCAGCGGTGCTGGCTCTGTAATGGCATCTCCCTCATCTGCCAACGTTGCAGACTTGTTGGGTTGTGCCAGTTCAGGACTAGCCTTCCTGGCTCTCTTCCCTCTACCCCTCCTTCTATCTGTCACCCAGCTTACTGCATGCTCCCTCTCCTCTTCCATACTACCATCCGCCCCCGCCTCTACCCCAGTGAGTGTCTGCTCAGTGAGCACCAAACCCCTTTCCATGATGTCAATGGCTCTCGGTGTTGCAAGTTGTCCATTTAGATCCAGGATTTGGGCTTCTAAATGTGTGACGTGCACGCATCTTGCGCAACAGTATGCACCCCAGATCGGCTAATCAAGGACCGCATACATTGCACAAGTAGCACACTGGATGACATTGGCAGGCATGGAGCTCATCCTAATGGGGATCTACAATTTACTTGTGGAAGTAGTGAAGATAGACTTGCTCACACTCCGCTCACACGCTGCCGCCTATGCGCAATCGCTCACACACTTTTTAAAAAAAATCTAACTCACACTCTCACTCAATCCCCTAATCCTGCTGCACTTACCCCTTGCACACAAAAACGTACACCTTCACACTCTAATACCCCCTCAGTATTAGGCCCCATTCTGTTCAATATATTTATCAACGACCTGATAGAGGGGCTGCACAGTAAAATATCAATATTTGCAGATGACACAAAATTATACAATATAATCAATGCAACGGAGGACAAGGTACGGCTACAAACGGACCTAGATAAGCTGGGGGCTTGGGCAGAAAAGTGGAAAATGAAGTTCAATATTGTTAAATGTAAGGTTATGCACATGGGCAGGAGAAACAGATGTCACCAATATACACTAAATGGGGTACTGCTAGGGAAAAGTCATATGGAAAAAGACCTGGGGGTACTAGTGGATTGTAGATTAAACTAGAGTAACCAATGCCAATCAGCTGCTGCAAAGGCCAATAAAGTCTTGGGGTGCATTAAAAGAGGTATAGGGGTGAGGGACGAGAACATTATCCTCCCACTAAATAAGGCACTTGTCAGGCCTCACATGGAATACTGCATACAGTTCTGGTCACCGATGCTCTGGAAAGATGTTACAGTACTGGAGGGGGTTCAAAGAAGGGCAACTAAACTAATACATGGAATGAAGGGACTGGAATACCCAGAGAGGCTATCCAAATTGGGATTATTTACCCTGGAAAAAAGACGTCTAAGGGGTGATCAAATAACTATGTATAAATGAGGGGACAATACAAGGATCTCTCCCATGATCTGTTTATACCCAGGACTGTGACAGTAATGAGATGGCATACGCTACATCTAGAAGAAAGCAGGTTTCATCACCAACATAGAAAAGGGTTCTTTATTATAAGAGCAGTGAGACTGTGGAACTCTCTGCCTGAGGATGTGGTAATGGCAAAATCCATAGAGGAGTTTAAAAGGGGACTAGATGTCTTTCTGGAGCGGAAGGATATTACAGGATATAAATCTTAGGTTAATTGTTAATCCGGGTTTACAGGCAGGTAGGAACTATTGGAGGTTGATCCAGGGATTAGTCTGATTGCCATTAGGAATTCGGGAAGAAATTTTCCCCCAAAAGGGCTAATTGGCTCCTGCCTCTTGGGGTTTTTTGCCTTCCTCCGGATCAACAACATAGGAGGATAAACAGGCTGAACTAGATGGACATTGTCTTCATTCGGCCTTACATACTATGTTACTATGTAACTCAATACAACAGACTTCCGTCTAAAGTACAATATATTGCCCTGCCCAGGCCCCACTAGTAAATGCACTTGGACAACAAATAGCATAAATACAGACCAGAGATTTTAGCTTCAGGAAGATAATTTACACATTCCCAGTGCATTCTGGGAAGAGTGAAGTATCACTGTGAGTGGAAAGATTGCTGGGTCTAGCCAGGTCTAGCTGCTCGGAGGACATCGCCTTTTAGGAAGGTGAGGATTCCCTTGACGGAGCAGAAGAAACTCTTCAGAATATTGAAGGAAAGAAATTCTTAGTGATTCTGCAGGAGCAGAGGAGCATGGGACCCAAAGAAGCAGGACGATCAGGAGTCAGTCAGCAACCATACTGCTCAGGATCTAGTACCCAGCTCTCATGCTGAAGAACAATAAAGAGGTACACCAAGTAATGACTTTGACCACAAAGAACTGTGTAGTAAGCACTCAGAATCCTCTTGGATGGAGAAAAAGAATTGCTGTTGTGGAGAAGAAAAGGAGAGTGTTGCTACTGTCTGCAGACCTGACGTAACCTCACCAGAGGTCATAAATGGCTGCACATCCAGTTGGAAGAATGTGGCAAGTGGGGTACCACAAGGCTCTGTCCTAGGCCCAGTGTTGTTGAACATTTTTATAAATAATATGGAGGAGGGAATTGAGGGGAAACTGATCAAATTTGTTGACGCTTCAAACGGGCGTAAAAACGCACTGTTTATGCGCTCGTGTGAAAGAGGCCTAAACATGAGTCAACAATGTGATGCAGCAGCAAAAAAGGCAAACACAATTCTGGGATGTATTAGGAGAAGCATAGATTCTAGATCACATGTAATTTCCCTACTTTACTCTTCTTTAGTCAGACTTCATCTGGAATACTGTGTCCAGTTCTGAACACCCCAATTAAAAAAAAGACATACACAAACTGGAGAGAATTCAGAGAAAAGCTATGAGGATGGTGAGCTTTCTACAAACTATGTCCTATGAGGATCTGGGATTGTTGAGCTTGCAAAAAAGAAGGCTGAGGTGAGACTTAATAGCTGTCTAGAAATATCTGAAGGGCTGTCACAGTGCAGAGGGATCAGCCCTATTCTTATTTACACAAGGAAAGACTAGAAGCAATGGGATGAAACTAAAAGGGAGGAGACACAGATTAGATATTAGAAAAACAAACTTCTGACAGTGAGGGTGATCAATGAGTGTAACAGGTTACCACGGGAGGTGGTGAGTTTTCCTTCAATGGAAGTCTTCAAACAAAGACTGGACAAATATCTGTCTCGGATGATTTAGTGATCCTGCACTGAGCAGGGTGTTGGACCAAATGACTCTGGAGGTCCCTTCCAACTCTACCATTCTATAATCTATAGTGTAAAGGCCCTTTAACACGGACCAATTATCATTGAAAAGATCGTTCAAACAAGCGAAAATAAACAATCATTCAGTGTAAGCTCAGCCAAAATCAAACAATAAGTGATAAATCATACGCTTTTTGTTCATTTTATACAGGCATACAAATCATTATTGGCTTGTTTACTGCAAATGTGTGTGGAAGTGCCGCCGCACATGCATAGTGGAGTTTATATTTTTTAAACTCCTGCTTTTCCGCGGAATCCGCTGCCCGTCCACAGTCAGACGGCTTCCATTGACTTCAATGAAAGCCCGGTCGTATGGGATCCGCAGTGAAATGGAGCATGCTGTGTGATTTTTCTTCCGGACCAAAAGATCCGCAAATCAAACCCGCCTGTGAAAATTGGGCCTTTATCATTACCCCCTGCAATCATTTCACTCAGATTGTTTGGTTCCACTTTTTATCAATGTATTTGAAATACATTTATAAAGCTTTTTATTTTGCGTTATTGCAATATTTGACCATTATTTGTCCAGATAAGTTATTCTTTTCTCTTTCATTTAGAGTTCAGTAGTTATATTTTTATTTCTTGCTTCTAAGTTTAAGTTTTAGCCACGCATATTTTTCATTAACTAAATTGCCTTTATCATGATACTACTTTGTCCCAGTGTTTCTAGTTGCTGCAGAGATTAAAAGAATCCATGGGGAACTGGCAGTAGGCTGGAGCCCATCCCAGGCGTGAGAACAGGTGATTGCTTTTCAAATGATGCAGTGATGGCAACGCCTGGAGAACAATTTGTCATGTTTTCACAAAAGCCCAGAGGAGAAAATAACATGTCCTTTTCAAGGCCAAACTGTTTGCAATGACATATAATTCTGATTTTAAGAGTAGGGTTATGTGAATTCGTGGGACTTCGTATAATGTTGCACTAATGCTTTTAGTGGATTTTTCATCAAGTATAAAATACATTCTTATTTTCTTTCTTAAGCATGTAATATCCTTTTTATCATCATTGTTGCAAATTAGAGCCCTCAGTATAATATAGCATGCAATGAATACATAGTGGCTCTTTCAAACATACCGTACTGTGTAAAAATTTTAGGCAGGTGTGGGAAAATGCTGCAAAGTAAGAATGCTTTAAAAAGTAAAAGTGTTAATAGTTTCTATTTGTCAATGATCAAAATGCAAATTGTGTGAGCAAAAGAGAAATGTAAATCAAGTCAAAATTTGGTGTGACCGCCCTATACCTTCAGAACACCATCAATTCTTCTAGGTACACTTGACTCCCATTTTTGTAAAGAATTCTTACATTTTTTTCACATCTGCCTAAAACTTTTACACAGTACTGTATCACATATGTACTGTATTTGTTGTTTTGCTGTACTGGGAAACCTAACCAAAGGGCTGCAGTATAAATTGATGAGTGTTTCAATAAAGCCTGCAATGAGATGTTATATCCTTCATTTTTAAGTACAACCTAATACTTAAAGGGGTTGTCCGGCCACACAGGGTAAAAATTTTTATAATGCTGCTGCTTTCCTTTCAGTAAGGATAGTAACAGACAGCATACAGGGGCTCAAACCGGCAGGCAGATCAGCTGCAATGTCAGTTTCCTACCTTAGATTCTGATCTTCACTGCAGCTTTCAAAGATGGCGCCTCTGTGCTGCCTTCTCACATGCTCTGCGCTCTCCCTCCTCTGTGTGCGCGCTCCCGATGGTAGTAAGAGACATGAAAAGGCAGGATTTCCCTCAGCTCACGTCCTAGCCCCGCCCACGACACGCCCACCTCTATTGAACTGCTCTACAGTCTCTCCCCGCCCAGGCCCCGCCCCCTTCTGCATACTATAATCAGAGGGGGTGTGGCCAGGGGAGACTGCATTATACACTCATGGTTCACGATAAAATCGTACCATGAGTGTAAACAGCAGCACTATGTATAGAGAATGGAGAGGGGCGGGGGAGAGCCCAGAGAACTCTCCTGCAGCCCCCCACTGCAAGGCTACCTACTGCCCCCCCACCCTGCTAAAGTGAAACAAAACATTTCCCCACACTCACATGCCCTCATAGTGCCCCTCCCACAGCGACCCACCCCTCACAATGACCCCCCCCCACAGTGCACTCTCCCACAGTGCCCCCCTAATGATCCCCCACAGTGCCACAAACAGTGCCCTCTACAGTACCCCCTACACATTCCCCCCAGTGTCACCCCTACAGTGCCCTCCAAAGTAGCCCCCCTCATTTCCCCCAACCACAGTATTCTCCACAGTCCCCCCTCAACAGTGCCCCCCCAGTATTCCCCCCCCCCACAGTGCCCTCCGCAGTACCCCCCCTACACATGCCACCCCCCCAGAGTCCCCCCCACTGCACTCCAAAGTAGCCCCCCTCCACATGCCCCCCATCCACAGCGTCCCTATACAGTGCCCCCCCTGTGACCTCCCCCACAGAGTCCCCCATTACAGTGCCCACACACAAGTACACTAGCAGCACCCCCCCCCCTCCCCCCGGGACTTCTGACAGCCAGGTCTCCTGACATTGCACACACACACATCACTGCCGCTCACTCCCGCCCCCCCCCCCGGACTTCTGACAGCCGGGTCTCCTGACATTGCACACACACACACACATCACTGCCGCTCACTCCCGCCCCCCCCCCCGGACTTCTGACAGCCACTTGCACACATCCATCCATCCATCCATCCTCCCCCCCCCCCACGAGAGCCCGCCCCTCCTCTCATTCTTACCTTGGAGTTGAAGAGCCAGCAGACACGCCTCCTCAGGCAGAACTGAGCTTCCCAGGCTGAAGTTCTTCTGTACATGCGCAGAGCTGTGCTGGAGAGGCGCGTCCCCGGTCGTCCCGACAAGAAGAGGACTTGAGACTTGTCGGAACCAGGAACCATGGCAACCGAGGAGCAACACAGGGGGGGGGGGCAGACAAGAGGTAAGTGAATAACTTCTGTTTGCCTAATTTACAATGCACAATGTATATTACAAAGTGCATTGTATTGGGCAAACAAAAGTAATGAGACCTAATGTTTATGGCCGGACAACCCCTTTAACAAAGCAAAGTCTGCTGAGCTATTTCAATGAGTTTTGATTTTCATATAGTCCTCTGTTCAGCACCTTAGATTACAGCGCCTTCATCCAAACTCAGGCAAGTAACCCAGTAATCATTACTTTCAGGCATTTGCACTTTTTATCAGAGTTCGCATGCCAAATTCTGTTCTGCAGTGATATACCCCTTACAATATGACTTTATAACTAAATAGATTTCCATTATAATCTTTTGGAAACAAGCTTGGCAACCTATAGTGGAGGTTTTAATGGTACCAAAGGTGAACTGGCTGTTTGGACAATTGAGTGCTGCAACCATTATGGTGCTATGTGTTTCTTAATTAGAACTCCAGATCCACTGCTTTTCATCATAGCCAGAATTTTGCTATTTTACTCTAACTTCAGCCACTACTAGGGGTAGAGCATGACTACAGATTTGAGCCCCATTTACACGCAGCGATTATCGCTCAAAATGTGCTCAAAAGCCATTGTTTGAGCGATAATAATGTGTAAGTGCTCCCATCTTTCACTATTCGGCAGAACGATGATTTTTAGGTGAGCCAAAAATCCATTGATCTGCTGGAGAGCTGATAACAGGCACTGCATGCTGTGTTCTCCACAGGGACAGCGGATTACACTGTATTCAGCTTGCAGCCCTGTGGCAGAACAAAGGAACTGTATGCAGAGAACAGACCACCTGCTGCTCTTTGCATACAACTCCAGAGGCTAATTTACATGCAAATGAAGATAATAAGCTACTAATAGACATTAGTGCCCCTTAGCAGTTTATGCAAAATGATCGCTCAAACTGTCATTTTCCCTTTTGAACAAATTTTAAGCAATCATCTTTGCGTGTAAATGGGTCTTTGTATTGCCCCTATTGAGCTCAATAGGATCTGTGTAAATTTGGATGCATTTGTAGATTTAGAAGGGACCTCAAAAGTCATCTAATCCAACCCCCTGCTCAATGCAGGATTCATTAAATCATCCCAGACAGATATCTATCCGGCCTCTGTTTGAAGATTTCCATTGAAGGAGAACTCATCACCTTCTCGGCAACCTGTTCCACTCATTTTGTTTAACTCTATAACTGTTGAAGAAAAGGAGAGGATAAGGAGCTCTGACTCCTATAAAAATAGATCCCACATTTTTGGGACCACAGAAATTGAAAGTGTAGCCCCCAATACTTTGACTCAAGTGATGTTTCGTCCCTAGGATTATAACTTTCAGGTATTGAACATTATTGTCATATAGCACAATGTCACTATAGATGCAATGGCACTATGGCTTATTCTTCACATCTCAGCACAACAAACTGCAGGCAGAATCGTTATGACTGCAGGAGTGGTTTATGATGGCTAGCAGAGATTGCAGTCAGTAGGTCAGGGAGCATGCTTTCAGGCGGCATACAGAGGAGTTTGTTTAGGGAATGCGGTATGCCTCCCTGAAGAGGTGCATTTTTAGAGCACGCCTGAAGTTTTTCGAGTCCTGGATTGCCAAGGTATCCTTTGGTAGTGCGTTCCAGAGGACTGGTGCTGCTCTGGAGAAGTCTTGGAGGTGGGAATGAGAAGTTCGAATTAGAGGGGTGCGCAGTCTAGTTTCGTTAGCAGAGCGAAGAGCCCAGGCTGGGTGATGGATTGTGATGAGGGAGGCAATATAGGGGGGCGCTGCGCTGTGGAGTGCTTTGTGGATGAAGGTAGTAAGTTTAAATTGAATTCTGTATTTAACGGGCAGCCAGTGCAGTGACCAGCACAGGGCAGAGGCATCTGAGTAACGCCTGGACAGGAATATATGACTGGCTGCTGCATTCAGGATGGATTGGAGAGTGTAGAGTCTGGTGCAGGGGAGGCCGATCAGCAACGAGTTGCAATAATCGAGCTGTGAGTGGATGAGGGCAACAATAAGCGTTTTTAGCGTGTTTATGGTGAGAAAAGAGTAGATTCTTGCTGACATGTTCGGGCGAGAGATTGGATGTAGGGGGTAAATGATAGATCGGAGTCGAATATGACCCCAAGGCAGCGGGCATGCTGTCTGGGAGTTATGGTGGCGCCACACACTGAGATGGAGATTTCAGGAGGAGGTTAGTTAGTGGAAGGAGGAAACACTAGTAAGTCAGTTTTAGAGAGGTTTAGTTTTAGGTAGAGAGAGGACATAGTGTTAGAGACAGCGGACAGACAGTTGGTGATGTTTTGGAGGAAAGGTGCAGAGATGTCACGGGAAAAGGTGTATAGCTGGGTGTCATCAGCATAGAGGTGGTATTGGAGACCAAATCGCCTGATGGTTTGTCCAACAGGGGCTGTGTAGAGAAAAGGAGGGGGCCGAGAACCGAGCCTTGGGGGATCCCAACAGCAAGGGGAAGAGAAGGAGAGGTAGAGCCAGCAAAGGAGACGCTGAAAGAGCGGTCAGATAGGTAGGAGGAGAACCAGGAGAGAGCAGCGTCCTTTAGGCCGATGGAGCGAAGCATACTGAGGAGGAGTTTGTGGTCAACAGTGTCAAATGCTACGTAGAGGTTGAGGAGGATCAGTAGGAAGTAATCGCCCCTCGATTTGGCTGTCAGTAGGTCGTTTGATACCCTTGTAAGGGCAGTTTCTGTTGAGTGTTGGGGTCGGAAGCCAGACTGTAGGGGGTCGAGGAGAGAGTTCTCTGATAGATAGCTTACAAGGCGGGAGTAAACCAGCCGTTCTAGTAGTTTGGAGATGAAGGGGAGGTTTGAGATGGGACGGTAGTTGGCAGCATCAGTCGCATCAAGAGTCGGCTTCTTTAGCAGTGGGAATATGATGGAGTGTTTGAAAGAAGAGGGAAAGATGCCAGAGGTCAGAGAGAGGTTGAATATAGTGGTGAGATGGGAGATGACCACTGGGGAGAGGGATCGGAGGAGGTGTGAGGGGAGAGGGTTGCTAGCGCAGGTGGTGGGGCGAGCAGAGAAGAGCAATTTGGAGATTTCTTCCTCTGTCTTTGGTCTGAGTACAGACAGTGAGCAGGAGCTAGATGCAGTGCTGACAAGACTAGGGTCAAGGCTAGTCTGGGATTGGGAAGTTATTTCTTGACGGATGTCATCAATTTTCTTTTTGAAGTAGGCAGCCAACTCTACAGCACTGAGATCCGTCACATGGTTTGATAGACACTCTGAATAGGCAGCCCTGGGGTCTTCCAGAAGGTCCCCAGCTGCCATGGCAACCGCACGGCAACCCGCGATATTATCGGGATTGGGGAGATGGGGGAATCTGGGACCTTAGAGGCATCAATAGCAAAAGTTAAACATGCACTAGACAAACCCTTTAAAGAACATTCTTAGTGACTCAGAGATAGCTGCTCATTAGCTCATCAGTACTTGCCTGTATAAAAATAATGAGGTTGATGTTCTAACACTTCACTGTAATACCTGGAACATGGTTTTGATCTCAAAGCATTCATCCCTGTGATAAAATATTTTATAACTTCCTATGTTGTAAAATCGAATTATCCCTCCAGGCTTGGTGATTTGTCTGCTACTCATTTAAATAATTGTATTACAGTAAATGTGTGGGATGATGCGCTGTAACAAATGTGATGGCACAGGGAAATATTATTTGTATTTTGGATTGTCCATTAGGTAGTCATCATTTTTGTTCCTGCATTGCAAAGCATACTTAGTATACAAGCTAGCACTTTTTGTGGTTTGTTTAAAAATACTGCCATTATATTATTGCTTTTATTATAGCTTTTTCTGATCTTTCCAGCTACTGAATAATCATATACTAGTAGTATCATGCCACATACTATATCTAGATGATTGTCAAAGTTTTCCCAATATTGTAAAAGTGATTCTTTTTTAGATTTTCCAGAAATAATGTTCATTCTTTCTGCTGTCTTTGAATAAAAGTCTTCTTAAACTGTTGGTTTTGTTTAAGCATGAATCGCCATATAAACAGTTGCAATCAAAATTACTGGACCCTCATTGCAGATTGGATTTATTTGCAAATTTTCACCTGTTTGCAACAATCAAAGAAGAACAAATTACGTATCACAATACAATGAATACAACTAATATAACTAAGTAATAAATAATAATCTTTATTTGTATAGCGCCAACTTATGCTTATAGGCATGGCAGAACACCGACAATACAACAATAACATGTCATATACAAACAGTTTAAAGTCAACGGGGTGGGGGAGATACAGGGATAAAGGAGGTACAAGGGGGGGGTGAGATGAGGCATGGGGGGACACAGGCAGTACAGGAGTTACATGTGGAGATCTATTATTAGGAAGCAAACGGGTTGGGGCGGTAAGAAGGTGCACGGGTAGAGGTCATATGCGATAAGCAGGGTGGAAGGTGTGGGGAGCCATAGGGAGGGGCAGGAGGACTAGGTCAGGAGATTTAGTATGCCTTCCTGAAGAGGTGCATTTTTAAGGCGCATCTGAAATTTTGTGCATCAGGAATTGTTTGTATGCCTTGGGGTAGAGTGTTCCAGAAGATGGGTGCTGCTCTGCTGAAGACCTGTAGGCGAGCATGTGCGGTTTGTATTACAGGGGTCTTTAGTCTGAATTTGTTAGCAGATCAGAGTGTGCGAGCTGGGTGGTGTACAGACAGAAGGGAAGCGATGTATGGTGGCGCAGAGCTATGGAGAGCTTTGTGGGTGAGGAGTTTAAATTTAGTTCTGCAGTGGATGGGCAGCCAGTGGCATAGTGGCATAGTGCAGAGGCATCTGAGAAACGTCTGGATAGAAAAATGAGCCTAGCTGTCCCGTTTAGTATGGATTGGAGCGGAGAGGGTCTGGTGCGGGGAAGGCCGATGAATAACAAGTTGCATTAGTTGAGTTGAGAGTGAATAAGGGTGACATCGAGTGCTTTTAGTGTGTCCGTGGTGAGGAATGGCTGGATTTTAGCAATATTCCTGAGGTGCAGGTGGCATTTTTAGGCCAGATATTGGCTCTGGGGGTGAAGTAGAAGTCAGAGTCCAGTGTGACCCCCAAGGCAGCAGGTGTGCTGTCTGGGGGTTATGATAGTGCCAGACACTGGAATGGAGATGTTATGGGGAGGTCGGTTGGAATGCGGAAAGATGAGAAGGTCAGTTTTAGAGAGGTTAAGTTCGAGAAAAAGGGAGGACATAATATTAGAAACAGTGGACAGACAGTCAGTGATAGTTTGGAGGAATGGTTTAGAGATGACACGAGAGGAGGTGTATAGTTTGGTGTCGTCAGCATAGAGATGGTATTGGAGGCCAAATTTGTGGATGGTTTGTCCAATTTGGTCTGTGTAGATAGAAAAGTGAAGGGGACCAAGAACTGAGCCTTGGGGGACCCAGACAGCGAGAGGAAGTAGAGAGGAGATAGAGCCAGCAAAGGAGACACTGAAAGAGCGGTCAGAGAGATAGGAGGAGAACCAAGAGAGAGCAGTGTCCTTTAGGATGTTAGAGCGGAGCATAGTGAGAAGGTGATTGTTTTCTTTGAAATAGGCGGCTAGTTCTCCAGAACTCAGATCCGTCATGGGGCCTGTTCTTTGGGGCTGAGGAGGGAGTTCAAGTGTTGAGTCGTCTGGGGTTGTGGGATAGTGAGGAGACAAGGAAGGTGAAATAAACTTGTTTGGCATGGTGAAAAGCTAGGTTATAAGTTTTAGACATTAGTTTGAAGTAGAGAAAGTCTGTGGGCAGCTTTGATTTTCTCCACAGCCATTAAGTGCACCTAGAGCACTGCCAGATGAAGCGAGTTTGGGACGTGAGCCAAGGTTGCCATGGTCTGCAGTTGATGACTCGGGTCACAGGTGGTGCCACTTCATCCACGACACATCTGAGGGTGGTGTGGTAGTTTTTGGCTGCCAGGTTAGGGCAGGGGAGGAGAGAGATAGGGGACAGGAAGGACTAGATGGTCTTGGCGAACTGTTGGGTAGGGATGGTCTGAAGGTTCCTAGGAATGCGATAGATAGGAGGGTCACAGGAGATGCTTAGGTGCCTGATGGAGAAAGAGAGGAGGTTGGGATCTGAGAGTGGAAGGGGGGAGTTAGTAAAGTGAGAGACAGAGCAGAGGGGGAGGAAGATTAAATCGAGTGTTGCCGTCTCTGTGAGTGGGGGATTTTGAGAGTTGTGATACGCCGAGGGCAGAGGTGAGCGTTAATAGCTGGGAGGAAGATGAGGAGCTGAGGTCATTAGTAGGGATATTGAAATCACTAAGGATGAGGGTTGGGATTTCACAGGATAGGAAGTGGGGGAGCCAGGCGGCGAAGTGGTCTAGAAACAGTTGGGTGGGATCTGGGTGGCGGTAGATAACTGTGATGCGCAGGGACAAGGGGCGGAAGAGTCATAGGGTGTGGACTTCTCCAAACGCAACACAAAATGCTACTCTAATGACTACTGCAATCTTATAATGATTCAACCCCCAAAGTAGAATCCTTTATAAGAGCACACATTTGCAAATCAGATGTTTGTCTCAAGCACACCTGATGCAACTAATCATATGCTACATTAAAGTTCCTTTACACGGGGCAATTATCCCCCGAATTCTTGTTAGAAATAGCGAATTCTGTGCGTGGTCATTTCGTGAATCTCCAGGTTGCTCAGCCTTTATTAACAGAAGTACTATCAGCCCTGTGTAAAGCACAGGAGCACTGGCTTAACTATAGGGGATGTGGTTGCTCCCAGGCCCAGGAGTCTTATGGGCCCATAAGGCCTCCCTTCTCCATATACGGAACCCAGTACTATGAATAAAGTGTTATAGTTGGGGACCTTGTTACAGGTTTTGCATTGGAGCCCAGGAGCTTCAAGTTACACCTCTGCATTAAGGGGTTAAGAGACGCTGGGAGGGCACCAAGATAAACTTTTGCACCCAGGCCAATGAGCCTTTAGCTACACCCCTGCACAGGAGTGATAGTCGGATGGTATTTCATGGGATGGCCGTCGAGCATTTATGTGCCCGACGGTTGTCCTGTGTAAAGGTACCTTTAGTTACATCACATGAGATAAAATACATGAAATAGCTGTCTGGCTAGGGCTGTCATGTTTAACTGCATGTTAGAAATATGACTAATTCAAGAGAGTGGCCCAAAAAAAGGGAAAGAGAAGAGATCATTATTTTGCATAAACAAGAAAAAAGATAAGAAATGATAGTGAAGGTACTGAATGTTCCTAGAGATACAGTTGGAATAGTTCAAAATTTAAAGGAACACTGGCTATACTACTGGCACATGATAGAAAAAAGACACAATCTCTGACTGCCACCAGATTCCTGAGCAAGATTTGTTGGCAGCAGGCACTAAGATTTCAATTTGTAAAAAGTACAGCGCATACTAAATGCTGAAGGACTTCATACCTAAACTTCAAGACATAAATCTTTACTGACCCCAAAACACAAGAAAAGTCATCTCCAATATGTCAAAACCATATAAATAGCCACAAACGTTTTGGGATTTTATTCTGTGGAGTAGTGAAACAAAGCTGAAAAATTTCAGGCCTATAAATCTCTGAATTTACCAGCTCATATATTCCAAAGTGTCCTGCATGCATGGATCCAATCCCAGGTGCGAGGGATAAACAGCAGACAAACTTCAATTGTAAAAACAATCCAGCATCCAGTAGCATGAGGATAAAAAAACTTCAGGTTTTTTTTTTAGCAGAAATTAAAACCATACATTCAACATCCATTAGGGACAAACAAGACAGCTGCATGTGTTGGCATAAGCCTTCTTCATAGCACTCTGCTCATAGTGAAGCATGGCGGCGATGCTCTGCAGCTGCTTTGCTTCCTATGGCCCTGGAAATCTGCAGTGTGTGGAGGGGAAGATGGATGCAATCAAATTTCAGGAAATCCTAGGGAAGCTGAAGCTTGGGCTTCATTGGATGTTTCAAAAGGACAATGAACCTAATCATACCTCAGAGTCCATTAAGACTGTATTTGCATGGGCAATTTAATTGCGTGAGTTTTGCACATTGCAAGATGCACAAAACCTGTGTGAAAGTAGAACCCATTATTTTACCTTTTTTTTTTTTTTTGCAGCAAAGGTGCGAGATAGAAAAATTATAGCACGTTCTCTTTTAGTTAAGTATTGTGCGTAAAAATTAATACGCAGCACAAATGTGTTTGTGTGAGTAAGCCGCAAGAACAAATGATGCTTTTCATGAAGGGGTTGAAGATTGCTTTAGAGGAAACCTGTCAGAGTTCATGCTACGCAAACCACAGGCAGCATGAACCCTGGACAGATATGCATAGTTTCCCCGTTAAGTGTTATTCTGAAACTCTGCAGCATTTCAGAATAAACACACTTTAAAATGTGACTGTTTGACTCAGAACGGAGCTCTCAAATTAAAGAGACAGGTCACACTGGCCCTTCCTCACCCACAGCCTATTGACTGTCTAAAGAAAGTTGAGAGAGCTGTCAGTCAACATGCTGCGGGTGGGGAGAAGCTGCTGCAGCCCACCTCCTTGACCTCTGAGTTTCAGGATAACACCTGCATGGGGGAACTGTGCATATCTGTTTTGGGTTCAGGCTGCAAGAACCCTGTTACAGGTTCCCTTTAAAAGTATAATTTTGTGTCAATTTAGAGAACCCACTTGTGAAACTATTTGTGTTGAGCTATTTAAATTGTTGTTGCTTGATTGTTTTTTGCAAACAGCTGAAAGTTTGTAAATTTGGCAACTAAACCTAATTTGCAATGGAAGTAATAATTTTGATTGTAGCTGTAGTTCTTCAGCGAATGAGTACCCACATATATACAGTTCCACAGCCAGAGAGTACCACCGTCTATATAGTTCACCACTCAAGGGAGTACAACATATAAAGTGCTTACCAGATTGTGCCCCCATATATACTGCCAGAATATATACAGTACATAGTTTTCCAGGAAATACTGTCATATACACTGCTACTGCCATCAATTACCCGCCAGGTGTGCCGCCATACTAAGTGTTTGCCAGAAAGTGCTCATATATTAGGGGCCTGTAATAGTGTGCCACTGAGAAATCTGTAAAGACTCAACTCTTCCTGGTTCAGGATCTGTTCTCTGTCAGATCATTTTCTTCATGAAGCCACCTCGGCTGCAGGAAATGTTCAATTGTATTTACGTCATGAGTATGTAGATAGAAATAAAGAAAAAGGTGCCCAGGTCCCATTTCAATCACACATGCGTCTAGTTTTGCTACTACTTCTCTGGTCTTATTATAATATTACCATCACATGCAAACAACCCAGTGTGCATGATGTAGGGGAGTATTCTCGTGTTTCAGCTTCTTTCCAGTGCCAGGTCCCATGCATACTTTTCATTAGTCTAATGTATGTGGATTACATGGTTCTGCTTCAACTGCAAAGAGGAGAAAATTCCAGTTTGCTGCAGGATAATAATTACAGCCTAATTTGTGATAGACTCAACTGTAAGTGATGCTCTATTAACCTGATAAGAACCAAGCTGCACAAATATATGATGCTTGATCCTGGGCTTTAAACTCTAGTCATAGTAAGACTAAGGTACAGGATTAACCCTTTCCAATCCACTGTCTGATGTCTAAAGACATTATGATTTAAGGCTGTACAGCTCCGATGTTGGAAGACATCCGTTGGGGTTCTCTTACTGTATATTTGCAGCCTCTCAGCTGTCAGAGCCTATCCAATGTGTCACCTCATGCAGTACTGGCTTTAGCCAGCAGATAACGCTGTTGTATAACTGCCGAAAAAGAGTAAGCCCCCAAGGAAAACCAGGATATAAGTTGGATTGGAAAGGGTTAAGGCTTCTGTAATCTAGCAGGAGCAGGTCAGGTCCTTGGCTGCAACAGAGTGGAGGAGAAGACCGCAGCGCTTTTTAACTCATTCTGCCTACTCTTTTGTAGACTGCATGGTAATCAGCGAGCGCTATGTAGAGAATAGAGAAAGCGGAAGTGCCACTTCTGCTATTTGGCCTGGCTATCACCTAATCGTCTTGTGCCCCCTTGTTGTAAAATGGAGTATATAATACACTGCAACTACAGCCCCCAAAGTATGCACTGCAACTATGGATCAATTATTAAGCAGGACTAATGCCTTTGTTCTAGTACTGTACTGATGCAGATAGGCACTCACTGCTCCAGCAGTCAAAGAAGTAAAGACTTTTTCAGTGGCTATGGCGTTCTATTAAAGTTTTAAGATGTAATGCAAAAGGTGCAATGCGTACAAGAAGTTACAAAATAGCTAAATCAAATGACACACCGCACAAGACAAAACAGTATAAAGTAAAAAGGAATAACATAAAGAATACCAGACATTTAACCAATTAGATTGGCTGAGATATGGGACCAGAAATCTGGACAGTCCTGCAAAGTTGGATTGGAATCTACTGGGTTTGAGATTTGTAATTAGCTGGGAACCCATCCCAGCCACACCCTGAAGTCATGTGGTTAATAAATTGTATTATCTTTCTGAGTAGTTACTTCAGTTTTGTTGATTCCTATTTTGGTCAGGAGCAATATGCAGTAGATTTCCTGGTATTAGCATATTATTTTAACCAGAACTTTATTCTTCCCATTGACTACACGTTCTTTGGGTATTTAATGTTCCAAGTAACTACAAATATTAATGTTCTATTCACTGAATTCATTAACATTAACAGTACATTGTAGGCTGAAGAGAAAATATATTGGTGGTAATTAGAGATGAGCGAGCACCAAAATGCTCGGGTGCTCGTTACTCGGAACGAACTTTTCGCGATGCTCGAGGGTTCGTTTCGAATAACGAACCCCATTGAAGTCAATGGGCGACCCGAGCATTTTTGTATTTTGCCGATGCTCGCTAAGGTTTTCATGCGTGAAAATCTGGGCAATTCAAGAAAGTGATGGGAACGACACAGCAACGGATAGGGCAGGCGAGGGGCTACGTGTTGGGCTGCATCTCAAGTTCACAGGTCCCACTATTAAGCCACAATAGCGGCAAGAGTGGGGCCCCCCCCCTCCCAAAAACTTTTACTTCTGAAAAGCCCTCATTAGCATGGCATACCTTTGCTAAGCACCACACTAGCTACAACAAAGCACAATCACTGCCTGGATGACACTCCGCTGCCACTTCTCCTGGGTTACATGCTGACCAACCGCCCCCCCTCCCCCCCACAGCGCACACCAAAGTGTCCCTGCGCAGCCTTCAGCTGCCCTCATGCCACACCACCCTCATGTCTATTTAGAAGTGCGTCTGCCATGAGGAGGAACCGCAGGCACACACTGCAGAGAGGTTGGCACGGCTAGGCAGCGACCCTCTTTAAAAGGGGCGGGACGATAGCCCACAATGCTGTACAGAAGCAATGAGAAATAGAATCCTGTGCCACCGCCATCAGGAGCTGCACACGTGGGCATAGCAATGGGGAACCTATGTGCCACACACTATTCATTCTGTCAAGGTGTCTGCATGCCCCAGTTAGACTGGTAATATGTACCTTAACAGTAACCGCGTTGGTGGTAATGTGGTGGTGACTGCGGACCTAGTAGCGCGGTTTTATTTTGTTGGTTTTCGGAATGTGGCCAGGATTAAGTGGGCCGTGGCGGGGGGATGGTGGGGGGGCTCTCTTGTAGTGTCGGTAAAGGTGAAATTCTTGGACTGGCACCAGACGAACCAATGCAAAGGCATTTGCCCAGAATGTTTTCCCTGTTGGAGGAGGAGGGGGATGTTTTTGAGGCACTACGTGTCCTCTCCACGTGTCCGTGGTTATATGCAGCTTAACAGTAACCGCGTTGGTGGGAAATGGCCTCGCCGCCATCATGTCTTTGGGAAGCCTCTGTTTCCACACCCCAGAGACATACCATTAGCAGCGGTATAGGCAGAGCCCAGAATTCGTAACATTTCAGCCGTAGCATTAGGACAGGCCCCACTAACATATCACTAGCAGCATTATAGCGGGAGCGCAGTCTTCGTTCCATGTCAGCAATAGTAGCACTCAAGACAGGCCCCAGTAAAAATTCCGAAGCAGCAGTATAGCGGCAGCGCAGTCTTCGTTCCATGTCAGCAATAGTAGCACTCAAGACAGGCCCCAGTAACAATTCCGAAGCAGCAGTATAGCGGGAGCGCAGTCTTCGTTCCATGTCAGTAATAGTAGCACTCAAGACAGGCCCCAGTAACAATTCCGAAGCAGCAGTATAGCGGGAGCGCAGTCTTCGTTCCATGTCAGTAATAGTAGCACTCAAGACAGGCCCCAGTAACAATTCCGAAGCAGCAGTATAGTGGGAGCGCAGTCTTAGTTCCATTTCAGTAGCTGCAGTATAGCCAAGGCCCAAGTTACATTTATGTAGCTAAAGTGTAGGCCAACCCCACACACACTTCTGTACCATGAGTGCAGGCGAAGAACATACAAATTGCTATGATTACACTGTAGGTGAGGGCCCCAAAAAATTGGTGTACCAACAGTACTAATGTACCTCAGTAAAAATTGGCCATGCCCAACCAAGATGGCAGGTGAAACCCATTAATCGCTTTGGTTAATGTGGCTTAAGTGGTAACTAGGCCTGGAGGCAGCCCAGTTTAACGAAAAATTGGTTCAAGTTAAAGCTTCAACGCTTTTAAGAGCATTGAAACATATAAAAATTGTTTCGAAAAATTAGATGAGTGAGCCTTGTGGCCCTAAGAAAAATTGCCCGTTCAGCGTGATTACGTGAGGTTTCAGGAGGAGGAGCAGGAGGAGGAGGAGGAATATTAGACACAGATTGATGAAGCAGAAATGTCCCCGTTTTGGATGGTGAGAGAGAACGTAGCTTCCATCCGCGGGTGCAGCCTACGTATTGCTTACGTATCGCTGCTGTCCGCTGGTGGAGAAGAGAAGTCTGGGGAAATCCAGGCTTTGTTCATCTTGATGAGTGTTAGCCTGTCGGCACTGTCGGTTGACAGGCGGGTACGCTTATCTGTGATGATTCCCCCAGCCGCACTAAACACCCTCTCCGACAAGACGCTAGCCGCAGGACAAGCAAACACCTCCAGGGCATACAGTGCGAGTTCAGGCCACGTGTCCAGCTTCGACACCCAGTAGTTGTAGGTGGCAGAGGCGTCACGGAGGACGGTCGTGCGATCCGCTACGTACTCCCTCACCATCCTTTTACAGTGCTCCCGCCGACTCAGCCTTGACTGGGGAGCGGTGACACAGTCTTGGTGGGGAGCCATAAAGCTGTCCAGGCCCTTAAAGACTGTTGCACTGCCTGGGCTGTACATGCTGCTCGATCTCCGCACCTCCCCTGCTACCTGGCCCTCGGAACTGCGCCTTCTGCCACTAGCGCTGTCGGATGGGAATTTTACCATCAGCTTGTCCGCCAGGGTCCTGTGGTATAGCAACACTCTCGAACCCCTTTCCTCTTCGGGAATGAGACTGGGAAGGTTCTCCTTATAGCGTGGGTCGAGCAGTGTGTACACCCAGTAATCCGTAGTGGCCAGAATGCGTGCAACGCGAGGGTCACGAGAAAGGCATCCTAACATGAAGTCAACCATGTGTGCCAGGGTACCCGTACGCAACACATGGCTGTCTTCACTAGGAAGATCACTTTCAGGATCCTCCTCCTCCTCATCCTCCTCAGGCCATACACGCTGAAAGGATGACAGGCAAGCAGCAGGGGCACCGTCAGCAGTGGGCCAAGCTGTCTCTTCCCCCTCCTCCTCATCCTCCTCATGCTCCTCCTCCTCCTCCTGAATGCGCTGAGATATAGACAGGAGGGTGCTCTGACTATCCAGCGACATACTGTCTTCCCCCGCCTCCGTTTCCGAGCGCAAAGCGGCTGCCTTTATGGTTTGCAGGGAACTTCTCAAGATGCATAGCAGAGGAATGGTGACGCTAATGATTGCAGCATCGCCGCTCACCACCTGGGTAGACTGCTCAAAGTTTCCAAGGACCTGGCAGATGTCTGCCAACCAGGCCCACTCTTCTGAAAAGAATTGAGGAGGCTGACTCCCACTGCGCCGCCCATGTTGGAGTTGGTATTCCACGATAGCTCTACGCTGCTCATGGAGCCTGGCCAACATGTGGAGCGTAGAGTTCCACCGTGTGGGCACGTCGCACAGCAGTCGGTGCACTGGCAGATTAAACCGATGTTGCAGGGTGTGCAGGGTGGCAGCGTCCGTGTGGGACTTGCGGAAATGTGCGCAGAGCTGTCGCACCTTTACGAGCAGGTCTGACAAGCGTGGGTAGCTTTTCAGAAAGCGCTGAACCACCAAATTAAAGACATGGGCCAGGCATGGCACGTGCGTGAGGCTGCCGAGCTGCAGAGCCGCCACCAGGTTACGGCCGTTGTCACACACGACCATGCCCGGTTGGAGGCTCAGCGGCGCAAGCCAGCGGTCGGTCTGCTCTGTCAGACCCTGCAGCAGTTCGTGGGCCGTGTGCCTCCTACCTCCTAAGCTGAGTAGTTTCAGCACGGCCTGCTGACGCTTGCCCACCGCTGTGCTGCCACGCCGCGCGACACCGACTGCTGGCGACGTCCTGCTGCTGCTGACACATCTAGATTGCGAGACAGAGGTTGAGGAGGAGGAGGAGGGTGCTTTAGTGGACGAAGCATACACCGCCGAACATACCAGCACTGAGCTGGGGCCCGCAATTCTGGGGGTGGGTAGGACGTGAGCGGTCCCAGGCTCTGACTCTGTCCCAGCCTCCACTAAATTCACCCAATGTGCCGTCAGGGAGATGTAGTGGCCCTGCCCGCCTGTGCTTGTCCACGTGTCCATAGTTAAGTGGACCTTGCCACTAACCGCATTGGTGAGGGCGCGTACAATGTTGCGGGAGACGTGGTCGTGCAGGGCTGGGACGGCACATCGGGAAAAGTAGTGGCGACTGGGAACTGAGTAGCGCGGGGCCGCCGCCGCCATCATAGCTTTGAAAGCCTCCATTTCCACAACCCTATACGGCAGCATCTCAAGGCTGATAAATTTGGCGATGTGGACGGTTAACGATTGAGCGTGCGGGTGCGTGGCGGCGTACTTGCGCTTGCGCTCCAACACTTGCGCTAGCGACGGCTGGACTGTGCGGTGCGAGACATTGGTGGATGGGGCCGAGGACAGCGGAGGTGAGGGTGTGGGTGCAGGCCATTAGACGGTTGTGCCTGTGTCCTGAGAGGGGGGTTGTATCTCAGTGGCAGGTTGGGGCACAGGGGGAGAGGCAGGGGTGCAAACCGGAGGCGGTGAACGGCCTTCGTCCCACCTTGTGGGGTGCTTGGCCATCATATGTCTGCGCATGCTGGTGGTGGTGAGGCTGTTGGTGGTGGCTCCCCGGCTGATATTGGCGCGACAAAGGTTGCACACCACTGTTCGTCGGTCCTCAGACGTCTCTGTGAAAAACTGCCAGACCTTTGAGCACCTCGGCCTCTGCAGGGTGGCATGGCGCGAGGGGGCGCTTTGGGAAACAGTTGGTGGATTATTCAGTCTGGCCCTGCCTCTACCCCTGGACACCGCACTGCGTCTTGCAACCTGCCCTGCTGCTGCCTCCCCCTCTGAAGACCTGTCCTGAGTAGGCGTTGCACACCAGGTGGGGTCAGTCACCTCATCGTCCAGCTGCTCTTCCTCCGAATCCTCTGTGCGCTCCTCCCTCGCACTTACTGCCCTTACTACTACCTCACTGCAAGACAACTGTGTCTCATCGTCATCGTCCTCCTCACCCACTGAAAGGTCTTGAGACAGTTGGCAGAAGTCCCCAGCCTCATCCCCCGGACCCCGGGAACTTTCCAATGGTTGGGCATCAGTGACGATAAACTCCTCTGGTGGGAGAGGAACCACTGCTGCCCAATCTGAGCAGGGGCCCGAGAACAGTTCCTGAGAGTCTTCCCGCTCCTGAGCATGTGTCATTGTAGTGGAGTGAGGAGGCTGAGAGGAAGGAGGAGCAGCAGACAGAGGATTCGGATTTGCAGCACTGGACGGCGCAGAACTCTGGGTGAATGATAGCTTGCTCGAAGCACTTTCTGCCATCCAGGACAGGACCTGCTCACACTGCTCATTTTCTAATAAAGGTCTCCCGCGTGGACCCATTAATTGTGCGGTGAATGTGGGGACGCCAGAAACGTGCCTCTCTCCTAATCGCGCAGCAGTCGGCTGCGACACACCTGGATCAGGAGCTCGGCCTGTGCCCACACCCTCACTTGGGCCTACGCGTCCTCGGCCGCGTCCACGTCCTCTACCCCTACCCCTACCCCTCAGCATGCTGTATTACCAGTGATTTCACAGCCAGGAAATAAATTGGCGCAAGCCTGCAGGCCAAATAGAATTTTTTCCCTGCTTTTTACAAGGAACACCCACACTGCGTGTGTTCAATGAATACTAAGTTTAATAACTGTGTTGTGGCCCTGCCAATTTGTCCCAGAACTGCAGTGATGCAAAGTAATTTGCTACCTACAGCAGATCAGGGATTTCCCATGCAGGAAAAAAATTGCCGCACGCCTGCGGTAAAACGTAGCTGACTGCGTCTGATTTTTTCTGAACGTTCAGCGCACAGCACACACGTACACAGAGCCCTGAGTACTGTAAGAGGCAGGCCAAATAGAATTTTTTCCCTGCTTTTTACAAGGAACACCCACACTGCGTGTATTCAATGAATACTAAGTTTAATAACTGTGTTGTGGCCCTGCCAATTTGTCCCAGAACTGCAGTGATGCAAAGTAATTCGCTACCTACAGCAGATCAGGGATTTCCCATGCAGGAAAAAAATTGCTGCACGCCTGCGGTAAAACGTAGCTGACTGCGTCTGATTTTTTCTGAACGTTCAGCGCACAGCACACACGTACACAGAGCCCTGAGTACTGTAAGAGGCAGGCCAAATAGAATTTTTTCCCTGCTTTTTACAAGGAACACCCACACTGCGTGTATTCAATGAATACTAAGTTTCATAACTGTGTTGTGGCCCTGCCAATTTGTCCCAGAACTGCAGTGATGCAAAGTAATTCGCTACCTACAGCAGATCAGGGATTTCCCATGCAGGAAAAAAATTGCCGCACGCCTGCGGTAAAACGTAGCTGACTGCGTCTGATTTTTTCTGAACGTTCAGCGCACAGCACACACGTACACAGAGCCCTGAGTACTGTAAGAGGCAGGCCAAATAGAATTTTTTCCCTGCTTTTTACAAGGAACACCCACACTGCGTGTATTCAATGAATACTAAGTTTCATAACTGTGTTGTGGCCCTGCCAATTTGTCCCAGAACTGCAGTGATGCAAAGTAATTCGCTACCTACAGCAGATCAGGGATTTCCCATGCAGGAAAAAAATTGCGGCACGCCTACGGTAAAACGTAGCTGACTGCGTCTGATTTTTTCTGAACGTTCAGCGCACAGCACACACGTACACAGAGCCCTGAGTACTGTAAGAGGCAGGCCAAATAGAATTTTTTCCCTGCTTTTTACAAGGAACACCCACACTGCGTGTATTCAATGAATAATGTATGTCTTCTGGCCCTGCCTACACAATTCTATCCCTGTAGTATTAATGCCGGGTGCAATGCTCTGCATAGCCGGTTTTGAGAAAAAAAAAAAATATGCAACACTGCTAACAGCAGCCTGGACAGTACTGCACACGGATAGATGTGGCCCTAGAAAGGACCGTTGGGGTTCTTGAAGCCTACACTAACTCCTAACACTCTCCCTGCCTAACCCCCACTTCTGTCCCTATTGCAGGGCGCAATGCTCTGCAGATCCAATTTTGGAAAAAAAATAAAAAAATACTGTGCTAACACAGTACTGCACACTAGTAGATGTGGCCCTAAGAAGGGCCGTTGGGGTTCTTGAAGCCTACACTAACTCCTAACGCTCTCCCTACAGCAGCTCCAGCACGATAGTACTTTCCCTCAGCTAAGTCACAAGGCATGTGTGGCGAGCCGCGGGAGGGGCCGACTTTTATACTCGGGTGACATCTGATCGCCCCAGCCACTCACAGCAGGGGGGTGGTATAGGGCTTGAACGTCACAGGGGGAAGTTGTAATGCCTTCCCTGTCTTTCAATTGGCCAGAAAAGCGCGCTAACGTCTCAGAGAGGAAACTGAAAGTAACCAGAACACCACGTGGTACTCGTTACGAGCATCCCGAACACCGTAATATTCGCACGAATATCAAGCTCGGACGAGTACGTTCGCTCATCTCTAGTGGTAATACAGAAATTGGCTATTGCTCTGAAGAAGTTGTGGAATATACATATTATTTAATTAAGCTACAAAGATTTAGCAGTGCAAAACGTAAGTATTCCAACAAATCAGTACCTACTTTGTTACTTAAACAACGGCATTATGATCTATTAATAATATATTTCACCACTGCAAGATTAAGGCTTACTTAAGTTTTTAATGCTGTAAAACAGCATTACTTCCATTTGCCTTTGATATATTTCCTTTAATGTGTTCATAATGGAGCATTGCTTTATTGCTCTATCAAATCTCTTGGCTGTAGCTACGGAGCAGAGAGCTGTACAGCATGTTGCTTCTTACATTCCACACGTTCTCCATAATATATAACTTCTGTGAATGTAGCAATTATTTCCCTTATGTTTTAGCTCCACATGCTGGTACATAAACATTTTCTTAGAAACAGCAATGTAGTAACGAGTTCTATGACTCTATGGCAATCTATGCCAAGCTTTCAGCTGTGAGTCCAGTAGGAGAGTCGACGTATTAATACTTTTGCTGTATTAAAAGAAAATAATCTAGCGCTATCGGGTGCTATGTAGAGATGAGCGAGCATACTCGCTAAGGACAAATACTCGAGCGAGTATTGTCCTTTTCGAGTACCTGCCTGCTCGTGAGAAAAGATTCGGGTGCCGGCAGGGGTGAGCGGTGTGTTGCGGGAGTGAGCAGGAGAGAGCCGGGGGGAAGTGGGAAGATATCCCCTCCACCCCCCGCCCCCGCTGACACCCGAATCTTTTCTCACGAGCGGGCAAGTACTCGTTCAAGTATTTGTCCTTAGCGAGTATGCTCGCTCATCTCTAGTGCTGTGTATTGTTTGTCCCAGATACATTATGTAACTTTAAATAGTCCTGAGTAGAGATGAGCAAGTATACTCGCTAAGGCTAACTACTCGAATGAGTAGTGCCTTAGCCGAGTATCCTCCCGCTTGTCTCTAAAAATTCGGGGGCGCGCGGGGATCGGCGGGGGAGAGCGGGGAGGAGCGGAGGGGAGATCCCTCTCTACCCCCCGCTCCCCCCTGCTCACCGCCGCAACTCACCTGTCACCCGCGCCGGCAGCCGAATCTTTACAGATGAGCGGGAGGATACTTGGCTAAGGCACTACTCGCTTGAGTAGTTAGCCTTAGCGAGTATACTCGCTCTTCTATAGTCCTGAGTGTAATTCATGGGAACACATTCTTATACATTGAGGCTTTGTAATAGTTATAAGGTGTCATCTTCTCATAGAGAATGCATTGAAAATAAACACCAGGTGATTGTATAGAAATGCAATAACGCAGTACACTGGAGTCTAGCACTGTACACACTATTTCATGTGTAGTCGGACTGATAATGTATCTAAAGGTTAAACTATATGGAGTACATACTGTATACTAAGACCAAGGTTTCATACACCAATTTCAGTGTAATGTCTACTGGAGTAATATGCATTTAATGTATTAAAAGTTGCACATCTCTTAAGAAATTTGTCTCTGCCTGTCTTCTGTTTCAGAAAGTCGAATCAGTGCCAACTAGTATCTCCCATATGTTAGTACTAATAATAGTATTTATTAATAATTTTTATTAAAAATATATAATTCACACATTTTCTGGCGCACATTTGCCATAACATTGCCCCATTTGCTAGGCACTGCCCACTGTTAGAAAAGTGCCTGGGATAGTGGAAAAAGGAGTACAATTGTGACTTTTTATGTCAGAATTCTGGCAAATGGCCCTTATTAATTCTCCTCTGTATTTTTAGAGCTTGCATAAATTTTGCTTTGATAACTACTGCCGGATCCTACCATTAATTGTTACAATCCCTAAATAATCATCCTTTCATTTTGAGTAATTTGAGTCCAATATACTATGTAATACTAATATTTTTTGGGGGAAAAAATTAAATCTACCTGCATTAAATTGTTTTTACATTTAAAACTTATTCCAGTAGCATATCCTATCAAAATTTGAGACTTTTCAAGCTACAGTATTTTCAAGTTTAAACAGGTTGTGCGGTCACATTTTCGAAAATTCTACTGCAGGTGTAGTTGTCAGAAAATATCAAATACAGCAGGACTTACCCATCCTCGGCCCCAGTGATCTGGCATTCACTGCAGCCCTGGGATTCATCGACACTCTGTTTACACTGGTCTGTACCTGCAGTACGGCCGTCTTCTTCATGTCAGGTGACCACCATCTGCCAGTTGATGGCTGCAGCAACACCGCTCGTCATCCAGGCACCATAATTGGGCACACTAATGCCTGAGGTTGTGAATGGTGATGTTGCCACCTCTGATTGGCAGGCGGTGGTCATCTGACTTCTGCTGTCAACAGGGAATGCGTGAATCATGGGGTTGCAGCACTGGATCGCTGGAACCAAGGACAGATACATTCTGCTGTATTTGTTATTTTCTGACAGCTGCACCTGCTTTTAAATTTTTGAAAAATTTACCGGACATCGCCCTTAATATGTTGAGCAGGACAACGTTCTCAACTGGGGTCAGACTGGACTATCTTGAATCCACCAGAGGAGATAAAACTGATAATTCAGCTGCAGTATAAGAAATATTTTTTTTTTTTTAACATTAGATTTTTATTGTTTTAATACGAATAAATGTTACACAGGAGTCATCATGCATAAAACAGTTATAGACAAAATGCGTAAGAAAAGCGAGAAGAGAACAGGGGAACATTTTGAGAATATAAACTGCAGGTAAGTTGTTTCCTTTTTTTTTTTCTATTCGTTTCTTGACATAATAAGAGTCTATGTATTTGACAAATATCCCAAGTTGTCTGCATGGGGGGCAGATTTTTGTCCGTATAAACATCCATATACGCAAATATTTACTCCGTACGGTAACCAGAAAAGGATGAAAACATAACACAAAAACATGAATGGCATCTAAGATTGTCTATGCTGCGAAGAAAAGGGGTTAGAATGGATCCCTCCACTTGCTCCACATCTCCTCATGCCTCACCAACTTATCCTCCCTGAATGCCAACCATCTTTCAAACACCCTCTGCTCTAACATGCGATTTTTAAAATCGTCTATGCTTGGCGGGTCCGGGCCACGCCAGTGTTGTGCGATGAGAGCCTTCGCGGTCATCAAGGCATGCCCCAGCAGAAATCTAGCTGGTAGGGGAATGTCCTCAAGGCCCACGAGCAGCAATATATGCATGGGCGCTCTTGGGACGCGAACCCCAAAAACTGTGTCAAGATGGTTTAGTATGGTTTGCCAGTAGTTAGAAAGTTTGGGGCACGAGCAAAAAATGTGTGAGAGAGTGCCTATCTGGTCACAACCCCTCCAGCAAAGGCCATCACCTCTTTTGAATCTATTGTGTAGAAGCGCGGGAGAATAGTACCACCTCATTATAATTTTCAGCTGAACTTCCAAAATGCCTAATCCTTTGGTGGATTTACCCGCCAATTTGAAGGCATTACTCCAAGCGTCCAGTGGGATCACGCGATCCAGCTCCTTCTCCCAGTTCAACAGGTGAGCTCTCTTAGAGGGGTTATTATTGCCTGTCAGTATGTCGTAGAACATCCTAATTTCTGATTTTTTCAAATTAGGTGATGATTTAAGTCTGGATATGATATCACATGGGATCTTTACCATGTGTATATGAGATCCGGAGAGAAAATGTGTGACCCTGGAATACTTAAATAAGTCGCGACCGTCCAAGCCGTACTCGTTGCTTAATTCTGTAAAAGATTTCACAGAGTTCTCCGTTAGTAAGGCGGACACCGTCGGGATCCCTTTTTCCATCCAGCCTCTCAAGTCCAGATCCGGGACAAACACGCCCAGAGTCTCGAGGGGGATAACAGGCAGCGCCACCGGTCCAGAGGTCGCAGCCTTTATTGTCAATTCACTCCACATCTTGAGTGATGCAATTGTAGTGGGAGATAGCGATTGAGTATATATTTTCAAATTAGTTTTTTGCGGTGACCCTGCAGACATGGCCTCCAGGGACGCAGCCAGCAACAATGGACAGCAGGATGAGAGGCTGGCGAGACTGCTCTCCATCCCCACCCACCCCATCTTGCCCTTCTCCGATATTAGGTACCTGGTTTGATTTAGGAGGGACGCTTTATAGTATTTTTCCAGATTTGGTATGTCAGCGCCGCCTCTATCCCGGTGCATGGACAAAATAGGCAGTGCCAGACGAGGTTTCTTACCTCCCCAGACAAAGTTTGACACCTGGCTCTGGAGTTTAGTTAAAGTGGCTTGAGACAAACTAATCGGCAGGACCCTAAAAAGATAGAGAATCTTGGGTAGGAGAACCATCTTGTAGGACATGATTCTACCGAACCAAGAGAGACCCAGTCCCGACATTCGGTCCAGTTCCTCCTGCACTTGTGCTAACAGAGGGGGGTAATTTATTTTTTCAAGATCGGCCACATCAGGGGTCAAGGAAATGCCTAGGTAAGGCAGACTTTCATCCCTCCACACATAGGGAAATTCTTTTTTAATTGCTTTTTTAAGTTCTTTGGGGGTATTAATTCCCAGAATCATAGATTTATTTATGTTGAGTTTATATTGTGACACGGTGCTAAAAGTGTCTAAAACTTGTTGAGCCGCTCTCAAGGAGCTAAGTGGGCGCGTCAAGGTGAGGATGACGTCGTCCGCGAAAAGACCAATCTTGTGCTGACGATGGTTCAGAGGGATTCCTCTTATTTCAGGGGATAAACGGATGGCTTCCGCCAGCGGCTCAATCGAGAGGACGTACAGAATGGGGGAAAGTGGGCAACCCTGCCTCGTGCCATTCGTTATTCTAAAGGTTTCCGAGAGCGTGCCGTCCACGAGCACCCTCGCCGACGGTGTAGAGTACAGGGCCCGGATAGCACGCCGCATCCCGTCACCAAAGCCAAACCTGGCCAAAGTCTGGAAGGCATAGTCCCAGTGGACGCGGTCGAAAGCCTTCTCGGCATCGAGGGCCAACATGACCGCTGGGGTGCGAGATAGCTTTAAAGAGTGTAGAAGGTTGAGGGCCTTGCGGGTGCCATCCGGGGCCTGCCTCCCCCTCACGAAACCCACCTGGTCGGAATGCACGATTCCGGGAAGGATCTCCAGTAATCTGGTTGCAAGGGTTTTAGCATATATTTTTACGTCCGAATTTAGCAGAGAGATCGGGCGGAAGTTTGATGGGTCGTCTGGGGGTTTGCCCGCTTTGGGCAGAACTACAATAGTAGCCTGTAGGGCCTCGTCTGGAAACGCCCCGCACCTCATGGTCGCATTAAAGTATTTAACTAAATAAGGGGACAGCATACCAGAAAATAGTTTGAAATATTCTGAAGAGTACCCATCAGGGCCCGGGGCCTTTTGGTTTTTCATATTAGTGATTGTATTAATCACCTCGGGCACTGACATTTCCCTTTCTAATTCTGCCGCTTGTTCTTTGGTAATGCTTGGGAGATTTAGTTTGTTCAGAAAGTCATCAATTGTTGTTTTGTTTGGCTGGTTGGAGGCAGGGTCATTTTTTAAATTGTATAGGTCATTGTAGTAGGACCGGAACTTGTCTGCTATCTGTTTAGGATGGGTTATCTTAAATTCCTTTTGCGATGAGTTCCACACGTATGGAATGGTAGACCTAGCTATCTTTTTTTTGAGTAGCCTAGCCATCCACTTAGATGGCTTATTCAATGAGGAATAGATGTTGGCTCTGCGGGATGCGACCTCTCTATCGAAATCGTCCTGCAGGATCTTGCGTAGCTCAAGTCTCGCCTGAAATAGTTTTTTATGAGACTGCGGGGTGGGGACATCTCGTAAATTCACCCTCCAGTTCCTGAATATCTGACAATAAGGCTTCTATTCTTTCCAATTTCTTTCTTTTGTATCTTGCCCCTAGCTTAATGAGTACACCCCTCACAAACGCCTTATGAGCATTCCACAGGGAGCGGGGGTCTACATCAGGGGTGTCATTTAAAGTAAAAAATTCTTCCATATTTTTTAAAATTTCAGATTTGTAAGCAGGGACTTTCATTAGGTACACGTTATTTCTCCACGTTTTGGCCGATTGCCTGTGCCCATCTACGGCAATGGATGTTACAATCGGAGCGTGGTCCGACCAAGAAGCCGTACCTATCTCCGCCTTCACCACCGCAGTTATAAACTGTTTGTCAACCAGGCAAAGGTCAATGCGCGAGAATGATCTGTGGCGGGGAGAGAAGAATGTGTACTCTCTGGACGCAGCGTTTAAGCATCGGAAGGTGTCAAGAAGGGCATGTTTGCGCAGCCAATGATTTAGGTCAGTGCCCATCTTTCTGGAGTGATGGGTAGAATCGATAGAGCTGTCCGGGGTAGAATTAAAGTCACCGCAAAAAAGCAATGCACCCTTCGCCACCCTACGAACAGTTCTCATGAACTTGTTTAAAAAATTTAGCTGCTTTTTATTTGGGGCGTAGATATTGGCTAGAGTAATGGGATTGCCTCTCAGCTCTCCCACTAGAATTATGTAGCGGCCCTCAGGGTCACACACTTGTCTCGCAATATTAAATGGGGTGGCTTCACCAAACGCCACCATCACACCCGCCCGTTTCCTCGGGGCGCATGCGAAAATGGCGCGCGGATATTTTCTGTGGAACATACGTTTAGTGTCTATGTCTAGCAGGTGTGTTTCCTGAATACATACTATATCGATGGCGTTGCGGATAGCCTCCTTCCACACGAAACCTCTCTTTTGCGGAAGATTCAACCCGTTGGCATTCAACGATAAAATTTTCATAGCCATATTGTTGGTTTAGGCACAGCGGAGCTAAGAGACCGGGACCACATAATGATAGAGATGCCTAACAAAACATAACTGAGTGTAAAAAGAAAGATAATTACACAGTAAATCAAATTCTTGCAAAACATGTAGGTAGAAACCAACAATTTGCTGTTGAGTAAAAGAAAACAGCAAAGAAAAATGAAAGCAAGATGGCAAGCGGTCGCTTGCTGGAACATCTGGGGGTAGAGTACAGTTCACGTGAGTGATCAGCCTGACTCTCTGGGCTGCTTATTTTCTGTGGCAGCGGAGGTGAAAGTGAATGGGTCTCCTTTCTTATTTATTTTTCCCGCATGTGACGGCCGCCGTGGTCATCTGGGTTTCTGTCCCGGGGGTTCCCGGGGGGAGCCGGCATGCGAGTCGGAGGGGGATCTTTTAACTTCAGGCCCCATGAGGTAAGAGTTGCTTTGGCTGAGGCGCAATCGTGGAGAATATGGACTAAGTTCTCTTTGTTAACAATAACTTTCGTGGGAAAACCCCACCTGTAGGGAATATTCGCCTCTCTCAAGGCAAGTGTTATGGGGGCGAAGCTCCGTCTAGCCTCCATAGTTGCCTGTGACAGGTCGATAAACAGGCGGATGTCGGTATAAGGAGGAGGAAGGGTTTTCATTTTCCTTGCAACTTGCATAAGCGCCTCTTTTGTGCTGAAGTGGTGGATTCTCGCTATAATGTCTCTAGGACTGTTGTCTTTCAAAAATCTCGGAAGTGGGAGCCTGTGAGCTCTATCTATCTTGAGCTCATGCTCTGGGAGATTCGGGAGCAATTTCTGAAGCAGGCCCGTGACATATTTAAAGATTTCTTCGTTGGATATTTTTTCAGAGACGCCGCGGATCTTGACGTTGTTGCGTCTGTTTCTGTCCTCTAAATCGACCAATTTATTTTGAAGCTTAGTAACTGTCCCCTCTAATACGTAGTGGGCGTCGATAAGTTCATTGTGCGATTTTACCAGTTCTTCCATTTTAATCTCGGTGTTGTTTACTCTAATGTTTACTTCAGAGATTGACTTGTCGACATGGTGGGACAAACTTTTTAGATCTACTTGCAGTGTGTTTCTTAAAGCTAGGATCGCCTCTTTAATGTATGATTCTGACGCCGGTTTGTCAGAGGCTGACAGATTGACGATTTCGCCATCATACACTGATTGAGACAGGGATGCATCGGAGTGTTCTCCCTCCATCTCCGTGGCATCTGTCGGACCATGCTTTTGTTTATATGGGCTTTTTTGAGCGGAGTGCTCCTCCTGCAAAGGTGGTGATATTGGCGCCATTTTCCTCCGGGGGGGGCAGCTATTTAGGGCTTCGCCGTAAGGACCCGCTTGCTTTTGCGAAATATTTGCCGGGTGGGCTGTAGTTATGTCCTCTATAGTGGGGCTCTCTCCCTCCAAATCTTCTAACAGCCTCTGCTTTTGCTTGGCCGGACTGCCCGAAGCGGAGTGTGTGGACTGTGCAGCTACCGGCGCCATTTTATTTTTTGTGCTACGGCCTGTGTGAGGGCCGCCTTTAGCCTTAAGCGCACCTATAGGGGTTCTCTCCTCTCTTCCTGCACCCCTTGGCCCTTTCTGCCCTTTCTGCCCGCTATCTTCTTCTTCCCTCCCTGTGGGTCTCGGGATCAGGGACTTACGGGAGTCTCTTACCGGGTTTTCTGTGGCGACATCCGGTGAATCTTCGGCCGCCATTTCTGGGAAGGAGCCGCGCGGGGCGAAAAACTCCTCCAGACGTGCCGGTATTGCTTTGGAGGGCTTTCTCCTTGCTGTCGCCATGTGCTAGAGAGGTTTATCTTGCCGTACGGTGGGGTAACGACCTCCGTTGCTTGCTGGATAGTTGCTGAGAGTCTCTCTGCCGAGCGGAGCCTAAGCAAACGCTGCCGTCTCGGGCTCACTCCAGGCCACGCCCCCCAGTATAAGAAATATTTGACCCCTTTAATTGTATCAAAAATTCTTCTAGACTTAGATCTAGTCTTGTGGATAAGGACCAGGCCTCCTGTCCTTTGGTAGGTCAGGTCGAATATGTTTCTTTATGGAACCTAAATATTATGCTACAAATGCTTTTAGCACTCACAATCCCCAGTAGAATTCGCAAGTCTAAATTCCCTTTCCGTTTTTTTTTGGCGTATGTGAGGAAAACCATTCAAACACAGGAAGAGCATTAGGGCTCCAGTACTGCAACACTGACCCGCTGTGATTGTGTGGTATTGTTATGATGCCATACTACTGTTTGTCTATATTCCTTAGCGCTGTTCTAATAATTTATACATTTGTGCTGTGTTATATTACAGTAAAATAAAGCCCCAACAGTGTTTTTATTTAACCCTTGGCATTGTTCTATTGTTACAATATCACATGAATTTGTATCTTTATGGGGACAGTTCTGTTTTGATGTCATTCATGTGTTTTCTTTACTCCTAGGTTGTGTGATGTTGTATTGTAACATTATCTGTTTTTGTCTTGCCTTTTTATAATTATAATGTGGGATCTATTATGAACATGTCATAATAAAGTTTGTCTTTCTTCATTACATGGCTGTGTTCTATTACGATGACATCACAATATTTATAGTTACTCCAATTCAGGTTTTTTTTCAGATGTGAGAGTAGTGTTTGTCTTTATTCGTTGGCTATGCTCTAATGTGAAGATGTAAATTAAATATGTTTATAGTTATTCACAGGCATTTCCAGATTTCTGTGTCACAATAGTGTTTGTTTTTTATTCACTGTGTTCTGATGTGATGATGTTACAATAGACTGTATTCTTTCAAGGTCTGGTTTGTTTTGTGATGTTGCCACATTAGTGCTTGTCTTTGTATTTTGGCTGTGTGTTCTGAAATGATATGATAATAGTCTGTGAATTGTTTTATAGGCTGTGTTCTATTTATGAATGGCATAGGATATCGGTGCTCCCCATGGTTTGCAAACATACTGTGTATATTATAGCCACAGATATTTAGATGCTTGCAATACAGAAAAATTTGAGGTAAACTCATATGACATACACTCTTAGGGCTTAGTCACACGGGCGCATCCGGGCGCCAATGCACCCGTCTTCCTGCATGAAGAAGACGGCCGTACTGCAGGTACGGACAACTCTCAGCAGCGCCGGAAGAAAGAACACATGACCGGCAATGGAGCCGGTCATGTGTTCTTTCTCCGCACCTGCAATGCGGCCGTCCTATCCTGCAGGAAGACAGGTGCATCGGCGCCCGGATGCGCCCGTGTGACTAAGCCCATACCGCTATGGCTGCCTGTGCTTGTTTTCAATAGAGGTTGAAGAAGGATCACTGAGGAAGGAGAACGTGTTCTCCAAAATGTGTTGGAGTCCATTTTGCTTTTCTTGGCTATGGTGTCATCACCTGCTTACAGGAATACTTCTAATTTTAGTCTTCATGTCCACGGGCGCAATTCAATCAGCCCATAGGGAGACATGGGTGTCCACAGCTTAATTAAAGCATGCAGATTTGTTTTGCAGACCTTCTAGACTGGAAAACAAGTCACAACATGCTCCACTCTGCTGCGGTTCCCGCACGGACGGCTTCCATTAAAGTCAATAGAAGCGGTCCGTTCTGCGGCCCGCCTACAGCTGACACTGTGGATGGGCCACGGATCCCACAGGAAATGAATGGAGATGGAAAAAAAACCCTGTACTGCGCATATTTGACGGCAAGCCGTGAGGGCCATGCACAGTGTAGTGAACCTGAAAGTAGCAAGGTCCACGCGGATGCTGCAGCCTGAAAGAAACAGGTACACAGGGCTCACTGGCTATGGGCATGGGTGGAATCCAACCCGCCTGTGGACATGTGGCCTTAGATATGTGGGGTCACTGGTCATGGCTACACACCATGATGATACCAGTGGAATTACTAAGACTTAATTTCGATCTGGATTGGACTATTAAAATACTCACATCCTCTACAAACAAGAGAGCAATATCATGTTGATATAACCTCTACTCTACTGAGGACTAACACAGGACTGCCATCTATGTGATAGTGGTGAGAGTTTGTCATTGACCTAGGTTTTTCGGTCTATCGCCGAATACTCAGCTGCACCCTATAATATATAATATCTAGTGAGTTTTTTTATACTACCTTTTTGTTCTATTATGTCAATATTTTTTCCCTTTATTTCTTTGCTTTTCCCTATTGTGATGAAGTCACATTTTCAATTCTAGTTGTTCTAATACATCTTCTATCTGATGATGTCAGAATAATGTTTTTTATTTATTCATTAGCTATTTTTATTGTTATGATGTCACAATGGTGTTGACTATTCTGAGGTATTATATATTATACTAGCTGATATACCCGGCTTAGCCCAGGCTAATTTGGTACAGGTGTTTACCTGTTGTTTGCACGGAAAAATTTATGGAGTCATGGTTACTTCAGTGGAACCGAGCAATTAAATATGTATACACATAGAGGAGCGTTAGATTCTCCTCAGACTGCATGTACCGATGTCCTTCTGCAGAATGTGCCGCCCCTCCCACTCTCCTCACTTTTACCCTTAAAGGTAATGCCTCTTTTTATTCAAATGTAACCCCAGACAGGAGGTCGCAGCCCCTTCTTGGCCTTAAAGGTATGCTCCATCCATGCAGTCCATGGCTGCTTCCTTGTCTACTTTACAGCCTTTCAGTATAGTCTCTGTATATGCACATAGAGGTGAGGTAGATTCTCCTCAGTATATACACTTAGAGGAGCGTTAGATTCTCCTCAGCATATACACATAGAGGAGCATTAGATTCTCCTCAGTGTATACATATAGAGGAGAGTTAGATTTTCCTCAGTATATACACATAGAGGAGAGTTAGATTCTCCTCAGTATATACACATAGAGGTGAGGTAAATTCTCCTCAGTATACAAATCATTTCCCTAGGCTTCATTCTTTCTAAGAAAAAAAACTATGTCATGTATCGTGGATTTTTACAGTTTTTCATTTTAGAAATGAATATTGAAGTTGCAACCCCTTTAAACTTTTCCTATTAAAATATAAAGAATGGTTGTGGCAAATTTCAAGTTTGTATGACACCAGGAAGTTACAAAACATAGGGGTGCACTTACATTTGCATTTAGCATTGTATAATCAAGTTGTGACCCCTTTATTTTTCCTACTTAGGAGCTAAAGAATGCTCGTGCCAAATTTCAAGTCTGTAAGACACCGGAAACTTAGAGAATTAGATTAGGTACATAACAGAGGGGTGCCAATACTTTTGCACTTAGCATTGAATAATCTAGTCATGACGCCTTTAATCGAGTTGTGACCCCTTTACTTTTCCTATTTAGGAGTTAAAGAATGGTCGTACCAAATTGCATGTTTGTACGACAGCGGGAGGTTAGAGAGTTAGATTAGGTACATTACGTAGGGGTGCCAATACTTTTGCACTTAGCATTGAATAATCAAGTTGTGACCCTTTAACTTTTCCCATTTAGGACCTAAAGAATGGACGCTGGGAAGGACACCAGGAAGTCAGAGAATTAGTGGCGAGTCAGTGAGTGAGTGAGCTAGTGAGAGCTTTTACCTTTATATATATATATATATATATATATATATATATATATATATATATTTATAGATCTATAGACATAGATTAATGCCACAATAATGATTGTCTTCATTCTGTATATTGTAATGATGTCACAAAGTTCTTTGCATACTTGATTGTTTTTATCCTTTCTATTGCGATGATGTCCAAAATGAACTTGTCCTTATTCCCTGTGTCAATATTTACTGACTGTGATATCATAATCGCGTCTGTGATGTTTCCTATGCAGTGTTGACTTTTATGATGTCACAATAGTGTTTATTTTTGTGCTTGTCTTTTTCCTTAGCTGTGTTTTTTTGCAGTGATCTCACAATACCTTTTGTCTTTATTCATTGGTAGCTTTTCTTCATTAATGATGTCACAATAGAGTTGCCTTTTTCTTACACTTTATTTCGGTGTGTTGATGTTTGAAGAGACGGTATAATCTTTTGTAGGCAGAATGCTATGATAATGATGTCACATTAGTGTCTGCCTTAAGGCCTCATGTCCACGGGGAAAATCAGGCCCGCCGCGGATTCTTCATGGAGAATCCCGCAGCGGGTCCCTCCTTTCCCGTGGACATGAGGCTAAAAAGAAGAATTTACTGACCTGTCCGGACGCTGCGGACCTGCCCTCCGTCGCGGCCGGATCTTTTTTCTTCGGCCCGGCGGATATGCTCGGCACGCCGGAAGCGTGCCGCACGCATGCGCCGGGCACTCCATTTTTTTAAAACTCCTGCTCTCCCGCGCTCCTGCGCGCGGAGAGCAGAAATTCAGGCGCGGGTGTACCGTGGATCCGGATGGCTTCCATAGGCTGCAATAGAAGCCTGCGGGAGCCGTCCCCGAAGAAGGAGACCCACACGAAAATGGAGCATGTCGCGTTTGTTTTCCCGCACATGCAATCCGCGCCTCAAGGGGAAAATAACATCCGCAGGAATTTAACTACCTGCGGGTGTCCAATGCATTCCTATGGGGCACGGATCTGCGTGCGGGAAAAACGCTGCGGATTTAAAATTATATTTTTACTGGGGACATGAGGCCTTATTCTTTTACTATGTTCCACTGAGATGATATCACAACCTGTGGATTATATTATGGACTTGTTTTTATTGTAATAGTATTAAAATACTTTTTCTCTTTACATCTTAGAATTTTTTATTGGAATGATGTCAAACTTTCATTCGCTGTTTATTTTACTAGGACTTTCATTTTTAATAATGTCAGACTAGTGCTTGTTTTTATTTATTGGCTATGTTCTAATGTAATGATGTTTCCTAGGGAGTATTCTGTTTTGTTGATATTGCAATAGTATATATTGTTATTCTATATTCAGTTTTAGAGCTTTGAAGTCACAGTAATCTTTGCATTCTGCTATGGCTAATGTTCCATTTATTTTATTTTTTGAACATTTTTTTCTTTTGTCGTAGAAAACATTGGGCATAGAAAACAATTATGACATATCGGCATGATAAGTGAGACAAGGCTCAACATTTCCCATTTCTCCACACAGAATTTTTAACATCTTTGACAGTTGCTTATCTTTATTCTTAGAAATCTATAGCTTTAGGTAAATAAACATTTAATATCTATTACAACAAACAATAACTGTTCTCTTTTGGCATTAATTTGGACAATGTGTAAGCCAAACGTTCCACACTTTCTGATACTTGTGAAAAGTATTTGATCTGAAAGCCATCAATTTTTCCATTGATGTTCCATTTTGATGACATCACAGTTGTGTTGTCTTTATCCCATAGTATCGTTCTATGATTTCACACTAATATTTATAGTTTTTCCTACGTAGTGTTATTTTGTTGACAATATCCTTTTTCCTTTACTGTGTTCTTGTGTGCTATTGTCAGAATGGACTGTGTGCTCTTTATGTAGTGTTCTGTTGTGATTATGTCACATTAGTGCTTGTTTTTATTTTGTTTATTCATTGGCTGTGCTTTGTTGAGATTGTCAAATTCGTCTGAATTATTTTATGGGCTGTGTTTTTTTTAGATGAAGTCACAATGTTTGGTCTCTGCTTCTTGATCAAAAACCCACTTTAAATTCTATCTTTCTTTAAACCTTAAGGCCCTTTTACATTCAACAATTATCGCTCAAAATTCGCTCAAAAGCCCTCTTTTGAGCGATAATCGTTGTGTGTAAATGTTCCCATCTTTCCCTTTTCTGCCGAACGATGATTTTATGTTCAGCATAAAAACCAACAATCTGCAGAAGAGCTGATAGCAGGGACTTCAAGCTGTGTTCTGCATGGGAAGTGCTGATAGCATTATCTCAGCTGTCAGCCCCATGGCAGAACAAAGGGAATGTATTCAGAGAACAGACCACATGCTATTCTCTGAATATAGCTCCCAGTGGCTCACACACATTAATAAGCTACTAATTGGCATTAGTACCAATTAGTAGTTTATGCAAAATGATCACTCAAAAGCCATCTTTTAAGCGATCATCTTTGTGTGTAAATGGGCCCTTACCTCATCTCAATTGTGATGTCCAACATTGGATACATTGAATGCATGTGTTCTTATTCAGCCTTCTTTTTTGATGATGCCAGCAAAATGCTTGTAATTACTGATAAATAGCACTATTTTTCCTGATGTCATACAAGAGTTTGTCTTTGTTCTCTGGCTCTTTTGCTGTAATGTAACACTAGTCTTCACATTATTTTATGGACTATATTCTATTTTTTATAATGTCACAATAATGCTTGTTTTACCCATAGCAGTGCTCTTTTATAGTGATGTCACAAGAGTGCTTGCATTTCTTGCTTTTGCGTTGTTCTGCCATCTTGTCAATATAGTCTGTGTATTTTTCTATAGGCTGTGTTCTATTGTGATTATTTCATATTAGTGCTTGTCTTTTTTTTTCTTGCCAGTATTCTTAATTCATTATGTCACAGTAATCCTTTTGTTTATTTTTTTGGCTTTGTCCTACTCTGATGGTGTCTCAATAGTGTTTGTTTTCATGCTTTGTTATATTTTATTATCATGATGTCTCAATATTATTTGTACTTATTTCTAGACAGTGTTCAATTATAATGGTGCCACAAATTTCTATCTGAGTAATTTTGTCGTGACTAACACAACAAGCAGTACATTTGTTCAGATATCACAGAAATGTAGGAAAAGTGACCCCATTTGACATTGTGTATTAAAATAAACTGCAAGAACTGTTATTTAAGGTTCTTTTCTAAGTAAATAAAAATACTGTGACTAACACAACAGTTTTTTGGAATTACTCAACTATTCTGTCACAATAGTGTTTTAAAAATTGTTACTAAAGTACTGTGCAAAAGATTTAGGCAGCTCTTGAAAATATGCAAAGTAAGAATACTTTCAAAAATAGAAGAGATAATAGCTTTTTTGTCAAATAAAAGACAAAGTGAATGAGCAAGAGAGGAAATTAACTTAATATTTGCTGTGACCACCCTTTCCTTTCAAGACAGCATCAATTCTTCTAGGTATACTTGCACACAGTGTTTGCAAAAGCTCAGCAGGGAGGTTGTTCCAAACATCTTGGAGAACTAACCCCAGATCTTCTGTGGATGTAGGCTTGCTCAAATCCTTCTGTCTCTTCATGTAATTCCAGACAGACTGGATGATGCTGAGATTAGGGCTCTGTGGAGGTCATATCATCACTTCCAGGACCCCTTGATCTCCATGTGAAGTCAGTGCTTCATGACATTGGCTGTATGTTTGGGGTCATTGTCCTGCTACAGCATAAATTTAGAGTAAATCAGACGCCTTCTTATTTAGAATAAAATTCTTACTTTACAGCATTTTTTCCACGCCTGCCCAAAACTTTTACACAGTACTGTATATATTCTATTTTGAGGATGTTATGGTAAGATTTGTTTGTATTGCTTCCTAGGCAGTGTCCTATTTCCTTGATGTCATAATAGTTTTTGTACTTTTTTTATAGGCCACCTCCTTTTGCGATAATGTCTCAATAGTTTTTAAAGTTATTGCTAAACTGTATTCAAAATTAATGCTATTGCAATAGTGATTCACTCTTTTTGCCTTGTTCAGATAAAATTACGGCATATGAGTCTGTGTTCTATTGTGTTTATTTTTACTAGGCATTATTCTTGCCTTGCTTGCTCTGCTCTGTCCTATTGTAGTGATGTCACCAATGTCATAATAGTACTTCATGCTTTCACTATTCACATATCTGTAAGAATATGGTGTGTATATATATATATATATATATATATATATATATATATATATATATATATAAAATATTAAGATAACAACAATAATAGCATTTGAGATCACTTGTTGGCTATATTATTGTGTTATGTCACGATAGTTTGTGTATTATGTGATGGGCTGGTCAATCATGAAGAATTAGCTTACTACAAGTAATTGCTTGTGACCAGCACTAAAGACATTGGATGGACAATCTAAGGCAAAATGATAAGTTGGTGCCATAACAAGTACTGTGTGTAACAGTAATATCAAAACAATTGAAAAGTTGCTGTTTAACATAATCTAATACAGAAATGTAATATTTAATAATGGACAAACCCCTTTAAACTGTCTCCTAATGTGATGCTTTCAAAATAGATATTGTCTCTATTTCATGACTGTGTCATGTTAAGATAATTTCCCCATAGTTTGTCTTTTATGTTGTTACAATAATTGACACAATGTTGATTTTTCTATTGATTGTCTATCGTAATTTCATTATAGTTTAAGTGTTTTTCCTTGAATGTGTTCTACTATTGTGATATCCCAGTACTGCAAAAAGTGATTATAGAATTAGGGATTTCTGTTACAGTACTTTTTATCTATAAAGATCTTGTTTTAAAGGGTAAAAAAAGTAGGGTAGCCTGCCTTAGCAGCTCATGTTGTTTGCTATCTGCCGATATAGAACAGTTTTAAAATTTACAGTACACAACTTTGTGCTTGGCTCGCTTACATAGGGAGTATACAGAACTGTACACTATATTGTGGGGAAAGCTTTTCTGTATTGGTTGTCTTTAGAGATGAGCGAGCATCACAGAAATGGATAGGGAACGACAGGGGCAGCATGCATGGATGCATCTGAGGCTCCCAGGTCGCACTATTAATAGAGATGAGCGAACGTACTCGTCCGAGCTTGATGCTCGGGCGAATATTAGCGTGTTCGGGATGCTCGTTACTCGTAACGAGTACCACGCGATGTTCTGGTTACTTTCAGTTTCCTCTCTGAGACGTTAGCGCGCTTTTCTGGCCAATTGAAAGACAGGGAAGGCATTACAACTTCCCCCTGTGACGTTCAAGCCCTATACCACCCCCCTGCTGTGAGTGGCTGGGGAGATCAGATGTCACCCGAGTATAAAAGTCGTCCCCTCCCGCGGCTCGCCTCAGATGCCTTGTGAGATAGCTGAGGGACAGTGCTGCTGGTGCCGGAGCTGCTGTAGGGAGAGCGTTAGGAGTTAGTGTAGGCTTCAAGAACCCCAACGGTCCTTCTTAGGGCCACATCTAACAGTGTGCAGTACTGTGGAGGCTGCCTTTTGCAGTGGTGCACATTTTTTTTTTTTTTGTATATCGGCCGTGCAGAGCATTGCGCCCTGCAGTAATTATACAGGGACAGAAGTGGTGGTTAGACAGGGAGAGTGTTAGGAGTTAGTGTAGGCTTCAAGAACCCCAACGGTCCTTCTTAGGGCCACATCTAACCGTGTGCAGTACTGTGGAGGCTGCCTTTTGCAGTGGTGCACATTTTTTTTTTTCCAAATCGGCCGTGCAGAGCATTGCGCCCTGCAGTAATACTACAGGGACAGAATTGTGTAGGCAGGGCCAGAAGACATATTTTATTGATTGAATATACGCAGTGGGCCTTTCCTTTAAAAAAAAGGGAACACATTCTATTTGGCCTGCAGGCTTGCGCCAATTTATTTCCTGCCTGGGAAATCACCGCTCTGCTGTAGTTAATAACTCTGCAACACTGCAGTTCTGTGACACATTTGCAGGGCCACCACAACACATTTATTATTGATTGAATATACGCAGTGGGCCTTTCCTTTAAAAAAAGGGAAAAAATTCTATTTGGCCTGCAGGCTTGCGCCAATTTATTTCCTGCCTGGGAAATCACCGCTCTGCTGTAGTTAATAACTCTGCAACACTGCAGTTCTGTGACACATTTGCAGGGCCACCACAACACATTTATTATTGATTGAATATACGCAGTGGGCCTTTCCTTGAAAAAAAAGGGAAAAAATTCTATTTGGCCTGCCTCTGACAGTCCTCAGCATTCTGGGTACGTGTGTGCTGGGTGGAGAACGTAAAAAAAATCATACGCAGCCAGCTAAGTTTAACAGCAGGCTTGCGCCAATTTATTTCCTGCCTGGGAAATCACCGCACTGCTGTAGTTAATAACTCTGCAACACTGCAGTTCTGTGACACATTTGCAGGGCCACCACAACACATTTATTATTGATTGAATATACGCAGTGGGCCTTTCCTTGAAAAAAAAGGGAAAAAATTCTATTTGGCTTGCAGGCTTGCGCCAATTTATTTCCTGCCTGGGAAATCACCGCTTTGCTGTAGTTAATAACTCTGCAACACTGCAGTTCTGTGACACATTTGCAGGGCCACCACAACACATTTATTATTGATTGAATATACGCAGTGGGCCTTTCCTTTAAAAAAAAGGGAAAAAATTCTATTTGGCCTGCCTCTGACAGTCCTCAGCGTTCTGGGTACGTGTGTGCTGGGTGGAGAACTTAAACAAAAATCATACGCAGCCAGCTAAGTTTAACAGCAGGCTTGCGCCAATTTATTTCCTGGCTGGGAAATCAAATCACTGGTAATACAGCATGCTGAGGGGTAGGGGTAGGCCTAGAGGACATGGACGCGGCCGAGGACGCGGAGGGCCAAGTGAGGGTGTGGGCACAGGCCGAACTCCTGATCCAGGTGTATCGCAGCCGACTGCTGCGCGATTAGGAGAGAGGCACGTTTCTGGCGTCCCCACATTCATCGCACAATTAATGGGTCCACGCGGGAGACCTTTATTAGAAAATGAGCAGTGTGAGCAGGTCCTGTCCTGGATGGCAGAAAGTGCTTCGAGCAACCAATCGTCCACCCACAGTTCTGCGCCGTCCATTGCTGGAAATCCGAATCCTCTGTCTGCTACTCCTCCTTCCTCCCAGCCTCCTCACTCCACTACAATGACACATGCTCAGGAGCGGGAAGACTCCCAGGAACTGTTCTCGGGCCCCTGCTCAGATTGGGCAGCAGTGGTTCCTCTCCCACCAGAGGAGTTTATCGTCACTGATGCCCAACCATTGGAAAGTTCCCGGGGTCCGGGGGATGGGGCTGGGGACTTCCGGCAACTGTCTCAAGACCTTTCAGTGGGTGAGGAGGACGATGACGATGAGACACAGTTGTCTATCACTGAGGTAGTAGTAAGGGCAGTAAGTCCGAGGGAGGAGCGCACAGAGGATTCTGAGGAAGAGCAGCAGGACGATGAGGTGACTGACCCCACCTGGTTTGCAACGCCTACACAGGACAGGTCTTCAGAGGGGGAGGCAAGTGCAGCAGCAGGGCAGGTTGCAAGAGGCAGTGCGGTGGCCAGGGGTAGAGGCAGGGCCAGACCGAATAATCCACCGACTGTTTCCCAAAGCGCACCCTCGCGCCATGCCACCCTGCAGAGGCCAAGGTGCTCTAAGGTCTGGCAGTTTTTCACAGAGACGCCTGACGACCGACGAACAGTGGTGTGCAACCTTTGTCGCGCCAAGATCAGCCGGGGAGCCACCACCAACAGCCTCACCACCACCAGCATGCGCAGACATATGATGGCCAAGCACCCCACAAGGTGGGACGAAGGCCGTTCACCGCCACCGGTTTGCACCGCTGCCTCTCCCCCTGTGCCCCAACCTGCCACTGAGATCCAACCCCGCTCTAAGGACACAGGCACTACCGTCTCCTGGCCTGCACCCACACCCTCACCTCCGCTGTCCTCGGCCCAATCCACCAATGTCTCGCACCGCACCGTCCAGCCGTCGCTAGCGCAAGTGTTTGAGCGCAAGTATGCCGCCACGCACCCGCACGCTCAAGCGTTAACCGTCCAGATAGCCAAATTTATCAGCCTTGAGATGCTGCCGCATAGGGTTGTGGAAACGGAGTCCTTCAAAAGTATGATGGCGGCGGCGGCCCCGCGCTACTCAGTTCCCAGTCGCCACTACTTTTCCCGATGTGCCGTCCCAGCCCTGCACGACCACGTCTCCCGCAACATTGTACGCGCCCTCACCAACGCGGTTACTGCCAAGGTTTACTTAACAACGGACATGTGGACAAGCACAGGCGGGCAGGGCCACTACATCTCCCTGACGGCACATTGGGTGAATTTAGTGGAGGCTGGGACAGAGTCAGAGCCTGGGACCGCTCACGTCCTACCCACCCCCAGAATTGCGGGCCCCAGCTCGGTGGTGGTATCTGCGGCGGTGTATGCTTCCTCCACTAAAGCACCCTCCTCCTCCTCCAACGCAACCTCTGTCTCGCAATCAAGATGTGTCAGCAGCAGCACGTCGCCAGCAGTCGGTGTCGCGCGGCGTGGCAGCACAGCGGTGGGCAAGCGTCAGCAGGCCGTGCTGAAACTACTCAGCTTAGGAGATAAGAGGCACACAGCCCACGAACTGCTGCAGGGTCTGACAGAGCAGACCGACCGCTGGCTTGCGCCGCTGAGCCTCCAACCGGGCATGGTCGTGTGTGACAACGGCCGTAACCTGTTGGCGGCTCTGCAGCTCGGCAGCCTCACGCACGTGCCATGCCTGGCCCACGTCTTTAATTTGGTGGTTCAGCGCTTTCTGAAAAGCTACCCACGCTTGTCAGACCTGCTCGTAAAGGTGCGCCGGCTCTGCGCACATTTCCGCAAGTCCCACACGGACGCTGCCACCCTGCGGACCCTGCAACATCGGTTTAATCTGCCAGTGCACCGACTGCTGTGCGACGTGCCCACACGGTGGAACTCTACGCTCCACATGTTGGCCAGGCTCTATGAGCAGCGTAGAGCTATAGTGGAATACCAACTCCAACATGGGCGGCGCAGTGGGAGTCAGCCTCCTCAATTATTTTCAGAAGAGTGGGCCTGGTTGGCAGACATCTGCCAGGTCCTTCGAAACTTTGAGCAGTCTACCCAGGTGGTGAGCGGCGATGCTGCAATCATTAGCGTCACCATTCCTCTGCTATGCATCTTGAGAAGTTCCCTGCAAAGCATAAAGGCAGACGGTTTGCGCTCGGAAACAGAGCCGGGGGAAGACAGTATGTCGCTGGATAGTCAGAGCACCCTCCTGTCTATATCTCAGCGCGTTCAGGAGGAGGAGGAGCATGAGGAGGATGAGGAGGAGGGGGAAGAGACAGCTTGGCCCACTGCTGACGGTACCCATGCTGCTTGCCTGTCATCCTTTCAGCGTGTATGGCCTGAGGAGGAGGAGGAGGATCCTGAAAGTGATCTTCCTAGTGAAGACAGCCATGTGTTGCGTACAGGTACCCTGGCACACATGGCTGACTTCATGTTAGGATGCCTTTCTCGTGACCCTCGCGTTACATGCATTCTGGCCACTACGGATTACTGGGTGTACACACTGCTCGACCCACGGTATAAGGAGAACCTTTCCACTCTCATTCCCGAAGAGGAAAGGGGTTCGAGAGTGTTGCTATACCACAGGACCCTGGCGGACAAGCTGATGGTAAAATTCCCATCCGACAGCGTTAGTGGCAGAAGGCGCCGTTCCGAGGGCCAGGTAGCAGGGGAGGAGCGGAGATCGAGCAGCATGTACAGCCCAGGCAGTGCAACAGTCTTTAAGGCCCTGGACAGCTTTATGGCTCCCCAGCAAGACTGTGTCACCGCTCCCCAGTCAAGGCTGAGTCGGCGGGAGCACTGTAAAAGGATGGTGAGGGAGTACGTTGCCGATCGCACGACCGTCCTCCGTGACGCCTCTGCCACCTACAACTACTGGGTGTCGAAGCTGGACACGTGGCCTGAACTCGCGCTGTATGCCCTGGAGGTGCTTGCTTGTCCTGCGGCTAGCGTCTTGTCAGAGAGGGTGTTTAGTGCGGCTGGGGGAATCATCACAGATAAGCGTACCCGCCTGTCAACCGACAGTGCCGACAGGCTAACACTCATCAAGATGAACAAAGCCTGGATTTCCCCAGACTTCTCTTCTCCACCAGCGGACAGCAGCGATACCTAAGCAATACGTAGGCTGCACCCGCGGATGGAAGCATCGTTCTCTCTCACCATCCAAAACGGGGACATTTCTGCTTCATCAATCTGTGTATAATATTCCTCCTCCTCCTCCTCCTGCTCCTCCTCCTGAAACCTCACGTAATCACGCCAAACAGGCAATTTTTCTTAGGGCCACAAGGCTCACTCATATAATTTTTCTAAACAATTTTTATACGTTTCAACGCTCTTAAAAGCATTGAAACTTTAACTTGAACCAATTTTTCGTTCAACTGGGCTGCCTCCAGGCCTAGTTACCACTTAAGCCACATTAACCAAAGCGATTAATGGGTTTCACCTGCCATCTTGGTTGGGCATGGCCAATTTTTTCTGAGGTACATTAGTACTGTTGGTACACCAATTTTTTTGGGCCCTCACCTACAGTGTAATCATAGTAATTTCTATGTTCTTCGCCTGCACTCATGGTACAGAAAGGTGTGTGGGGTTGGCCTACACTTTAGCTACATAAATGTAACTGGGGCCTTGTCTATACTGCAGCTACTGAAATGTGAAAGAGACTGTTATCTCCCTAAACTGTTGCAATGGGAATGTTACTGGGGCCTGTCTTGAGTGCTACTATTACTGAAATGGAACTAAGACTGCGCTCCCCCTATACTGCTGCTAGTGATATGTTAGTGGGGCCTGTCCCTAATGCTACCGCTGAAATGTTAATAATTCTGGGCTTTGCCTATACCGCTGCTAATGGTATGTCACTGGGGTGTGGAAACAGAGGCTTCACAAAGACATGATGGCGGCGAGGCCATTTCCCACCAACGCTGTTACTGTTAAGGTGCATATAACCATGGACACGTGTAGAGGACACATAGTGCCTCCAAAACATCCCCCTCCTCCTCCAACAATGAAAACATTCTTGGCAAAAACCTTTGCATTGGTCCGTCTGGTGGCAGTCCAAGAATTTCACCTTTAACGACACAACAAGAGAGCACCACCACCATCCCCCCGCCACGGCCCACTTAATCCTGGCCACATTCCGAAAACCAACTACATAAAACCGCGCTACCAGGTCCGCAGTCACCACCACATTACCACCAACGAGGTTACTGTTAAGGTACATATTACCAGTCTGACTGGGGCATGCAGTGTGGGCCGAAGCCCACCTGTATTAAGCACGACATTACCTCAGCTGTGATGGGCAATGCAATGGGATATTTTTATGTACCGCCGGTGGCTTCCTGGCACCCACCCATGCTGTGGGTCCACAGGGAATTATAAATGCATCTGTTTCCACTTCTAAAGAACCCCAGTCTGACTGGGGCATGCAGTGTGGGCCGAAGCCCACCTGCATTAAGCACGACATTACTACCTCAGCTGTGTTGGGCAATGCAATGGGATATATTTATGTACCGTCGGTGGCTTCCTGGCACCCACCCATGCTGTGGGTCCACAGGGAATTATAAATGCATCTGTTTCCACTTCTAAAGAACCCCAGTCTGACTGGGGCATGCAGTGTGGGCCGAAGCCCACCTGTATTAAGCACGACATTACTACCTCAGCTGTGTTGGGCAATGCAATGAGATATTTCTATGTACCGCCGGTGGCTTCCTGGCACCCACCCATGCTGTGGGTCCACAGGGAATTATAAATGCATCTGTTTCCACTTGTAAAGAACCCCAGTCTGACTGGGGCATGCAGTGTGGGCCGAAGCCCACCTGCATTAAACATGACATTACTACCTCAGCTGTGATGGGCACTGCAATGGGATATTTTTATGTACCGCCGGTGGGTTCCAGGGAGCCACCCATGCTGTCAGTCCACAGGGACTTCACAATAGGGAGTTGTACCTGCCTGTGTCTATGAATTAAAAACCGCGGTCTGACTGGGGCATGCAGACACCTTGACAGAATGAATAGTGTGTGGCACATAGGTTCCCCATTGCTATGCCCACGTGTGCAGCTCCTGATGGCGGTGGCACAGGATTATATTTCTCATTGCTTCTGTACAGCATTGTGGGCTATCGCCCCGCCCCTTTTAAAGAGGGTCGCTGCCTAGCCGTGCCAACCCTCTGCAGTGTGTGCCTGCGGTTCCTCGTCATGGCAGACGCACTTATAAATAAACATGAGGGTGGTGTGGCATGAGGGCAGCTGAAGGCTGCGCAGGGACACTTTGGTGTGCGCTGTGGACACTGGGTCGTGCGGGGGGGTTGGGCAGCATGTAACCCTGGAGAAGTGGCAGCGGAGTGTCATGCAGGCAGTGATTGTGCTTTGTTGGAGGTAGTGCGGTACTTAGCTAAGGTATGCATTGCTAAAGAGGGCTTTTCAGAAGTAAAAGTTGTTGGGAGGGGGGGGGGCCCACTCTTGCCGGTATTGTGGCTTAATAGTGGGACCTGTGAACTTGAGATGCAGCCCAACATGTAGCCCCTCGCCTGCCCTATCCGTTGCTGTGTCGTTCCCATCACTTTCTTGAATTGCCCAGATTTTCACACATGAAAACCTTAGCGAGCATCGGCGAAATACAAAAATGCTCGGGTCGCCCATTGACTTCAATGGGGTTCGTTACTCGAAACGAACCCTGGAGCATCGCGAAAATTTCGTCCCGAGTAACGAGCACCCGAGCATTTTGGTGCTCGCTCATCTCTAACTATTAAGCCAAATTGTGGGCAAGAGCCAGGCGGTCACCTCCCTAACAATTTACTTGGGACAGACCATAATCAGCAAGGTACATGCGCTGGCACATCTTAGCTAAGCACCACACTAGGTGCAACGAAGGCCAATCACCGCCTGAGTGACACCACTGCCTCTTCTCCTTTGTTACATGCTGGCATTGCAGTCCAATCCCCCGCATGACCCTGCATCCACAGAATACTCAAATTTTTCACAGAGCAGCGTTTAGCTGCCCTCATGCTACGCGGTCACTTGATAGCCACACCACCCACATGTCTATTTATAAGTGTGCATTGTAAGTGAGAATTGATTATAAATTAATGTATGATCAGGATTCCAATCCCATGCCACCTCTGTGACAATATTGTCTGGAGCCACAAATGTGGCCATAAAGGGGACTCAGATGCCAGTACTTCTACCCATCTCCACAATTCAGCAACGCATTCTAAAACCAAAGATTGGTTTGAAGCAGGAGGTGTCGCAAAAGTAGCCACCACAGGTATACAGTGAACCTGTTAAAGTCTCATTAAATCAGTTACGCTTCCTGTGAACACTTCAATCCAGTATCTTGGATAACTGTGGTAAAACGAGAGATAATACATAGCGACCAGAGCTGACCCCCAGGGATGCGTGCGTTTATCAGACCCAAAGCAAACCGGATGTTTACCACTCAGGGTATTTTACGTCCACTTAAATCCAACAATACACAGTGTACAATGAGTTCTGTCTTGCTATACAGTGCTGATCAGAATTCTAGTGCCCATGCCACCTCATCACAAAATTTGTCAGGTGCCACAAACATGGCCATGAAGCAGACTCGGATGCTAGTACTTTTACACATCTCCACAATTCTGCAATGCATTCTAAAACCAAAGATTGTTTTGAAGCAGGAGGTGTCGCACAAGTAGCCACCACAGGTATACAGTGAACCTGTGAAAGTCTCATTAAATCAGTTACGCTTCCTTTGATTGCTACAAGGACAACATAAACCATGAAGAAATTTGAGTGGCTAAAGCAGGACAATTCATTCTGTCTATGTGTCAGACAGCTGAACAAAAACTGTGAAACCTTTGTGTACAAAGACTATAGGCGAACCCCTGAAATAATTGCTTTACCAAGAGTATAGGCGAACCCCTGAAACATTTGTGTACCAAGAGTATAGGCGAACCCCTGAAACATTTGTGTACCAAGAGTATAGGCGAACCCCTGATAGATTTGTTGACCAAGAGTGTAGGTGTACCCCTGAAACATTTGTGTACCAAGAGTATAGGTGAACCCCTGAAAAATTTGATTACTAAGAGTATGGGCGAGCCCCTGAAAAATTTGTTTACTAGGAGTATAGGTGAACCACGGAAAATTTGTGTACTAAGAGTATAGGTGTACCCCTGAAAAATTTGCTTACCCAGAGTGCAAGTGAAACCCAGAATTTTTTTTAAAAGTTTTTACAGAGCCTTTTGTCCTCTGAAGATTTGGCTGTTCAGCGTGCTGACATGCTGGTTTAGGAGGAGGAGGAGGAGGAGGAGGAGGAGGAAGATCAGAGTAAGAAAGACCAAGCTACTTCTCCAATTTATTGGGGTGATAGAGGGTGCATGGTTCTCCTGTCCCAGCTTAAGGACTCTTTATATTACGCTGCTATCCACCGGTGGTGGAGGCAGTGGAGGAACATGCAGGTGAGTGTGTGGGTGCAGGGCGGGTGACACTCCTGCCTGTGGCCTGGGAGGGGGATTGCATCTCAATGCCAGCATGTGACACAGGGGGAGAGGCAGTGATGTGACCTGCAGACAGTGAATGGCCCTCGTTCCAGGTTGTCGGGTGCTTAGCTGTAATATGCCTGCGCATGCTGGTGGTGGTCAGACTGGTAGTGGTGGCTCCCTGCTGATTTTGGAGCGGCACAGGTTGCACACTACTGTTAGTCGGTCGTCCGCGCTCTCCTTAAAATACCTCCAGACCTTCAAACACCTAGCCCTCTGCACGGGAGCTTGCTGTGACGAGGTGCTGTGGTGAACAGTTGGGGGAGAACTTGCTCTGGACCTGCTTCTCCCTCTGCCCACCCCACTACCTCTTCCAAGCTGTTGTGGTGCTGCACTTGCCTCCCCGTCTGAAGCTGTGTCTCCAGTAGGCTTACCAACCCTAAAAAGGACTGTTGGGTTCCAATAATTCCAATCCCATGTCACCTCCGTCACAAAATTTCATGAGCCACAAACGTAAGCATAAAGGGGACTCAGATGCCAGTACTTCTACACATCTCCACAATTCAACAACCCATTCTACAACCAAAGATTTTTTACCCAGAGTATATGTGAACCCCTGAAAAATTTGTTGACTAAGAGTATAGGCAAACCCCTAAAAACTTGTGTACCAAGAGTATAGGCAAACCCCCGAACACATTTGTGTACCAGAAGTATATGCAAACCCCTGAAAAATTTGTATACCAAGAGTATAGGCGAACCCCTGATAGATTTGTTGACCAAGAGCATAGGCGACCCCGTGAAACATTTGTGTACCAAGAGTATAGGCGAACCCCTGAAACATTTGTGTGCCAAGAGTATAGTCCAGTGATGGCGAACCTTTTAGAGACCGAGTGCCCAAACTGCAACCCAAAACCCACTTATGTATCGCAAAGTGCCAACACGTCAGGGGGCGGGGCTTATCGCGACGTATCATTTTACCCCCGTTCTAAAAAGGACATGGCCGCTTCAAAACAGACCGGAAGCAGATTCTGACTGCTTTTTGGACGCGGAAATGCTGCAGAATGTCCTCAGCGGAAATTTCTGTGGAAAATTATGCAGTATTTCTGCATCTAAAAAGTAGTCAAAATCTGTACCCTGTCTATTTTGAAACAGCCCTGCCCGTTTCTGCCGCATGTAAACATACCCAGTGGTAATAGTGACACCTTCCCCCCAGCGATAATAGTGACATCCCCCCATTAGTAATAAGAGTGACGTACCCCAGCAGACTCCCAGCAGTAATAATGCCCGCTTCCCCCCCCCCAGCAGTTCCCACAGCAGTCATAATACCCCCCTAGTGGTCCACCAGCAGTCACAATGCCACCCCCAGCTGTCCGCCAGCAATAATAATGCCCCCTCCCCCCAAGCGGTTCCCCCAGCAGTCATAATGCTCCCCCCCCAGGCGGTTCTCCTGGCAGTCATCATGCCCCCCTTCCCCCCCAGCGATTCTCCTGGCAGTCACCATGCCCCCCTTCCCCCCCAGCAATTTTCTTGGCAGTCATCATGCCCCCTCTCCCCCACAGCGATTCTCCCGGCAGTCATAATGCCTCCCCCCCCAGCGATTCTCCCAGCAGTCCTAATGCCTCCCCCCAATGATTCTCCCAGTCATGCCTCCCCTCCCCCCCCAGTGATTCTCCCAGCAGTCAGAATGTCTCCCATCCCCCCCCCCAGCAATTCTCCAGGCAGTCAGAATACCTCCCATCCCCGCAGCGATTCTCCCAACAGTCAAGTCAGAATGTCTCCCATCCCCCCCCCCTGCGATTCTCCCAGAAGTCAGAATGTCTCCCATCCCCCCTCCAGCGATTCTCCCAGCAGTCAGAATGTTTCCCATCCCCCCCCCAGCGATTCTCCCAGCAGTCAGAATGTTTCCCATCCCCCCAGCGATTCTCCCAGCAGTCAGAATGTTTCCCATCCCCCCAGCGATTCTCCCAGCAGTCAGAATGTTTTCTAATCCCCCCCCAGCGATTCTCCCAGCAGTCAGAATGTCTCCCATCCCCCTCCAGCGATTCTCCCAGCAGTCAGAATGTTTCCCATCCCTCCCCCCAGCGATTCTCCCAGCAGTCAGAATGTATCCCATCCCCCCCCCCAGCGATTCTCCCAGTCAGAATGTCTCCCATCCCCCCCAGCGATTCTCCCAGCAGTCAGAATGTCTCCCACCCCCCCCCCCCCCAGCGATTCTCCCAGCAGTAAGAATGTCTCCCACCCCCCCAGCGATTCTCCCAGCAGTCAGAATGTATCCCATCCCTCCCCAGCGATTCTCCCAGCAGTCAGAATGTCCCCCATCCCCCCCCCCCCCCAGCGATTCTCCCAGCAGTCAGAATGTCTCCCATCCCCCCCTTCCCAGCGATTCTCCCAGCAGTCAGAATGCCTGCCCCCTGCCCCACATGCTTACCCCTCCTCCTCGTGGGAGTGCCGCTCCTCTCCTGCCTGATCTCAGGTGCACACTGAAGGCAGTGTGCTTCTATTGGATGCCTTCTCCCCCTGCTCTTGCGGAACCAAAGTAGGAGACATCGGGGGACGGGGGAGGAGGATCCTGGTTGCTCACTGACTCACAGTGTGCACCGGGAACAGCACAGATAGCAGCACTGAGTAAATGTCAGCAGGGGAGCCGCGGCCCCTGCAGGCATTCACTAAGGTGGTGAGCGGCCGATGGCGGCGCGTGCCAGCAGGGAGGGCTCTGCGTGCCGCCTCTGAAACGCGTGCCATAGGTTCGCCACCACTGGTATAGTCGAACCCCTGATAGCTTTGTTGACCAAGAGCATGGGCGACCCCCTGAAACATTTGTGTACCAAGAGTATAGGCCAGTGATGGCGAACTTTTTAGAGACCGAGTGCCCAAACTGCAACCTAAAACCCACTTATTTATCGCAAAGTGCCAACACGTCAGGGGGCGGGGCTTATCACGACGTATGATTTTACCCCCGTCGTTCTAAAAAGGACAGGGCTGCTTCAAAATAGACAGGGAGCACATTTAGACTGCTTTTCGGATGCGAAAATACTGCAGAACGTCCTCAGCGGAAATTTCTTTAGAAAATTCTGCAGCATTTCCGCATCCAAAAAGTAGTCAAAATCTGCACCCTGTCTATTTTGAAACAGCCCAGCCCATTTCTGCCACCTGTAAACATGCCCCAGCGGTAATAGTGACACCCCCCCCCCAGCAGCCCCAGCACTAATAGTGACCCCTACATCACAGCGGCCCCAGTGGTAATAGTAACCCCCGCCCACAGCGGCCTCAGCGGTAATAGTGACCCCCCACAGCGATAATAGTGACCCCCAACACACAGCAGCCCCAGCAGTAATAGTGACCCCCACCCCCCAGCAGTAATAGTGACACCCCCCCCCCAGCAGCCCCAGCGATAATAGTGACTCCCACCCAGCAATAATAGTGACCCCCACCCCTCAGCGATAATAGTGACCCCCACCTCACAGCAGCCCCAGCGGTAATAGTGACCCCCACAGCGGCCCCAGCGGTGATAGTGACCCCCACCCCACAGCAGCCCCAGCGGTAAAAGTGATCCCCCACAGCGATAATAGTGACCCCCACCACACAGCAGCCCCAGCGGTAATAGTGACCCCCACCCCCCAGCAGTAATAGTGACACCCCCCCAGCAGCCCCAGCGATAATAGTGACCCCCACATCACAGCGGCCCCAGCGGTGATAGTGACCCCCACCCCACAGCGGCCCCAGTGGTAATAATGACCCCCACCCCACAGCAGCCCCAGTGGTAATAGTGACCCCCACCCCACAGCGGCCCCAGAGGTAATGGTGACCCCCACCCCACAGTGGCCCCAGCGGTAATAGTGACCCCACCCCACAGCGGCCCCCAGTGCATTAGGGACACCCCCACAGCGGCCCCAGCAGTAATAGTAACCCCCACCCCACAGCAGCCCCAGCGATAATAGTGACCCCCCACCCCACAGTGCATTAGGGACACCCCCCAGTAGCTCCCAGTGCAGTACTGACACCCACTAGCGGCCCCCAGTGCAGTACTGACACCCCCCCAGCGGCCCCCAGTGCAGTACTGACACCCCCCCGGCGGCCCCCAGTGCAGTAGTGACACCCCCCAGGGGTCCCTAGTGCAGTAGTGACACCCCCCAGCGGCCCCCAGTGCAGTAGTGACACCCCCCAGTGGCCCCCAGTCCAGTAGTGACACCCCCAGTGGCCCCCAGTGCAGTAGTGACACCCCACAGTGGCCCCCCAGAGCAGTAGTGACATCCCACAGTGGCCCCACAGTGCCCCTCCCGAGACCTACTTACTTACCACTTTCTCCTCCTCCTGGAAGCTCAGCTCCTCTTCTGGTCAGCGACGGTCCTGGCATGCATATTAACTTTTCTCTCACCATCTTTTTACACTGTTCCCTCCTACTCAGCTTAGACTGGGGAGTGGTGACACTGTCTAGCTGGGGAGCCATAAAACTGGCAAAGGCCTTGGAGAGTGTTCCCCTGCCTGCGCTGGACATGCTGCCTGTTCCCCTCGTCTCCCCTTCTAGTTGGCCCACTGAACTACGTCCTCTACTGCTAGCGTTGTCAGATGGGAACTTTAGCATCAGCTTTTCCACCAGGGCCTTGTGGTATTGCATCACTCTCGTACTCCTTTCCTCTCCGGCAATGAGAGTGGAAAGGTTCTCCTTATACCGTGGTTCAAGAAGGGTGAACATCCAGTAATCCGTGTTGGCCAGAATGCGTCTAACACGAGGGTCATGGGAAAGGCAGCTTAACATGAAGTCAGCCATGTGTGCTAGAGTCCCAGTACGCAACACATCGCTGTCCTCACTAGGAGGATGACTCTCAGTCTCCTCCTCCTCTTCAGCCCATACATGCTGAATAGATGTGAAGGAAGTAGCATGGGTACCCTCTGCAGTGTGGGCAGCAGTCTCTTCCCGCTCCTCCTCCCCCTCCTCCTCTTATACTTGCTGATGTCAGACATCCATGCCCACTCCTCAGTAAAGAACTGCAGAGGCTGACTACCACTTCGACGGCCATGTTGCAGCTGGTATTCTACAATGGCTCTACTCTGCTCGTAAAGCCTGGCCAACATGTGCAACGTAGAATTTCAGTGCGTGGGCACATTGCACAACCATCGGTGCACTGGCAGCTGGAAGCGATGTTGCAGTGTCCTGAGGGTGGCAGCATCTGTGGTGGACTTTCTGAAATGTGCGCACACGCGACGCATCTTGCTGAGCAGGTCCGACTCAGGGCAGGGGCCTGAGAAGAGTTCTTGAGAGTATGCCTGTTCATAATCTCTCCTTTTCCTGGAGTGACCAGGCTGGGAGGAAGGAGGAGCAGCCTGAGGATTCAGAGGTGCAGTCCCTTGGCTGGAGTGAGTGGACTGCGTGGAAGACTGGGTGTTGGATAAAGTACTGGAGGCGTTATCCGCTATCCACGTCAGCACCTGGTCTAGTTGGCGGACCTGCAAAATGTGAGATGAAGCTGGGAAGGGGAGATACACGGCACTCTACTAATCCCTCAGCAGCAGGCACTGTTTCACCCTGCCCAGGACCTCGGCCTCTGCCCACACCCTCATTCAGATGCCCACGTCCTCGACCTCGACCCTTACCCCTAGTCTTCATCATGTTGAATAAAGCACTTGGAGTAAATGCTAGCAAAATGCTAGTTATTTTGTGTACGCTTATAGGCCAAAATAGACACAAGAAACAGTGTATACTGTTGTTAGATAGTGGAAAATCAGAGCTCCCAGACACTGGTATATAGAGTACGCTCTCAGCAGGCCCAGAAATATTTTTCTAGTATGTATACTGTTATTAGAAAGTGCAGATTCACTGCCCCCAGAGACTCGTATATAGATTACGCTCTGAGCAGGTCCAGAAAGATTTTTCTAGTGTGTATGCTGTTGGTAGATAGCGCAAATTCACAGCCCCCAGACACTGGTATATTGATTATGCTCTGACCAGGCCCAGAAAATTTTAAAACAGTATATACTGTTAGCGCAGATTCACAGCCCCCAGACACTGGTGTATAGCGTATGCTCTCAGCAGGGCCAAAAAATCTTTCTAGTGTGTATACTGTTGTTAGATAGCATAGATTCACAGCACCAACACACAGGTATATAGCCTACGCTTTGAGCCCCCAAAGACTAAAAAAAATGAGAAATGATAGGAGTTTTGTTACTTCCTATGTACTATGTATACACCCCTGGCAGTACACTGCATAAAACCGGTAACAGTGGGCAGAATACAGCCAGGATGCTTGAAAAAAACATTGTGCGCACTACTATTGTGGTCCCAGCCAGCCAAAATGCTGATGCACACAATGAGAGGAGTAGTAGTCCTAGAAAGGACTGTTGGGTTCTTGTAGTAAGGATCCCTGCCTAACGCAGCCTAATCCCTACACTAACGCTTTCCCTATCGCAGCAGCTCTATCCCTAAGCTCATGCAGCATGCGTTTGAGGCGAGCCGCTGGTAACAATAGCTTTAATACTCGACGGTCACCTGATCAGCCCAGCCAGTCACTGCTGTCGACGTGCACAGGGTTGGCACGTCACAGCAGGAAGTTGTAAAGCCTTCTCTGCATGTTTAGTGGCTAAAAATGGCGCTAAACATGCGGGGAGGGGACATAATATTTTCTCAAGCACCACATGGTGCTCACTTGAGTAACGAGCACCATCGAGCATGCTACTACTCGAATGAGCATCAAGCTCGGACGAGTATGCTTGCTCATCTCTAGTTGTTTTATAAAAGCGTACTTCTAAAGGAAAACACTCCATATCATGCCATCAGAGAGAACATGCTGCAATATTTTTTTTAATGTGAACTCCACATGGAAAAGTTTGGAAATAACATCATATGAAGGTAATGTGGTATTCAAGCCCGTATTAAAATGTATGAGTGCTCTATTTGGGTTCCATGTGAAATACAATCATCTGCATGAGCCCTAATTTAAATTTAAATCCAGGTAAATACAACACCACTGAGTATTATCATAAATCCATAAAGTAGATAGTTTTGCGAATAACTACATTTTTACGGATTAGAAAGTAAGAATTGTTTCCTACCTTATTTATTCTTTTTTGGGTAACATAAAAGATCACATTTAAATGGCTTTTTTTTAAAGCAAATACTTTCTTCATACATAATTTTGTTCCTTTTTCAAATACAGTTTTGGAGTCATTATCTATGAGTTCTGTATTATATCTTTAAACCCTATTTTTCTTCTTTTTCAGAAACGTTAAAAGCTTTTAGGAACAAAATGATCATTTATACTTTTAGAGTCATAATGTTGTTCTTTTACTCTGCAGAGGTTGACAATGTGATACATTTGAATTGATCAACAATGTGGCTTAGAGGTGGCCTGTTTCCCCAGTGATAGCAGTATTAGATCTGCTGCATTACATTTCAAAATTTATGGAGATGCATAATGAGAATTCACAGGTAGCGGTAAAGCAAAGCTTGGAATGGCCAATAGCCTGAGTTCTGTTTCTATAAAGTACTGCAAAAAATGCAGAATGTTTAGAACTGTACTATGCAAGGAATTGTAAACTCAGGGATAAAGTGACTGCCACTGATTGTGGATTGCAAATTTTTTCTACCAATTTGAAGACTTTTTGGACAAATCTCTTTTAGCTATGAGTCTCCTAACATTAGGCTTCATGCACATTTCAGTACCAATGCACACTGAGTATTACTAGCTCCATAGTACAGATTAATGTGAACTCCATGTGGCATCATATGATGTCCAGTCGAGCACGCCATATTTTTTCTATTGGATGCAACCAGAAGTTGACAGAAGAAATCTCCATATGCCTCAGTATAAAAGCAGAGGTATACAGAGCTACAGTACAGAGATCTGTCTGTGCCAAAGCTTGTACAGAGCACCACTGTTGAAGAAATGAAGCACTTCACTGTTACAATTGTAGCCAATAGGTAGTCTAGATAATTTAATGCTCTTTGTAGCCAAGGTCTTAATCAAGGGATTTTCTCTAAAAATTCTGATTTTTCTAAACAGGCCTAAACCAGAAAGCTTCTTTTAAAAGGGGTTTCTAGTAGTAAGAAAAAAACATTCTATTACAAGGAATGGGATAAAAATGAAAAAAGTCATACTTACTGGTGTCCCAACAGGCCCAGAGCAGTAACCTTGGTGCCCTCCAGTCTGGTCCCAAAAGGAGCTGCGGCAGACACATGCCATTTATTGTACGCATGACCGTAATGCCAGTCACTAGCTTCAGGGGACACCTGTCATTCATGGCAGTATCACCAAGAAAGAAGACCACAAGACAATTCATGATTTCACACTATGATGAGTGTGTTTTGTGAGCGCTGCTCAAATGTGCTGAAGACGCGTGAATGGGCAATGTTTCAAATGTGCATCGCTTGAAACATTTCCCGTGCACTAGAGCTGCTGCGCTTGGATATCCACTTAGCGGAGATAGAAAATCCCTATAGCAAAACATAGGGGTGTGTGGCTAGAGGGTGATCTGTCTAGACATGCCCCCTTCTCCCACGTTCTCGGGAGAAGCCCTGTAACCCTGTCCCACCTCTCTCTCCCCGCAATAGGGAAATCCCTTGCAGAGAGAGGTGGGAGAGTCCCTTACTGCCCCCCGCTGCAGGGGAATTGCCCAGCAGACGGGCTGGAGGAATACCCTGCTGCTTAAAGCGGCACATTTAAAAGGTGCTTCTGGCGCCTTTTAAATATCCTGCTGTAAGCAGCGGGGAAGCTATTCTGGGTGCAGGAGTTTCCATTAACTCCTGCTCCCATAGGAATCAATGGAAACTCCTGCCCATAATAGTGCATGTTCTATCTTTCTTAGGTGTGCGGAGTTTTGCGCCCCTAATTCCGCAGATATGAATGCTTCTATAGAACCCCATTGGTTCTTTTAGAAGCGTTCATTTTGCGCACGCATAGAGCACGCTCGTCTGACCGAGGCCTAATGGAGCCAGTAATAGTGAAACTGAAATTAATACTTCAATACAGTTAGTTTTGTCAAATTAAGCATATAGGACTGAAATGTTTACTTTTTCTGTTTGAAGATAGCTAATTAGAGCACATATTGGATCATGGTTGTAGAATTGTATCTAAAAGGTTGCCCACTGTAGATAACATCATATCTCCTCGTCTTTTTATTTCTGCTAATTCCAAGAAAATTTGTAAATAAATAAATTACTTGAAAGCGCAGTGGAATAAGTTGGCGCTAAACAAATAACAAGATTTATTTTTTTTATAGCTTTGGTTTTATTCAAAATACAATAATCCATGAAAATATTGTGTGCAAGTCATTCACCATTCTAACTTTACTGAGTGGAAATAATCTTGCAGTAATTTTTAGCCATCTACATAAATTGCAAATATTTTAAAACTATTTCCAGGAATTGACACTCAACCCCTCAACCCATTAGTTTAGTAGCTAATGATCTTGTTTCCATAAATGGTATCATTTTGTGTATATGTGTGTGTATATAATATATAGGTATGGTCCCACTTGTCTGGACACCACTTATTTCATTTTCAACTTAAGAGGAGTTTTCTCACTTCTAAGTATTTAATGACCTATCCTTATGATAGATAATCCATAGCTAATTGTCATGGAGCCATGGTTCCACCACCAAGGACGCCCACTGATTAGCTGTTGCTCTAAGAAGCGGTTCTTATGTACATATATGGAGTTGTCTGCTTCTAGCAACACAACAGCTATCGTGTAGTGACCCAGACTGGTACTACAGGCCCACTGAAGTGAATTGGACTCAGCTTGAAGTACCACTTTAGCCCACTGCACTTCCAGCAACACAACAGCTCCAGCTTAGAATGTACAGCTAATCAGTGGGGGTCCTAGGTGGGGAACCCTTGCGAATCAACTATTGATGACTGATCCTGAAGACTGGTCATCAATAGTTAGAAGTGGGACAAACCCCTTAATTGATATTTAGAGGTCTAAAATAATAATTTTTAAGATACATGGAGTTTTTGGGTGCCTTTCAATTACCTGTCACCACTCCCGACTTGTCTGTTTTAGTAAATACTTGTATTCTTTGTGAAATAGCAATGCTTTTTTTCACAATGCTGCGTTGGATTGGAACACCATCCAAACAGTACAAGGTCAAAACTGAGCAAAAGGAGTGGCTTCAAGAATAATACAAAATGGAAAAAAGTAACATCGGTAAGTGATGTATAAATGTGATTTACATTAAGTGCTGAACAGCATCATTATTAAAATGACCTACCAATTTAAGCATTATGAAAAAATCGGTTCTAGTAAGGATTTCCCTTGGACAGTTAGAGCAAGATTAACTTATACTAGATGGGACAAGTATATTTCTCTATCTATCCGCAGGCTCAGAAATTGTAAGTTAATAGCCATTTAGATTTACCTGTAATTGAACACTCCAATTAGTTCAATCTGCAAACAAATCTCAAAACATAAGTAGTGGACATTAGACCAGCGGAAATCTGGCCTTTGGTATGATAATTCCAAATTTGAGAAGGGGAATGAATAATGTCAGAATGTGTAAAGCTTGGTGCCAACGTTGCGATGGTCCTTGGGTACTTTGCTGGTAACATTTATACAGAATTGAAGGCATGCTTATATATTCAGAGGGTGAGTAGTAAATAGAAGGAATAAACATCTGACTTCATGATCCAAGCACATACAAGGTTGAGCTTACTTTGTAGCCTTGGAGACATGGTCTACATTGAAGTGTAGACACAAAGTAAATGGTGAGCAAATAGAAGATAAAAACATATGACTGCATGATCCAACAAAGTACAGGATTTGTTTGCAGTTATAACAATGACAACATGGTCTACATTGAAGTTGTATACACAAAATGATAGATTTTTTTTACAGTCAAGACCATTTGAAAAGTTGCATCAGTTACTATTTTTACTTTACATGCATTGGAACAAAGGAAATGGTTTCAATGAGTGCTGTCTGGGATGATTTAGTGAATCCTGCACTGAGCAGGGGGTTGGACCGATGACCCTGGAGGTCCCTTCCAACTCTACCATTCTATGATAACCTTTAATGAAAATGACACAGGATGAATGTATCAGACATGAAACCCCTTGCACCAAGTGTAAAGACTGTTAGGGACCATTCACTTTATAAGCTGTAGGAGAGTGACTCCTGCTTCGGTGGACTCAGTGTAACCTTGTATTACATGTGTACCTGTTCATTTGAGTGGGTACCATGTCTAGCTGACCCTGGGGATAGAAACTGATCATCAAGTGTTAGAGCAGCCATTTTATCCTAAGAAGTTGTTCAGTTTGAGCCATTTGCTTTCAGTAGTGCAATTCAAATGTCAAGGATGGACTGTTGGAAATGCATCTAGTGGTAAATCTTCAAATAACCTTGCAATGTCCTTGGAAATTAGTGTCATTTGGCAACCATGGTACTCAAGCTTTCTAAGATTCAACAAGTAAAATGACACACATCATCATTGATTTAATTTGCTTAGATGTTTTAATCTGCCGATTCCTCAAACAATCCAAATCTTCATAAATAAAGTATCATAACTTGTACAAATTTGAAGTGCATTTGGTAAATTTGTTCTGGACTTGTAGTATAAACATTTATTATTTTTTGAGAAATGTAATTTAGGCAACATACAGAATTACACGGGCTTATGTATAGAACTTCCCCATCTACACATTTTGTGTAGAATGTATTTTTTTTCTATAGAAAACATTCAACTCACTCACACAGTAACAAATACAACTGGAAAAATAAGTTTTCCCTCACAGATTAAAACTAGTAAAGATATTTGTTTAAGTTTGCTGATTTAAAAAATTGTGGATTTTATACTGTAGGTTCTCACTTCTTGTGCTCTTTCACGATAATACTTTGAAATCAATGACTATTGTAACATTGCGGTTCTGTAATTTTCGGTTCCCGTTTCACAGCTGCACTTCTTGAGGAGCTCCCTGCAGTGAACCAGAAGCACTTTAAGTATATCCTTTGGAGATTTACACTTATATCGAAAAATTGTATTACACTCATCAAACGGACATAACTCCAGGTACACTTGCATTGGAACATGATTGGAGATTAGTGGATGTCTGTGAAACTGGGACAGATACAGAATCCTTGAGTTCAGTGTTCTGATTATTTGGATAGCTCTTAGTTTCAAGCTTCTTTGCATTATCAGGGCAGTTCTGAACAAATATCACTCGATTGTAAGCCTTCAGTCTTCTCCACAACTGTATATAGACTTTACATTGAACATACATAAAAACTAATCCACCTGTAAATCCAATAGCCACAACCACTAATTTTGTCCAAAACGGCCATTCCAGGACACCTATGAAAGTAAAAAGGATAAAAAATATTGTATTACATAAATAGAAAATTGGAGAAAAGATCAATATGTTTAGTTTTCAAAGGATAGAAACAGCATTATTTAAGCATACTTCTGGAAATACACTGAAAAAAACTCTAATAATATGTACATCACTCAAGTTTGGGATGTGGCACAATAAAAAAGCTTTAATTAATGCAGCCATTGAGGAAATAGCGAAAATAACTTGAATATATTCCTTTAACAATACATTACAGCTGTGTGTAATGGGAACTTACCAGCTATTAAACTCCTGTGATCACAGCAGCATCAGCACTTATTGAAACAGGTATTCTCTTTCGCTCTCCACAGTGTGGGAGGGTTGACAAGTGTTATGTGAGCTAACAGGCTTGTAGAAACAGTGATTGGTAATTGAACTGCAGTTACATAGTAAACAAGTATAACTGCCTGCTGGTGTATTAGGAGAGGTCTTTACAACAATTGGCTTCACTTTGAAGGAAAAGGCTTCACAAACATACTGTACATGAGCGTTTAAGAGTAAATACAGCAAGTGCTTGTAAGATCGAGATGCTGATCAAGTGAAGGCTGATGTCTATTGAGGATTTTACTGAAATGAATGTAATTACCGTATGATATTAATTGTCATTTCACACTCAGAAGTGGAATGGTAAAAAATATACATTTTACAATCCTCCCATGAGCTACATATTACCAAATACTATCTAATGTATTTACGATGTGAAACAATCTGCTTTTGGCTCCTTGATCTTGTATCCTTATTCTCGCATTGTGTCCGTTCAGAAGAAACAACATTAGCTATGTGAAGTCTACAAAAGATCACTCCAAATCTTTCAAATACCATATGCGATTAGGTAACAGGGATTTGATAGAGGGGACCATTATTCAGGACTCTCGTATAAGAAGCATAGCAGAAAGCAGCTACAAAGAGTTTCTCCCTCTTTGAAGCATTTGACACATTTTATAATTAAAGGGGTTGTCCCGCGCCGAAACGGGTTTTTTTTTTTTTCAACCCCCCCCCCCGTTCGGCGCGAGACAACCCCGATGCAGGGAGGTAAAGAAAGCTCACCGGAGCGCTTACCTGAATCCCCGCGCTCCGGTGACTTCTCTACTCACCGCTGAAGATGGCCTCTTCCTCCGTGGACCGCAGCTCTTCTGTGCGGTCCACTGCCGATTCCAGCCTCCTGATTGGCTGGAATCGGCACGTGACGGGGCGGAGCTACACGGAGCTACACGGAGCCCCATAGAAGACTGCAGAAGACCCGGACTGCGCAAGCGCGGCTAATTTGGCCATCGGAGGGCGAAAATTAGTCGGCACCATGGAGACGAGGACGCCAGCAACGGAACAGGTAAGTATAAAACTTTTTATAACTTCTGCATGGCTCATAATTAATGCACAATGTACATTACAAAGTGCATTATTATGGCCATGCAGAAGTGTACAGACCCACTTGCTGCCTCGGGACAACCCCTTTAAATGTACAGTACACTGATTTCAGTGGGAAAATGTATCATGCTTCATTTTTCCTGCAGTATTGCCACTAGTGAATTTAAAACGTACTGAAGGTTTCCCCCAACAGATTGCAGCTTATCATTGATGGTCTTGGCAGTAGAATATCTGTGATCATCTTGTTGTCAAGGAACCCTTCTAATTAACTGATTGTTCAAAGTGGACTGTCTCTTTAATTTAAATGTATTCTCACTCATCCTGACAACATGCTGGAGTAGATGACAAGTTGCATACTGCAGAATTGTGTGATCTGGTTAGTTTAGACACAGTGGGAGGGCCATTGATATCTCGGATCTCCTGTCTCAGTATAATGTGTCACTTTCAAGTTCTGTCCTAAAGATGAAAGTTGTAATTCTGTAGTGGAGCAGTGAGGAAATGAACAATGTTGCATGCATCACTTTCTTTCTATCTATTATTTAAATGTGATTTTTTTGATCTTTTATATGCCTTATCCTTGACATTTTGCTCTGTACATAGTGCACTATTATAGTATGTGACTCATTAAACATTATTAATATAAAATTAAATTACAAAGTGATTTTTTGCATTGGCACATTAAGTTAATTCTACTAAATGTTATTGCTCTCAGTAAAATAATTCAGTCTTTCCTGTAATTTTGTGGTGATGAGTGTTCATCCATGCTTTTGTCCCGTTTCTCCAACAAAGAGACCCCTAATAGGACATTTAGTGCATAGAATCAGTTACACAACATTAGGTGTAGAATGTGTGAATGTCCCAGGAATTCTATAGTCCTGCTATGTGTTGGAGATCCATATCCTTATTTTCCTGGGTATTTTTGTAGCCAAGCACACAACATACAACATAGGGTTGTTATATTAAGCCATTAAGGACCAGACGCCTGGTCCTGGGCTTAGAGCACTGCCGATAGTAAAATTACGGTCGTGCTTTAAGCCTCCTGTCTCTGTAATCAATCAGAGGCAGGAGCAGGTTATCAGCTGTTAGTAACAGCTGATAACCCGGTGGAGAAGGCAGGACAGGTTTTTAACCCTTCCTGCCTTTCCTTCCCTTAGTACACAGTGCTCAATGAGCACTGTGTACTAGAAAGTGAAAGCAGAACTGTAGCTTTCACTATGGGAGCCGGGGGGTCATGTGACCTCAGAGGTTCCCTGTTACAGGGTCAAACTAGATCCTGGCCAGCTCTGCCAGTGACTAGTGTCACTCCAGGGGTTGTTTTCCCCTGTAACTGGGGCTCCTATGGATGCCCGAGCTACAGTGGGAAAGTGTCAAATGAAGAAAAAAAAAATGAATGTCCCCCAGAGGTCTTATATGACGTCAAGGGGGACATAGATGGTAAAAAACATAATAACATACACAAAGAAAACAATATTACAATAATAAACAACAATACATACATAAGAAAGAAAATAACACAAAGCTGACGTCAACAAAAACCGTCACCGTATGCACCCTGTAAACCAAAACCATACATACTATATATCAAAACGTCCAAAATAAGTAGACAAACCCATTCCCATACTTTATTTTAGCATAAATATACAAAATATTAAAAGAAATAACCCTAAATGTTAAAAAAAAAATCATTTTTTTAGCGGTTTACCCCCAATAAAACAAAAAAACGGGAAAAAGACAGCGAAAAAGATATTTTATAAAAATCACCCTATATGTCACGAAAAAAAAAGCGCAGTAAAAATAATTTTGGTAGCTAAAGGAAGCAAAATAGGGCAGTAATCCGCCACATGGGTAAAATCCCTAAAAAGTGTCTGGTCCTTAAGGGGTTAAAAGGCAACTTAACATCCGCAAAACACAGGAGAGTCTGGGAATATAAACTTATAAAAATGTTTGATACTTTAACACAGGATTGAATCTCTCTGAAGGATTTCTGGTGCGGTATAACATCTAAGCAATCAGGTCCTGGGATAGTAGAGCACCAGGCCTCTGAACTAACATTAGAGACCATAATGCTCTCACACTTTTCTGTGGAATAATTAAAGGGGTTGTCCCATGAAAGCAAGTGGGGTTATATACTTCTGTATGGCCATATTAATGCACTTTGTAATATACATCGTGCATTAAATATGAGCCACACAGAAGTTATACACTTACCCCTCCGGTGCTGGCGTCCCCGTCTCCATGGTGCCGACTAACGCTGTCCTCTCCTTCCTTTAAACGCGCTTTGCGCTGTGCGATCTTCTGCTGTGTTCAATGGAGCCGCTCCGGCGTGCTCGCGCCGCCGAGATCTTCTGCGCATGCAGACAGCGTTAGTCGGCGCCATGGAGACGAGGACGCCAGCACCGGAGGGGGTAAGTGTATAACTTCTGTATGGCTCATATTTAATGCACGATGTATATTACAAAGTGCATTTATATGGCCATACAGAAGTGTATACCCCCACTTGCTTTCACGGGACAACCCCTTTAAGGATTTAGTCTCCAAGCTCATCCTGATCTGTTATTTTTAAATGCAAATTAGTCACACCATATCTCTGCCGTCTATGTATATATGTTTTTTCAGATATATTAGTTACACTAGCATGAAGAAGAGGCCCAAGTAGTCTTGAAAGCTTGCACTGTTAACATCAATAATTTATTTGTTAACCATTAAAAGGTGTCATATCTATAACATTATGTTGTCTTTCTTTTTGAGGGCAATGACATTTTGTTTTACTCAGCAAGAGAAACCGAGTAATCTTGTAGATATGATACCTTTTCATGATTGACACAAAGACATGATATTAGAGCGAGCTTTCAAACCTACTTAGGGTTCTTTTACAGGCTTAATGAAATAGACCTAAAGACACATTAATATGAAAAGCACAATGGGATTCCTTAGGCAAAGTTCTTAGGGAATAAAATGTTCCTTCTTGCATCTGGTTAAAAAGAAAATGTCGCCGTCCAGTTATGCCAGTTTCTTCAGAAGATGTTTTAGCATCTTCGGATCTATTCCATTAAGCCTGAAGATGAACCCCAAGTAGGTTGGAAAGTTTGCTGTAACATCATGTACTTTTGTTAGCCATTAAAAGGTATCATGTCTACAAGATTACTTGTTTTTTTCTTGCTGAGAACAATCACATTTTGCTCTACTGGCTAACACCGTACTAAACTTTTTTTGTTCTACTTGCTAACATGGTCCAATTTTTTTATTTCTAGTAATGTACATATTAACTTGATAAGGACATGGAGCAACTGCCATAACCTCTGGAGGCACTTATCAATGGGAATACAAGAAACTTGGAAAGGAAAAACATAACTTGTTCAATTTGTCCAACACGACCTGATACATATCAAAGTTATGGCAGAAGACATTAGATTGTTAGCATATCTTGCAAAAAGTGATATGTGCTAATGTTAAATCATTATAGGCAAAATATTGTTTTGTTCTTTTTAGGGATTATTCACACAGATGTGTGAGTGCAACCCTGTGAGTCTCGCAGCCCTTCAAGAGCTACGCATGCAACGCAGAGAAACAGAGCATGGCTGCAATTTATTTCTCCTGGGTTTTGTTTGCAGATTCCCCTTGCAGTTCAAGCGCAGGTGTGAATGGAAAAATGAAAGTCCATAGACTCTCATTGCCTCCACTCACCGCGTGTTATGCACGGGAAATACACATGCGTAATACGTAGTGACAATACGCCCATTTGAATGAGCCGTTAGACTTTTTTTAGTTTCACAATAAAATATTTTACCAATATATATATATAAAAAAAAGAAATGTTAAACTTTTCTTGGTTGAAACACAAAAAGTTACCTTTCACTTTTCACTGCTTTGACTAGCACTATAATATTCTTAATTTTCAATGTTCTAAATTCTTGCAGATTTAATTCTCACCTTTTCTACTTACTGACGTTTTACACCTTCACACTTAAAACCTGTTCTTCACTAGAAAAATGTAGTTGCAAATATTATAAACTTATAATTTAATGGAAAGTTGGAAAGAAAATGGGCAACGAGTAGACACAGTTATTCTATCATTCTATCGTATGACTACTAAAGATGAGCGAGCATACTCAGTAAGGCAAATTACTCGAGTGAGTACCACCATTTTCGAGTACATGCCTGCTTGCCCAAAAATCGTGTTGGATTTGAAATCTGTAGGTAATTTGCAAAAATACATTTAATTGCAGATTTATTGTGAAGTCAGTACAGACTTCATGCTATTATTACTGACTTAGCATACACATTATGCACAGTCCATCATTTATCATTCAAGGAGATAACTCAGGGCAGCAGGTCTCTATATGCTCCTCTCTGGGATCTAACATGCCCTCATCCCAGAGAAAGGGCAATCTTCTCCAGCATTGTCGAGAACCCAGGAGCTCAGAGTATGGTAGGAACCAAGGCTTTTCTTTCCTTCCTGCCACACCCACACAGTTCTCTCTCATCAGTTCAGCAAAATGACCTCTTTGGAGCGCCCTGCTGGTCACTCTGCTGACTGCACAGTCACTCTATATATCTCAGTGTCTATCTATCTCAGACTATGACGTTTTTGATTGTGAACACTAAATCTTTTGTTAAGGATAAAATGAACATTTTCGAGGTCAGAATTCAGCATCTACAGTATATAAACCCATTATTCATTGCAAATAAGTCATTTCATGGGTCATCCTTATCACTAAATTGGATAACTTGGATAACTATCACCTTCAGATGTACTTTTATCAAGTGGGTAACAGTGCTTCTTCCTATATGGCAATCTAGTTCCAGGACATTTCTTAAGTATTTCTTATTTAAACACTATTGTATTTCATATACACCTTGTTACCCTGTTAAGTGACAAATGTTAGGTCTATGTCTAAAAGTTCTCATGTCAAATGAATGTACTGTATGGGGAAAAACAATGAGAAAATTAATCGGTACTACATTAATGAGCTAATACTATTGTTGAGCATTTTTAGATATATATTACAGTAATTCCTAGTTATTGACAAAGAATAGTTAGCCTTTATCTGCAAGAAAAGTCTCACTGCCTCTTATACTCTCTGATGGAGATGAGCGAGCGTACTCGGAAAAGCACTACTCACTTGAGTAACTTGCTTTATCCGAGTATCGCTGTGCTCGTCCCTGAAGATTCGGGTGCCGCTGCGGCTGACAGGTGAGTCGCAGCGGGGAGCAGGGGAGAGCAGGCGGGAGAGAGGGAGAGAAAGATCTCCCCTCCGTTCCTCCCCGCTCTCCCCTGCAGCTCCCCGCTCCGTGCCGGCACCCGAATCTTCAGGGACGAGCACAGCGATACTCGGATAAAGCAAATTACTCGAGCGAGTAGTGCTTTTCCGAGTACGCTCGCTCATCTCTACTCTCTGATTTTAGAACAAGCTTTGAGACTTCAGTATGCATTTGAGCTTCCATCAGGATTGCAGAACCTATGGCTTGGGGTCACATGCAGCTCAATTTTTGTATCCCTATATCAGGATACACATGCAAAATATCTGTTAGATGAGGGTCCATTTCTGAGACCTTAATTTATATCAGGAACGTAGCATCTAAATGATGATATTTAAGGGGTTTTCTGATATTAGTGGCAGTGAGGGGGGACAAGATGTGCGTAAGATAAAAAACACACATACTAGCCCCCGGCTGCGTGCTGTTTCCGCATCGCTTCTAGGCGCTTCTCTGATGTCTGTTTAAATTGGCTACAGCGGTGATGGGGGTTGTTTACCCAAGTGACCACTGCAGGCAATGGTAGGCCATCAGGGACGTCCCGTAAACCTACCTTGGGGCTTCTACATTAGAAGCACAAACAACAGGTTTATGGGATGTTACCTGGTCTTCTGTCAAATGCTGAAGTGCCAAACTGACAAAATGGTGACCCAGCACTGTGGTGAGTATAATTGTACTATATAGTTTTGAGCATAGGGAGCATAGCACTGAAAAATGGGTCATGCATGCATTTTGCTCTCCCCATTGTAGTGTATTGAAGTTTGGCTTGTTCAATGTTCTTTCCTACAATTTAGGCTTTGAAACTGTTCTCTAGTGTTGGGAGGACTAAACAGAGGACTTTCCTGATTTTTTGGGGCAAGTTGCCCAAGATTATTTTTGTACTTTTTATGTTTTACACAAGGATTTTGTAGCAGATCTACTGCAGTTTTCGCCAAATGCATTGCAAAGGTAAAATTTCGCTGTGAAAATCCATTACATAAGTTGACACATACTCTGGATTTAAAACCTGCATCACAGGTTATATTCTGTATGCAATCTTTGTACCACATCTGTTGAAGATTTAGTAAGATTTCATCCACTTTGCTGGTATTGCAATATTCTGCAAATTTTCTGCCTGCAAAATCCAGACAAAAATCTGCAGCATATGAAAAATAGTTGATCAGCTTGGCTCCACCACTTGACAACCTGGTCAATCAGCTGAGCAGCTACCTGATATCAGCACCACAATACACAGGGTCAGAGTGTAAGCAGCTAGTATGACCCCTGTGTAACAGCCGGTGCTTGTAAGTGCAATGCACAGCTCTTATAAAATCAATGACAGTTGTGTCTGCAATTACAAGCACTGGCCACTACACAGAGGTCAAAGCCATCTGCTTCCACTTTAATTCATGTGTATTGTGCATAGAGATGAGCGAGCATACTCGTCCGAGCTTGATACTCGTTCAAGTATTAGGGTGTTCGAGATGCTCGTTACTCGTGACGAGTACCACGCGATGTTCGAGTCACTTTCATTTTCTTCCCTGAGAAATTTGCGCGCTTTTCTGGCCAATAGAAAGACAGGGAAGGCATTACAGCTTCCCCCTGCGACGTTCAAGCCCTATACCACCCCCCTGCAGTGAGTGGCTGGCGAGATTAGGTGTCACCCGAGTATTAAAATCTGCCCCTCCCGCGGCTCGCCACAGATGCATTCTGACATAGAGGAGGGAAAGTGGTGTTGATGCCGGAGCTGCTATGAATTGTCGGGAAGGGCTTAAATATATAAGCCCTTCCCTGCAATTCATCCAGAAAAGTGTTAAAATAAAATATATATATATATGCTCACCTGCTCCCGGCAGCCGGAGTTCCGCGCAGCCGGCCTGCAGTGGGTGTGAAGGGGGTGTGAGTCAGACCTGCCCCCTGATTGGCTCAGCGCTGAGCCAATCAGGGGGCAGGTCTGACTCACACCCCCTTCACACCCACTGCAGGCCGGCTGCCGGGAGCAGGTGAGTATGTATATATATTTAATTTTAACACTTTTCTGGATGAATTGCAGGGAAGGGCTTATATATTTAAGCCCTTCCCGACAATTCATCCCACACTCGCCCGTAGCGCATTGCTTTCGGACAGCTCCAGCCCGTTTCTAATGAAACACGGCTAGGAGCAGATTTTCGGGTGATTTTCGGGCGATTTTCGGGCACCAGTCACGTGATTTGCGGATGCGCATCCGTCATGCGATCCGCAAATCGCGCGAAACAACGCCCGTCTGACTAAGGGTGCCTACCCACTAGCGTTTTTTTCCCTGCAAAATTCGCAGCATTTTTTTCTCTGCAGTGGTCTATGGGACTTGTAATGTTAAAATCGCGATCGCGCAAAATCGCAATGTACTGCAAAATTGCGATTTTGCGTGATCGCGATTTTAACATTACAAGTCCCATAGACCCCTGCAGAGAAAAAAATGCTGCGAATTTCGCAGGGAAAAAAAACGCTAGTGGGTAGGCACCCTAAGGCCTTAGGCCATAGAAATCGCAGATTGCACCTATGTGCGATCTGCGATTTCTGTTCTCTTCTCTATATGCGCTCAATTGCTTTCTCTATGAAGGTCTTTAAATCCCCGCCTCCAGAAACACGTGCCTTCAGCCAATCACAGCCAATGACAATGATGTCATTGAATGGCTGTGATTGGCTGTGTTTCTGGAGGCGGGGATTTCAAGCCCTGCGTCCAGAAAGCAATGCTCTGCCGGGAACCAGGAGGGAGCGACAGCCTGCAGGAGCACCGCAGAACGTCAGAAGAAGTGAGTAATGATTTTTATTCTTTGCTCCACTGTATTGCCGGCGTATAAGGTGACAGTTGGGGGGTCGTCTTATACGCCCCGTCGCCTTATACGCCGGTATATATTTTTATTGTAACACATTTCTGGATGAATTGCAGGGAAGGGCTTATATATTTAAGCCCTTCCCGACAATTCATCCCCGCGCACGCCGGCAGCCCATTGCTTTCAATGGAGGCGGCTGTATTGCTGGCTCCATTGAATTCAATGGGCAAACATCGTTCTTCTCTGCCACAGCTGTTACAGCTATGGCAGAGGAGAACGATCTTTACGCTGACAGTGCGGGGGGGGGGGCACTCTTGCCGCTATTGTGGCTTAATAGTGGGACCTGGGAACTTGACATGCAGCCCAACATGTAGCCCCTCGCCTGCCCTATCCGTTGCTGTGTCGTTCCCATCACTTTCTTGAATTGCCCAGATTTTCACAAACGAAAACGTTAGCGAGCATCGGCGATATACAAAAATGCTCGGGTCGCCCATTGACTTCAATGGGGTTCGTTACTCAAAACGAACCCTCGAGCATTGCGAAAATTTCGTCCCGAGTAACTAGCACCTGAGCATTTTGGTGCTCGCTCATCTCTAATTGTGCACTGACAGCAGGCTTTCGATCAGCTGATCATCCAGCATGCAAGCAGAGGATCCCAGCCAATCAACTATTGATGACCTGTACTGAAGATACTGAAGACTTTTCAAACAGCTTGTGCTCATATGATGGCCAGCAATTTATTTACCTAAAATGACATTTTTTGCTGAAAAATCACTCTAAAGTACAGGCAACAAAGGGGTCTTTCCTTCCTTCTCACTTGTTATCTACTGCTTGTTGTCACCACTGTTATTGAATATAGCACAACTGCAAAATCTGCTATTCTCTGTGCACAATCTATAAAACACAGCACGGCAGATAGGCTCCTTTCACCAGTTTTGAGAGAACTGAGAATCCAACATATTGTTATTCCTCACAATAATGTTATTCCTCACAATAATCTTATTCCTCACTTATACACAGAGCAAATTATTTATCTGAAAAGTTAAAAATGATTTAAATACAGATATGAGCTGACCGCATTTTTATGGTTTATGTAGTTATCTACTTTTCATAAATGCAGGGATATCATAGTCATGTAGTTATCAATAGCAAAGTGTAACACAGTGTGGAAAAAAGGTTTAGAACATTTCACTGATAAGTCATTTAGATTACAGCACAAAGAAACAAACAATACTTTATAATAGAAAATAGATATGGAATGCTAAAAGCAGAGGTCTTTTAGTTGTTTTTGTTTTACGTTAGACAGGAACTGTGCTTTATTCCTTTCTGGGCTTGATAACACAGGATATCCAAACAATCACCTATCTAATTCCCAGAAGCAATTACTATTGTTGCAATAGAAGAATAACATAGTATGTTTCAAGCTGCGCCTCCTACTTGAGGAGGTTAAACAAAGCACTAACAGATAACAGAGTACAGTCACATTTTATCTCTTACTGCAAAACACAATTAAAACTCTAGAAACTTCTTCATAAAGTTCTTTTTGGTATGGTGCAGTTTCTTTGACACAGAGCATTGGAAAATTAGAACGAGCTACTATAAGAATTCTTTTGTTCCCACAATTAAAATACAACATTATGCAGTAAAATTAGAATTAGAGATGAGCGAACGTGCTCGGCCCGCCCCTTTTTCGCCCGAATACCGCGATTTTCGAGTACTTCACTACGCAGGTGAAAAGTACTCGGGTGCGCCGGGGGGTGGGGAGAGGCGTGGCGGCGTGGGGGGTAGCAGCGGGGAACAGGGGGGAGCCCTCTCTCTCTCCCTCTCCCCCCCACTCCCCGCTGCAACCCCCCGCGCCGCCACGGCGATCCCCGAATTTTTTCGCCCGAGTACGGAAGTACTCGAAAATCGCGGTATTCGGGCGAAAAAGGGGCGTGGCCGAGCACGTTCGCTCATCTCTAATTAGAATCAATCTCTGACATAAAAATATCCTTCCTAAACAGCCAAAGTGAGTACAGTGTGCTTACTTCACCAATTTATATCCAACCAAACACACCCATTTCCTGTAATCAAAATACTAACAACCGCCTGTCTGTGAGTGATGTGTGACTGTGTGAGTTACATGTGATAATGTCATCGTCATGTGATCAGTCACTGGGCTCTGAGTTCTGCCCCTGATCACATGATGGTGACATCATCAAAGGTCCTAAAACATGCAGAGCCTGACAGCAGCCATGTGCTTACAGGACCTGTGATGATGTTACTGTCATGTGATCAAGTGCAGAGCTCAGAGCCCAGAGCCCAGTGACTGAACACATGACTGTGACAACATCACAGGTTCTGTAAGTACCTATAACTAACTTGAATCCCTTTCACTCTATTATATTTTGGAAGTAGCGCATTGCAGCACCAGAAACCCTGAGAAAGCTATCATCTGATGGGGAAACGTGCTGGCTTCCTATGTTGTAAAATGCTGTGTGTATAACACAGTATTTTACCGCTGTGTAAGCCAGAGTATCGCTGCGTATGGCAGCAATTTTTCACTGCGCATGACAGCGTATCTCACACATGCTGTCATGTGCAGTTGGACTTTTTTAAAATTTCCTGCTATGCCGCTTACTGACATTGTGTATGAACGCCGCACATACACAATGTAATTGCATACAGCCTTTATTACGTGCCCATAGAGAACAATAGGGCTCTATCACACAGAATAATAGAGATGAGCGAACGTACTCTGTAAGGGCGATTTCGCAATCGAGCACCGCGATTTTCGAGTACTTCACTACTCGGGTGAAAAGTACTCGAGTGCGCTGTGGGTGAGCGGGGGGTTGCAGCGGGGAGTGGGGGGGGGAGGGAGAGAGAGAGGGCTCCCCCCTGTTCCCCGCTGCTACCCCCCACTCCCCTCTGCAACCCCCCGCCCCACAGCGCACCCGAGTACTTTTCACCTGCGTAGTGAAGTACTCGAAAATCGCGGTGCTCGATTGCGAAATCGCCCTTACCGAGTACGTTCGCTCATCTCTATACAGCAAGCTTTTAGAATATTGCCCCCTTTGTCAGGCTAATGAATAAAACTAGTTTGAATGGCATATACTTAAAACATACAGATGCAGAGGGGAGGGGTGATACCCCTCCTGATCTAATTAAATGTTCGCACACAGAAATTTGAGACTTAAAAAAACACAAGACAGTCTTTGCAGAAAGATAAACATTGAATCAGTCCACTGAGCTGAGGAATGCAACAGTTTTATGATGTCTCTTATTACTAATGCACACATAAGAAGATAGAAATACAACCTCAACAGCATCACCTATTGGATGGAAACATTCTTAAAATCAATTTCTGATTTTTTTGAGGTAGTATTTCTATCTTCTTATGTGGGCATTAGTGATAAAAGACATCATAAAACTGTGGCATTCCTCAGCTATCATATCTACAAGATTGCTTGGTTTCTTTTACTGAGAACAATCATACTTTACTCTACTGGCTAACACGGTACCAAACCTTTTTTTACATTTTTTTTACAAACGTATTTTGCGCAATGTATATACGCAAGTGTGAATAGATCAGTAAAAATCAATGTACTTTCATCGACTCCATTCACCATGTACTATGCACTCATACATCGCACACATAATATGCTGTTGAACTACGCTGAGTGAGCCTGCCCTTAGGGTAGAAAAATAAAAAATTAGAAAACTAAAATAATGTGGTTGCATAAGTGTGAACAACCTCTTATATTTGGGGATGTGATTTGTGTTCAGAACTGGCCAATCACATTTAAACTCATGATAAATAGTAGTCAGTCTACAGCTGCCACTATATAAAGTGAATCTGATTCACCACATATAAAGTTCAGCTCTTCTAGTAGGATTTTCCTGACATTTTCTTAGTTGGTACATAAAGATCTTAAAGCCCATCACTCAGGAGAAGGTACCAAAAAACTTCCAAGGCATTACATATACTATGGAACACAGTGAAGACAGTCATCAAGAAATGGATTAAATTTGGCACAACAGTGACATTACCAAGAAGTGGGCGACCCACAAAATTGACAAAGCCCAAAATAAAATTACTCCGTGAGGCTGTCAAGAGGACTACTGCACTATTAAAGGAGCTGCAGTAATGTCTGGTAAGTACTGGTTGTGTAGTGCATGTGACAACCATCTCCCATATTCATCATCTATTTGGGTTGTGGGGTAGATGGCAAGACAGAAGCCTTTTCTAACAAAAACATCCAAGCCTGGCTGTGTTTTGCCAAAACCTACATCAAGTCTGCCAAAAGTATGCTTGAGAACATATTATTATCTGATGAAACCAAGGTTGAACTTTTTGGCCATAATTCCAAAAGTACAAAACCAACACTGCAAATCACCAAAAGAACACTATGGTCACAGTGAAGATGGTGAAGGCAGCATTATGCTTTACGACTGTTGTTTTATGCTGGAAATAGTGCTATAGTCAGGGTGGAGGGAATTATAAACAGTCCCAAATATCAGTCCATTTTGGCACAAAATCCTCCGGCCTCTATTAAAAACTGTCAACCCCCAAAAAGATAGTCTCAATACACAGATTAAGAATATGTAAAAAAAAATCTTTATTTACCAATCCTATTAAAATATTTCTATTTAAAATGTACAAGTTTCACAATAGAATGCAGCCCTCACACAAAAACAGTACATCATGAGTCAAATATACATTAGCATAAAGAAGTCATCTTTTTGGCGAAACACTGTGTCAGGGTATGCATCTAGGTCTGTGCTTTATGTGGTATAAGTATGTTCATTTATTTTGCGTGGTAACATGTGACTGCTATTAATGTATTGTGATATGATGCTGGTTATACATTGTAACACGCATATGGGACATCAAGCACTACACCAATGCATATCTGAAGTTTTGAAATGGCCCAGCCAGAACCCAGGCCTTAATTCCATTAAAAATTTGTGGGTTGACCTGCGGAGGTCAGTACACATGAGATGCCCCTGCAATATTTGCAGTGCTTTTGCAAGTAAGAGTAAGCAAAGATTGCCAAGTCAATGTATACCGTACTAATAGATACCTACTAGGGATGAGCGAGTATACTCGCTAAGGCACTACTCGCTCGAGTAATGTGCCTTAGCCGAGTATCTCCCCGCTCGTCCCGAAAGATTCGGGTGCCGCCACGGGGTGGGGAGCTGCAGGGGAGAGCAGGGAGGAACGGAGGGGAGATCTCTCTCTCCCGCCCACTGTCCCCCGCTCCCCGCCGCAACTCACCTGCCAGCTGCGGCGGCCCCCGAATCTTTAGGGACGAGCAGGGAGATACTCGGCTAAGGCACATTACTCGAGCGAGTAGTGCCTTAGCGAGTATACTCGCTCATCCCTAATACCTACCCAAAAAAACTGAATGCTGTCTTTTTTTATTTTGACTATTTTTCCTGTAAATATGGCAAAAGGGTTTTTTTTTAACATTTTCATTATGCTACCTTTTATTTTTTGTTAATAATTGATTAATTAACAAATATCTAAACTTTTTTTAGTCCTCATAGGGGACAAGAACCTGTGATGATTTGATAGCTCCTGTTCTATGATGTAATGCTACAGCATTATATTATACTGAAATCTGTGGTATGGCTTGATAGGCAATCTGCTATGGCAACCCTAGGGGCTTTCAGAAGGCCCCCGACTGCCATGGAAACCAAACAATACCCTGCAATCTCATTGCGGGGGCAGTGTGGGATTCCTAAACATCAACTGCGGCATTTAAATGTTGCTGTCATAATTGCTGGCAGCATTTAAAGGATTAGCCGCTCCGATCAGCGGCGCTGCTGATTGGAGCTGTTGCGGGCGGGTGTCAGCTGAAAGAAACAGCCAGCACCCGCATTGTATGGAGTGCAATCAACCCTCAATCTCTCTTCATACAAACCCCAAATCTCCAAGATGTAAATGTACACCCTGTAGCATTAAGGGGTTAAAAGGGAACCTGTCACATCTCCACAGCACCATAAAACTAAGTTATGGTGCTATTAGGGAATAACAGTGACAGGGAGCAAGATCATGTATTATTATGCTCTCCCACTCCTGCAATCCAGCACTGCCACTCAGTGAAGAGAGTGCATTGACTAAAAATCGGACTCTTTTCAAATTCCTCTTTCAGGGAAGACCTTGCATACTTTAACAAGACAATGCTAAACTACATTCTGCATCCATCACAACAGCATAGCCTCGCAAATGAAGCGTCCAGGTGCTGACTAGTATGCCAGCAATCCATACCTTTCAGCAATAAAACACATTTGGGGCATTATGTAATGAAAAATTCTGCAAGGATGACCTTGGATTGTTGAGTGGCTAAAATCCTACATCAGACAAGAATGAAACAACATTCCAGCAATTACTATTCTCCCTTCCCAGATGTTTAGAAGGGCTGCTACACAATGGTAAACATGACCCTGGCCAATCTTTTGTGAGATGTGTTGCTACCACCAATTTCTAAATAAGTAAAAAAAATTTTAATCATTTAGAAACAAGCACTGGAAGTTTACAGTGCTTTGTCCTGAGCTTTAGTCTCTGCCGATAGTAAAAATACAGTGGGGGATTAAAGCCCCAGCTTCTGCAATCAATCATAAGCACATCGAGTTGTCAGCTGTTAGTCACAACTGATAACCCGCAGGAGTTATGTACTATGTACTAAAGAGTGAAAGTGGAAGTGTTTCTTCCACTACACGAGCTGGCAGTCACGTGACCACCGGGACCGCCCGGGCACAGCAGAGTTACAGAGTCCTAGCAGACCCTTATCTGCTCTTCCAGTGACTACTGTCACTACAGGGAGATGTTTTCCCTGTAACTGGGGCTCCTATGGATGCCTCAGCTACAGTGGAAAAGTGTCAAATTAAAAAAAAAAAAGACCATGTGAATGTCCCCCAGAGGTCTTATATGACGTCATGGGGGACATAGATAGTAAAAAAAAATAATTTAATAAATAAGTAAAACAAAATTACAGAATAAAAAAAAATATATACATATATATATATATATATATATATATATATATATATATATACATAATAAAAAAGAAAATAACTAGAGATGAGCGAACACGTTCGGCCCCGCCCCTTTTTCGCCCGAACACCGAACTTTGCGAACACTTCAGTGTTCGGGCGAAAAAGTTCGGGGGCCGCCGTGGCAGCGCGGGGGGGTGCGGCGGGGAGTGGGGGGGAGAGGGAGAGAGAGAGGGCTCCCCCCTGTTCCCCGCTACTGCCGCCCGCGCCGCCGCGCATCTCCCCGCCCCCCGGCGGCACCCGGACACTTACGCGCGAACACTGCAGTGTTCGGCGAAGCCGGTGTCCGGGTGCGGATGTGTCCGTAACGGACACGTTCGCTCATCTCTAAAAATAACCCAAAGTCGACACCAACCAAAACTGTCGCCGTATGCAGCCTGTAATCCGCACCCATATATATAATATATCAAAACGCCCAAAATAAAATGACAAACCCATTCCCATAATTTATTTTTGCGTAAATATACTAATTAAAAAAAAAAAACAACTATAAATGTTAAAATTATCATTTTTTTTAGCATTTTACCCCCAATAAAACTAAAAAACAGAAAAAAGTCAGTGAAAAAGATATTAAAAAATTAGCCTGTCACGGAAATAAAAACGCAGCAAAAATAATTTTGGTAGCTGAAAGAAAAAAATTGGGCAATTAAACCACTACATGGGTAAAATCCCTAAAAAGTGTCTGGTCCAAGTGAAATGAAAAAATGTCTCACCTTCAACTTCTAATATGTGTTCTATTGTGAATAAAATTTGGCTGTATGAGATTTTCAAATCATTGTATTCTTTTTTACTTTTCATTTTGCACAGAGTCCCAACATTTTTGGAATTGATGTGTATAAGAAAATTGCAATAGCTTTTTTTAATTGGGTAAAGATGACCACATTACTGGAAATAAAACATGTTTCTATTTGGTTTCTATTTAACAATTTGTACTCTTTTTTTTATTAAAAAAAAATTGCAACCTATACATGACACTCTCCATATATTGAAAGGAGAACAACTCAGATACAGTACTTCCTGTGTCATATCTATTATTAGGACACGTGACCTCTGTACAAAGATGTTTTTCATAAAATCTACTGGCTAAGTCAAGGCTGTAATGTTTATGCACTGCCACTGGCAGCCGGGAGAGGCATTTTTAAGAGAAAAACATGACTAATAAAAAAAACAAGAACTCAGTCATGGAGAACGATTCTAGTTGAATTCTCAGTATACTGGTTAAAGAGACTACAACACATTATATGACCATACTGTTAGATTTTAGATTTAGATTTACATTATACTGTCCATATAAAGGAAAACCTTGATACTATCTAGTTCTGTATAAAATACGTATTTCAGATTGGAGGATTTGTGTTTCATTTTCATATGTGCCGTTTTCTTTACACAATCAGTTAAAAGCACTTCATATTCTGTGCGATAACACTAATGCATACTTGTTTTACTTAAACCTCTGAAAGGTCAAAATTCAGCATGCAATCTATGCTATACAATAAAGAGAATCCTACATCTTTGGCTTCGTTCACATCTCCGTCGGAGATTCTATTCAGCATTCCATTCCATTTCTTTTAGAATACAGGATGAAATAACGCAACGTGCCGCACTATTTCATCCCGTACCATGCCGGAGGGCATAATGGAAGCTGAATAGACCTAATTAAAGCACGTGGGGTCCATTCAATGCTGTTCGGTTCGGTCTTGGTCAATGATTCTGTTTTTCTGTTCTTATAATGGAACAGAAAACCAGGACTCATAGTGCAGTTGTGAACAAGCACTTACAGAGAGAGAATAAACCTAGTATAGTTACAAACTGGAAGGCGATGTAGATAATAATCTTTATTAGTATAGCGCCAACTTATTCCGCAGCGCTTTCAAGCATGGGAGAACACAGTCAATGCAACAATTCCATGTGATATACAATCAGTTTGAAACAAGCGGATTGGGGGGGGGGGGGGTAGATAATGAGGCTCTAAGAGTGGTGCTGACTTATGCCCAGATGAAGCAACTCCAGTACTCAACATCTGCTGAGAATTGACAAATGGCTTTCAGCCATATCATGTGCGTGGAATTTCATGAGATCTCTTTCCACCATAAATCCAAATCTCTGAAGTGTAGTACTTCACAACAGCAGCAAAATAGCTGTGAAACTGAATATAATTTAAGCAAAGAAATGTGTTCTAAATAATGTACATGAAGCCAATGAGTTATAGAAAAGCATGACGGGAATTACACAGGATATACAGTGTAGCCACATTTAGCTTGACTTAACACATTAAGGTAACGTTCTGTACCACAATTTGATTACCTTTCCGACAGCTTTTCTATTGCTTCTGTTGTGTTAAGATAACAATAGGTTTTCAATAGCTTAGGATGAGATAACTTGACGAAGAAAGTTATCATGGTCAAGTTAATTTTGGCTAATTCTGTACATCGAAGACTTATAAATAATTAAAATCAATTTATCGTAATTAGTTTTGGGAAATTGTGAAAAGCTCTGTGTTATTTGGGTTGTACAGATGTGTGCTTCCTCACCTTTCGCTCTGTATATCTTGAGATGTGTTGCGTGAGATGACCAGATTTTAAAGAAAACATGATTTTGCAATACTCTGTCAGGTGATGTTTAGGCTATGTGGGTCTGTCTCTATATGGCCACCCAGTGAATGTGATGCGGATTTCAGCCTGTTGATCGTTCTGCTTGTAGTTCATGATAATGTATTAAATTTGGATCTTGAGAAATAGGAGTCCTGAGTGAAATTCATGAAAGGTAATTTGTATGATTATTACTTGAAATAGGGAAATAGAAAAAATGGTGGTCATACGCTGTATCATGCTGTATTAGTATCCATCCTTTCGTGCCTAGACAAATGAAAATATTCTTCCTTGGATTCTTAATGTATAATGACTACAATTTCAATATGTATAGAGGTCATTTATTCCTCTGGTTGGAGCTCATGTGTATTTACATAAACATATTAGATAGAGATTGAAGTGCTTATATAGGACAAAATGGTGCATGACCGTTCTGCTATTCAGTCCATTTCCTGATATTCTCATGTGGATACACAATTGGCCTATGGTATAGAAATCAATGATGTACCTTGAATATGCTTCTCTTGGGATTGCCTCCTAATACTTCTATTCAGCTATTCATTCTATGATTTAACCTAACAATTTACAAATACCTGCTTTTATTGGCAACCTTGCATAAGACAACTTACTAAGTAGATGTAATATAATCCAGCATATGGCATTTTATATAGCAATGGAAGCAACTGGGCTGCAAACACCAAGGTACACCCCTACCATGAGGTGACCCGAGTCTCCTGCCTCAGGCAGCATTCTGCAGGACTTCAGAGGGGTGGCAGGTTGTCACCTGACTGGGGAACACTTACTACTGCGAACACTAATGGGGTCACTATAACTAATGGGGTCACTATAACTACTGGGAGTATTAATGGGTTTATTATTACCATTGGGGCCACAAAAAAGGGCACTTACTATTGCTCTATCAGTTTAGACAAGTTGCAAAGGTTCAAATATGTGTTTGGTATCTTGTGTATTAGTACCTTCAATGTCTGTAAAATGATTCAAGTTTTTTTTTTGCAGGGGTGGGAGTGATATTTTACACTTTGCCTCAGGCAGCATAAAGGCTTGGGTACCCCTGCACACACCACATATGCAGACTTGTAATGCATAATGTAAAACTGTATTACCTTTGAGCTTATCTTTTTATTTTTAGGTTATATAGTTTGAGGGCATCTAATTGGTCATGAGTTATGTAGTTGCTCAATATTAGAGATGAGCAAGCATACCTGCTTAGGCAAATTACTCGAGGGAATATTGCCTTATGCGAGTACCTACCCGCTCGTCTCAACAGATTCGGGTGCCGGCGGGGGTAAGCGGTGAGTTGCGGGAGTAAGCAGGGAGAAGCGGGCGGAAGAGAGAGAGAGATCTCCACCCCGTTCCTCCCCGCTCTCCCCCAGTGCTCCCCACCCACCGCCAGCACCCGAATCTTTTGAGACGAGCAGCAGGTACTCGCAAAATGCAATACTCACTCAAGTAATTTGCCTTAGCGAGTACGCTTGCTCATCTCTACTCAATACATTCAATATATATGTGTATGCTTACTTAAATACACATACAAATCTTTTTCTAGATACTACAAGTATGCTACCTATGGTCACTGTATCCGATTTTATGTTTTCTGGCAACTCCAAGCTATTAAGGTCCAAAACCTAAATTTCAATTCCTACTTGTGGTGTCATATTCCTGTGGTTATGTGATTCCGTGATTAGAATCATAAGGAAGATTACACTGTCTTGCCATATATTTCTCTACATTTGGCACTAAAGTTGATGAAAAACTTTTGTTTTTCAGGTAAAATTTAACAATCAATTATTTTAGCCAACTGATCACAGACTGTGATAGTCTGGAAAAAAGTTGACCATGTTTACAATTTTCGTCCAGTCACATGAAAGATCTTACATTCTTTATTTGAAAGAACATTCCCAAAAAGATAGTTCATCCCCTGCCCACTATCAATGAACATGTATGTCCAATTTGAACAACTTTGATGGCCAATATAGACTAAACCTTGTATGGCTACATGACAGCAAAATGATTCTTCACCAGACAACTGTTTATTCAACGGTTGTTTAACTATCAACCTACTTCTTTCTAATCTACCTTTACATCCTATTTTTAGACAATATATTAAAAGCATTGGTGCTACCCATAACTACCCCCAAAAACTGATTATATGCCCAAATACATATAGTATGTGAGTTGTTTGTATTATGCATGAAGTCAATATTAATGACATGATTCATTGATGACTAGTTGTAATATATGCTGTGTCATCTCTTTGAGTGGCTTCTACAAGAAGTCTTTCCATTTATGAGTTTGCAGGGGTATAGCCAAATCCCTTTGTACTCTGGTAGAAAAGGTCTGCTTGCCCCTTCTTCTACAACTACCCTTCTTGGCGTTTTCAGCTGTGGTCCACCCAAAACTTTGTGCTGCAAGTACTCTTAAATGACCAACCAATGCAGCACTATGAGCTGAGGGCATTGCTAAAGTCTTAAAGACATATGTGTCCCCTCCCCGCTCCTCGCAGAAAAATTTGTATATACACTAACATGCCAAAAGTCATGGGATAGTCGTATGTAAATTCATTATGAAGTGGCACTACTCAGGTAGCAGCTTGGGAACACATACACCTGTATAAGTTTTGAGATGTTATTTTGTGAGTGTGGCTGAACTCTGGCTAGTGTACTCATGGTAAGGTAATGTGAATTATGATTATCGGTGTTCAAATGAACCGTGATAGTAAGTGGCAGATGGATGAGACATTCCATTTCCAAAGGTATGCAGGCATTTAACATTCCTCAATCCACAGTGTCACGTGTGTACTAGGAATAAGTCATAGAAGACATTACCACCCACACTGGACATTACAGTGACTCTGGCAAATATTACAACCAAAGATAAGAGAACACTAGCTTTTTAATGGCTCAAGATAAGATAACTTTCTATGCTGTGATATCTCAATCAAATTAAAATTAGCTGCATCTGTAATCATGGCCTCAAAAAATAATTGGGGCCCTCTGTGTCCATTATATACTAGTGTAATTGTGCCCTGGGCTGACTTAAGCCCCATTTACACGGGACGCCTGTCGGGCAAACGATGCCCGACACTTGTCCCTGCATGTGCTCACTCCTGTGCTGTTGCACAGGAATAAGTATCGTTGTCTCGCAGCACAGCGGCTAGAGGAGATTTCTCTCCTCGCTCTCCGCCGCCCCTCTCCATTCACTTTAACAACAGCCGTTCAGTACTAAACGGCTGCTGTTTAAACTGAATGATCATCGTTCATCATTTAGGCTGCATAAAATCATGAACGATGAGTGTAAACAGCAGCCGTTCAGTACTGAACGGCAACTGTGTTAAGTGAATGGAGAGCGAGGAGTGAAATCTCCTCCAGTCGTCCCGGCCAACGATACTCGCTCCTGTGTAACAGCATGGGAGTGAGAACACACAGGGACGAGTGTCGGGCATCGTTTGCCCGACATTCGTCCCATGTAAATGGAGCTTTAGTGGCTCAGACACAATCACAACTGCTGCAACCCCCTATAGCTATACTACAGTGGGTTTGTATTTTTCTTCTGAATCATGCTGAAAGTGCTTATGTGCCCACATTCACGTAACACATGGTCTAGGAACTATTTGTAAGATGCATGAACTCATTAGTTGTTTATGATATTATTTATTTACAATTATCTGTAACCTACATTGTGTCCTCCTTTTGTTTACTGTGGATTCATGTTTATATATTTGTCAATACTTAAGCGTTAACAATAAACATCTTACTCAACCGTACATACATATATTTACATGCACAAGCATAACATGTATGTGCATGTTATTAGTGAATCAGAGCAGATAGTTGCTATCATTAAAGTAGTTTTCTGCAATGTAAATATTGATGACCTGTCATTGTGATAGATTACATTATAAAATCTGTATGCTCCAACTCTTAACACCCCTGCCAATCAGCTGTGACCTCTTCTTCAGGCCTGTGACATTATGCTTATGGTCTTTCAATAGTTCAGTTCCATTTAAGTGAATGGGATTGAGCTGCAATACAGTGCAGAGCTGCTATGCAATGTACACCACTGTGTTTGGCATACAATGAAGGAGCCACAGTGCTCACCTTAAATTAGTGCAGTTGACCCTTCAACCAACTGATTGGCAGGATGCCATTAGTTGGACTTAATCTTATATTGATGACCTATCTTAACAGTTGTAAACTATTGATGGCCTAAGTCATCAAAAGTAGATCAGCGGGAAGCTGTCAGCCTGGAATCCCTGCCATTTTCTGGTCTGGTACACTCACACACATACCTGATTTCTGCAGGAAACAGACAGCTCCAATCTGACTGTAGTGGCCAGGTGTGGTATTGCAGGCCAAGTTTCCATTGAAATGAATGGGACATAGCCTGCAATATCAAGCCTGGCCACTGCATTCAGAATGAAGGGGCCTGTTTCCTGCAGGGCATGAGTGCATCCACCCAGAAAACAGTTGATTAGCGGGGGTGCCTGATGTTGGACCTCTACTGATCTACTGTTGATGACCTAATCTGATGACCGGCCATCAATAGTTTGCAACTGGAAAATGCCTTTAAGTCTTGGAGAAACACTTTAAATTTTATTGGGAAGGGTGGGGTGCATTGTGAAATCATTGCACTTTTTTTAAAAAAAAGCTTGTGATTGATGTGTTTTGTATTACGCATTTGGTTGATTATCTGCATAGAAGATAACATTGAATGCCTGAAATACCTTTAACATCAGAATGACACAATTACTTATTTTATGTTACACATTTTTAGAATTATTGAACTAATCTAATAAAGATGCAAATTGACTTCAATGTGTACATTAAAGAACAGTCAGTTTAGATAATATAGGGTATATTTTTCTTCGGAGACAGCAGCTCAAGGTAAGTGAAGTGTTGATGTCAGGGACAATTAGAAATGAACAAGAGAAAAGACCTAAGAGGACTTTCAAGATGTGCTGTGAAGCAGAAAGTCAGAGGTTATGGAGTCTACTGGGAAAGAAGAAAATTACTGAGAATTAATTCAGTCTCAAGCCATGTATGTTGTAGAAAGCAGGAATACCAGGTCAGCATTTTAAATTAGAGCAGGGTAAAACTGTTATAGACAAAGTAAAATATACATCCTGTACTGTGTGTATTCTATGGCTAAAAATTCAATACACGGTATGAGCACAGCGCTGAATATTTAATTTAAAGGAAAATCTTTATAGTCAGCAAGATCAAAACCATATTCCAGACTTAGCTGTAAGCATATTTTAGAGTTTTCTTTTATCTCGCCTGAGTATATATTTAGAATAAGATCTGAATTCAGTACAGAATATATTACATTGTGTATCATTGTATACAATACGTATTAGAAATCATGATTTCTCAAGATACCTTACAACTAAAATCTAAATGTTATATATATATTTTTTTATAATTAATTAGGTGATATACCCGTGTGTTGCACTGCAATTCTATTAATAGCAGTCCTGGAAAATACAAAGTGGGTCCCAAAAATGAGCCCTGCACCGCGCTGTTATGTAAGCTGTCCAAAAGAAAATCTGTGTTGTCGATAGCAACCAATCCCAGCGCAGCTTTCATTGTACCTCAGCAGTATTAGGGCTTAGTCACATGGGCACATCAGTGCCCGTGTTACTGCAGGAAGGAGATGGCCGCACTTCAGGACGGACGTCTCTCTGCAGCACTGGAGGAAAGAACATGTGACCGGCTTCATTGCCGGTCATGTGTTCTTTCTTCTGCGCTGCGGGGAGCCATACATCCTTGAAAGATGGTGTTCATTCCCTGGTAACCCATTGATCAGCAGAAGCTAGGATCCCCTTCATTGTAATACCCGACACAGTGCCACTCTAATCCTTGTGACTGAATGGACTAAACTACAGAACTAGACATGGCTGCACAGCGCTGTGCTTGCACTGCAATGAAAGGTTCGAGCCCCCACGGTTCACACATTGATTACCTATCCTAAGGATCATCCATCAATGTAATATCCTGGACAACCCTTTAATGACACAAATATCTATAACAATATAACATATATTATAAAAGATAAATGAATAGTTCAGATTAATTTGGGAGATAATCTGTCTCAGGTCTAATAATATACCTGTGAATCTATTACATTCGTTACTGCTCATCACTGAAAGAAATTCATTTGCACAGTATTCATATCAAGAGGCAGTCACTCTTCAAAAATTGAAATGAACTCTGACATCATGGTTCACTTAACAGGGATCTACTCTCAACTGGTGCACACAATGGGCCAATTAATATTCATTGAACTATAAAGCCCTCCGGTGCTGAAGACTGACAAGAAGCTATTAATACCTGTATACACTAGGAAGAGAAGACACTTTAAATAATTCAGCACTGAAAATCTGCTTCCACCTAGAAAATCATGCATCAAGAAAGTGCGACAAAATGGGACAGCAATAGAAATCTAAATATTGCTAGTGTGTTAAAGTTTAGAGTATAAAATGATGGAAATCGATACAAAAATGTAAGCCTGTCAGTGAGAGTATTTATAAATAATGTATCCTTTGTCATGTGGATACATGCTTTTTCTGTGTATACTGTTGCTATGATGTAGTGTCTGCATTACATTTAGAAATTAATGGTTCAGATTTACTAACAGGTGTCTAATAGACAGTGCAAACGTAAGCAGTGTTATAATGCTCCTGATTAGAGATGAGCGAGCACCAAAATGCTCGAGTGCTCGTTACTCGAGTCAAACTTCCCGCGATGCTCGAGGGTTCGTTTCGAGTAACGAACCCCATTGAAGTCAATGGGCGACTCGAGCATTTTTGTATATCGCCGATGCTCGCTAAGGTTTTCATTTGAAAAAATCTGGGAAATTCACAAAAGTGTTGGGAACGACACAGAAACGGATAGGGCAGGCGAGGGGCTACATGTTGGGCTGCATCTCAAGTTCCCAGGTCCCACTAATAAGCCACAATAGCGGCAAGAGTGCCCCCCCCCCCGCACTGTCAGCATAAAGATCGTTCTCCTCTGCCACAGCTGTAACAGTTGTGGCAGAGAAGAACGATGTTAGCCCATTGAATTCAATGGAGCCGGCAATACAGCCGGCTCCATTGAAAGCAATGGGCTGCCGGCGAGCGCGGGATGAATTTTCGGGAAGGGCTTAAAAATATAAGCCCTTACCTGAAAATCATCCTAAAATGTGTAAAAAAAATAATAAATTATGTCAGCATAAAGACCATTCTCCTCTGCCATAGCTGTAACAGTTGTGGCAGAGAAGAACGATGTTAGCCCATTGAATTCAATGGAGCCGGCAATACAGCCGGCTCCATTGAAAGCAATGGGCTGCCAGCGAGCGCGGGAGTGAGACCCCCGCACTGTCAGCATAAAGATCGTTCTCCTCTGCCACAGCTGTAACAGCTGTGGCAGAGAAGAAGGATGTTAGCCCATTGAATTCAATGGAGCCGGCAATACAGCCAGCTCCATTGAAAGCAATGGGCTGCCGGCGAGCGCAGGATGAATTTTCGGGAAGGGCTTAAAAATATAAGCCCTTACCTGAAAATCATCCTAAAATGTGTAAAAAAAAAAAAAAAAAAAGTATACTCACCTTTCCGCTGAAGCCGGAGTTCAGCCGCGTCTGGCCGGCAGTTCTCCTGAACTGCTCTGAGTAGTATTTAGCAGCCGGGGATTTAAAATCCCTGCCTGCTGAATGAGCTGCCTCTGATTGGTCACAGCCTCACCAATCAGAGGCAGCTCTCACTCACACCCATTCACACCCATTCAGTGCTGCCTCTGATTGACAGCTGAGAGCTGCCCCTGATTGGTCCCTGCACTGAGCCAATCAGAGGCAGCACTCACCCATTCATGAATTCACTGATCACACCCCTTATCATGTGACCCCAGATCACATGCTTCTACATCTATCACATACACGGTTCTGCTCCTCCATCTCATATACGCACTGCTCTGCTCCTCCATCTCACACACGCATGGCTTTGCTGCTCCGTTTGTCAGATGCATGGCTCTGCTCCTCAGTTAGTCACATGCACAGCTCTGCTCTTCCCTCTGTGACACGCACAGCTCTGCTCCTCCATCTCTCACATGCACAGCTTTGCTACTCCTCTGTCTGACACATGCACAGGTCTGCAAAGTGAAAGACCTATGATGATGTCACCATCATATAATCATCAGGGGCAGAGGTCAAAGCTCAGCTGACTGATCACTTGATGTGACATTATCACAGGTCCTGTGAGCACATGGCTGCTGTCAGGCTCTGCATGTTTTATTATGCTGTAGGACCTGTGATGATGTCACCACCATGTGATCAGCGGCGGAGCACATCACACATCACACACGGATGAACAGACAAGTGGTCATTAGCACTTTGATAAAGCCAAACCACAGTAGAACAGGGATCAGATATAACCACACAGCAAATAAAGTATTCACCTGACAGACTTAACTTGAATGATATTCAGGTCAGGATCAGGAACCATCAACTATATCAAATACTAGAGTCTTCAGCCAATGGTCAGACAAGTATGAGCCAGAAAGCAGACATAAGTCAGATCAGAATTACCCAGGAATCACACAGATTTTAGCCAGGAGCAGATCATTGCAAAAACACAATAAAATTCTAGGAGAATACCACAAAAAGCCAAAGTATCGCTGCAAAAGTATTCCTATTAAAACATGCTTTATTAAGTTAAAACCCATACATCGACAAAAAGCACTCATACTTAGATAAAAATGGAGATATATATGAGTCTACTGAATCAAAGCGAATATGCAAAATATATGATTCAATGTTCACCATAGGCCATCACCAGCCAATATGACAACCTATATTCTCAAAAGATCATGATATCCAGCAAAGTTCATATAATTATAGAAAGCAAAAGAATGGTCCACCATTTATTCATGATTAGATGAAGTGATACTATTCATAAGCGCTCCCTCCACTGCACAGGCACTAATACGGAACCCCATTACTTTAGAGATGATGGGCTATAAATCCATTCCTCTCTAACATTAAGGGCAAAATACATCCCTATAAAGAATACCACAAAAAGACTGTAAAGGAAGCCTTAGGCTGCTTTCACACGGTTGAGAAAATTGCGCAAGATTTTTGCATTGTGAGATGCACAAATTTCACACAAATGTGAACCACATTCTTTTGAATGGAGTCACATACACGAGCGATTTTCGTGGTGTGCTCTCTCTTTGAGTGTTCCTCAGAACGCATTTCCCCTTGTTTTCAATGGGGCAGGAAAACACGTGGCATGGAGTGCCATGTGCACGCGAGTGCAATGCGAGGTTTCCCATTGAAAACAATGGGAAACACTTGTTGATCCTCCACAGTGGCTGAAAGCTGCACCAGAGGAACGCAATCTCACAGAAGTGATGACAGAAAACCCCTCACATCTGCCGGTACATCGCACAAGTGCGACATCGAGCCCAATGTGTAGGAAGCCTTGCAGTAGTTTCACACAGATTTTGTTGTAGTTTTTGATGCACTTTTTTAGGCCAAAGCCAGAAGTGAACCCAGCAGGATGGAGAAGTATAAGCTGTTCCTTCATATTCGGAAGGCATCCCAGAACTATTGATGAACTTAAACACATTTGCAGTGAAGATTGGTCTAAAAGTCCGTCTCAATGTTATACACATCATATTTGTAGTTACAGCAAACATTTGGTGCAGGTGATTACTGTTAAATGGGGATCTACAAGTTATTAAGTTCAAGGGTTTACTTACTCTTCTTTCCAATACATGGAAGGTGACTTCATGTAGCGTATATTTTTGTAGCTCTATAAACTTGGCATGGATTCTCTCAGTGAAGTCATTTTTGTACAAGAATGGAGAATACATGACCACGACCCCCCGCATGCAGTCCATTGAAAACGTGGTTGACCGCGAAAGGTCAACACACTTTTCACTCATGCTGCGCCTTAAACCTATTTATTCAGCTCTAGTGATTGTGAAAGCTTATATCACCTGATGAAAGCTCTGCCATTTCAAAAGATAGTGCCTGGAAATGCCGACAGCTGTTCTTATAAAAAAAGGCATTGAATTTAAACCAGAGCAGAGTAAATCGGAGCTTTAACGAAAAACCAAGCATCAATTTAACATTAACATAACTACATCATTTCTACAACACATGTGAAGGTTATTGATTGTTTTTTATGCAGTTTTAGAGCCAAAGTCAGAAATAGGTCATAAAAGAAGAGTTAATATAAAGTTTGGATTATATTTCTCGTTTTTCATTCCACTCTCGATTTTGTACTTCGCAAACTACATCAAAATCAAAGCGCACACTTGCAAGTCTCCTTCAAACACATTTTCCAGTATTCTTTTTTTGTGTGCTGGTAATAGAGGCCATGAATTTCAAGTATTTATCATACGTGTTTTTCGTGGCATTTTTTAAGTTATTACAACTGTACATAGTTGTGTTTTGTGAAGAGAAGTTATGAAAAAGCCAGAAGAAACACTCTAAGTAGAGCATGCTGCTGTTTAAGAAAACAAAAACCATTGACCCAAAAAGAAAAATGCAAGAAAAAATACTGTTTGCAGTGCATTCAATATTTCCATATAGACTTTAATAATTGGAGCTCAGTGCAATGCTCCCATTCTCCCTCCTCTCCCTGCAGAGAGAGACAGCGTATATATCGGCCGGGCGTGAAAACCCAACTGATATATACTGTCCCTCTCTGCAGGGGAAGGAGGTGGGATGGGAGCATTGCACTAAGTTCCTGTCCCCTCTCCGATTCTTGCCACTGTTTGCAATGGGAGGGCAGGGTGGGAGCAGAGCTAGGTTCCACCCCCTCCCATTGCAAATAGTGGTGAGGGTGGAGAGGGTACGGAGAGAGGGCGGAGAGGGGTGGGAGCTCAGTGCACTGCTCCCTGCCCATCCCGCCTCCTCCCCCTGCAGAGAGGGGCAGCGTATATGGCCGGGCGTGAAAAGCCAGCCAATATACGGATGTTTGAATAAGCCCTCATGTACAATTTATGGTTATTCATAAGGACAAATTTGTGCGAGCCCAGAGTAAGCCTGCACAATACGCACAGAATAGAATGCATTGATATCAATGGGTCCGTTCTCATTAACAATTTTTTTCCGCAGATTTCGTGCATATCCAAAAAAACTAGAACCTGCTCTATCTTTCTGTGTATTTGTGGAGCCAAGGGTCCCATTGAAGTTTATGGGAGGTGCGCAAGTGCACGCAAATGCGCTATACGCTGCACAATTCTGTGAAAAACAGAACACATCTACACATCATTTGACTGAATAGCCTTTAAAATCAGGGTGGGAGGTGGGGTGTTGTTTACACATATGAATAGGCCCTGCATGTGCAAAAAAGTACAGTGCAATGTGCCTATACGCCATCAAATCAACCTCATTCACTGCGCAAATATGTTGCACTGAGGCGAGCGTATTTGTGCATATGCTAGTCTGAAGAAGCCCTTACACTAGAAACTGGTGTAAATTATAGCAGAAACCGACCCTGCTTCCAGCTGGCGTAGAGTTCTTTTTAGGTGCATGGAGGGTCTAAGATGCTCCTTATGTGTGCACCTCTTCAAACATTAGGCGCAAGTTTTGTGTCTGCAGGAACAATATTAAAGGGGTTGTCCCGAGGCAAAAGTGACATTTTTTTTTCTGCCCAGTCCCCCTTCTAAATCAAACATTACAATGTACACGTGTAAAGAAGGTTTAAAGAAGGTTTCTACTCAACATTCTAGCGTTTCATCAACTTATAAAACTTCTTCCAAAGATGGCCGCCGGTCCTTTCCCAGGGATGCACCGCGGTTTTCTCCCATGGTGCACCGCGGGTCTTCTCCCATGGTGCACCGTGGGCTCTGTGCAGTCCATTGACGATTCCAGCCTCCTGATTGGCTGGAATCGGCACACGTGATGGGGCGGAGCTATGCGATGCCGCGTAGAAGGGGCGGAGCCAGAACGCCACTCGTACCCGGACCGACCAGAAGGAAGAAGACCCTTTTGCGCAAGCGCGTCTAATCGGGCGATTAGACGCTGAAATTAGACGGAGCCATGGAGACGGGGACGCTAGCAATGGAGTGGGTAAGTAAATAACTTCTGTATGGCTCATATTTAATGCACGATGTATATTACAAAGTGCATTAATATGGCCATACAGAAGTGTATAACCCCAGTTGCTTTCGCGAGACAACCCCTTTAAGATCGGCATTTGAAATGCCGGTCTTATTAAATCCCCTCCCATGTCTTCAGTGCACATCTCCTGATGTGTCTATGCTGATATGACATAGACTTTAATAGCCAAATAAATGTCAAAAGTGAGTTCCATTAGCATATGCTTGGGCTGGTGTACTTATAAGGATTCCACAGCTACTTTTGCATTAAAAGTGTAGTTCACAGCACTTTTCACATCAACTTTCTACACAACATAATGTATTTAGTGTGGTAGACACTGGGAGTCAATGGAAGACTTGTGTAGCTGTACAGGTATACAGATACTTAGGTCTAGGCATGCTGTACATGTGGTGGGACCATTTGAAACGATAAGGTCATATTCAGATAACACTTGAGAAACTCCGGCACAACTCACACTGGACCACATGCAGACACCCATCTCTGTGCTGACCCATATTCAAGATCCCATATACTGCATGTGCTATTTTCATCTGTGAATAGAACATGCAGTGATGGTTTTTTCACATGGACTTTCATACGGCCATATGAATTTATTAACAAATTATTGTTATACTTCCCTTAGAATAGGCATCAACATGTATAATTTAAAAAGCAAAAAATGAAATGTGCCTACAGGTATTTAATAACAAATATCTAATATGAGCAATATTGGTGCAACAGGTTGACAGTCTTCACATCAGTGGGCATTATTAGAAACCCCAGGCTGATTTAAAATGACTGAATATTTACTCGATGGTGCGGGATTGTACTGAATCAATATCATGACAAATTGCATAACCTACACAATAGAGGAAGAGTTAAGGATGGACACATTTTACCTCTGGCAAGAAAAGACCTCTTTAAAATAAGAATGAATTATGTAGCAGAAATGGAAGAACACAACATTTACCCATCAGTTTATTCCATGATAATGTGGTCGATTTGCTGATCCAAGAGAAAACAAGGTCATGTCTTGTAGCTGAAAACAGGGAGATTTATTCTTAAAATGTATTACGTTTATTGACAGGAATGTAACATTATGGATTCTAAAATTCCATAATGTTTCCATAGTTATTATTAATGGCAGTTGGTGTTGATAGGAAAGAGTTAAAGGGGTTTTACGACAATTTAGGGTAGGGAATAACTTGCAGATCGGTGGGGGTCACCCCACTGATCTTAATAACGGGGATCCCATGTCCCCTGTTCTTCTCACTGTGAGGTAACCGCACCCCTTGCATTGCGGAGGCGCTGAATGAAGCGCTAGTTGTGCCAGCACACTAGTGCTGCATTTCCTTTAACCCCTTAGTGACCAAGCCTGTTTGCGCCTTAATGACCAGGCCAAATTTTGCAAATCTGACATGTGTCACTTTAACATGGAAAAACACCAGAAAGGTTTTGCATAGCCAAGCGATTCTGACATTGTTTTTTCGCCACATGTTGTACTTCATTTAGGCGGAAAAAATTGACCAATAGAATTTGTGTTTATTTATTAAAAGCGCCAAAATAGGGAAAATTTTGAAAAAATCGTCATTTTTTCACATTTCCAACTGCAATATCTCAAAAATGTGCAAACATAATATAGAAATTTTTGCTAAGATATATATTTCCATCAGTTTACTTTATTTTGGGTGCACATTGGAAAAACTTTTGTTTTTTTTTAACCATTTAGGAGACGTACAAATTTAACATTACTTTTCAGCATTTTGAGGAACACTTTGTTTTCCTACACCAAGCCAAGATTGGAAAGGTTCATAGGAGTCAAAATGATAGATACCCCCACAAGTGACCCCATTTTAAAAACTACACCCCTTAACGTATTCACTGAGGGGTGCCATGAGTATTTTAACCCCACAGTTTTTTTTCAGGAGTCAATGCAATTTAGAAGAGAAAAACTAAAATTTCATATTTTTGCAAATATGTCATTTTAAAGACAGGACTTTTTTCTATAGTACACATGAAAATTAGGATTTGCACCCCAGAATGGATACCCCTGTTTGTCCCGTGCTCAGAAATATACCCATTGTGGCCCTAGTATTACGTCTGTATGCACAATGGGGCCCAAAATGAAAGGAGCAATTGGTGACTTTTCGAAAAGAAATTTTGCTTGAAGTAGATTTAGTCCCCATTGCCCACTCGTAGAGCATTTGAGTGACCAAAACGATGGAGAACCCCCACAAATGACACTATTTTGAAAACTAGACCCCTTAACGAATTTATCTAGGGGTACAATGTCTTTTTTGACTTCACGGTTTTTGAATGAATCTAAGCCAAGCAGAAGGAAAAAATTCCGATTTTCATTTTTTTGGTAATTTTGTCATTTTAAAAGCAGTTTTTGTTTGTACAGCACATATATGAATGAAGACTTGCACCCCAAAATGGATACCCCTGTTTGTCCTGTTTTCAGAAATATACCCATTGTGGCCCTAATCTTACGTCTGTATGCACAATGGGGCCCAAAATGAAAAGAGCAACCGGTGACTTTTGGAACAGAAATTTTGCTTGGAGGAGATTTAGGCCCTATTGTATGCTTGTAGAGCCATTGAGTGACCAAAACGATGGAAAACCCCCACAAGTGACCCCATTTTGAAAACTAGACCCCTTAACGAATTTATCTAGGGGTACGATGTCTTTCTTGACTTCACGGTTTTTGAATAAATCTAAGCCAAGCAGAAGGAAAAAATTTCGATTTTCATTTTTTTGGTAATTCTGTCATTTTAAAAGCAGTTTTTTTTGTACAGCACATATATGAATAAAGACTTGCACCCCAAAATGGATACCCCTGTTGGTCCTGTTTTCAGAAATATACCCATTGTGGCCCTAATCTTATGTCTGAATGCACAATGGGGCCAAAAATGAAAAGAGCAACCGGTGACTTTTGGAACAGAAATTTTGCTTGAAGGAGACTTAGGCCCTATTGTACACTTGTAGAGCCCTTGAGTGACCAAACCGATAGAGAACCCCCACAAGTGACCCCATTTTGAAAAGTAGACCCCTTAAAGAATTTATCTAGGGGTACAATGTCTTTTTTGACTTCACGGTTTTTGAATGAATCTAAGCCAAGCATAAGGAAAACAATTACGATTTTCATTTTTTGGGTAATTCTGTCATTTTAAAAGCGTTTTCTTTGTACAGCACATATATGAATAAAGACTTGCACCCTAAAATGGATACCCCTGTTTGTCCTGTTTTCAGAAATATACCCATTGTGGCCCTAATCTTATGTCTGAATGCACAATGGGGCCCAAAATGAAAAGAGCAACCGGTGACTTTTCGAACAGAAAATTTGCTTGAATGAGATTTAGGCCCTATTGTACACTTGTAGAGCCCTTGAGTGACCAAACCGATAGAGAACCCCCACAAGTGACCCCATTTTGAAAAGTAGACCCCTTAAAGAATTTATCTAGGGGTACAATGTCTTTTTTGACTTCACGGTTTTTGAATGAATCTAAGCCAAGCATAAGGAAAACAATTACGATTTTCATTTTTTGGGTAATTCTGTCATTTTAAAAGCGTTTTCTTTGTACAGCACATATATGAATAAAGACTTGCACCCTAAAATGGATACCCCTGTTTGTCCTGTTTTCAGAAATATACCCATTGTGGCCCTAATCTTATGTCTGAATGCACAATGGGGCCCAAAATGAAAAGAGCAACCGGTGACTTTTCGAACAGAAAATTTGCTTGAATGAGATTTAGGCCCTATTGTACACTTGTAGAGCCCTTGAGTGACCAAAACGATGGAGAACGCCCACAAGTGACCCCATTTTGAAAACTAGACCCCTTAACGAATTTATCTAGGGGTACAATGTCTTTTTTGACTTCATGGTTTTTGTATGAATCTAAGCCAAGCAGAAGAAAAAAATTACGATTTTCATTTTTTTGGTAATTCTGTCATTTTAAAAGCGAATTTTTTTTTGTACAGCACATATATGAATAAAGACCTGCACCCCAAAATGGATACCCCTGTTTGTCCTTTGCTCAGAAACATACCCATTGTAGCCCCAATTTTCTTAGAGGGCGCATGGCTAGGCCTATAGTGTATGGAGCACCCGTTTGATTTTAGGGCGCAACTGAATAATTTACAGGGCCCATTGCACACTAGTAGAGATAGTAAACTGCCAAAATAATAAAATGCCCCTCACTAGTGACCCAATTTTGACATCAAGACCCCTTAGTTAATTTATCTAGGGGTGTACTGGGCATTCTGACGCTACATTTTTATTTTTTAAAATAATTATAATGTGAGTGAAATATAAATGTGATTTCATTTTTTTCACCAAATTTGACACTTTTAGGACCGTTTTTTTTGTTTCAAGCAGGAAAAACTGGGGAGACGGACTAATAATAAAAGTAAAACTGATTCCCTAAAAAGACCCCCACCCCACCCACACACCCTTTTGGCGTTTTTTATATGTGAAATAAAATTAATAATGTAAAACTGTATGGTAAATTTCAAAGCAGGGGTAATTACAAAGGCCAGGGTGGGATGGGCACGTGGGACAATAAAAACGCGTATCTCTCCTCCTCCCTTGCTTAGTGCAGACGCGACACTTTTTTTGGGGGTATTTTTTGCTTGCAGTCTCGGGGATGGGATTCATAAAATGACGCTCCGTTAGCCTCCGCACCTCCTCCGATTGCAATGCGTCTTGGGGTGCGGTGGTCCCAAATAAAAGATTTTCTACGAGCTCCTCCTGAAATTGGAGGAAGCTCAGCGTGCCCCCAGACGATTTATAAATCACGTGAGCGTTATATGTAGCCATCTGTATAAGGTAGATGGCTACCTTCTTGTACCACGCTCGCGTTTTACGTTTTACAAGGTAGGGCTGTAGTGCCTGGTCTGACAGATCGACGCCCCCCATGAATTTATTATAATCTGTGACGCAGACCGGTTTAATTTTCTCCGCTGCAGCCCCCCTCTCCCTAACTGTAACGGAGGTGTCTGCGTGCACAGTGGACAGCATAAAGACGTCCTTTCTGTCACGCCATTTAACTGCCAGCAAGGGGTCATAGGCCAGTGCGTAAGACGCGCCTTTGTCGACACGCCTGGAAACAAGGGGCTGTGGGAATCCTACCCTATTTTTACGGATAGTTCCGCAGGCCCCTGTACCTGCGGCGTGTAACGCTTTAAAAAGGGGGACGCTCGTATAATAGTTGTCAGTATATACGTGGTACCCCTTATTTAAAAAAGGGCCCACGAGCTCCCACACAATTTTCCCGTTGATGCCAATGTCTTCAGGGCAGTTGGGGGGGTTTAATTGGCGATCCCTGCCCTCGTAAATAAAAAAGTCGCAAGTATAACCTGTGGCGCTCTCACAGATTTTGTACAGCTTGACGCCGTATCTTGCGCGCTTTGAGGGAATAAACTGGCGGAAAGATAAACGCCCTTTGAAACTCATCAGAGATTCATCCACCGCCAGATTTTTTTGGGGGGTATAAATGTTTTTAAAGGCGTCCCTTAATAGCGATATAAGGGGCCTTAATTTGCCCAGTCTATCGTATGCTGGGTCACTTCTTGGGGGGATTTGCGTATTATTCGCAAAATGAAGAAAACGCAGAATGTTTTCGTATCTGCGTCGGGGCATTATCGACGCAAATACGGGCGTCGCGTGAATGGCGCTCGTGGACCAATAGGACCGTATTGATGACTTTTTTACGAGTCCCATTAGTAAAATAAGTCCCAAAAATTTTTTTAGCTCAGGGACATCTACGGCGGTCCACATCACGGAATAAACCGACGTGGGGTGCGCGGTCATGTATTGTCCAGCGTATATATTTGTCTGCTGGACAATTAACTGCAGCACATCGTCAGTAATGAATAAATTAAAAAAATGATACGGGGTGAAATTTGCGACGTCCAGATTAACGCCTGGAGCCGCTAAAAATTCTGGGATGCGGGGCGCAAACAAACTTGCGGCACTCCACACAGTGGTGGGCGCCGCATAACTTGGCCCCGCTGCCCCAGCGACTTCCTCTACCTCCATAGCGCTGGAGGCAGAGTTGTCACTCTCAAAAAAAACCTCCTCCTCCTCCGACTCGCTGGTAGCATCGCTACCGGAGCTTGACGCAGTGAGCAGCGCGTACGCTTGCTCGGTGGTGTAGCGCCTACGCTCCATTTTATTAAAAAAAAATTTAATGGGGGTAAAAAAAAAAAAAATAGCCCCCAAAAAAGTGGACAGGGATAAAATAGGGTAATTGGGGTATAAGGGAAGGTGAAGGCGGGTAATAACGGGTTTTTTTTTTCTTTTTTTAACTCTCTATATGGCACACGATTTTTCTCAGCTATCTCTCTCCTGTCACAAATCACTCTCAGTGACAGGGGAGAGATACCAGGACTAACTGTGTGCCATATTTATTAAACAAAAGACATGGGTGGCTGTGATAGGTTTATCACAGCCACCCATGTCAGCAGGGACCAATTACTTTGGTCCCTGCAAGTAACTATGCCTAAGGCAACTTTTGCCTTAGGCTCTACTGCGCATGCGCAGTAGAGGGTAATGCCCTGTGCTTTGGGGGGGCTTTTGGGGACCTTGGGGGAGCATTTTCATCTCCCCCCATGGATCGGATCCATGAGGGGAGATGAAACTACAACTTTTTTCAACTGTTTTCAACTTTTTTTTGATCGCCGGTATCCGTTGGATACCGGCGATCGCGTGCTCGGGAACCGCACTCCGCGGTCCCCGGTGACATCTCCTGTCTCCCGGCTACTGAAGGTAGCCGGGAGACAAGGGATTTTAAAATTTCGCGCCGCTTCGGCGCTTCTGCGCATGCGCCGCCATTTCCCCCTCGGCGCGCATGCGCAGAAGCCCGTGGCGGCTCCAGATCACCGGAGACATCGTGGAGGATGGAGGTGAGTATTTTCAGCTGCCCTCATGGATCCGATCCATGATGGCAGCTGAAACATTTACTTTTTTTTAACTTTTTTTAACTTTTTCGCGATCGCCATTATCCATTGGATAATGGCGATCGCGGTACCGGGGACCGCTCACCGCAGTCCCCGCTGACATCTCCTGCCTCCCGGCTACCTACAGGAGCCGGGAGCCAGGAGATTTTAAATTTCCCGCGCCGCCGGGCCTTCTGCGCATGCGGCTGACGTAATGCCGCCTGGCGCGCATGCGCAGAAGGACGGCTGCGGGGCCCGGAGCATCAGGACAGCGGGGAGCCGTGCGATGGACCTCGGTAAGTAGTTTCAGCTGCTCCGATGGATCCGATCCATCAGAGCAGCTGAATATGTCACTTTTTTTGCAGTTTTGTTTACTTTTTTGCGATCGGCGCTATACATTGCATAGCGCCGATCGCAATGCCGGGGGGGGCTCCGAACAGCCCGGGATGACAGCTCCATGCTGTCAGCTACCTGCGGACACCGACAGCATGGAGCTGTCACGTCCACAGCCCGAGGGGCACTATTCTCTGCAGGAAGCATGTTTTTACGTCCTCAGAGAATAGAGCCCACTTCGGGAGGACGTAAAAACACTATGGGCTGGTCGTTAAGGGGTTAATGGGACTGCCAAGATACCCAAATGGCACCCACTGGGGTATTTCTGTCAGCCCCATTGAGATGAATGGAACACTGACCGTGTGGTGTGAAACCAGCGCTCCCTTCAGAGTGATGTCACTGTGGGGGGAGAAGTGAATCGTACAGTGACAGGAGAGCAGAACACAGGAGTCCCATTCTCAAGATCAGCAAGGGTCTCAACGGTGAGACCCCACAAATCAGCAAGTTACAACTAGAGATGAGTGAGCACCCAAATGCTCGGGTCCGTGTTATTTGAGTCGAGCTTTTCGTAAAATTCGAGAGCTCTACTCAAGTAACGAACCCCATTGACTACAATGGGAGACTCGAGCATTTTTGTATGTGGGACACCGGGTCCCGAGCTTTTTTTTTTCTAGGTTCCTCTCTCTCTCGCTCTCTTTCTATCTCTCTCTCTGCCCCCTGACTGCCAGACAAAAAATTTGCCATTGACGCGCGCTGCGTCGCGGCAGGGAGGGGCCAAAACAGGCACGTCACAGCGGGGAGGAGCCAAAAACTGGGTCGGGGTCGAACACGGCTTGATGCTCGTTCGAATAATGAGCACCATCGAGTACGCTAATACTCGAACGAGCATCAAGCTCGGCAGAGTACGTTCGCTCAACTCTAGTTACAACCTATCTTGTGGATAGAGGATAACTTGAAATTCGGGTACAACCCCCTTTAAACATTTTCAGCAAAAATATACTAAGTTAGTGTTATTAACAAGGTTGAGTCTTGATTCAGGGATCAGTGCGATTGCTTTTAGGGAATTGGTTTATTTCATTTAAGTGTTTTTTGTCTAAATCAGTATGTATAAAAGACTGAACTTGATTGATGTACATAGTTTTTGAATACACTAACCTTATAACTGTGTAATTGAGATGTCATCCGTCTTTGCAAAGAAACAAAATAATCAATACCAATCCCTTGTAACCTCAAGTAAAACTTAAGGCCCTTTTACACACAACGATTATCGCTCAAAATTTGCTCAAAAGCCATCTTTTGAGCAATAATCGTTGTTTTTAAATGCACTTTTCGTCCATCGCTGAGTCCAGCTCAGCTTAAAATCCATCATCCCTAACAAGAGGGACCGCATGCTGAGTTCTCGGTAGGCAACGCTGATAACATTCTTTCAGCTGCTGTGCCTCTGGAGAACAATAGCCATGTATTTAGAGAAAAGACCGCCCGCTGTTCTCTAAATACATGTAAATGAAGTTAGTTAGCTAGTAATGGACTGATTAGCCCATTAGTACCTATGCAAAATGACCGCTCACTGTCAGTTTCTGTCAAATTTTGAGCGATCATCTGTGTGTGTAAATGGGGCTTAAGACAAAGTTGCAGAACTGGCAAGCCTGAAGTCAACGTTACAATAGACGAATGAGGTATTAAACAGGTTATGTCAGTCAAGGTACTCCCTTGGAAAACTGGAGGCGAGGCTCAATATCAAGCTTATTTTACAGCAAGGCAATGGTTAACTGAAAAGGTGCACATTCTGTGATATATGGATGCCATATTCTATATTATAAGGAAACTAACTAACCACTTAATGTTAGAATGTACTATGTGTACACACCTGCTGAATATCATATGCAGTCTATGCAAGTATTAAGAGAGCTGTCTGGCTGCTTAAAATATATTTTTAAAAAGGCTCAGAATGGTGTGAAATAATAAAATAAGTCATACTTACTTCACCAATCTTCTTCCACTTCCTAGGTTCCCCACTCATCTCCACCTCCTGTTCCCTCTCAACACGGACATGTGACCACTGCAGCCAATCACTGGTATAGCGATGAGGCCAGTGATTGGCTGCAGCAGTCATGTGTTGTCAAATTGATGTCATCACTGCAGCTGGGTTGATGAAGCCAGCTGGGAGAACTGAAGTAGTGGCGCTAGATCTAATATGTAAGTAAGTATGGTTTCATTGTTTTATTCAATTTCCCAACACTGCCAGTTTTGAGCTAAAACAGGACAATATCTCATTCTGTAGCAGTGGGAAATCAAGAAATTTAGTTTCAATATACTGCCCTGATTAATTTTACTATCTATCTTTATAGGGGTCAGGGCTTGGTTTAAGAGCTTTATATTCCGATTCTGTTCACACAGCCTCAAAGTTAAATGAGAAATGTTTTGGCGATGGAGCTAATGTAACTCTATCAGGCTGTTCACATGGCCATATTTTTCACAGCCACTTTTTAAAAAAAACACAGCATGACCTATTTTTTGCGTTCTTGGCTCTGTATTGCTATTATTTTCTATAGAGCAAAAATGGATCAGTATTTGCCGAGTAGAAAATAAAATAACCGGAGGCAAATATTGATGAAAAACTGATGACATACAGATGTAATATCATCTGTAACACGTCCGTAATACAGATCTTTATAATGGACGTACTACAATACGCTCATGTGAAAGCGGCCTTACCCAAATATATGATATTTTATATCCAAAATGTTGAATTATCCAACACAGAAATAGAAGTTTTGAAAAAAAACTGAAGCAATTGAATAACTTGACTGTTCCTTAGGATAAACTGTTGATGGCCTCTAGAGGACTTACTGGAAGTACATAACCATGAAGTCTTTTTTAGAGGAGTTGTCTAGGGTTAGAAGATATGACTGATTTCTTCCAAACACAGTGCCACGCTTGTCCATAGGTTGTGTGTGGTATTGCAGCTCAGCTCCATTGAAGTGAATGGGAGTTGAGCTGCAATACTAGACACAATTCATGGATAAGGGTGCTGTAGTATTTGGAAGAAAGCAGCCATGGTTTTCTAACCCCTTTAAAGTTTGTCGTGTTGGAGTGTTAGACATCATTTTTCATATTATTATTATTATATGTTGCTGAATTGAATAACTCAAGTAAATTGATAGAAAGCAAGAATATAAAATGTACACAATAAAAATGTTTCTTCCAGTATTATCTGGATATAGATTATTTTAATCTTTTCATTTATCTATAAGAGACATATAGGCGTATAGAACTAAATGTCAAAAAATGGTATCATAGCCATAATTCTTTGTAGGGATTCATGACCTTTAGCTATGAGCAGCTGGTTTATGTCAGATCATTTAATCTTACTGATGAGTAATGGCTATAAATCATTTGTGAAGTATGATAAGCTCGAAGGGCTACAGTATATAACTAAATTCAGTAATCCATGTAGGAAATAACTGTTATTCAATAATAGCTCATACTTTTAGCCTCCATCATTTATGGTATGGATAATGTCAAACTATATTAAAGTCATATACAGAATATTTGGTTCTGGACATATCACTTTGGTTTATGAACTTTGAGAGAAAAGGAGAGGCTTTTACATAAATTGTGGATCTATAGCCCATATAGTGTCCTCTCATCATTGTACAAAGAGAATGGAAATACCAATAACAATGGCAATAAATCTTTTCATTGTCTGCCTGATGTCATGAATGTGTCCAGAAGCCTAAAAGAAATTATCTACCACATGGGTAAATTGTACTGAACTTCAGGCGTTATCACTGAAATGAAGGGCGTGAAGGAAACGTGACTCAACTACTAACTCATGCACTAATCCCAGTGCTTTTAGAATAGCAATGTGGGAAACATAGCAGTAATACAAAAGTCTATCAAACTGTTTCCAGCAGCAGTAGAGGGGAAAGGTTGCTGCTTTCAGGGGATTCATTTGCCTAGTCTTTATTATACTAATACGCCTATATGCAAAAATTGCCGCCTTATCAGTCCCATTCAATGATAATATTCTTTAAGAGGCATATTGCCGGTAGTAATCACTCAGCCTGCTATATAACCCTTTTCCTGTACAGTTGCCCTTCATTACTTATTGTGTCTTTATCTTTAACAATTAACCCAACTTGCTGCTCCAGTTATAACCCAGCTAGCAGGCTATCATGTCTATTTGCTCTTCCATGAGCAACACTTCAACTGTTACTACTGTAGTTTGCCTTTGTCCACAGTGTTTGCCTTTCCCTATATTACACTTTACTTTGCTTACTGACTATTCTTTTTGGTTGTCTAAAGGCCCTTTTAGACACGATTATCGCTCGAAATTCGCTCAAAAGCCATCAGTTAAGCGATAATCGTTGTGTCCATCTTGTGCCCGTCCTGCAGTTTTCGTTAAAGATTTCGTTCATCTTTCAGTTCGCTTAAAATCCATCGTTCGTCCATTTGCTTTTTGTTTGGTCAAATGACATCGTTCAGTCGTTCAGCGATTTTAGGGGAGTTTTCAATGCAAGCATTATACAACGAGAATACAACGACTGATAAGCCCGACATTTTCCGATGATTTAGGAAAAAAATGTCCATCCTTAAAAGCACAACCATGGCTCACTTTTATCGTTATAAGGAATTTCCAGTGATTATCTATGTTTCTAAAAGGGCATTAAGGTCCAATGCAAATGGCGTATTTCCATTGCAGAATCCGGAGCAGGTGTCTGCCTCTTTATTCTGCAGCAAGAACTGCCCATACCATGCTATGGAAAATCGCTTTTCCTTGTATTTTCTGCTTGTGGAGGGAAAATCGCAGCATGCTCTATTTCGGCGTGGATTGTGCGTGAACAGCTTCCATCGAAATCAATGGAAGCCTTTCGATCCACGGCCAGTCCGCAGCTGTCTCTGTGGGTGGACCGCAGAATCCGCGTCATCGCCTAGCAGCGTCATCTGTACCGTGCATGTGCGCCGGTGCACCGGCCGGCACATCTGCATTACTGATGAAGAACACTGCGGACAGGTACGCAGGGGTCACCGGCCAGGGACTGGGTCAGATTCCACTGCAGGATCCCACATGTGGAATCTGACACAGCTGTGTGCATTCGGCCTAATTAATACTGTCCATCCACTGCCTTCCAGATCTTTTTCTTGACTGTGACAAAATATTTATTTGTTATCAATGCCAATCCAAATGTTTCAAAAATATTGAATTCCAAATATATTGAATGTTTTCTTGTGATGCTTGTTTGGTTAAGATTAGAGATGAGCGAGCACCAAAATGCTCGGGTGCTCGTTACTCGGGACGAAATTATCGCGATGCTCGAGGGTTCGTTTCGAGTAACGAACCCCATTGAAGTCAATGGGCGACCCGAGCATTTTTGTATATCGCCGATGCTCGCTAAGGTTTTCATTTGTGAAAATCTGGGCAATTCAAGAAAGTGATGGGAACGACACAGCAACGGATAGGGCAGGCAAGGGGCTACATGTTGGGCTGCATCTCAAGTTCACAGGTCCCACTATTAAGCCACAATAGCGGCAAGAGTGCCCCCCCCCCCCCGCACTGTCAGCATAAAGATCGTTCTCCTCTGCCACAGCAGTAACAGCTGTGGCAGAGAAGAACGATGTTTGCCCATTGAATTTAATGGAGCCGGCAATACAGCAGGTTCCACTGAAAGCAATGGGCTGCCGGCGAGCGCGGGATGAATTGTCGGGAAGGGCTTAAATATAGAAGCCCTTCCCTGCAATTCATCCAGAAATAAGTAAAAATAAAAAAATATATACCGTATATACTGGCGTATAAGGCGACGGGGCATATAAGACGACCCCCCAACTGTCACCTTATACGCCAGGAATACAGCGGAGCAAAAAATAAAAATCATTACTCACTTCCCCCGGCGTTCTGCGGCGCTGCTGCAGGATGTCGCTCCCTCCTGGTCCCCGGCAGAGCATTGCTTTCTGGATGCAGGGCTTGAAATCCCCGCCTCCAGAAAACACACGTGCCTTCAGCCAATCACAGCCAATGACAATGATGTCATTGAATGGCTGTGATTGGCTGACGACGTGTGTTAGCTAATCACAGTAGCTTTCTGGAGGCGGGGATTTCAAGCCCTGCGTCCAGAAAGCAATGCTCTGCCAGGGACCAGGAGGGAGCGACAGGCTGCAGCAGCGCCGCAGAACGCCGGGGGAAGTGAGTAATGAATTTTATTTTTTGCTCCGCTGTATTCCCAGCGTATAAGGTGACAGTTGGGGGGTCGTCTTATACGCCCCGTCGCCTTATACGCCGGTATATACTTACCTTGTCCCAGCAGACGGAGTTCAGCGCGGCCGGCCTACAGTGGGTGTTAAGGGGGTGTGAGTCAGACCTGCCCCCTGATTGGCTCAGCGCTGAGTCTGACTCACACCCCCTTCACACCCACTGCTGGCCGCCGTGGCTGAACTCCGTCTGCCGGGACAAGGTAAGTATATATATATTTTTTTTTATTTTAACACATTTCTGGATGAATTGCAGGGAAGGGCTTATATATTTAAGCCCTTCCCGACAATTCATCCCACACACGTCGGCAGCCCATTGCTTTCAGTGGAACCTGCTGTATTGCTGGCTCCATTGAATTCAATGGGCAAACATCGTTCTTCTCTGCCACAGCTGTAACAGCTGTGGCAGAGGAGAATGATTTGTCTTCTATATGTTCTCAATGGGGTCGGCGCTGCTGCCGCCGGCCCCATTGAGCGCATATAGAGAAGAGAACTATGGCCTAAGAAGGACCGTTGGGGTTCTTGATGCCTAAAATCACTTCTAACGCTCTCCCTATAGCAGCTCCGGCATCAACAGCACTTTCCCTGAACTATGTCAGAATGCATCTGTGGCGAGCCGCGGGCGGGCAGATTTTAATACTCGGGTGACACCTAATCTCGCCAGCCACTCACTGAAGGGGGGTGGTATAGGGCTTGAACGTCGCAGGGGGAAGTTGTAATGCCTTCCCTGTCTTTCTATTGGCCAGAAAAGCGCGCTAACGTCTCAGAGATGAAAGCAAAAGTAACTCGAACATCGCGTGGTACTCGTCTCGAGTAACGAGCATCTCGAACACCCTAATACTTGAACGAGTATCAAGCTCGGACGAGTACGCTCGCTCATCTCTAGTTAGGATACATATGAAACTTTTTTTTTTCATTTAAAGAGGTTGTCTGACATTTTCAAAAGTGGTCAGAGAACAAATAAGTGTACAAAATAAAGAAAAAAACCTGTTCTTATCTTTTATATGGCCCAACCTCTCTGTTCTTAGCTGCTCTGATTCCAGAAGCCCCTGCAACGATGATGTCATGTCCATTGTTCAAGTGACTTCTGCAATCAATCAATCAATCAATCTCTAGCCTCAGTGGTTAAATGACCACTAAATAGTGATGAATCAAGCGAACTTTGCTAAAAGTTTGGTTCCCGGTGAACCCAAAACTCTGCAGGTAGCATTGTTGCCTTGCAGCACTGACCAAGGGCAATGTCTGGAATATGCATGCTCTGTCTGTGTGTTTTTTTCCCACACTCCAAAAACATAGCCCCCAAAGGAGACAAGAAATATCAGTTGATGTAAAGCACTGTGTAATATGCCTGTTCTATATAACTAACCCTTTCCAATCCACTGTCTGATGTCTAAAGACATTCTGATTGAAGGCTGTACAGCTCCAATGTCGGAAGACGTCCGTCTGGGTATTCTTACTGTAGATTACTGGCCGCTCTATTGTCAGGGGCCTCTCCAGCATGTCACATACTGCAGTACTGGCTCTAGCCAGCAGATGGCGCCATTGTATAATGGCAGAAAGAGAAAGCCCCCTAAGAAACCCTGAATCCAAAATTGGATAGCAAAGGGTTAATGGTGATTATTATGAAACACAGACAGAGCATACAAACTCCATGCAGATGTTGTCATATTTGAAACTAGGACCCAGACCTGCAAGGGAAGAGTGCTAACTGCTGAGCCACAGGAGAGCCACCACCATCTGGCCAGGATCATTATTTTAAGGGTATTGCTGAAGTTCCAGTTTGGTTTGAACCAGCCGAATTTAATTTTTCATCTCTGCCACTGAGGTCAGTGATTGACTTTGGTAGTCATGTGAGCAATGAAATGTACATGACCCCTCAAGGGGCTTCAGGGACTGGGGTAGCTGGGAATATAGTGATTACTCTATAGTGCTGGGACATTTAAAACGTATTGTTAGTTTCTGTATTTAAAAAATCTTAGAGCATGCTATTAACTATGTTTAAGTGAAGAAGAATCTTCACTACAGCCCTTCCAGGATATTTCACAGTTTTGCAATTCATTGTACCTAGAGTTTAATAATCAGAAGCAATTCGGATTGTCACTGGTAGAGAGAGAGATAATCAGTGGAGGGTAGCAAGATACAACTAAGGACAGAAAAGAAACAATGCCTTCTATTATGATTTTCAAAATGACCCTTAATAAGTACGTCTATAAGTACGACTGTATGATATCTGTCTGGGGTGATCAGCACTTCCGCTCCTGAAGAACTATCCCTTAGCAGGACAGAGAAACGCGTCGAGCATTTTTTACACGACCGACTGTACCGCACCAACACTTGTACATCAGTACCTATGATTATATAATAAAGATTGTGTGAACATCTTGATAATATCTGACAAGATCAGACTCGAAAATTCAAAAGTCATCCAAGATTGCTTCATTCTATATTCCAAATAGCGATACCCTAAAACTTCATACTCTTACTAAAACGTCTTATAAACATCTCAAAGTGAGAATATTCTATCTATCTAGCTGCCCTGTGCTCCTCAGGTGATTAGCTATTTCTCACGACCAACCTATCAGGGTCGGTTCTTTATAATTGAAATTTTTTTTTTTATTTCTTGTACTTGTTAGTCCTTTGTTTGTGAGTGTTCTATGTCAGCCCACTAATTTTAATAAATATTTAATAAAATTCATTAAGTTTTATATCTATATCTGTGAAGGGTCAAAATGACCCTTAAAGGGGTTGTCCCGCGCCGAAACGGGGTTTTTTTTTTTCAATAGCCCCCCCATTCGGCGCGAGACAAACCCGATGCATGTGTTGAAAAAAAAAAACGGATAGTACTTACCCGAATCCCCGCGCTCCGGTGACTTCTTACCTACCTTGCGAAGATGGCCGCCGGGATCTTCACCCTCGGTGGACCGCAGGTCTTCTGTGCGGTCCATTGCCGAATCCAGCCTCCTGATTGGCTGGAATCGGCACACGTGACGGGGCGGAGCTACGAGGAGCAGCTCTCCAGCACGAGCAGCCCCATTCAACACGGAGAAGACCGGACTGCGCAAGCGCGTCTAATCGGGCGATTAGACGCTGAAAATTAGACGGCACCATGGAGACGAGGACGCTAGCAACGGAACAGGTAAGTGAATAACTTCTGTATGGCTCATAATTAATGCACAATGTACATTACAAAGTGCATTAATATGGCCATACAGAAGTGTATACCCTAACTTTGTTTCGCGGGACAACCCCTTTAAGATTTCATTATACATGCAGAATGTATTGTCAACATACCTGCTGCCCTTCTTTTAAATGTTGCTACTGCAGTTCAACCCATTCTAGATCCCGTTTTTAGGCATGTAAACCTCTCCAAATTCTCATACAACCCTATGCATAGTGTGCTTTAGCAGTCTGTACATGGTCGCGATATACGCTAAATAGCCACGTAAAAATGCTCGTGTGAATGAGGCCTAAGGGTGCTATTACATGAGCGCCGCTAACACTTGCAATATAGCGCTAATTGCCAGGCTGCATCTGGAATCGCTGGTTTAGCCAAGCCATTAACTCTAAATACTAGTGCCCTTCGTCATACTAAAATGTCAATCATAAAATGAAAAGTTATTCTACTGTATAAACTAGAGATTTCCTTGTTTGCAATGCTAGATTACCACGGCAGTTCCGAGATGCTATTAAGTACACCAATACCCATTTATGTCTGAATAGTCACTTAATCAGTGTTGCATTGCTTCACATAGGGCAATAAAATGAATGAAATGAAATCATCTTTTTATTTTCAGATTATGTAAACTGGAGGAAAGAAATCAATACTGTGCCAGTGAGAATCAATGCTAATGGAATATTTCTTTTCCGTTCTGCATTTAAAATCCATTTTCAATATTAGTCTATTGTAATTACATTAAAATACTTAATATTCTGAATGTTATTAAAATAATGAAGTCAGACAGAGCTAATTACTTTATGAGCTACAAAGTGCATGAGAACCCGTTATAATGATGTCATTAGTCATGTAACTGTTAACACCAAAGGCTAGTAATATTTCTATCCTCCAGTATACACCAAAGCAACTGCTTGGTTTAGGAGCTATGCTTCAGGCTACTTTCACACGAGCATTTGTTCGTGGTGTTTAAACCGCAATAAAACGCCGTCCAAAAATCACGACCGTCTGAAGTATTGGTTTCCAATGCATCCGTTCAGATGGGCGATTTTCCAGTGCGTAAAATTGTCCGGCTGGGGAAGATAGCGCATACATCGCGCATTCTGGCAGGCCTTTTTTACACCCAACTGGAAAAGATACGTCTTGTCCTATCTTTTGCGGGAATATCCCGGGTGTTCCCATAGACTCCTATGGGAGCCTATGATAGCCGTCAGGAAAGGGAAGGGGGAGGGAGTTTAGCAGCGACTCACGTTGCTAAAGTCCCTCCCCTTGCCACCAGCTCCCATAGGCTGAGGAGGAAGAGGGAGGGAGTTTAGCGTGATTAGTTCTGCTAAGCTCCTGCCCCATCCCGCTCTCTCCTCTTTCTGACAGCCGGCAATTGGCGTAGAGGGGGAAGGAAGGGAGTTTAGCAGAGCGGACCTCTCTCCTTCCGGCTGACAGTATTTCGGGCTGCGATGTATATACGCCACACCCGGCCTTTTGAATGGGCGAGAACAAGGGAGCTGCAGCCGCGACTTGATCGCAGCTGCCTCTCATTCATGCAATTTTCGGCCATGATGCAGGTGGCCGAAAATTGCAGCACCCATGTGAAAGAGCCCTCAAGAATAGAATACAATATAATCTATATTATGATACATTTTGGCCATGTTCACATAGTCAGGATTCTGTCATTGACATTCCGCAGTTAATTTTACACTCCATTCAGATGCAGCAGAAAAATATTGTGCAGAATAATGAATTCAACGCAGATTTTAAAATCCACAGCATGTTCACTATTGAGACACATTCCACGTGGAAAAGACATGGACTACCCCATTAAATTACCATTGGGAAAATTTACTTGTGGAATTACATAGTAACAGTATGTAAGGCTGAATGAAGACAATGTACATCTAGTTCAGCCTATTTCCACCCTCTAGTTGATCCATAGGGAGGCAAAAACCCCAAGAGGCAGAAGCCAATTAGCCCATTAGGGGGAATATTCCTTGCCAACTCCATAATGGCAGTCAGAATAATCTCTGGATAAACTTTGATAGCTTCTACCTGACTGTAAGACCCGGAACTACAAACCCGCTGATCCCCTAATGTCTATATCCTGTAATATCCTTCCGCTCTGGAAAGACATCTAGTCCCCTCTTAAACTCCTCTATGGATTTTGCCATCACCACGTCCTCAGGCAGAGAGTTCCACAGTCTAACTGCTCTTACAATAAAGAACCCCCTCCTGTGTTACAGTCACGTCTAAGGCAGAAATCAGAGTTATTGTGAATTCTTTGAAAAAATCCAAGTTGGATTAACTTTAGGCAAATTGGAATTGTGTGAATATATCCGTACAGTTCATGGAATGATGTATTTGCTACTTGTGTTGACTGTCGGTGATTTTTAAGTAAATTCTCTAGGTAAAATTAAAATATCAGGTTTTGTTTTCCAATCAGCTGAGAGCTGTAGCTGAGCTTTGTACTTTTCCTGACAAGCTGAAGGCTGTATAGATGTGTCCAGTTCATCCTTACTTTTTCTAGAATTTAATTACAAGGGTTGTCCAGGAATTCAACAAAATGGCTACCACCATGCAGTCTATGATAAACTCGCCCTAGGACGGGTTGAATACATTTCTAGAGGGGAAAAGGGAAGAATGTGGGGCTACAGGTTGGGTGGTGAAGCCTAACTCCATACTCTTGGGTCCTGTTCGGCTGACAGGTATAAACAGTGTGTCATTAGGTCCTGTCCCCACCAATGGCTATTCCCCCCCCCCCCTGCCCCCTCTGGTCTAGGTGCATTCAATCCTCACCGGCTGTACAGATGGTGGCCACTTTATTGAATTCTTGGACAACCACTTTAAGGACTTTAATATTTCAATTTCTTATAAAACAAATTCAACGCAATATTGCAACATGCTAGCAAATCCATTGACAGGCTGCAACACACATCACAACCACTGGGTGGCCACACACAGACTCATATAGCATAGACATCTTATAAGATAGCAAAATCATGTTTTTTTCAAAGCTGGTCTGCTCATGCCATACGTCTTGAGATATGTTGAACCAAGAGAAAAAGTAAGCGAGGACATATTTGTAACTGGACTTTGTAATTGTCCTGACAGGAAAAGAGCTTTAGCTGGGCTCTGTAGTTCTCCCAACAGGCTCTGGGATGTTGCTGGTTTTCTAGCTTGTTATTGTTTGCCTCCATTGGAGGTACACCACTGACAGGTGGCCTTTTTTTGGGGGGGGGGGGGGCCCTGGCCTATTACCCAGTTTACATCACCCTCCCCTGAACCAGACAAAAAGGATAACAGGAACTTTAACCCACAGGATACATCTATATTTTAGACAGCAAGCCAGCTTATTCACATGTTCAAGTAAGACTTCATTGCTGATGTGATGACCTATTCACCCATTTCATCCAACTAACCTACTATTTATTATAGGCATTCTTCATGCTTTTTTCTGACTCATCTAAATAACCGTATTGCTCAACCATGGCCTGCCATACGTTAACTTATTTCCTGTAAGTAGAACACACTAGTTAAGTTTTTGAACTGCTCAATGCTCCATCTTGCCTATCTTGCAAATGCACTTCATAATTGTCAACCCATTTGCAATCTTCTTGCAAATAAGATTGTTTTTTTTATCACTCACTGCACCAACCTTCAGACCATGAAAAATGCATATATGTTCTATATAGATGTAGTCTTATTTAGAGATGAGCGAGCACCAAAATGCTCGGGTGCTCGTTACTCGAGTCGAACTTTCAGTGATGCTCGAGAGTTCGTTTCGAGTAACGAACCCCATTGAAGTCAATGGGTGACTCGAGCATTTTTGTATATCGCCGATGCTCGCTAAGGTTTTCATTTGTGAAAATCTGCAAAACACAAGAAAGTGATAGAAACGACACAGAAACGAATAGGGCAGGCGAGGAGCTACATTTTGGGCTGTATCTCAAGTTCCCAGGTCCCACTATTAAGCCACAATAGCGGCAAGAGTGAGACCCCCCCCCCTGTGGCAGAGAAGAACGATGTTAGCCCATTGAGGAGAGCTGCCCCTGAGCCAATCAGAGGCAGCCCTCACTCACCCATTCATGAATTCATGAATGGGTGTGAGTGAGGGCTGGCCTCTGATTGGTCAGGCTGTGACCAATCAGAGGCATCTTATTCAGCAGGCGGGGATTTTAAATCCCCGGCTGCTGAATACTACTCACAGCTGTTCAGAGCAGTTCAGGAGAACTGCAGCCTGCCGCGCTGAACTCCGTCTGCCGGCACCAGGTGAGTATATATATATTTTTTATTTTTACACATTTCTGGATGAATTGCAGGGAAGGGCTTATATATTTAAGTCCTTCCCGACAATTCATCCCGCGTACGCAGGCAGCCCATTGCTTTCAATGGAGTCGGCTGTATTGCCAGCTCCATTGAATTCAATGGTCAGTGCTCGTTTAATCGAGACGAGTATCGCGTGGTGCTCGTCTCGAGTAACGAGCATCTCGAGCACCCTAATACTCGAACGAGCATCAAGCTCGGACGAGTATGCTCGCTCATCTCTAGTCTTATTGCATTAATGACAAGATGAGATTTAGAAAAGCTGTCCTCATGCACATCACACATTTGATCTAGTTATGCTCTCTGTTATGCATTATGCTCTTCTATTCCTCTGTAACAGATTGTATCTTTTTCTGTCTCGATGTCACACTGTAAAATGTAACATGGTAATCAGTGGAGGCATAGGCAGAATAGAAGACACACAATATCCTTCCAGCACTCTGTTGTTACCAGCTCTGGGCATAGCTAAAAGCTCTGCCTAGAAGTCTTTCTTCTTCACAGGATGTTAGGGGAATTAAGAGTGGGATTTCATGAGTAAATTTCAAGTGATTACTTGAGACATCCTTTCATTTCCGCTTAGTTCCATTAAAATAATTTACCTTATCAGTTTTACCCATAAAAACAAGTGCCATGCCAAAACACTATTGACTTTACTAGAGGGGGCTTATGCAGGAGTGTAATTACTAACTTATACAGGTGACACGTTCATTTCCCATCTGGAGCTGTGCTGTTATGAAATCTTCCATCTTGGCCCGTGGCACTTTATATAGCAATTACTGCAGTCAAATTCGACAATAATGCTTTATGCAAATGAGCATGCCCTAATTATTTTGGAAAAACTGACCGATTTTAATCTGAGTATAGGTCCACGGTGCATGCATAAATTGTGTGTGTCAGTTTTTTAGTTCTATGTGTCATTTATATTATCTGTTCTTTCCTCACATACAAAAAAAGTAACAGATCTCATCCATACACACTCAGATTTATTTTCACACATCCATTGATTGGAGTGACTAACTATCCTCTGAGATGTCGGACCAGAATAAGGCCTCATGTCCACAGGCGTATCAGTAAAATGCTGTCGGTCTTTCCGCCACGTTTTACGCAACAGGTCTTCCAGCCAAATGTCAAAGACCACGTGTAGCTGTGAGTGTACTGCACATGCCCGCATATCACAAACATGCTTTTTTCTTTTTTTTATGAAAACACCGCCCATACACAATGTATTATGGACAGTGTATCAGACACAGCCTATACAAATGTATCAGGCTCACACTGAGTGGTACACAGAGAAATAGAGCAGGCTGCGATCTATTTCTTGTGCGTATCTACACACACGTGCATTGATCAATGAAAGTCCATTGACTTTCATTGACTCCATTCTCTACATATCATGTGACCGCTCACAGCACGTCTAATACACAGCGAGAACACGCCTGTGGACATGAGCCCTAAGACATGTTTCAAAACTCACATCTGCATAGTCCTGTTGACTATAGTGGGTCAATGTGCTATTTATGTGTTGTCAATTGCAAGCACGAACAACACACAAATGTGAAAATCGCCAGAGCGAGTAAAAAGTAATATATCACATTTTACATTTCAAAATAAGATAAAGTTAATCTACTTTTTTGGGTATCCTAAGCTTTTCAATAGCTGTGGAATAGGACATGTGCTATTATCCAGGGGTACTTGCATGCAGAAATGTATCATTATTCCTATATTGGAAGTCTGCACACAAGCCATTCTACAGAGAGAAGTATTTTAGAGCACTTCCCAGCTGTACAAGAGGGAAAAGCACAGTTCAATTCATATTAAATCTTGCAAGCGCTGTATTTTCTGTAACTTTGAATCTATGTGAGTGGCCATATACCCCTGTTTTATGTGAATAGTAATAATAATTACAGTCACTGGTAAATATTTCTAAAATCATATTTACCAACATGTTATATATTGTTTATTTTAATTTATCGGTATACTTTATATCATCATATTACTAGTAAACTACAGTTTCATAAACAGTCTGAGGAAAATGAGGTTTAAAAATGGCAGCTAATTAGTAATCAAGATGAAAATTAGTGCTAGTGTGAAGTTGACAGTTCTCATTTCAGCTTCCCACAAGGCTGTCATGAGGAGTATGATAAGCATGTTAATTATTCAGACAAAGCATATTGAATATTAATTGCGCTGCATTAGTATAAATAAAGTAATAACGGAAGTTATTTAAAAAAAACACGATTTACTTACAAATCCCTTCATATCAAAATTTAAGGAGAATTCCAGAGTATTTGATAATATAAATTATGGAGAAAGATAGAAAAAAATATTTTAAAGGCAGGTGGAATGGTGGCACTAGATATTGGTTGAACGTGCCCTAAATCTAGATACCGTTTATCATTCAGGTGCTCTTAGCAAGTGATCACAAGAGCTGCTTCAGCATAAAATCTTGCATGTTTAATAATATCAAAACAAGCAGCAATGTGCAAATACAGCAAAAGTGGGGAGAATATCAGATACTTGTGACACAAGAGAAGTACTTTTAGAAACTATTACTTTATATCAAGGGAATATAATAATAATAATGGCAGATTATTCCACCAGTTTGTTATCAATGGGGTCCTGGCAGTCAGAAAGAGATTTTCGCTGTGTCCTTTTCTCAGCTTTTGCCCTGTTCAATACTAGTCCCGCAGTGCAGCTCTCTTGAAGTGAACAGGGCATAGCCAGTAGCTAATCCCAGGGTCAGTTGGGTCCAGATAGTCTGACCCTCACCAATACCAAGGAGATTACATATCCTGGCAACATCAAGCATCTGCAGAAGCAAATACGATTTTAAGGTGTATAAAAAGAGAAATAAACCCCTTTGATGCCAATGTGGTATTACCCAATTTAAATTCCTATAAGACCCTACCTCTAATATGGGGGTTAGAGGTGATCTTATTAATGAAGGTGAATCTATGTATGGTCAATACACAAGACTGACATTATTTATTCTTCCCAATGGCTGTACAAAGGACCAGAGGTCATTCCTTACAGGTCAAGGAAAGGTGTTTTTTTACCTTACTATTAGGCAAACTATGGAATGTCCTCCCAGAAGTGGTAGTAATGACTGATTCTATGACAGCATTCAGAAAATGTTAGACACTTATCTAATAACAAATGACATTAAGGATTGTCAGTAATTTAGCATTAAGTTATTATAATTGATCCAAGAAGGTTGAGCTTGAAAGATGTGTTTCTTTTTATATTACTATATGTAATTCAACAGAAACACTGATTCTAGGGGAGACTGAATCTGTAATATGGTGCTGGATGAAGAGAATCTTTCTGATGGCAACAAAAAATTGGCATATATTAGAGTAAAAATAAGAGTTGGGAGGAGGTAAACTTGTTACTACTTTTTCTCTTTAAAAAAAAAGAAGAGATATTTGTTTGCTTTGATCCAATGTTGTATGTAATGAGAGAAAATATAAGAAGGGGTTAAACAGAGAAACAAAAAGGCCAAAAATCTGGTGCTATATGGAGTACCTGTGGAACTGAACTATGGAACTCCGTATTCATTCTCCTACATGTAGATCTCGAGTGTGCATTAAGCCCTAGATCTGTGCTGTAAAGCAACATTCGTGGCACAATGACACCTCAAAAACCAGTGTGATGGGCACACCGGAGGAACACATTCAGAAGTCAATGACTTCTATGAGTTGAAAAGAATTGCACAATCTACAACCTTATTACTAGTGTTACTCATCTTGATTGGCTGGGTGATAAAATTGGCTGATTTTTGTAAAATTGAATTGGGTTAGTCTAAAACAGTTTTTGAAGAAAATCATGGGAAAATTGAATTTCCAATAAAGCCTAATGCAGAGGTTAGCATGCAGCCAACCAGCAGCCAGGGCTCCTTGTTAATGTCACCAAATGTGTCCTCATCTTGCATAATGAGCAGAAGTTTCATTGGATGCCTGCATCACATGATCTAGCCATATATAACATATGCACAGTATATCCAGCAGCCATTTCAAAGTTGAGCACAGGACAGAGAAGCTGCATCAGATTTATACACTTATATAACACGTGGTCAGTGGTTAATGGGGACAAATATTCTACAGAGGATATATTGCTGCTGGTGGGAAAACTTGTATACTGGGGTTATATTGGAAGAAGCAACATCACATTTGTATGCCTATATGGCCCACTGGTCTGTTAATAGGGACAATAGACCCGTACACCACTGGACACTATTTTGCACACATTTTTGGGAGGAGCACAGTGTTCCTAGATGTGTTGCTGCATCCCCATGCAATTTTGGGAGCTTTGGCTGCATTGGGGACCTTCTGGAGGGCAAGTAGGTTAGCCTAATTTTTATTTCTGTTGACTTTAACGGGAGTCAAAATCGACTGTCCCGATTCACAACGATTTTCGTGAAATCAGACCAAAACTGGCACAAACCGATTATTCCACTAATAGCTCACCCCTACTTATTACTTGTCAATTGCCTCATCTGTTAGAGCTTCTGGATATTATATAAAGCAAGCTTCTCAGCTCAGAACCCCTCTTCATTTGCCAGTGTAAAGAGCCACCATCAACAAAACAGACTGTCTTGTTGCAACAACACCTTTTGGAAAACTGCCGCATTACACTTCTGTCGAAATCAACTGCTAGACCTATTTGACTTTACGTTTTCATGAATAAATGAGTGTTAATTGGACTAGAACTAGAGATGAGCGAGCATACTCGTCCGAGCTTGATGCTCGTTCGAGTATTAGGGTGCTCGAGATGCTCGTTACTCGAGACGAGCACCACGCGGTGCTCGTCTCGATTAAATGAGCACTGACCATTGAATTCAATGGAGCCGGCAATACAGCCGGCTCCATTGAAAGCAATGGGCTGCCGGTAAGCACGGGATGAATTTTCGGGAAGGGCTTAAAAATATAAGCCCTTACCTGAAAATCATCCTAAAATGTGTAAAAAGTAAAAAAAAATATATACTCACCTAGTCCCGGCAGAACGATGTTAGGCCATTGAATTCAATGGAGCCAGCAATACAGCCGGCTCCATTGAAAGCAATGGGCTGCCGGCGATCGCACAATGAATTTTCGGGAAGGGCTTAAATATATAAGCCCTTCCCTGCAATTCATCCAGAAGTGTGTAAAAAAAAAATATATATATATATTCTCACCTGGTCCCGGCAGACAGAGTTCAGCCGCGGCCAGCTGGCAATTCTCCTGAACTGCTCTCTGTAGTATTCAGCAGCAGGGGATTTTAAATCCCCGCCTGCTGAATGAGCTGCCTCTGATTGGTCACAGTCTGACCAATTAGAGGCAGATCTCACTCACACCCATTCATGAATTCATGAATGGGTGAGTGAATGCTGCCTCTGATTGGCTCAGCGCAGCTCTCAGCTGAATGACAGCAGTTCAGCACCACAGTGCAGGGGACAGCAGGAGAAGACGCGGCTGTGCCCCGGCAGCTGAAGGGAGGTGAGTATCTATTTTTTTTGTTTTTTAAATCACTTTTAATTCATTTCCAGGGCATGGCTTATATGTAAAGCCCTTCCCTGAAAAAGAATTCAGGTGTGCCAGCGGACCATTGTCTTCAATGGAGTCGCTGACAGCAGCAGCGGCTCCATTGAAGAGAATGCCTGCATTTTTATTCTTTTTTACATTAAAATCTTTCTTTTTCAGGTAAGGGCTTATATTTTTAAGCCCTTCCCGAAAATTCATCCCGCACTCGCCGGAAGCCCATTGCTTTCAATAGAGCCGGCTGTATTGCCGTCTCCATTGAATTCAATGGGCTAACATCGTTCTTCTCTGCCACAGCTGTTACAGCTGTGGCAGAGGAGAACGATCTTAATGCTGACATAATTTTTTTTTTTATTTTTACACATTTTAGGATGATTTTCAGGTAAGGGCTTATATTTTTAAGCCCTTCCCAAAAATTCATCCCGCGCTCGCTGGCAGCCCATTGCTTTCAATGGAGCCGGCTGTATTGCTGGCTCCATTGAATTCAATGCGCTAACATCGTTCTTCTCTGCCACAGCTGTTACAGCTGTGGTAGAGGAGAACGATCTTTATGCTGACAGTGGGGGGGGGGGGGTCTCACTCTTGCCACTATTGTGGCTAAATAGTGAGACCTCAGAGCCCGAAATGCAGCCCTGCATGTTGCTCCTCGCCTGCCCTATCCATTTCTGTGTTTTTTACATGACCTTGGTGATTTGCTAAGATTTTCACAAATGAAAACCTTAGCGGAGCACCAGTCATATACAAAAATGCTCCAGACGCCCATTGACTTCAATGGGGTTCGTTACTCGAAATGAACTCTCGAGCATCACTGAAAGTTCGACTCGAGTAACGAGCACTCGAGCATTTTGGTGCTCGCTCATCTCTAACTAGAACTATGCCAAACCCAACGTCTGAATAAGTAAGAAATGTGGTCTTATAAGAGATATTTCATTAAATGTAAAATGAACCTCAGCTATCATATGAATATATATATGAGAGGATTTTGGTAGAACATTTGAGCCCTTCAGAAAACTGACTTTTAGTAAAGTTTCTTAGCTTACGTTTTAGTTTTATCCACAGTAATAATGTGCAGCTGTTCTACAATCTTTTTCATGAAGCATTTCAAAATGAAACAGAAATCCCTTTCATGGTCGCTCCATTTTTTACTTGTCATCTTCTACAGTACTGTCTAACACTTTCGTGTAGTCACAAGAAACACAATTCTTGTTATAAGCTAACTGACATCTGCTGCAAATGAAAAGCTGGTATCCCACGGTTTATGATACCAATTAATTTTGGCTTGTAAATCAAATAAATAAAGCACACAGGTTGTTCACAGAAGCTCTATGTATGTAGGAGTCATAGTTCATAAAATGACACTAACGGGGAGTCGGGGAAATGATCGACTCTCGCACTTATCTAACCGGTTAGGTGGCCTACATGGAGAATGTACAACCCAGTTTAGAGCAAGGAAGAACTAATTGGTTTAAAATGTGTAAGTGGAACTGGACTGGGGTCGGCTTGTCTGCTATTTGTCTTCTTATTCTTTTAATAGTATCTGAAATAAAGACTTCGAAATTCACCTATAACCCTTACAGTAGTTAGACAGTTCCTGGTCTTTAGAGAAAAATTATCAACATTCAACTCATTATCACTATGAGTAGGGTTACAATGAAAGGTAATACCTACATAGTACCAGATGTTGTTAAAAGGGTTTTCTGGCCAATTTCTATTGATGACCTATCCTCGGTATAGGCTATCACTAGTTGATTGGCTGGGGTACGCCACTTGGAACCCCAGACGATCAGCTGTTCAGGTGACTGTGCAGCAGGTATGCAGAGCAGAAGTAGATCACTCCAACCCTTGTGTAGTGGCTGGTGCCAGAAATTGGGAGCTGCACCTGCAATTACTATACATGGATCAGAGTGATCTGCTTCCACTTTATACACTGTGTTATGGGTGGTCATCAATAGAAATTGCTTGGAAAACACCTTTAACATAAGTAATTAATAACACTATCAAAATATATAACTTATTAGTAGGTAATTCAGCCCAAACTGCATTCTATTTCTATTGCTATATTGAGTTATCTTTGTGTAACCCTTACAACACTTACAAGTTATGAAATTGAACACATGAGAGTTTGTTATATTGTTTCATGTATTAAGGAGGATTAATCTCTTGTTACAACACAGAAAGATTTACCAACCCCACCGATTTTACAAATTTTGCATGTAACATTAAATATATATATATATATATATATATATATATATATATATACATATCACACACAATCTTTGTAAAAAAATCTAGCACCTAGAAGGAGTTGTCGTTTTGCTGCAATACTCGGCATGCAGTTACATCTCAGGTGGATATGCAAATGATTAATAATAATCTTTATTTATATAGCACCAATATATTCTGCAACGCTTACAAGACGGGAGAATAAAAACAAACCATGGTTACATGAAGTAATCAGTTGATGGAGACAATAGGCGTGAGGGTCCTGCTCCAATGAGCTTACATACCACAAATAATGGGGTGATACAGAAGGAAAAGGTCTGTGCATGGTATGGTGAGGTGGAGAGTGTGGGATGTCATACTCATAGATAATGGTCAGGTTGAGCGGTATAGTGGCTGAATCGGTATGACTGCAGGTGCCGGTTGTTTATGGCTAGCAGGGATTGCAGTCGGTAGGACAAGGAGAATGTTATCAGGAGGAGTAAAGAAGGGTTTGGTTTAGGAGATGTGGTATGCCTCACTTAAGGGGTGCGTTTTTAGAGCACGCCTGAAATTTGTGTGTCACGGATTGCCAGGATAGTTTGGGGCAGTGCGTTCCAGAGGACTGGTGCTGCTCTAGAGAAGTCTTGGAGGTGGGAATAAGAGGTTCGAATTAAATGAGCACTTAATCTGATTTTGTTAGCGAAGCAGAAGGCACAGGCTGGGTGGTGGATTGAGATGAGGGAAACAATGTAGGGCGGCCTGGTGCTGAAAAGGGCTTTGTGGATGAGGGTGGTGAGTTTAAACTGAATTCTGTATTTGACAGGTAGCCAGTGCAGTGACTGCCACAGGGCAGAGGTGTCGGAGTAGCGGTTGGTCAAAAAGATGGGCCTGGCTGCATTCAGGGTGGATTGGAGAGGGAAGAATCTGGTGTGGGGAAGGCTAATCAGCAGGGAGTTGCAATAATTTAGTCGAGAGTAGATGAGGGCAACACTAAGCATTTTTAATGTGTCCACGGTGGGAAAAGGGCAAATTCTTGCAATGTTCTTGAGGTGCAGGTGACATGTTCAGACCAGAGATTGGATGCAGGGAGTAAAGGAAAGATTGGAGTCAAATACAATCCTAAGGCAGCGGGCATGCTGCCTGGGAGTTATGGTCGTGCCACACACTGAGATGGAGTTGTCAGGGTGAGGTCAGTTAGCAGGGGGGCGGAAACACAAGTAGGTCAGTTTTTGAGAGGTTCAGTTTTAGGTAGAGAGAGGTAATGGTGTTAGAGACAGATGTACATATCCCCCGCTGCTACCATGTTTCCCAGAAAATAAGACACTGTCTTATATTAATTTTTGCCCCATAAGAGGCACAGTGCCTTTTTTTGGGGGGGGGGGGAAGGGGGGTTATAATACTTAGCAGCCGGCGTTTGGGTCCCTCACGCTGGTCTCCATTGCTACGGTACTCAGGAGAGCATTACAGCCTGCAGCGCTGCATCCCAGCATGAGGGACCCGAACACCGTCTGCTAGGTGAGTATTGCTTTTTTTTTCATGTAGTCTAGCTAGGGATTATTTTCGAGGGAAGGCTTATATTTCCACCCTCCCTTTACCCCCCCCCTCTGAAAATCGGAGTAGGTCTTATTATTGGGGAAACACAGTAGTAGCAGCAGGATAGCGAGGGTGAGCAGATGGTTAGGGGATTTATTAGGGCAATTGTTATATTTCTCTGTGACTTTAGGGGAATTGAGGAGTCTTAGGAAAGTGAAGAGTGCGTGTGAGCTGTGCATGGGTGTAGAAAGGAGAGAGAGGCTGATATGGATAGAATGCATCAGAGGTGGAAGTTGGAGGTAGGTTTAAAAGAAAACAGTAAAGATAACAATAGAGACTACAGCCGTAGTGATGGTCAGGAAGTGCAAGGTTTTTAGTAAATTTATGTGACATACCTGTCTCTTGCCATGTTAATCTGCCATGTTTAACTGCAAAAAAGTACACTTGATCCCGGTAACACTTCATCCAGGGAACACATGCGTGTCAGTGAATGAAAACTACTTTTAAAACCAAGCAACAGGCAACAGCTGGGAGGGACTAGTTTAATTAGGTTCAACAGGCAACTAGCCAGTGACCCACCCAGAGCTTTTAGGGTTCACTTACATAAGCAACACCTCCACTCTAAAACTGGACATGGAGGTGGAAGTTGATGCTATATGGGGGAGGGTGCACCAAATATGCATAAGATATGAGCAATATTCAATCTAGGCAAGAAACACGTTTCATAGACATAACAGTGGAAGTATGCAAAAAGATAGCAATGGTGCACATTAGGCAGAGGTGAGGAGCACAGTGTTTCGGCAATGCAGTTAGAGCAAGAGACACGTATCACAGACATAACAGTGGAAATATGCAAAAAGGTTCTAATCGACACAAGAAAACAAAATGAGTATGAAGCCAAACAATTACTTTACTAAAGACATACATGTAACAAAAGACACAAACAACACAAGGAGACTATATTAAAACTGTGGATCAGGGATTAAAGTGCATAGTAAGTCTCAGTATTAATGACTATAGATGACTCTGTGCAAGTCCCAGAGACTCTGATTAGTTAATCACATTCATATATTCCAAGAACAAAGCGTTTATCAATGATAATAGATTTGTAAATGATTCGAGTTGTGGTATGATTAGATGAACAGTATTATCACTTGAGGCCCTAAAAGTGGTTCCCCCCTTGCCCTATAAAAAGGCTCTCAGAGTCTACTGGTGTGTAGTGACATCTTTTTGCGCTTGTGTTGAGCTTGTTGACCACTAGACACCTCTACGATGCAATCAAAGAGATTTTGTACAATTAACACAGTTTGAGAGGGGGCACATTATTTGAATGCAAGAAGCTGGATGATCATATCCACAAATTGCACTCAAGGCATACCCTCGACTCACCACCAGTAGGGAAGATCATCTGATAAGCCTGAACAGCTCCAACTGTTTCGCTGTCCACCACCCAGAGACAGGTTGCACCATTATTACAGGCCCCTCTGTCTGTCAGAAGCATTTTCAGGCACTTGGCTGAAGGACATTTGGTCTCACGGTGACCATTACTTGTACTGCCCTTGACATTCACCCATCATTGCTTCTGTTTGCAGTGGTGTCATGAATGATGAAATTTGACTGCTGTGGAGTAGAACCAGGTTGCCTTCAGCGGTGAATACAGGTTTAGTTTTGTCGCCGAAGATGGCTGTGTTCATGTCTGAAGATCGGCCCCCACTGCTGTCGTGATGGTGTGGGGGAGCTTTAATGTTCAGGACATCCTGCAGCCATGTGCATTGCCTCTCATGGCAGGACTTCCAAGAGCCATTTTCCAGCAAGATAATGCTCGGCCGCACACACAAGGGTTTCACAGGAATGTCCCCACAACATTATCACACTTCCATGGCTGCCTGGTCGACAGATTTATCACCAATAGAACATGTATGGGACCATCTGGTATACCAACTTGACAACCTACGAGTATTCACAATATAAAGGCTTAGTTATGACAAATATGGACCGATATGCTGCAGAATACCATATCATACCTGTATCCCTCCATGCCCGGCCATATCAGATATAAGAGACCTAGGGGGATGTGCCTTAATCCTGCCTTTGCTATGGAGTGGTAAGCTGCCCCCACTGCTAACATGATGATCTGGGGGGGGCCATCGCATAAGACAGTACGTCACCCAAGCTTGAAAAAGACCTTTTTCACTGGTCGAAACGTCGCTGCTGCTTGTGCTTTTTATGGAGGAATACAGTTTTTTTCTACTTTATCTTTTGCATCTTCCATTGCTGCTATACTCTCTGCTATTTTGGGAAACCATTGGTGGCATGAGGGACAATGACAGCTCAGTGATAGGTTCAGGGCATCCTGCAGCCACATGTTTTGCCTCTCATGGAAGGGCTTCCAAAAGGCATTTTCCAGCAGATTAATGATCAGTTGTGCATGAGTTTGCATGATGTAGAGGCTCAGTTACAGAAAATGTGAAGCGATATGCTGTAAAATTCCATACGGAACCTGTATGCCTCTATGCCCACCTGTATCACATCTTAGATCCAAGCTAGAGGCGGCCCAACAGGGTACTAGAGCTTCCCTTCAAATTTTCAGTTTTCCGCAATAAATTATCTTTTTGCGCTGATATTGTAATCACTTACTTATATCAACATTACAATCACACATAGATTCATAAGGCATGTCCATATAAACCACAATATTGCATATCTACAAACAGGACACACACAACTATATGACTAAATATTGTATTAATTCAATGAAACTTAAAAGCCGGACACAGTACATGAAAGTAGATCAAACATAACCAAGGGATAAGGTGCATGTGCATCATAATCCACATGAGCGATTCACATACTGATTGTGGGCGTATCGGCATATGAATGGTTTATATCTTTATTTGGGGATTATGATGCACATGTGCTTTATTCCTTGATTATGTGTAAGTAATTATGAATTCTGCTGAGCTTGCCTATGTGTATTTGATATTGATATGTTCTATTTTCGTCTACTGTGTCCAGATTTTAAGTTTCATTGAATTAATAAAATATTTAGTTATATAGTTGTGTGTGTCCTCTTTGTAGGTATGTGAAATCTTTACATATAAACAGTAATACATGTATAACCTTATATCCATAGCTATACTGGAAATGAATGAGAAGTAGAAAGAAAAGTAACTTACAGTAGATTTGGGGTCATTCAATGCCAAGCCATAACAAAAAAAATAAAATTTTCAACCCAACCATCTCAGATTCTCATGAGAAGTGGTAAAACAGTAGAGGTCATAAAGTAACCTACAGATGTAAAGTTTTAGCCCTCAGTGATACATGGTATTCATACAACTAGGTTACAAACAGGGGTGTAGCTAAAGGCTCATGCCCGGGTGCAAATTTTATCTTGGGGCCCCCGCAACTTATCTTAACCCCTTAACACAGAGGCATAACTTGAAGCCCCTGGGCCCCAATGCAAAACCTGTAACAGGGCCCCCAACTATAATGCTTTATTCATAGTACTGGGCTCCCAATATGGAGAAGAGAGGCCCTATGGGCCACCTAAGGCTCCTGGGCCCGGGTGCAACCGCATCCCTTATAGTTACCCCAGTGGTTACAAATAGGAGAAAACATTTGAAATGTATGCTTTCCAGGTCAATAAAGAAGTTCATAACTTTGCTTCTAACTATGGTAGAAGTATCTTGGGTTCGTTTTAAAGACTTTGGAGTACACTTTCCATAAAAAATGTTTTTTAATAAAATATTACATTCTTCATTTCAAGGTCACATGACGTAAACATTTTTTTTTTAGGAATAGAATATGTAATACAGGTAAAAGCAATCTCACCTGTGTGCAAGTTTCATTTTGAGATGGCTTTGGGAACAGGAGTAATAATAACATTTTAAAAGCATCTCATCCCAGTTCTAAAACAATGAGTAAAATGTATGTAAACTATTTTTCAGATGGATGTGCAGCCCAATATAAAAACAGGTAAAACTCTTCAAACTTGCTATGTCACAATGCTGATTTGGGGATTCCAGCTGAGTGGCACTTCTTTGCCACATCTCCTGGTAAGAATACATGCTATGACTTGATGGAGCTGTGAAGAGGCTAGCAGCTAGAGCAAGTTTACAATGCAGTTATACTGAATCTGAGGCTGTTTGACTGGGTAAAATACAATTTCAAGATTATAAGCTTTGTATATGTGTGTGAAGAAGAAATAATGGAGAATGAGAATTTGCTACACAGATGACATGAAGGAGTCAGATGAGTACTTGAAACTGAAACATTTCATACGTTCATACCTAGAACAAGGAATAGCATAATAATAAAGAGGTTTTCTCCATAGACAACTAGTGAAGTGCAGCAAACAAATTCCTTATATGAAACATAGTCTTTGGCAGATACATAAGGTTTTGTGACTTGCTTGTATAATAATACTTGGTGGTTAAGTTCTGTCATGAATGTGAATGCAACATTACAGAAGGTTTTGATCAGATTTCTAACATTACAGGGGTCTATCCCCATTATATTATCATATATTTTATCATATTGAGAGAATACGTTACCACTAAGGTTAATCCACGTACTGCAACTGGGTGAACCTACATGCTAACTGTTAGCCACCCAAACCACAGAAGAAGCACTGCTGAGAAGAAGGAGCTGACTTGTAAATTTTCCTCAAAATTGTATATAGCATTATATATTTAATTCTTGAATAAGGTAATTTCCTAAACAAATGCTAAGGCATTTCAAAATGTAACTTGCAGAATTGCACTTACTTGTATTACATACTTTATTCCCAAAACAATTGAACTTAAACTTTTTCAGATATTCAAGGTCAGAGTGAACATTATGTGACCTTGAAATTAAAAATGTAATATTGTGTTCTAAAACATTTTTTATGAAAAAATATGCTGCTTTAGTTTCAAATGGAGCCCAAGATGAAAGTTCTACCATAATTAGAAGCAATTTTTTTTATTGGCCTGGTAAGCAGAAATTTCACATTTTCTCATGTTTGCAACCATGCTGTATGAATACGGTACATCATTGAGGGATAAAATGTTATATCTGTAAGTTACTTTATGGTCTCTACCCTCCTACCAAATTTCATTAAAATCGGAGATGGATTGAGAGCTGTGATGATTTGGCAGGGAATGGTCCTTTCAGCTTTGTGATCTTATTTTCTTATGGGATTTTAATTTAATGTATTTACAAATGTAGTTATGCTAGATTAGCAACCAAATGTGTCACAAGATATATGTGTCAGGGTGTCCAGTGTTGTTACTTTGAATACCAAGGACAAGAGTTCTGCTCTGCAAATAGAAAAAGGTCATAGCGTATATCAAGAACACGCTACTATGAATTTCCTTGGCAGACGTACAGGTTGTTTGAGGACTTCTGGCAGCATCAGTCTTTAACTACTATAATTAATTATATGGAAAATAGCTCTTATGCCGTGAATTCATTCCTTTTGTTACGCCTAATAGTTCGGTTTGCAGTATACACATTTTTGTAGATATATCTTGTTCAGTATGAGCAGAATTGTATTTAGTCAAATATACTAAAGGGGAAAAGTATCAAATAGGTACAGTCCCATCAGTTAAGGTCTCATGTCCACGGGGACAGATCCACAGCGGGTCACCTGCACGCGTGATCTGCGCCCCATAGGGATGCATTGGACACCCGCAGATAATTAAATACCTGTGGATGTTATTTTCCCTTGAGGCGCGGATTGCATGTGCGCGAAAACACCTGCAGCATGCTCCATTTTAGTGCCGGTCTCCCGCGGGGATGGCTCCCGCAGGCTTCTATTGAAGCCTATGGAAGCCGTCCGGATCTGCGGCACACCCGCAGCTGAATTCCTGCTCTCCGGTGCGAGAGCGCATGGTGCATGCGCGCAGCACACTGCCGGCGTGCCGAGCACATCCGCCGGGCCGAAGAAAGAAGATCCTGCCATGACGGAGGGCAGATCCGCAGCGTCCGGACAGGTAAGTAATTATTTTTAGGCCTTATGTCCGTGGAAAGGGGAGACCCACTGCGGGATTCTGCATGAAGAATCCGCGGCGGGCCTGATTTTCCCAGTGGACATGAGGCCTAAGGCCCATTTACACAGGACAAATGTCAGGCAAACGATGCTTGACATTCGTCCCTGTATCCCCGCGCTCCCGTGCTTCTGCACAGGAGCTAGCAAGGCTGTCACGCTTACGGAGTGGCCAGCAGGGGGTGGGGCGGTGCAGGAGATTTCTCTCCTCTTGCTCTCCCGCCCATCTCCATTGAGATAACACAGCGGCCGTTCCCTACTTAATGGCCGCTGTTTAAACTGCACGGGTCCGTCCCACTATCTGGCGCCTGGAGATAAAATCTGGACCTCATTAGCTAACTAGTCTTTTATATCACGGAAGGAGTGTGTTATGTGCGCATGTGAACTTGCCCTGCGTGTGCGTAAAACGTATAGTACTATGCACCCATACCCACGCAGATCTAGCTCATCAAACCTTGTTCACAGTGCAAATACTTTTCCCTGAAGCATGTTGGATGACGGATACGTTCGTCTGAAGCGACCCTAAGTCTGTAGTAGGTTTGTTAGATCCCATATTGCATTTGTTAGCTTCAATAACATTGATTTATTTTTTAGACTACAGTAACTAAGTTTTTTCTTCCCTGTTAACCCCACATACAAACCCTTAAGTGAACGTGACACTGCTGCAATCTATTTTTGCTTCTTCCCACACAACTCTCATCTTGCTGAACTTTATGGACATACATCTTTTTAACTATACGATGTCATGACATTTAGAGAATAAAGGGAGCCGGGTGTAAATGCCTAGTATAAAATACACATGACATTTTACTCAGTATTATCCTAGGGCTCGTCTTATTTTGGCACCTATGACTCAGTGGAAAGCTGCTCAATGCTGCTAGCAGTTCAGACCTTTCAAGTCAACAGTGCAGGTCCTTCAATCCAGGGTTCATCAAGTGACTAATTATAATATATTCTCAAAGGGCATAATGGATGTGGTCACAGGGGGTATGACTGTAAGATGAGGAGTAGCTGGGCCCATGCTGCTGCACAGACACTGCAGTTCACTCGCCACTGTCTTCTATTAGTGTAATAACTGATCTTTAGTGGCAGTGTATATTTATCATCAGTAGTGTATATCACTCCCCTATGCACCCTCTGACATCTGTCCTCTCAGATCGAAGTACTGATTGTACCCTGCCCTCCTGCCAACTCTGTGAGCCGTCCCTCTTCAATGATCTTCAAGTTTGCTGATTGAACTAAATAATGTAAAAAAAAAAATTTTGAGTAAGCTGCATAATATAAAGTTAGAAAGTTATTTAACCCCTTCAATGCACGAGTAGTTCAATGAACAAACGTATATATACTGTACCAGTGATTATTAGGAAATTATAGTACCAGTGTTTCTGGTGGTGCAATGCACATCACACACAGCACTGCTACATTTAGTGTTTATCCCATACAACAGGGATCAGAAGCAGCACAGCACTGGAGATGAAGTACCTGTGATGACGTCACTGCCATGCTCTGCCCCTGATCATATGAGGGTGACATCATCAAAGATCCTTCATCGCCAGTGAGGGAGTTACATGCATGAATAGTCCGAGTTAAAAAAATATGCAGTGTGTCTTATTTTTGTTCGATTCTCAGGCAATAATAGTACATGTCCATGTGCTGTCTGATACAGGCACATGGATTGTTAAAAGTTGCAACCAAGTTTCTTGGGAGCAACTTTTTATCAGTCTGTGTGCATTTAGCCTTACAGCATGTTGTAGATTAATCAATACTGGTGAATCTGGCATAGGCTAAAAACAGTGCCATGTGGGACCTGACAGTGTAGCTTTCCAATACATTTCAAAGTAGAAAGGTGCCAGAAAATGTTCACAATACACTCATGTGTCTCAGAACATGTGGACAAAGGGCTTACTAAATAGGCCAATAAAGGCCAGGCTCACACGAGCGGGTCATATTCGGGAGGCCGGCATCAGATTCCGGTTGTGAGACCGGCTGGTGACGCAGCATACAATAAGTAACTGTATTGCATATGACTGAGGAGGCACGCAGGCAGTCATGTGCAGTACAGTTTTTTTCTTTTGTAATTCCGGCGCCATCGCTAAGTGATAATGCGAGTCGCACACCTCCATTGACATCAGTGGAGGCTGTCTGCGCAGAATCCGCATTGAAATAGAGCATGCTATGGTTTTTCTTCTGCTCGCGGAATACGCAATTCGTACCTGTAAGTGTGTACAAAAATTCAAAAATGCATGCCCTGCAATGCACACGTTTTACCGCAGGTCGTCAAACACGGAATACGCAATTCAAATCCGGTAGTATGAGACCGGCCTAACACAAAAATTCCATTATTACGTGTCTATTTAAGACAACAACTGTAAATATTTTGATACATTTGCCCAGAGCCTGAAAACACAATTCTTAAATACAAAAACAATATACACAGAGAAACACACAGAGTGGGACTTAGGCCTCCTTCCCACGAACGGATTTACGCCGTGTAAATTTGCGGCAAAAATCCGCTGCGTTGCCCCCTGCTATTAGGTTCTATTGAACCTAATAGCTCAATGCTCACGATGCGGAATTCCACCGCGGAATTTCGCACCGTGAAATCTCCCGTCCTCACCCGCAGCATGCTCTATTTGCCGCGGGTGTACGCGCTGACGGCTTCCATTGCAGTCAATGGAAGCCGTCCGTTCACGCTATCTCCCGCTGTAACACAGCGGAAGATAGCGTGAAAACGCTTTCCCGCCTACCGCCGCCGCGTCATATGACGCGGCCGGCGCGTCACGTGACACGGCCGGCCGCGTCATGTGACGCGGTGGGCGTGTCTCATGACGCGACGGCGGTGGGCGGGGAAGCGTCTTCACGCTATCTTCCGCTGGTAAGTATGGGGTCTCTGGGGGGCGCCGTGACGGGCTTCACTGCGGAATATTCCGCTGCGGAGCCCGTCACGCTCGTGTGAAGCCGGCCTTAGATGGGTGCTTCTAAAATCTGTGGACATGGCCTACTAAAAGCCAATATCCTATCTACACAAAACTGAATATATAATGGAAATATAATTCTCCTCCATACAAAACCTAATATAAGAGGCGTCCTATGGATCAATATTTCATACTAAAACAAGATGGGGACCTTTCACACAAAATTGACTTTTTCCGCAACAAGAAGTAGAATTTTCAGCTGCAGAAATCTGCACAATAATCCGCATGTCTAAAAGCAGATTTTGATGCAGAATTGCCAGCAGAATTAAGCCATTTTCAATTCTGTATCAAAATCCACCCATTAGACATGCGGATTTTGGTGCAGAAGTCTCCCCCCGATGGCACATTACACTGCTGGTTCTGTCCCATATGAAATTTCCCTAATATGACCTCTTTACTGTACAGTACATATGACATTCGACTGATGCATAAAACAAATAGAAGAATCACATGCAACCTAATGGCCAATTTCCTAAATATCGTTTGATATGATTGATTCACAAAAGAGAGTTCTGACAACTGATAACAGAGAATATTTTATCGCTAATGCTGTATTACGGAGTGAAGTCTAGTGGCGTTTGCAATCCATTCTGAAGTTTTGTTGTCACTGAGTTCTTCTTGATAGTTCACAACATAAAACACAGCCCTAAAATCCACTGGTGATAATAAAATATTAATATTAGCAACAATAAAATATAAATCACTAAAGTCAATGTCAGCTAAACAAAAATCCTTTAAAATTCTCTTGTGAGCAGTGTAGTTCTCTAATACAGTGCTTTCATTTAAACCCCGTATGATGTGTGCATATACATGCTTACTGTTGGTCTCCCTTGGGTTTTGCAGCCTTTTATATCTTTGCATGAACTTATATTTATAGTGGCTGAATATACATGTATCAACCGTAACTTTAAAACCACTGACAGATGAAGTGAAAAACATGTCACTCTCGAAATTTATGTGTAGGAAGCAGGAAAAACAGAGAAAACAGGGTCAGAGCATCTCCAAAAAAGTAGGTTTTGTGGCTAGTATCTACCAAAAATGGTCCAAGTAAAGCAAAACTGTGAAATGATAACAGGGTTTTGACACTTAACACAACAAAAATCATTGAAAAAGTCAAGTTAAAGTTTGATAACTGAAGAGGGTTAGCCAATTGCCGGAGCCATTGTGAGCATACGCCATTGCTGTGGGCATCATCCCTTCTGGACAGCTGGTGTGAGGAAGAGAGGGTCATATGGAGACTGTGAACAGTGCGGTTCCAAAACAGTTGAGTGGGCTGAGAAATGTTTAGATTGTAATTGGGGCTAAGGGCTGCAAGTGTGACACGGGGGCATAAACGTAGACCTTCAACAAAGCATCAGAAACTGGGTACAGTTTTAAGTACCTAAAGGTACTTTACTGAGACATCATCCTGGAGACCACTATACTGTGTAACACGGTAACTGCCTTTCCGCCTAGATAGGATCATCATTGTATTACATTGAACTTTATCTACACTAAGTAGAGGTGAGTACTAGGCCCTATTCTTTTTAATATATTTATTAATGACCAAGTGGAAGGATTGCATAGTAAAATATCAATATTTGTGGAAGATACAAAGCTATGTAAAGTAACACAAGAGAAAACAGAAGTAGATTGCAAGAGGATCTGGATACATTGGGGACTTGGGCAGAAAAGTGGCAAATGAGGGGTAACACTGATAAGTGTAAGGTTCTACACATGGACAGAGGAAATACATGTTACCATTACACACTAAGGCCTCGGTCACACGGGCGATTTTCCGTGCGACCTGCGCCTGCGCATGCGATCTGCGATCTTAGAGAACCATTGCTTTGCAATGGTATCAGACACATGAGCGCTTTTTATGCGCTCATCCGATAAATTATACAACAGAAATCGCAGATCGCACATATCTGAGATCTGCGATTCCTGTTCTCTTCTCTATATGCGCTCAATGGGGACGGCGGCAGCAGCGCCGACCTCATTGAGAACATATAGAAGACAAATCATTCTTCTCTGCCACAGCTGTAACAGCTGTGGCAGAGAAGAATGATGTTTGCCCATTGAATTCAATGGAGCCGGCAATACAGCGGCTCCATTGAAAGCAATGGGCTGCCAGCGATCGCACGATGAATTTTCGGAAAGGGCTTAAAAATATAAGCCCTTCCCTGAAATTCATCCAGAAATGTGTAAAAACAAAAAAAATATATACTCACCTTGTCCTGGCAGACGGAGTTCAGCCGCGGCCGGCTGGCAGTTCTCCTGAACTGCTCTGAGTAGTATTCAGCAGCCGGGGATTCAGAATCTCCGCCTGCTGAATGAGCTGCCTCTGATTGGTCACGGCCTCACCAATCAGAGGCAGCTCTCACTTACCCATTCATGAATTCATGAATGGGTGAGTGAGTTCTGCCTCTGATTGGCTCAGCGCAGGGACCAATCAGGGGCAGCTCTCAGCCTAAATGGGAAACCACTGGGTAACACTGATATGGAAAGGGCTTGGGGATTTTAGGTAACTGTAAGCTCAACTGGAACAACCAGTGTCAGGCAGCTGCTGCCAAGGCAAATAAGATCATGGGGTGCATCAAAAGAGGTCATCGGGCACATGAGGAGAACATTATTCTTCCACTTTACAAGTCACTGGTCAGACCACACATGGAATATTGTGTACAGTCTTTGGCACCGGTACTCAAGAAGGACATATGAGAGCTTAATTGGGTTCAAAGGTTGGCAACTAAAGTAATAAATGGAATGGGCGGACTACAATACCCAGAGAGGTTATGAAAATTGGAGTTGTTTAGTTTAGAAAAAAGATGGCTGAGAGGAGACCTAACATCTATGTATAAATATATTAGGGGACAATATAGAGATTGGATGATTTAGTAAATCCTACACTGAGCAGGGGTTTAGACCAGATGACCCTGGAGGTCCCTTCCAACTCTACCATTCTATGATTCTATGAGATCTCTCCTCCAATCTATTTGTACCTAGAACTGTGACTGTAACAAGGGGACATCCTCTACATCTAGAGGAAAGAAGGTTTTTACACCAACACAGAAGGGGGTTCTTTACTGTAAGAGCAGTGCGACTATGGAACTCTCTGCCCAAGGATGTGGTTATGGTGAACTCAATAAAAGAGTGCAAGAGGGGCCTGGATGTATTTCTTAAACATTACAATAGTATATGTTGGAATTACTAATTACTTCAGAAGGGTCGGGGACATAGGCGTAGCGTCAGGGGGTGCTGGGGTCGCCATGGCGACCCGGCCCGTGAGCTCAGGGGGCCCCGGAGCCGCCCTCCGACATACCCCCATGCACATTCAGTGCATTAATGGCTGACCGTTCTTTCCCCCGCATGATGCGGCAGTCAGAACAGCCAGCCTGAGAGGAAAAGCAGGGAGGTACTTACATGGGCCGGCAGGGGAGGAGGGAGGAGGTCACATGGGCCGGCAGGGGAGGAAGTCAGGCAGGGCACAGGGATCATGTGCTGCCCCCCCTGCTTCCTGCTGAACGGGGAAGCTTCTGAGTTTATCTCTCCTGCTGCTGCTGTCACATGGAGGAGAAGTGGACCGAGCCCTGGGGTAAGTGTGTATCTGTGTGTGTGTGTGTGTGTATATCTGTGTGTGTGTATATCTCTGTGTGTGTGTGTATATATATATATATATCTCTGTGTGTGTATATATATATATCTCTGTGTGTGTGTATATATATATATCTGTGTGTGTGTATATATCTGTGTGTGTGTGTGTGTGTATATATATATATCTGTGTGTGTGTGTATATATCTGTGTGTGTGTGTGTGTATATATATCTGTGTGTGTATATCTCTGTGTGTGTGTGTGTATATATATATCTGTGTGTGTGTGTATATATATATATCTGTGTGTGTGTGTATATATATATATATCTGTGTGTGTGTGTATATATCTGTGTGTGTGTGTATATATATATATCTGTGTGTGTATATATCTGTGTGTGTGTGTGTGTATATATATCTGTGTGTGTATATCTGTGTGTGTGTGTGTATATCTGTGTGTGTGTGTGTGTGTCTCTCTCCCCCTCTCCCTCTCCCTGGATTTACTGTATTTATTTGCACCCTTTACACGCAATTAAAAAACGCATCAAAACCGCATGCTGTTATTAATAGTGCCTGCAGCTCCTTCAGGGTGACTACCCACTACATTTTTTTTCATGGCGAAATTCGCAGCGTTTTTTTTTCTGCAGGGGTCTATTGGACTTGTAATGCTAAAATAGCGATCGCGCAAAATCGCAATTTACCGCGAAATCGCGGTTTTGCGCGATCGTGATTTTAACATTACAAGTCCCATAGACCCCTGCAGAAAAAAAAACGCTGTGAATTTCGTCGTGAAAAAAACCTCTAGTGGGCAGTCACCCTAATACCGTACGCGGTCTTTAAATACTGCATGCAGGTTTTTATGTGTCTTAATTGTGGTTCTAAAGTGCAGCATAAACATGACCCCCCTGAGGCCGCTCTCACACGTGTTCAGAAAACGCAGCTTGAAATCGTGGCATTTTTACCGGAATTTCGAGCAGCGTTTTTGAACACAGGTTACAGCGTCTGACAGCACTCTTTAATGCACCCCATCATTGTGATGGGTGATGAGATGTGTTAAAAACCACAAAAATGCAGGAACAGAACAGACAGCTCTCGAAAATCACAGTGTTAGAAACACCGTGTTCGAGCACAAATTTGAGTAACTTCATTAAAATCTCTGGGAGTGTTGTACCGCGGTTAGTACGGCACTCGGGGCGCTGTGCTAATAGCAGTAAAAAGCGGTGTGTGTGAGAGCGGCCTGCAGGGCTACAAACAAATCTTTATGTAGTGCAGGAAATGCATCATGTTTGGAAAGATTACGCCAGGGACAGATCATGTATGCAGCACGATCTAGGTATGGGTACGGGGGCGTGTGGGGTGGAGGCCCGGGGTGGGGGGGGGCCCCGAGCTGAACTTTTGCACCCGGGCCCCTGAGCCTTTAGGTACGCCCCTGGTCGGGGATCTGGGGATTATTCTGATTGCCAGATTGGAGTCAGGAAGGAATTTTTTTCCCTAAATGAGGGAAATTGGCTTCTACCTGTTTGTTTTAAAAGTTAGCAAGAAAGTTGTCCCCCTGTCTCTAGTGTCTTTCTCTTTGTGAATTTTGAAAAAAATGGGTCACTGCCCTGCCTACCTGGACCTTACCCAGAGGCAGATATTGTTAATGTGACTCTAAAGCCTTACTTATTTCTTCCAATACAGTTGTAGGTGTGAAGAATATGATGTAAGGCACAGTTTCAGAAATATAGCTTCTATGAATACACTGATAAATCTGCCACAATGAGTGCAGAAAACCAAATGAACACATAAGAGGAAGTTAAAGTGTATGTCCAATTATAAACTTTTCCTTACTAATCAATTGGTCTTGTCAGGCTGAATAACTTTCTCTAATACTTTAATTACCTTTAATGCGTAGTTTCTTTTATTCTCTCCTTGATGTAGCCCATAAGACCAATAATCTGCACAATTCTAATTATTCACTGAGTGCTCGTTGTCAAGGGCTTTCCGTATCTAGCCCTGTGAGATGCTGGAGACAATTTCCATATAACTAGCAGTTTGAGGGGCATCTTCTCCCTAATCACTTTGATTGGCGATATACAGTGAGAGCAGCGTGTTCTGTATTCCTGGTACTACGAGGGAGTAGGTACCATAGAGAGAGCACACAGCGTTCACAGAACAGTCTACATAGAGAGAGAGAAAGCAAGAATGCAATCTTCATGGAAAGGAACTATTAGTTTAGTACCTGGAATGCTGCTACAATCTATTTAATGTATCCCTAAGGAAACCTGAAGACTCTAAAGACTACTGAAGACTCTTCAGTACTATCACTACTTTCCTATTTAGGTTCCCTTAGGGATACATTAGATAGATTGTAGTTACATTCAAGCTACTGAACTAACAGTTCCTTTCCATGAAGACGGCAAAATCTCTCTGTCTTTGCCTGGCCACTTGGGAAATATAGGAACTGAACACTGCAATTAGTTCCCTTAGTAAATGTAATACATTCAGCTCCATGATACAGATTTCTGATATGTAGCCGTAAATGAAGAGAGAACACCGCAAATAAGAAATACAAGGTGGGTAACAATTTCATTATTTTTTCCATGGGAGATGGTATGGGATGTGTTATATTTTGTGCTGTGCACAGGGGCATAACTATAGTGGTTGTAAAGGTGGCAGTCACGCCTTTGGTCTTGCGCCGGAGGAAGGGGACAAAGGACCCTCCACCACATAAGTAGACTTGAAGATGGCACACACCAGGTGGGGGCCTTTTTACAGTTTTCATATTGGAGGCCAAGTTAGACCTTTGGCTGTGTAGTAGAAGGTACATTTAAGCAACAGTTTCATAGAATGCATGAATTCACAACCGGCATCAATAGGACAATCCTTTTTATAATCACTTTTAGAACTGTCTAGGTAGGTGTGAAGTTTCTTAAACACTTTTAGGCACACACCAAATACTCCATTTTCTTTTAAAATTTGTGTTTAAAATCTGACGCAGTTAGCTTATAAAATCTATAATGATTCATATATATTATTTGCATGTCTTACCATTATCATTCCCTTGCCTGATTTCCTCCGCTGTCCGGTCAATAAGGACATATAGGGACCATACTACGCATGTAATGGCAATTATGTGAAAACTTACAGAACAGACTATTTTTCTCCTTTCACTTTTGGTCATCTGCAGTTTTTCCCACTGAAATGAGAATGGAAAAAAAAAGTTAATATTGTCGAGAACTATAAAGAGAAAATCTTGCCAGGATATTTTATTAAAGGCCCTTTTATACGGAACAATTAGCGTTCAAAAACGCGTTCAAACTAGTGAAAGTGAACAATAATCATTCAGTCTGTAAACGTACGTCCTGTGGTGTTAATGGGTTAAATCATATGGTCAATATAGTTCTAATATCTCTTTATGATGATTGGGTTAATATGAATGAATACAATTTTGGGACTAATTCTGTAATGTAATGGGTTACCAGCCATGCCGTCAACTCTGGCAAAAGATAAGCATCGTATGAGTGATCTCTTGTTAAATATAGTTGAAAATATGGAGAAAAGTGAACCAGTAACCGATAAGTATTTTCCTTACTATTTACCGGAATTTTAGTATTATCAAGTTGAGCTATATACTGTACATCAGTGTGCTATTCGCCCAAATAAGAGACCATTGCAAGGGAAATAATTAGCGTGTGATGGGCAGTGTCACTTGTTAACTCTCTTAGGAGCAACATGTCACAGTGTTCTGTATCAGAGCATCAGGAAACGACAAGCTGCATCTGTGAATCTCTATATGTTTGGATGTCAGATCAACACATTAGCTGAGTTGTGATGATGCAAAAAGACATAGCACATCAAGATCAAACTGCCATCCCCAAAGCCTGGCTAATCCAGAAGGCAGCAGAAAGCAGCATGTCACACTCATCCCGGCACTGCAGTGAGAACTAGACAGGTCCCTGGATCTAAACACTGTTACTGTTTTATGATGCTGGTAATCCTTTAAATGGCCACAGCCTGTCTTACCCAATCTATCTGGGGCAGCAGTCCATACTTTTAACAGTAAAATTAGACTGTGTCAGAACTAGAGATCGGGAGGGGGGTTGTCTCTCCTTGAGGAGAGCACCCAGAAGGTAAGTGAGGAGCTTATAAGGCCGTGCATGCTCCTCTCATCACAATCACCCACAAAGCTCTCGATAGCGCCGCACCACTGTACATAGCTTCCCTCCTATCCATACATCACCCAACCCGCACATTCCAATCCGCTAACACACTCAGACGAAACACTCCTCTAATACGAACCTCACACACTCACCTCAAGGACTTCTCTAGAGCAGCATCGGTCCTCTGGAAGCCTCTACCCCACAACATCCAGACAATCCCCAAAGCACAGAACTTCAGACGTGCCTTAAAGATGCACCTCTTCAAAGAAACATACCAAACCTCCTGATCTAGTCCCCCATCCCTACAATATGCCCCCTGCCCCTCCCTATGGCTTTTCACTTTTGCCTATCATGTACACGTCCTGCCCCACACCTCCTGTACTATTCCCAGCTCGTTTGTGTCCCAAAAAACTGTATACTGCATGTTATCGTTGCACTGCTGTGTTCCAATTGCTCCACTTCATGCCCCTGTACCTTCTGTATCACACCCACCCTATTTGTTTCCAAATAATTGAATACCACATGTAACTTTTGTCATTTCTGTGATTTTTGTATATTCTTTGTGTTCCCCATGTGCCTTGAAAGTGCTGTAAAATAAGTTAGCGCTATACAAATAAAGATTATTTTATTATATATGCAAATAAGGAAGATGGAATGCCACCTATTAGAGAGCAGCATTCCTGCAAATCAATGTCCCACCCTTTATACTGGTCTTAACAATGATTGGGATTGAAAACCAAACCAGAATCCATAAAGGGTTGGACACTGATTTGCAGGAATGCTGCCATCCAATAGGTGGCACTGCAGAGGTATCGTTCCATCTTTCTTATTTGCATATATTTCCCAGAGGAGCATGGATGGCCTTATAAGTCTCCTCATTCACCTTCTAGGTGCTCTCCTCAAGGAGAGACAATGCCTCTCCTAACTCACATCACAGACCTCTCACTAGCCAAGCCAGAATTCTGTTGCACACTGATAAGGGGCAAACACCCAGAAAAACAGCTGTCTGTATATGGATTCCGGCTTGGTTTTCAATTCCCAGTCAGTGTTAAGACCTGTATAAAGGATCAGTCATTAATTTGCAAGAACGTTGCCATCCAATAGGTGGCGCTGCAGAAGTATTGTTCCAGAACTAGGGATAGTATGATCACTAACTTTTCAACAAACTTGTATCTATGTGATTGTCAATGTTATAATTAGAAAAAGTACTAGTCATTTTACTTAAAATAATGCTTTTGTGCTGAAAATCCCTCTAAAGTGCTGACTACTAGGGGTCTCCCTTCCTTCTACCTTGCTGTCATGTGAAATCAATCTCTAGCAGCAGAAACACCAATACATCTTACAGGAAGTAGGAGAGGGAGTCATTCCTTGCTGCATTTTTATGCTACCAATAGAAGTTTTTGGAGAAGAGAATGGAAGAGGGAGGGAGCTGCTGATGGGAAACACACAGAGACATGACTGCAACATCTAGTAAGTGTTTTCTCCACCCCAATGTTGAAATCACATTTACACTGCTCAGTACTGCTGTATAATGTTTTCCATACTGCTGCTGTTTCTAATGGTGTTCTACAGACAGAGAGAGGAGTAGAAGTACCTAGTTTCTATGTGCGCATCATAACAGCTAGTTGACATCCACTAGCTAAGGATTAAAAAAGAATTAGAAATGGAGCATACAGAGGGGAAAGCTGGTGACAAATTCCATATGCAAGTCATATAATGGCCAAAACAGGGTTATTCCACATGTACAAACATAACAGCTTAACCTGTAACGTCATGTTAAGTTAGTTATGCCTCAAATCTACATGTAAAAGTGACAGTGTGAGTGTTAGTCGTCACCAATTGTTTCAAACCTATACCACTAGGCCTTGATCATGTTCCCTTATATATGACTGGCAGGTCCTTTTTACAATTCTACATTAGTAGAATGCTTATATCTCCTTCAGGCACTAAGATATATAAAGCAAAAAGACTATAAGAACCAGGGATAGGGAAGGAAGGGGGGGGAGGGGGGGCTGAGGTAGAAAATGGGAGCCTCCTGCCACCTAATGGTACAAGTGTGAAACACAGCACTGAAACTTTCCACTCCCTTAGAGTGTGCAGCACAGAATGAGGAGATTAAATAGTGTTTTGCAGTAATATCTTCTTTATTCTTTTTACTTTACCTATAATAATAAATTGTTTAAAAAGTTTTACAGTCCCGACTCCTCATCAAGCCGAAGTAGGAAAGTCTCCTCTCTGGTTGAGGTTTCAGTAATAGATAAGTGTTCACCTTGAAATAAAGATTTACAAGGTCTATCAGATGTGAAACACATGGTATTAAGGATAGAAGTGAGTGCTTGATATATTAACAGCAGCCGTGTAGGTTGTAGTCCGTTAAAAAACCATAAAATTAGACAGCGAAATGCTTCTGTGCTGCTGACAAGGTTACCAACATTTTTGTGCAGACTACTAAATGAAGCAATAATATGGATTTGTCATGCTGGTGAAGAGTAAAGCTCCGGAGCAGAACCGGCGTGACATGTCATCCATTCGGTAAAAATGCTGGACAGGTACAGAAACTGAACAGACGCTATTATAATCAATGGAGTCCTTTCGGCGCAGTTTCATTCAGTTATGAGACGGATCCGTTCATCCAAGGGATTCTGTTTTTCTGCTCCCATAACAGAACAGAAAAACGTAATCCCTAGCGCAGATTCATACAGTATGTAAATATGCTGCACATAGTGACATTAAAAGTATTTGAAAGGCTGCAGATATTGGTGTGACTGCAGATGTAGCACTGATGAATTTGTAATGAATATGTTCCTTATGTACAAGCTGAGTTAACCCCTTAAGGACCAGCGTGTTTTAGTCCTAAAGGACCAGACACTTTTGAGGGATTTTACAAATGTGGTAGTTCTACTGCCCAATTATTTTCTTTTTCTTCGTCTACCAAAATAATTTTTGCTGCATTTTTTTTCACATGACATATAGGGTTATTTTTTATAGGTTTTTTTCAGACTGACCCCGCCCCATTTCTTTTTGTTTTATTGGGGGTAAAAAGCTAAATAAAATGATTTTTTTAAATTTATAGTTGTTCATTTTTAAAATAAGTATACGTACGCTAAAATAACAAACGGGAAAAGGTTCCTCGTTTTGTTTTGGATATTTTGATATATAATTTGCATAGTTTTAGATTGCAGGGCACATATGGCAACGGTTTTTGGTTGGTATTGGGAGTGGGTTATTTGCTTTTTTATATATATATTTATTTTATTCTGTAATATGTTTTACTTAATTTTGGTAACTTTTTTTTAACATCTTTGACCACCGTGTCATTATATAATACCTCTGGGGGTCATTCACATTGTCTTTTTTCTTAGATCACACTTTTTCACTGTAGCTGGGGCATGCATAGGAGCCCCAGTTATAGGGAAAACATCCCCCTGTAGTGACAATAGTCACTGGCAGAGCTGATCAGGTTCTGCTAGGATCCTGCAGCTCTGCCTTGGCAGGGGGCACGTGGTGGTAATGCGAGCGCCGTGTCGAATAGAGTAAGTAACACTTCCACTGTCTCTGTGCATTACATAGCACTCATTGAGTGCGATGTATTCTGTAAAAGAGAAGGCAGAAGTGGTTAGAAACCACTTTTGCCTTCTCCTCCAGGCCCATGGCTGTGTTGAACAGCCGAGAACCCAACCTGCTACTGCTACATTGCAGGAGCAAGAGCTTTAATCCTGCACCATATTTTTACTATTAGCTAGGATTAAAGCTTAGAACAAAGCACCATAAATTTACTGGGCCTGGCCCTTAAGGGGTTAAAGCAAGGAGAAACAAAGATGGCCACACCACTTTTCTAAATACCTGATGAACTCTGTGCATTAGTATGCATCAATAGTCTAAGCTCTCTTTCACAGGAACGTATTTGTACAGCATTGTACGCGTGCAAATCGTGCCCAGTGAATACACAGTGAATAGAACCCATTGATATCAATGGGTTTATTCACATAAGCATATTTTGCGCATGCATTTCATTGGGTGGGGGGGGGGGGGGGAACACTGCATGCTTTATTTTTCTGCATATTTCTACACAAAAATAGCAAATATTGAACTAATTAATTTACTTGCCTATTGTGTCTTTGCATGTGCAAATGCGCACGCTTTGTGCTCAAGAAAAGTAGAGTAAAACATTTACAGGTGCGCACAAATATGCAATGCCCATTGCACAAATACGTGGCACAAATGGAAGCGTAAATGCGCGTGCACCCGTGTGACACCTGCCTAAGACACTACACAATTGCTTTGATTGACCAGTGCTGCCCAGTCAGAGCAGTATGTAGTGTCTTAGGCTACGCATGTATAGCATAGTGTGCATCAGGTAGTCAGAGATGAAGCAGCAGTGCGGCTACCATTGTTCCTCCAGGCCTGGAGGGTCACTTTAAGATTAAAATAAATCACAGATGACACATTGTGTTATTATAAAGGATTGCACAAAATGACAGATTCCATTATATGTGCCTCGTGTGGTGGGCATCGTTTGCCCAACATTCATCCCATATAAATGAGGCTTTAGTGACAGAGAGGGAGATTACATGAATGACTGATATCATTGATTAACATAAAGACAAGAATTTTAATTGTTTGATGGCTTTACTATTGGCTAACTGAGAGTATGACAGATGCGAGCTTTAGAAACATCTTAGGTGTCATCCTAATACAATAATTATCACAAATAAAGCAGTCTCCCAAATTATTTCTGACTCATTTGTCAGAGTGCTAATGGTAAAATGGGTTATGTCAGAGGTGTACCTTGAAGCTTCTAGGCCCTAATGCAAAACCTGTAACAGGTCCTCCAACTATAATGCTTTATTCATAGTACTGGGCTCCCTATATGGAGAAGAGAGGCCTTATGGGCCCGGGTGCAACCGCATCCCCTATAGTTACGCCAGTGGGTTATGTCATCAGAGACAATCCCCTTCAGGACGCAGTACCCATGGCAAACAGCAGTGGGTCTCGCTCTTGGCATTATCAGCAAACTGCTGATTTTGCTGGGAGAACTCGCAGCCATTCAGGCATTTCCACTACAGCAGCCACTGCAGGGAAAATGTAATATTGCAAGACAGCCATTCAGATGAATGGTCAACCTTGTCATACAAGGATACCAGAAAGGGAGCTGCTCTTGCACAGTGGCTCTCTATTCTGGCTTATGAAGGGGGTGACGGTGGGGTGTCCTGAGAAGGGGATCTTACTCTATGATGTTCATATACCCTAATAGATAAAAAGAAAAAGGTTGGTACAGTGTTAGGCCTCATGTCCACGGGGAAAATCAGGCCCGCTACGGATTCTACATGGAGAATCTGCAGCGGGTCCCTCCTGCCCCGCGGACATGAGCGCTGAAAATAGGAATTTAAAAGAATTTACCCATCTGTAGCGGGCGGGGAAAGTCTTCTCTTCCTCACGGCCGGATCTTCTTTTTCGGCCGGCGGATGAACTCGTCACGGCTGCGGCACGTCGCCGACGTGCCGCGCACATGCGCCGGGCACATCCGCCGAGCCGAAGCAAGAAAGATGCGGCCGTGAGGAAGAGAAGACCTTCCCGGCCCGCTCCGGATGAGTAAATTCTTTTAAATTCCTATTTTAGGTCTCCCGCGGATCCGGACGGCTTCCATAGGCTTCAATAGAAGCCCGCGGGAGCCATCCCCGCGGGAGACCCGCACGAAAATGGAGCATGGTCCAGATTTTTTCATGCTCCATTTTTTTTAAAATCCCTTTATTGACCATCCGCGGGTATTTATCTACCCCGCGGGTGGTCAATGCATCCCTATGGGGTGCGGATCCGCGGGCAGGAGAAGAGTTAAAATCTGCTGCGGATTTTAATTCTTATTTTGCCCGTGGACATGAGTCCTTAGCCAGTAGAACAAAATGGTATTGCTCTCAGTAAGGTTAAATTCACACAGGCGAGCCAACATATGTTTTTCACGCTAATGCGAGGTGTTTTTAAATAGAAAATGCCTTGCATCTCTTCTGTGAGACATGAGGAAATGTAACCACAAACATCCCAGGTGAACAATATTTCACTGGTTGTCAATTTATCAGCAACAATTTTAAATTCTGCACAGTTATCTATTCTTTTAAAAGTCTCAATTTTGCACCCACATGTAATATGAACCTGTATCAGACGATCAAAAATATCAATAAATTTATATGACTAGCAACTGTGAAGAAACATTTTTTCAATGTTGCTACTATGGAAAATACTACTTAGTTGTTCCTATTACTTCAAGCTAATTTTTTGAATAGCACTGGACAACACGCTATTCCTTCGGAAATGATGCTTGAAGAAAAATTAACTATTCTAGCTCTTATTAATTTACAAGATGAGCCAATTTCTTCTGTGAATGTGTTCTCTACAACTATTAACAAATCGAAAAAATATCCAATCGGGATTTTTATCCTTTCCAAACAAGACCTTCAGTTATGGACTCTCTTCCAATTGAAGTGGAAGAAGAACTTACCAACTTTTATTCCAGATGTAACAAGACAGTATATAATATATCACTAAACCAAAGAAAAGCACTAGAAGATATGGCTTTCATACTTTTACTTTAGTCCGCCCTGCAGATAAGGGCGATTCTATTGTGATACTTGACAAAGCCCTACATGAACGTGAAGTACTTATATTGTAATCTGACACATCCACATACCGGTCTCTTAATGTTGATCCAACAGAAACATTTAAAATTGCTTTATCCAAATTGCTATAGGAAGGTTTGTCCTCAGGGATAACAGACCCAAAACGACATGATTATTTGTTGGTAGACTCTCCAGTCTGCTCTATATTCCATGCATTACCCAAAATTCATAAATACATCTTTCCTCCTTTACGCCCAATTATAGCTAGTAATGGCTCATTGTTTGAACGCCTCAGTATATGGCTTGATAATCTACTACAACCATTGGTAGCCAGAACTCCTGCTACATTAAAGACACCAAGGGCCTGTTACAGGTTTAAGATAAATTAGAATGGTCTGCTCACTATTCATAGATTACCATAGATTTTTCTCTCTTCATACAGTTATTCCATGATGAGGACGATCCCGATCACCATGTTGAATTCACGGAATGGGTGTCACAGGAATTGCAATGGGACCCACATTTCACAGAGGCGGTACTGTTCAGTGATAAAGCAAACTTCCGTTGGTCTGACACAAACCTGCACTGGGCAGATCCCTCTAGGATGGTTTGTGCACAGAAAGTCATGGTGTGGTGAGACGTGTGGAATATGAAGATAGGGAGCACATTCTTCATTGGTGGTAACCTTCTTGCTGCCGAATATATGCAATTGTTACATGACAAGGTGTTCCCATCACTGTGCAATGAAGATGGCACATTCCGGGCTCAGTCACACGGGCACATCCGGGTGCCGATGCGCCCGTCTTACTGCACAAAGAAGACGGCCGCACTGCAGGTTACAGACGACTCTCCACAGCGCTAGAAGAAAGAACACATGACCGGCAATGGAGCCGGTCATGTGTTCTTTCTTCCGGCGCTGCGGAGAGTCGTCCGTACCTACAGTGCGGCCGTCTTATCATGCAGTAAGACGGGTGCAACTTGCTACATACATAATGACATTCCCAACCACTTTTTTGCATTTATTCATGTGTCTCCATTAGAAATGAGCAAGCATACTCGCTAAGGGCAATTGCTCGATCGAGCATTGCCCTTAGCGAGTACCTACCCGCTCGGGAGCAAAGATTCAGCTGCCGGCGGCGGGGGAGAGCGGGGAGGCATGGGGGGGTGGGGGGTGGAGAGATCTCTCTCTCCCTCTCTCCCCCCCCCCCGGTCCCCCCTGCTCACTGCTGCAACTCACCTGTCACCCGCGCCGGCACCCGAACCTGGGGAGATACTCGCTAAGGACAATGCTCGATCGAGCAATTGTCCTTAGCGAGTATGCTCGCTCATCTCTAGTCTCCATGCCTTTGGATCACCCTGTACTTAGTTACACCAGCTTGTTAAAGAGGCCCAAGTAGCCTTGAAAGCTTGCAGTGTTAACATCATCATTTTATCTGCTATCCATCAAAAGGTATCATATCTACAAGATTATTTTGTTTCTCTTACTGACAATTTATACCCTAATAGGCATATAGACCGGGGTTGTGGTATTGGCACAACCCCAATAATTTTCTTGACATTTTGATTCAGGCGAAATCTCCGGCTAGTACTTTTTGGCATTCAGATGTGTACTTGTTGGATTGTGATCCATTCAGGGTCTACCCCAAGCAGGGTAGAATTTATAATTGCCATGAAACTTTAAATACAGATAGACATATGTATATTATATAGATAAACTAAATGACTAATTGATGAAACATGCATAGATAGATAGATAGATAGATAGATAGATAGATATGAGATAGATAGATATGAGATAGCTAGATATAAGACAGATAGATATGAGATAACTAGATGTGAGACAGATAGATAGATAGATAGATAGATAGATAGATAGATAGATAGTTATGAGATAGATAGATAGATAGATAGATAGATAGATAGATAGATAGATAGATATGAGACAGATAGATATGAGATAACTAGATGTGAGACAGATAGATAGATAGATAGATAGATAGATAGATATGAGATAGATAGATATGAGATAGCTAGATATGAGACAGATAGATATGAGATAACTAGATGTGAGACAGATACATAGATAGATAGATAGATAGATAGATAGATATGAGATAGATAGATAGATAGATATGAGACAGATAGATATGAGATAACTAGATGTGAGACAGATAGATAGCTAGATAGCTAGATAGATAGATAGATAGATAGATAGATAGATAGATAGATATGAGATAGATAGATAGATAGATAGATAGATAGATAGATAGATAGATGGAAGTCATGATGTTAATGACTAATTCTCCTATATCTGTACAGTATGTGTCATGATGTGACAGTAACTGGTGAGCAAACAAAGTATAATCATTCATCAATCAACATGTGAGTTGAGTAGGATTTGCAGGTGCAATATTTACAGGTGCAATATTTCACGCTGTTTTACAATATCACATAGAGCAGTCCATGGTGCGGTAGGTATATCACTGTATACAATCCTCCAAGGATAAAACAGAGGCTGAAGATACCAGCAGCTATGAATAATACTGAAGGATCTATTTTGCATCAGTTGCATTTGTAGACTGTTGCTGCCATCTGCCTTTTCTCGTATTAATTGCAGCTCCAGGTTATTTTTTTTTATGTTCAAATATACACTTTTTATTTTTTTTAAAATCAAGCACCTAGAAGAAGTTGTCGTTTTTGCAAAACCCAGTATGCAGTTACACCTCAGGCAGATATGCAAATAATTAGAGTTGTGGGGTGATTAGATAAACGGTCTTGACACCTGAGGCCCTAAAAGTGTTCCACCGTTGGCCTATAGAAAAGGCCCCTAGAGGCTACCTGTGCAGTGGACCTCTTTTGTGTGGAGCTTGTTGACCACTAGACTTAATCAAAGAGATTTCACTCAGTTAACAGAGTTTGAGAGGGGGCGCATTATTGGAATGCGAGAAGCTGGATGGTCGTTTTGATAAATTGCCCACAAACTGGGTCGGTCTGACCAGACTGTTAGGTGGTGTTGGGACTAGTGCATGCACTGAAGGCACACAAGGTGACCAGGCTCAAGATGCCCTTGACAGGCCACCAGTAGAGAGGATCATCTGATCGTCTGACAAGCACAAGCAGGTCCAAATATTTTGTTGTCTGCTATGCAGAGACAGTTGGCACTATCATTACAGGCTCCTATGTTTGTAGGAACTTTTTCCAGGCAGTTGGCTGAAGGACATTTGGTCTCATGGCACCCATTATGTGAACTTCCTTTGACACCCACCATCATCTCCGATTGCAGTGATGTTGGGATTCATGAAAATGGACTGCTATGGAGTGCAACCAGGTTTTCTTCAGCAACTAATCCAGGCTTAGTTTGCACATTGAAAAAGGCCATGTTCGTGTTTAGAGACCTATCCTGCTTTTGTTGTGGAGCGGCACACCGCCTCCATTGGTAGCGTGATGGTCTGAAGGGCCATCGCATAAGATAGTACGTTGCCTCTAGTAGTGGTACGAGGGACAATGACAGCTCAGCGATATGTTCAGAACATCCTGTAGCCACATGCATTGCCTCTCATGGCTGGGCTTCCAAGGGGCATTGTACAGCAGGATAATGCTCACTTTGCATGAGTTTGCACGATGTAAAATCATAGAATGGTAGCATTGAAAGGGTCCTCCAGGGTCCCCCTGCTCAATGCAGGATTCACTAAGTCATCACAAACAGATATCTATCCAGCCTTTGTTTGAACACTTCCATTGAAGGAGAACTCACCACCTCCCGTGGTAACCTGTTCCACTCATTGATCACTCTCACTGTCAGAAATTTTTTCTAATGTCTAATCGGTGTCTCCTCCATTTCAGTTTCATCCCATTGCTTCTAGTCTTTCCTTGTGCAAATGAGAATAGGGCTGATCCCTCTGCACTGTGACAGCCCTTCAGATATTTGTAGACAGCTATTAAGTCTCCTCTCAGCCTTCTTTTTTGCAAGCTAAACATTCCCAGGTCCTTTAACTGTTACGTGTGCTGCTGTGACCTGTAGTTTTATTGCTTCTAGCAGCACAGCTCCCACAAGTTTAATGATTGTACTAGCTGGGTGTGGGTACTTCCTGCTAGCCAATCTCCTGGGTCTGTGCTCACATATAAACCCAGCTTCTGTCAGTCTCTGTCTGGTGTCCAGTGTGAGCAGTCATGTATCCATGTCCGTTACGACTTGCTGTGTGTTTGGTGTTCAGGGTGAGCAGTCATGAATCTTTGTCTGTTGCAGCTTGTGGTGTGATCTGTGCCTTGCTGGTTCATGTCCGTTTATTTTCTGTCAGTTTTGTGTCAGTCTGGTCTGCTGAGTTTGTTTGCTATGTCTGCGCTAGGGTGGTCTTTAGGATCCTCTGGAAGATGTGTCTTGATAGTGTAGGGACTGCAAGACATGAGGGGCCTTGCCGGGGCTTGCAGCTTAAGTTCATTGGCCAATGTATGAACTAACACCCCGCTTTTATATTCAGCTTATCATCCGCTACTAGTGTTTGCATTTTGGCTGCTGAATGCTGTGTATTCTGGCTTTGTGTGTCCTGTTGTTCAGTCCCTGTCATGTGGCATGTGAATGTGTCCTGTTCTGGTGCCTGGCTCCCAGGATCAGCTAGGGCCCAGATCCGAAGACTGCTCGGCCGCCCACTATTGGGGCGATGTCACCGATCAGGTAGGGCCATGTCATCCTCCTCTTGGAAGCCAAGCGACAGTTGCCTGAAATCAGTGTGAATACCGTGTGCATCCAGTCCCTTTTGAGTATTATCGTGTGGGCACCCGTGCTTAGTTTGCCCACACGATCGTAACATTAACTGTTCCACATAGGACATGATTTGCAGACCGCTCACCATCTTCGTAACTCTTCTCTGAACTTGCTCCAGTTTGTCTATGTCTTTTCTAAATTGGGGTGCCCAGAACTGGACACAGTATTTCAGATGAGGTCTGACTAAGGAAGAGTAGAGGGGGATAATTCCTTCACGTGATCTAGACTCTATGCTTCTTTTAATACATCCCAGAATTGTGCTTGCCTTTTTGGCTGCTGTATCACATTGTTGACTCATATTCAGTCTATGATCTATTAGTATACCCAAGTCTTTTTCACATGTGCTGCTTAGCCCAATTTCTCCCATTCTGTATGTGCTTTTTTCATTTTTCTTGCCCAGATGTAGGACTTCCACCTTCTTCCTTTTTTTTGAAGATGGGCACAACATTTTCCCTTTTCCAACCTTCTGGGACTTCCCCTTTTCTCCAGGAATTTTCAAAGGTTATGGCAAGTGGTTCAGCAATTACCTCTGCTGCTTCCTTTAGTATCCTAGGATGTAATTCATCTGGACCTTGAGACTGGAATTCATTTAAGTTAGCTATGTGTTCCTTCACCATTTCTCTGCTTATAGACAGCCTGCATTTTCTAATTCCCCCAATAGCATAGAGAAGTTTAGTTGATGTTACATCAACTGGAGGCTTAATTATGGCAAAAGTGGACCAATATGCCACAAGATACCATACGGAACCTGTATGCCTCCATGCTCGCCCATATCACATCTTGTATCCAACCCAGAGGTGGCTCAACAGGGTGCTAGAGCCTCCATGCCCACCTGTATCACATCTTATATCCAAGCTAGAGGCAGCCCAACAGAGTATTAGAGCCTCCATGCCCACCCATATCATATTTTATATCCAAGCTAGAGGCGGTACAACAGGGTACTAGAGCCTCCATGCCCACCTGTATCACATCTTATAGCCAACCTATAGGCTACCCAACAGGGTACTAGCGCCTCCCTTCAAGCATTTAGTTTTCCACAATAAATTCTTTTTTTGTTCTGATATTGTAATCACTTACTTATAATTACGTTACAATCACACATAGAAAGTTTCATTCCATTTCCACAACTTCTTTTAGATGCTTGATTTTTTTACAATGAATGTATTTACACGAAGAGAAATTAAAAGCTGGTTATTTATAAAGTAGTGGGGCTAAAGTTAGAAACCTTGTGTCAAGCAATAGCACTTATCAGTGGTTTTGCAACAGGATTTTCTGTTGCTTATGTTTTGCAGATAAAATAGTCACATATATATTTCTAGCTCAAATTTCCATTTGCATCTAGTCCAGCATCAGGTAGATGATACTGGATAGGCGAGACTCCTTGTAAATAAGGAGCTCCAATAGGGCTTATCAAAGGGTTGTCACAATTCTCTTTTGGACCCTGAAATAAGTTTGTCTAGGGATATCGTCAGAGATAATATTAACTTGATATCCTTTAGAGATAGCCTAAGCTCATTATCTGCTTAAAAGATGAGCTAGCTGCTAGCAGTAAAGGCTATGCTGTCAATAAATGAACCTCATGTCTTTCTGTTCCTAAATTAGCAATAATATGCTGAGGGTATAAAGATTGCTCTGTAATACCACTGCAGAACAGATTCACTAGTTACCTCTTATGTTATCTGATGATCTTCCTATAGTTTCACTAACTATTAGCTGATCCCAACTAGATGGCTAATCTACCGCCCTAATAATCGTTCAGCCAGAGAGTCAAATAGGGATAGATGAAAATAAAAAATAAATGGAAAGGTATAGGGCCTGTGGCTCTGATGGTGGCTCTCCTCTTTTACACAACTAACTCTGATTCTCATTCTTTTGCTTATTTAAGCAGATAATGAGCTTAGGCTATCTCTAAAGGATATCAAGTTGATATTATCGATGACGATATCCCTAGACAAACTTATTTCAGGGTCCAAAAGAGAATTGTAACAACCCTTTGATAAGCCCTATTGGAGCTCCTCATTTACAAGGAGTCTCGCCTATCCAGTATCATCTACCTGATGCTGGACTAGATGCACTATATGTAACGGTTCCCAGAAGTCAAACAAATCCTAGCTATCACCAAGCAGTCCTTTTATCAGTCAGTCGCCATAGGACAAAGGACAGATATATTGGCATAATAGTCTGTCTTGTATCTTGGCTCCTGACGAACCACTTTATAGGGTGGAAACGCGTCTAGTTATGAATCACATGACTACACTTCTAAAAATTGCAAGAGCTGTTTCTTTTTTTGATTTATGAAGTACTAACTTCCAAGTGTGAACTATACAGCTGCACACTCAAATGTCATACTATACCAACTGACTCTCTATTATACTCATATGGATAAACAAATCTATTCTATGTGTATTTACTATATGGTTACCTGGACATATATAAATTGAATTCATCTTCCGGGTATCTTGAAGTCTCATGTCATTTTTAAGAGACTTGATGTTTGGAAAGGATATCTAGATATTAGAGATGAGCGAGCATACTCGTCCGAGCTTGATGCTCGTTCGAGTATTAGGGTGCTCGAGATGCTCGTTACTCGAGACGAGCACCACGCGGTGCTCGTCTCGATTAAACGAGCACTGACCATTGAATTCAATGGAGCCGGCAATACAGTTAGCGCAGGATGATTTTTCGGGAAGGGCTTAAAAATATAAGCCCTTACCTGAAAATCATCCTAAAATGTGTAAAAAGTAAAAAAAAAAAATATATACTCACCTTGTCCCGGCAGAACGATGTTAGCCCATTGAATTCAATGGAGCCGGCAATACAGCCGGCTCCATTGAAAGCAATGGGCTGCCGGCGATCGCACAATGAATTTTCGGGATGGGCTTAAATATATAAGCCCTTCCCTGCAGTTCATCCAGAAATGTGTAAAAATAAAAAAAATATATATACTCACCTGGTCCCGGCAGACGGAGTTCAGCTGCGGCCATCTGGCAGTTCTCCTGAACTGCTCTCTGTAGTATTCAGCAGCCGGGGATTTAAAATCCCCGCCTGCTGAATGAGCTGCCTCTGATTGGTCACAGCCTGACCAATCAGAGGCAGATCTCACTCACACCCATTCATGAATTCATGAATGGGTGAGTGCGTGCTGCCTCTGATTGGCTCAGCGCAGCTCTCAGCTGAATGACAGCAGTTCAGCACCACAGTGCAGGGGACAGCAGGAGAAGACGCGGCTGTGCCCCGGCAGCTGAAGGGAGGTCAGTATCTATTTTTTTTGTTTTTTAAATCACTTTTAATTCATTTCCAGGGAATGGCTTATATGTAAAGCCCTTCCCTGAAAAAGAATTCAGGTGTGCCAGCGGACCATTGTCTTCAATGGAGTCGCCGACAGCAGCAGCAGCTCCATTGCAGAGAATGCCTGCATTTTTATTCTTTTTTACACTAAAATCTTTCTTTTTCAGGTAAGGGCTTATATTTTTAAGCCCTTCCCGAAAATTCATCCCGCGCTCGCCGGCAGCCCATTGCTTTCAATGGAGCCGGCTGATTTGCCGGCTCCATTGAATTCAATGGGCTAACATCGTTCTTCTCTGCCACAGCTGTTACAGCTGTGGCAGAGGAGAACAATCGTTATGCTGACAGTGCGGGGGGGGGGGGGTCTCACTTTTGCCACTATTGTGGCTTAATAGTGAGACCTCGGAGCCCGAAATGCAGCCCTGCATGTTGCTCCTCGCCTGCCCTATCCATTTCTGTGTTTTTACATGACTTTGGTGATTTTCTAAGATTTTCACAAATGAAAACCTTAGCGGAGCACCAGTCATATACAAAAATGCTCGAGTCGCCCATTGACTTCAATGGGGTTCGTTACTCGAAACGAACTCTCGAGCATCACTGAAAGTTCGACTCGAGTAACGAGCACTCGAGCATTTTGGTGCTCGCTCATCTCTACTAGATATCCTTCGTCTTTATGTTTTGTCGGTCTAGTCAGCCCATATACGTTTTTAAAGGATTATAATAAAGATTTATTTTTTAACACTCATGTAAGGTTTAATATATAGTGAGGTTTGAATTCAGCATTCAGTTGAAGCTATGTCTGATAAAGGTGGTCTAGTAAAGTAACAGGTGTTCTTGGTCTTAAATAACAGTGTCCCTTAAATAAATACTATTATAATTTCAAAATGGAATTATATGTTACTCAGGTCCCTTTTATATGATATTAGTTTTCATCTACAGAAACCTCTCACTGACAGTTCCATTCCTGACTACAGTAACACATTTTGCTATCTTAAGACAAATAAACTAGCATAATAGATAACACTGGTCAACAAACTTTTTCCATCTGAGTTGGTTTCAGGAGGACTGGATAGATTTTTGTGTGATTTCAAGACTACTTTCAGGTATTTTGTGGTACGTCTAGTTCTTGTGATGAGATGCATTATGTTTCAGTACTGGTTGTAATATGAGTACTATGTAATAAATATTGTTTCTCATTTCAGATTGGATTTCACTTGCCATAAATTTATTTGCTAGCATGCCTCGAAAATGCTAAAATCACCTGGACATGTTTTGCTATGTCTGTGGTTTATTTACATCTTCAGGACAGCGATGTAAAATTACTGCACATCTTTCAAAAATCTGCAAATTATACTTTGGGTGTGCTCTAGGTCAGAGGTTTTCAGCCTTTTTCAGCCCAGTGCCCCTTTTAGGTATTGGGATGTTGGCCAGCGCCCGCCAAGTCTTACTAGTTTACTTGTTTTTGGAAAGTTTGACAGTGTTTAACAGATTAGCATTAATTGGGAAAACATGTCTCTAAAAATTACCAAAGAAATATTTTAGTCTGCTAAATTTTAACTGCTGAAATGTAGGTGCTAAAGGTTTAAAAACAGGTTAATTGTGGATACAATAAAAAATAGTTTTTATTGCAGAAGATATTGCTTGCTTCCCCCCAAAATTAATACCATCTTTAATTATCATTCGATAAAAATGTACAACGTATAAAGAAACTGCTTGATGCACCTTAATCCTTAAAGTCAGAAGACTAATTAAAATGCAAGAACAATGAAATTCAACTAATAATAATAATCTTTGCCACAATCAATCTGTGTCATTAATGGCTGCCTTAGACCTGATGAGCCGATGCCAATTTTGTGATATCTGGTTCTATGTTTGTCAACCACAGTCTCAAGTTGCCCCTTACACATATCTGAAGTTTGTTTCTCGCTTTTGTCAGGAGCTGCTGAACCGCGCTGAAGCCCCTCTCCACTAAGTGCATAGATGGAAAAGTTAACACGAGCAACTTAACTTCCTGCCAGAGGATAGGATAGAAATTCTTCACTTTCACCCAAAAACATTCATAGCCATGTGGTTGAAAAAGTGCTTGGGCTGTGCTATCGTGTTTCAAGTCGATCAACTACTCTTGTAATCTGGGAAGAATGTCTGCTGTGTCTGCTGAGAATGGATTGAGTACCCATGTTGGTATGTTAAAGGGGTTGTCCCGCGCCGAAACAGGTTTTTTTTTTTTTCAATAGCCCCCCCGTTCGGCGCGAGACAAACCCGATGCAGGGGTTAAAAAAAAAACCGGATAGTGCTTACCTGAATCCCCACGCTCCGGTGACTTCTTACTTACCTTGCGAAGATGGCCACCGGGATCTTCACCCTCGGTGGACCGCAGGTCTTCTGTGCGGTCCATTGCCGATTCCAGCCTCCTGATTGGCTGGAATCGGCACACGTGACGGGACGGAGCTACGAGGAGCCGCTCTCCGGCACGAGCGGCCCTATTCAGAAGAAAGAAGACCGGACTGCGCAAGCGCGTCTAATCGGGCGATTAGACGCTGAAATTAGACGGCACCATGGGGACGAGGACGCTAGCAACGGAACAGGTAAGTGAATAACTTCTGTATGGCTCATAATTAATGCACAATGTACATTACAAAGTGCATTAATATGGCCATACAGAAGTGTATAACCCCACTTGCTTTCGCGGGACAACCCCTTTAAGAGTACAAAGATCATGAAACCTAGTTTGCGTGTCTTCATTTGCTTGTTTGAGGTGTGAGCGAAAAACATCTAATTCTGCATCTTGAAGTTTGTCTCCGTCTTTGTGTGCAATTATTTGAAGACTCAGAACCTGACAGAGCTCACGTTGACTCAGGTTATTGGTATGAAGGTCCAGTTTGGCAATGAAGGAAGAGATTATATCTTTAGCCTTAATGAAATCTATTTTGTCTCCTTGTAGCTTTGTGTTGACCTTATTGAGTTTGTCAAATATGTCTGCAAGATAGGCAACGTCAAGACGTTGTAGTTCGATTGCATCACAAAGGCTTGGGTCAATTGGTCAAAGAAACTCAACTATTGTTATATATGTACCAAGTTTGGTTGAAATTGCTCCAGGTGTTCATGAGTTTTAGTGGCACATACAAACATACATACATCCTATTTTATATATATAGATGCTTCAAGAATGCAGTGCTTATGTTGCTCTATCACATAATGATGTTTGACTTTTATAACTCCGTTACTCCGCTAAAGATCAATCACACTGGATAACCTAAAGAACAACCTAACCTGTTGTATTCCATAATGGGAGTTATAGCTTATATCAGTGTTCTGAAAAGACACTTGACGTCCACTAAAACTACAACTGCCAGAGACCAACACAAGTGAAAGTTTGAAGCGGTTCCAGCCAATCAACGGCCTTAGTCTACAGGCCTGATGTTGTATAAGAGCCAGAAAGGTTCACACAGGAAGAGCTCAGTGATTTGATTAGGGACTTATTTCTCTCAAAAGATAAGGTAGCAGGATTTTAGGTGGGTTTGTGAAAACTTTCAGGGCAACCAAAAGTCTTGTGCTTATGAACATTTTTTGCATTCCCACCTCAACTTTTTTCCCAAAAACCTTGGAATGGTGAGTGAGGACCAAGGCAAGCGGTTTCACCAAGATATTCAACGGATGGAAAATCAGTACCAAGGATTCTGGAATAAGAAAATCATATTCACAGCAATTTTAATGTTTTGTTTGATAAAAAGTATATTATGAATAAAAATAGATTGAATTAATGATAACTGTGCATGATGTTACGTAGGTGCACTTTGGAATGATTCCATTCCTGGTACATTCTGAACTATACATAAAATCGGTAAAAATCATAGGTGGTCATATTTCAAAACCTGAACGTGGTAGGAAACAACTGAATGCAATTTTGGAATCGGCATAAAAAGTTGGTCTAGAAAAACATATTTTTGTTTACAATGAGAAAAAAAAGGTTTTATTTTGTTGACCTGTGTATTTATATGGAAACTACTGTGTAAGAAACCAGTTCAAGACATGTCCTGGTCAATAAAGGACCAAACTAAAGTATGAATCTCCTGTAATGAATTACTAGACTAACACTAGAGGGTGCAATGGTATTTCACAAAAAGCCTTCACTGACAAACAAGAAAACATCTGAAAAATGTAATTTCTACAGCACCAAACAAGTATCATTAGGAGATACATATATTACACGTGTCACTAGTACACAACCTGTATAAGGCAGAGGAGGTGCAGGAAAAGATGGGAGGCTATTGGCAGTAATGTATTATTTCATTGTCATTGCCAAATGATAGAAAATGAGCCTATAAACTGACAGTTGCAGGACACACATAGGTGATGAGAAGAACAGTAATGTTACTTACTACCCTCAATATTATTGCACTGAATATCTCCATCAGTTGTAAAACTACCACTCTAAACATACACTGACAGCTGCAGGTAAATAGAAAGGAACTTTAAATTAATTGTCTCTGCTACTATCACATGGATGATAGTAGCATCAGTTTACATATATACCATTTTAGGTACAAATTACTTTAGCTGAGCTTTGCTTTCCCTAAGCAGACCTGTTACCCCTCCCAACCCATGTCCTAGGCCTCTCACTAGCCAAGCCAGAAACCTACTGCACACAAATGAGGGCAAACACCCTGAAACAGCTGTCTGTGTATGGATTCTGGCTATTTGTTTTCAATTCCCAATATTCATTAAGACTAGAGATGAGCGAACGTGTTCTTCCGAGCTTGATATTCGTGCGAATATTAGGGTGTTCGGGATGTTCGTTATTCGTAACGAACACCATGCGGTGTTCTGGTTACTTTCACTTCCTTCCCTGAGACGTTTGCGCGCTTTTCTGGCCAATTGAAAGACAGGGAAGGCATTACAACTTCCCCCTGTGACGTTCAAGCCCTATACCACCCCCCTGCTGTGAGTGGCTGGGAAGATCAGGTGTCACCCGAACATAAAAGTCGGCCCCTCCCGCGGTTCGCCTCAGATGCCGTGTGAGTTAGATGAGGGACAGTGCTGTTTGTACCGGAGCTGCTGTAGGGAAAGAATTGGTAGTTAGTGTAGGCTTCAAGACCCCCCAAAGGTCCTTATTAGGGCCACTGATAGCTGTGTGTTGGCTGCTGTTAGCAGTGGCAAATTTTTTTTTTTCTCAAAATCGGCTCTGCAGAGCGTTGCACCCGGCATTAGGGACAGAAGTGCTGCATAGGCAGGGAGAGTGTTAGGAGTGAGTGTAGCCTTCAAGAACCTCAACGGTCCTTTCTAGGGCCATATTTAACCGTGTGCAGTACTGTCCAGGCTGCTGTTAGCTGTGCTGCATTTTTTTTTGCTTCTCAAAATCGCCTCTGCAAAGCATTGCACCCTCCATTGATACTGCAGGGAAAGAATTGTATAGGCAGGGCCACAACACAGTTATTATTCATTGAATATACGCAGTGCTGCCTTTTGGTGCCAAAAAACGGAAAATAATTCTATTTGTCCTGCCTCTGTCCGTCCTAACGCCGGTGGACACGTGTCGGCTGCGTGTGCAACCTGTAAAAATCAGACGCAGCCAGCTACGTTTTACTCCTGGCTTTGCCATTTGCTTTCCTTAATTGGGAAAAAAAATACCTGCTCTGCCACAGTTAATAACTCTGCTACCCTCACGTTCTGTGACACATTAGCAGGAAAACAGCACAGTTATTAAACTTCTCATGTTCATAGAATATACGCAGTGCTGCCTTTTGGTGCCAAAAAACGGAAAATAATTCTATTTGTCCTGCCTCTGTCCGTCCTAACGCCGCTGGACACGTGTCGGCTGCGTGTGCAACCTGTAAAAATCAGACGCACCCAGCTACGTTTTACTCCTGGCTTTGCCATTTGCTTTCCTTAATTGGGAAAAAAAATACCTGCTCTGCCACAGTTAATAACTCTGCTACCCTCACGTTCTGTGACACATTAGCAGGAAAACAGCACAGTTATTAAACTTCTCATGTTCATAGAATATACGCAGTGCTGCCTTTTGGTTGAAAAAAACTGAAAACAAATCTATTTGTCCAGCCTCTGTCCGTCCTAAGGGCTGTGGACACGTGTGAGCTGCGTGAACAACGTTGAAAAATCAGACGCACCCAGCTACGCTTTACTGCTGGCTTCGCCATTTGCTTTCCTTAATTGGGAAAAAAATATCTGCTCTGCCAGAGTTATAATAACTCTGCTACCCTCAAGTTCTGTGACACATTAGCAGGGACACAGCACAGTTATTAAACTAAGATTATTCATTCACTAGAGGCAGTGGGGCCTTTCGTTTTCCAAAAAGGGAAAAAATTATATTTGGCCTGCAGTCTTGCGCCAATTTATTTCCTGCCTGTGAAATCAAATCACTGGTAATACAGCATGCTGAGGGGTAGGGGTAGGCCTAGAGGACGTGGACGCGGCCGAGGACGCGGAGGGCCAAGTCAGGGTGTGGGCACAGGCCGAGCTCCTGATCCCGGTGTGTCGCAGCCGACTGCTGCGCGATTAGGAGAGAGGCACGTTTCTGGCGTCCCCACATTCATCGCCCAATTAATGGGTCCACGCGGGAGACGGTTATTAGAAAATGAGCAGTGTGAGCAGGTCCTGTCCTGGATGGCAGAAAGTGCTTCGAGCAACCTATCGTCAACACGCAGTTCTGCGCCGTCCACTGCTGCAAATCCGAATCCTCTGTCTGCTGCTCCTCCTTCCTCCAAGCCTCCTCACTCCACTACAATGACACCTGCTCAGGAGCGGGAAGACTCCCAGGAACTGTTCTCGGGCCCCTGCTCAGATTGGGCAGCAGCGGTTCCTCTCCCACCAGAGGAGTTTATAGTCACTGATGCCCAACCATTCGAAAGTTCCCGGGGTCCGGGGGATGAGGCTGGGGACTTCCGCCAACTGTCTCAACAACTTTCTGTGGGTGAGGAGGACGATGACGATCAGACACAGTTGTCTTGCAGTGAGGTAGTAGTAAGGGCAGTAAGTCCGAGGGAGCAGCGCACAGAGGATTCGGAGGAAGAGCAGCAGGACGATGAGGTGACTGACCCCACCTGGTGTGCAACGCTTACTCAGGAGGACAGGTCTTCAGATGGGGAGTCAAGGGCATCAGCAGGGCAGGTTGCAAGAGGCAGTGCGGTGGCCAGGGGTAGAGGCAGGGCCAGACCGAATAATCCACCAAGTGTTTCCCAAAGCGCCCCCTCGCGCCATGCCACCCTGCAGAGGCCGAGGTGCTCTAAGGTCTGGCAGTTTTTCACAGAGACGCCTAACGACCGACGAACAGTGGTGTGCAACCTTTGTTGCGCAAAGCTCAGCCGGGGAGCCAACACCAACAGCCTCACCACCACCACCATGCGCAGACATATGATGGCCAAGCACCCCACAAGGTGGGACGAAGGCCGTTCAGCGCCTCCAGTTTGCACCCCTGCCTCTCCCCCTGTGCCCCAACCTGCCACTGAGATGCAACCCCCCTCTCAGGACACAGGCACTACCGCCTCATGGCCTGCACCCACACCCTCATCTCCGCTGTCCTCGGCCCCATCCAGCAGTGTAGTTCAGCGCACCGTCCAGCCGTCGCTTGCGCAAGTGTTCGAGCGCAAGCGCAAGTACGCCGCCACGCACCCGCACGCTCAAACGTTAACCGTCCGCATCGCAAAATTCATCAGCCTTGAGATGCTGCCGTATAGGGTTGTGGAAACGGAGTCCTTCAAAAGTATCATGGAGGCGGCGGCCCCGCGCTACTCAGTTCCCAGTCGCCACTACTTTTCCCGATGTGCCGTCCCAGCCCTGCACGACCACGTCTCCCGCAACATTGTACGCGCCCTCACCAACGCGGTTACTGCCACGGTCCACTTAACTACGGACACGTGGACAAGCACAGGCGGGCAGGGCCACTACATCTCCCTGACGGCACATTGGGTGAATTTAGTGGAGGCTGGGACAGAGTCAGAGCCTGGGACCGCTCACGTCCTACCCACCCCCAGAATTGCGGGCCCCAGCTCGGTGCTGGTATCTGCGGAGGTGTATGCTTCCTCCACTAAAGCACCCTCCTCCTCCTCTGTCTCGCAATCAAGATGTGTTAGCAGCAGCATGTCGCCAGCAGTCGGTGTCGCGCGGTGTGGCAGCACAGCGGTGGGCAAGCGTCAGCAGGCCGTGCTGAAACTACTCAGCTTAGGCGATAAGAGGCACACGGCCCACAAACTGCTGCAGGGTCTGACACAGCAGACCGACCGCTGGCTTGCGCCGCTGAGCCTCCAACCGGGCATGGTCGTGTGTGACAACGGCCGTAACCTGGTGGCGGCTCTGCAGCTCGGCAGCCTCACGCACGTGCCATGCCTGGCCCACGTCTTTAATTTGGTGGTTCAGCGCTTTCTGAAAAGCTACCCACGCTTGTCAGACCTGCTCGTAAAGGCGCGCCGGCTCTGCGCACATTTCCGCAAGTCCCACACGGACGCTGCCACCCTGCGCACCCTGCAACATCACTTTAAGCTGCCAGTGCACCGACTGCTGTGCGACGTGCCCACACGGTGGAACTCTACGCTCCACATGTTGGCCAGGCTCTATGAACAACGTAGAGCTATAGTCGAATACCAACTCCAACATGGGCGGCGCAGTGGGAGTCAGCCTCCTCAATTCCTTTCAGAAGAGTGGGCCTGGTTGGCAGACATCTGCCATGTCCTTGGTAATTTTGAGGAGTCTACCCAGGTGGTGAGCGGCGATGCTACAATCATTAGCGTCACCATTCCTCTGCTATGCATCTTGAGAAATTCCCTGCAAACCATAAAGGCAGCTGCTTTGCGCTCGGAAACGGGGGCGGGGGAAGACAGTATGCCGCTGGATAGTCAGGGCACCCTCCTGTCTATTTCTCAGCGCGGTGAGGAGGAGGAGGAGGAGCATGAGGAGGATGAGGAGGAGGGGGAAGAGACAGCTTGGGCCGCTGCTGACGGTACACCGGCTGATTGCCTGTCATCCTTTCAGCGTGTATGGCCTGAGGAGGAGGAGGAGGAGGAGGAGGATCCTGAAAGTGATCTTCCTAGTGAGGACAGCCATGTGTTGCGTACAGGTACCCTGGCACACATGGCTGACTTCATGTTAGGATGCCTTTCTCGTGACCCTCGCGTTGCACGTATTCTGGCCACAACGGATTACTGGGTGTACACACTGCTCGATCCACGGTATAAGGAGAACCTGCCCACTCTGATTCCCGAAGAGGAAAGGGGTTCGAGAGTGTTGCTATACCACAGGACCCTTGCGGACAAGCTGATGGTAAAATTCCCATCCGACAGCGCTAGTGGCAGAAGGCGCAGTACCGAGGGCAAGGTAGCAGGGGATGTGCGTAGATCGAGCAGCATGTACATCCCAGGCAGTGCAACAGTCTTTAAGGGCCTGGCCAGCTTTATGGCTCCCCACCAAGACTGTGTCACCGCTCCCCAGTCACGGCTGTGTCGGCGGGAGCACTGTAAAAGGATGGTGAGGGAGTACGTAGCGGATCGCACGACCATCCTTGGTGACGCCTCTGCCCCCTACAACTACTGGGTGTCGAAGCTGGACACGTGGCCTGAACTCGCGCTGTATGCCCTGGAGGTGCTTGCTTGTCCTGCGGCTAGCGTCTTGTCGGAAAGGGTGTTTAGTGCGGCTGGGGGAATCATCACAGATAAGCGTAGCCGCTTGTCAACCGACAGTGCCGACAGGCTAACACTCATCAAGATGAACAAAGGCTGGATTTCCCCAGACTTCTGTTCTCCACCAGCGGACAGCAGCGATACGTAAGCAATACGTAGGCTGCACCCCGCGGATGGAAGCTACGTTCTCTCTCACCATCCAAAACGGGGACATTTCTGCTTCATCAACCTGTGTCTAATATTCCTCCTCCTCCTCCTGCTCCTCCTCCTGAAACCTCACGTAATCACGCTGAACGGGCAATTTTTTTTAGGGCCACAAGGCTCACTCAAATAATTTTTCTGAACAATTTTTATAAGTTTCAATGCGCTTAAAAGCGTTGGAACTTTAACTTGAACCAATTTTTCGTTACACTGGGCTGCCTCCAGGCCTAGTTACCACTTAAGCCACATTAACCAAAGTGATTAATCGGTTTCACCTGCCCTCTTGGCTGGCCATGGCCAATTTTTGGGATGTACATTAGTACTGTTGATACAGCAATTTTTGTGGGCCCTCGCCTACAGTGTAATCAAATTAATTTTTAGCCCACCTGCATTACAGCTGACGTTACCTCAGCTGTGTTGGGCAATGCAATGGGATATTATTGTGTACCGCCGGTGGCTTCCTGGCACCCACGCAGGCAGTGGGTCCACAGGGAGTGTAACCTACATGTGTCCACTTGTAAAGAACCCCGGTCAGACTGGGGCATGCAGTGTGGGCCGAAGCCCACCTGTATTACGCACGACATTACTACCTCAGCTGTGTTGGGCAATGCAATGGGATATTTTTGTGTACCGCCGGTGGGTTCCAGGGAGCCACCCATGCTGTAGGTGCACACGGAGTTTTTAATACATCTGTACACTTCTAAAGAACCCCAGTCTGACTGGGGCATGCAGTGTGGGCCGAAGCCCACCTGTATTACGCACGACATTACTACCTCAGCTGTGTTGGGCAATGCAATGGGATATTTCTATGTACCGCCGGTGGCTTCCTGGCACCCACCCAGGCAGTGGGTCCACAGGGAGTGTAACCTACATGTGTCCACTTCTAAAGAACCCCAGTCTGACTGGGGCATGCAGTGTGGGCCGAAGCCCACCTGCATTATGCACGACATTACTACCTCAGCTGTGTTGGGCAATGCAATGGGATATTTTTGTGTACCGCCGGTGGGTTCCAGGGAGCCACCCATGCTGTAGGTGCACACGGAGTTTTTAATACATCTGTACACTTCTAAAGAACCCCAGTCTGACTGGGGCATGCAGTGTGGGCCGAAGCCCACCTGTATTACGCATGACATTACTACCTCAGCTGTGTTGGGCAATGCAATGGGATATTTTTGTGTACCGCCGGTGGGTTCCAGGGAGCCACCCATGCTGTAGGTGCACACGGAGTTTTTAATACATCTGTACACTTCTAAAGAACCCCAGTCTGACTGGGGCATGCAGTGTGGGCCGAAGCCCACCTGTATTACGCACGACATTACTACCTCAGCTGCGTTGGGCAATGCAATGGGATATTTCTATGTACCGCCGGTGGCTTCCTGGCACCCACCCATGCTGTCGGTCCACAGGGACTTCACAATAGGGAGTTGTACCTGCCTGTGTCTATGAATTAAAAAGCCCGGTCTAACTGGGGCATGCAGACACCTTGACAGAATGAATAGTGTGTGGCACATAGGTTCCCCATTGCTATGCCTACGTGTGCAGCTCCTGATGGCGGTGGCACAGGATTCTATTTCTCATTGCTTCTGTACAGCATTGTGGGCTATCGCCCCGCCCCTTTTAAAGAGGGTCGCTGCCTAGCCGTGCCAACCCTCTGCAGTGTGTGCCTGCGGTTCCTCCTCATGGCAGACGCACTTCTAAATAGACATGAGTGTGGCGTGGCATGAGGGCAGCTGAAGGCTGCGCAGGGACACTTTGGTGTGCGCTGTGGGGGGGAGGGGGGGCGGGTGGTCAGCATGTAACCCAGGAGAAGTGGCAGCGGAGTGTCATCCAGGCAGTGATTGTGCTTTGTTGTAGCTAGTGTGGTGCTTAGCAAAGGTATGCCATGCTAATGAGGGCTTTTCAGAAGTAAAAGTTGTTGGGAGGGGGGGGGGGGGGCCCACTCTTGCCGGTATTGTGGCTTAATAGTGGGACCTGTGAACTTGAGATGCAGCCCAACATGTAGCCCCTCGCCTGCCCTATCCGTTTCTGTGTCATTCCCATCACTTTCTTGAATTGCCCAGATTTTCACACATGAAAACCTTAGCGAGCATCGGCGAAATACAAAAATGCTCTGGTCGCCCATTGACTTCAATGGGGTTCGTTGTTCGAAACGAACCCTCGAACATCGCGGGAAGTTCGTTCCGAATAACGAACACCCGAACATTTTGGTGTTCGCTCATCTCTAATTAAGACCTGTTATCAGGAATTCAATCAGGAACCTCTTGTACTGCAAGCACTGACCCTTCTTGTTGAGCTACCCAGCTTCTGAACACTTTCTCTGCATATGTCTCAGCCTTGTTCTCTGATTCCAGTTACTTAGCCCCTGCCTAATGTTCCTGACCTCGTCTCTTTTCTTTATTGCATGTCCTAAAAAAGCCTGGCTTTGCCACTCCCTTAATGCATGATTATTGTATTCCACCACTTTGATCAAGCTCCAGTTCCTCCTGCTCCTCTACTGCATATTGATACCTCCTGCTGCTGACCTTTGGCTTCCATTGACTACGTTTCTGTCTCACCCATTTGTATCACATACCATAACTTCCCAATAATAACTACTGGCTATTCTATTGCAATAAAAGCCTAGCTTTGCCACTCCCTCAATGCATGCTTATTGTATTCCACCACTTTGATCATGCTCCTGTTCCTCTACTGGATATGGATACCTCCTGCTGCTTACCTTTTGGCTTCCATTGACTACGCCTCTGTCTCATCCCATTTGTACTGCATATCGATACGTCCTGCTGTTGACCTTTGGCTTCTATTGACTACGCTTCCGTCTCATCCCATTTGTACTACATATCGATACCTTCTGCTGCTGACCTTTGGCTTCCACTGACTACGCTTCCGTCTTATCCATTTGTACTACATACCGTGACTTCCCGATAACAACTCCCAGCTATTCTGACTACTCTTCAGCGACTCGCTTGGCTACTACACAGCAGCTCCAATCCAGCATCAGTAAGACACGACACCTGTATAAAGGTCGAACATTGATTTGAAGAAATGTTGCCATCCAGTAGGTGGCACTGCAGAGATATTGTTCCCTATTTGCATATATTTTCCAGAGGAGCATGCATTGCTTTATAAGTCTCCTCACTCATCTCCTAGGTGTCTCCATACACCTTCTAGGTGCTCTCCCTAAGGAGTAATGTCACCCCTCCCAACCCAGGTCACAGGCCTCTCACTAGCTAAGCCAGGATCCTACTGTACACCCCGAACCAACTGCCTGTGTATGGTTTTCTGACTTGGTTTTCAATTCCCAATCATTGTTAAGACCTGTATAAAGGGTTTGGACATTGATTTGCAGGAATGCTGTCATCCAATAGCTGGCGCTACAGAGGTATTGTTCCATGTTCCTTATTTGCAGCAGTATGGAATGGATTGTGGACCACAATCTCTTGCACATTGCTTAATTTACCATGAAAACTTTGGGATGATCTATGGGCAAAGGACGGAGCTGCTAACCTATTCTATTTATTTGTTGACAGTTTTTACAGATGAATAGGAAAACTAAAATGAATCCTTAGGATTAGTTTATATATAATCTCATAAATCAGAACCTTAGCTTGGCTTTCTTCCATCCGTGCAGAGCTTTCGTTTGCTGTCCTAGCTCTATATCTAAATATCCGGGCTTGTTGGTGTCCCCTCTGGCATACAATATGCCTACTGATGCAGAAATTTAACTTGACTTTTAATTTAGCTAGACTTTTTTTAACATTACAAAAACTTTCTGTGTCAGAGTTTGTTAACTCTTTCAGTTGCTTTACAATTGGTTTTGCTGTGTTAAGATAACACAAGTTAATGACTTAAGATAACTTGTCACAGAAAGTCATTACAGTCAAGTTAAACTTTGCTGTAACTGTACGTTGCACCCCCAGCTACACCAATGCAGATACTAATATACTGTATACACCTTAGCAGCATTTACCGTGTCCTGTAAGATCATGATAATTACAATAACTAGTACAAGCCCCCCCCCCCTGCTTAAAAAGATGATAAACGCATTTGTTTCTTTCTGTAATGGATGGAACAAAAAGTCTCCTGTTTTTCTGAACTGCCCAAGGACTTCGGGATAATGAGCCACATTTATCAAGGTGATTCAGTTTATAGCATAAAAATAGGAGGTTACATGTGGAATTACAGCAAGTTTCCAAATTTTTTTTGTAATTTTTCTCTTCACCCATTAAATACGAAAAGTAAGAAGTGGGTGTGGTCTCCCGGGAGATGTAGTTTAGGTCATAAGTATTAAATGAAATTAGGAGAATCGGTGTGCATTTATGGCGTAATCAACATTTGCTTATAATAGCATAATTTGCTCAAAGGAACGAAAGAGTGTGTGAAATTTAATGTCTAAATGCGACGCCATTGTTTACTATTCATTTACTTTTCGTTTGTCGTTCAGTTTCAGCCGGCATAAAAGATATCGCTGGCTCACTCACTTCTCGTTGCGTCAAAGTGTAACATAGGATGTGAAGCACTTGTAGCGGTGCAGTGCACAGGGGGGCCTGTAGAGGGCCAGAGACAGGACTCCTAGTGTGAGGGTTAACCTAGGGGTGGAGCAGGAACCAGATAAAAGCCGGTTCCTGCCAAAGACAAGAGAGAGAGAGGGCCAAGCGCAGCATAGGTAGGTGCTGCAGGCTGGTGGCCTGAAAAGGCAAGAGTCCAACAGGGATGACTCCCCTGGACTCTCACCCAAGTTGGGGTGCTTACTGACATTATAGACATTGATGTGATTTGCTGTGCTGTGATGTGCTGTAAAATAAACGCTGGCAGGAGCCAGGAAAGGAGATACGCTAATCCCGAGCCGTGTTTACCCATGTGGTGCGCCATTTCTGGTATGAGAGGTCAGCGATCCCGAGGCAAGAGTACCCCCCTTGCTACACACTTAACAAGAAGTGATCGATTCTCAGTGATAATCTGCTTGTCAAAAAAATTCTGCATGAGAGCGAACAACTAGCTGTGACATCACTTAGTCGCGCTCTCATTTAAACGTTAGTCGGCGCATGTAAATGGGGCATTAGGGCACCTACAGACAAGTGATTTTGTGCATGTTTTTGCATGCACAAAATCGCTCCCACAAACCGCAGACAATAGAACCCGTTCATTTCAAGGGTTTTCTTAATGTTCTGTGTTTTTGCGATATATTTTGGCATGCGAAAATATATACTACATGCTCTATTTCTGTTTGAATTTGCGCACCTATGGTACCATAGGAGTCTATCGGGGGGATACAGAACGGCACAATTTTGCGGTGTTAATTGATAACACCAGCGGCTAATTAGGCTGCTCAGATGGTTCAATTGTGATCGGGCCCGATAGCATGTAAAAATATAGTAAAATGCGCGGATCGCATCACGCTTTCATGAGCCCTTAGGGCGCTTTTACACGGATGATCTGCCAGGCAAGAGACGTTTGACAGCCATCCTAGCGATAATCGTTCCTGTGCTCCTACACATGAAGCATCACTGCCTGACTTGTGGCGAAGCCATAACGGGGATCGTTGCGGCCCGCCCGCCTACATTCACAGTAAGTAGGCGGTTGTTCATAAGTGACCGACTGCCTGTTTACATGGAACGATACCTCGTTCAGTTTTCTGCATGCAGAACCTGTATGACGAAAACTTGTCATTCGTCATTCAGGCAGTACATACATTTACATGCATGCAATAATTATTGAAATGCTTGCTTGATTGTGGGAATCTGCACAATAATCACTTTGTGTAAAAGCAACTTAAAACACATTTTTAAATTATTTTTGTTAACCAGTCTTCTCAGCTTCTTTCCTACATAAGGTATGAACAAAGACTTATCACCAGCATTGTTTGCTTCTTCTTTCTTCAATCCCAGGGGTTTGGGATATAAATGATACATGTGTGTAGTCAGATTTACGTTAATTTTATCAAAGTAGTACAATGCAAATTATATTCAGCGTACCACTAAATAATAGGGAACATACTGTATCACTGAAAGCAGTTACCGTGACAACAGTGACAGTACTGTATCTACATCTGCCATACTGTCACTTCAAGGGCAGCGAGTGTAGACTTTGCTATGATAAAAGGAGTTTTACTTTACATGACAAGATAACTATCAGAACTAATTTCAATTTGTATGTTGAATGCTTTTCAAGATTGTTATGTTTTACAAGGATAATATGAAGTGGATCTACAATATCTCCCATAGTAAACTACACGGAGGGTTAAAGGGGTTATCTGGGACAAGGCACTTTTTTTTTTTAAGCGGCCAAATATACTATACAAATATAACAAAAGCCATACTTTCTTCCGTCGCTTCCCCACAGCCTTTGGTCCACCAACTCACCGTCTCTACTGCTCTTCACTTCTGGGTGCATGAAACTAACAATGACGTCACCAACACCAGGGTCATGTGACCACCATAGGGCTCTTTCACACTGGTGTCGTTTTCTCTTAGAATAGGTGCGTCCAAAAATTGTGTCTATTAGAACCAATGGTTTCCTATAGAATCGTTCAGATAAAGGAATTTTAGATGCGCAAAAAAACTCGAACCTAACAAAGATAGGACATGCGTGACTGCAATATACGCATCTAAGGTCTGTGGTTCGAGAAAAGATAGGACCTGATCCATCTTTGGTGCGTGCTACGCAGGAGTTTCCATAGACTCTTCTGGGAGCTGGATAACATGCAACACGCAGCTTCCGATCGTGTGAATGGGCAATTTCACCACTAATTAAGCTTGAGACTTAATTACGGGAAATCATCTATTCACACTATTTCACTATTTTTCGCACAGATAGCCACGATTTTTTTGCACAGCTCTTAGAGCGCGAAAACGACGCCAGTGTGAAAGAGCCCTTACACAGCTGTCAGCGAGTTATTAGGGTGGTTGTACACTAGCGCAATTTGCTGCATGTCACCTGCATGAAACAGTCACATGGCAGCAGGAAGTACGCAATGACATTGTATATTTGCTGCGCCGCCGATCAGCATGCACAATCTTGGAGCGTATACATGCATACATAATACGCACCAAGCTAGAACATGCTGCAATGCTTATTGCAGGTGTATTACGTTCAATATGTGTCAGTAGCAGCATGGGAGCCTCTGGCAGATTGGTACAGCGTATTACGTGCGCAAAACCCGCGTGTGTAATACACTGTCACCATATGTTCATGTGAAGGAGCCTTTAACTTGATGAACACACTGAATGGAACCAGGAGTTTGTCTTCCCCAAATGTATTTAATGGAGGAGTTTGGGATAAAACGCTACATACCTCCAGCTTTCTGATTTGACTTAGTATGCAGAACAATGTTTGGCACAAAAAAACTACAAAAGAACATATTTTAGTCAGAGGAAATAATTGTCCTTTTCATTCTTGGAGAGGAGTTACATCCCGCCCTGGCATAACTCTCATTGTACATATAACTCTCAAGGCATTATTCACTTTATTTGCACTCTGCTAGCATTATTATAAATGACATGCTTTGTTGCGCTTGTCTTGTGTGATTGAATACTGATGCATAAGATCATTTATTATTCAGAATACATCAATACTGCATGAATGTGACAATGCAGATGACATCTATTTACAGCATCGCGCGATTCAAGGGAGCAAATAGGATTTTCAACAAAACTATATTTATTTTACTGACGGTGTTTGTAAAACAGCAATAATTTGTGAGAAACGGATAATAAAAAAGTATCTATTTGCAAACTCAATAGAAACCTCATGAAAAATTAAAATGGCAAACATCTCATCTCTTTCAAAAAGATGCTAATTCTCTTTTCATATTTTCTGGTCAATTACTATAATTTACCTTTGGAGAGTGACTCCTGCCTCTTGAAGAACATTTGTGTATCTGTAATAGCACTAGAATATAATGCACCTTTCTGCTCATCAGTGGCACAAATATCATATTTTATCTATCATTTTCGCCTTCTATTCTCCGGAGGGAACAGAACAAAAAGCGAGAATCACTGGGATCCAGCTAAGTGATTTAGTTGATTAGTATAATGAAAAAATATGCTAATTAACATTTTTCTTAAAGTATGCCTGTCCTTTCAGGTACTTCAGAATAAGTTGTTGGTGGTGTGCGCCTCTGCATGAGCTGTAGCGCTATTTTTGGACCTTATATGGGTTGCATGTGGATTTTTTCCCCCCGGTTTCTCTTTGCAAGCTCCACATCCAATGTCAGATTATAATGTAGACTCTCTGGAGCTTGAGGCGCCTGGGGGGTGTTAGGCGGGTACAGAGAAAAGACTGGGAGTCCCTAAAAACCACCCACCCCTCTGACCCTACCTACTTGCCTCACCCTGGCTAAGCCCAGGGGGACAACTGGGCGGTGGTCCCTATACTGATACGATAGTGGAAAAAGGAGCACAAAAACTAAGGAAGATACTACCACAGAGAAACACAAAAGGCTCAATAAAACTACAGCAAGGGAAAGCAAGGGTTAAAGCACAAGGACTAAGAGGACCAGAGAGACCTAGTTAACCTCACTAGATACAAACAAACACTGGCAATAAAACTTGCCAGCTGCTGCCTCTTATCCCTAGCAAAGGGGCAGAGCCAATGACATGCTGGTGGGTGGAGGAAGAAGACCCACCCACTCACATCAGAAAAGGCTCCCAGAGCCGCGCAGCCGCCCTAAGGGAACCGGCGTCATACCCAGAAGGAAGAACGCCATGCCTGGACCCCCGCAGCTGGACTGGCGTGCTGCCAAGACCCGACCGTGCTCCTGGTAAGTTTCCTCCTAACAGGGGGCCAATGGTTGTGCAAACCAACTTTTTCTTTGCAGTAAAATTGGCCCTGTTAATGTATCTAGGCAGTAAGCTCTGTTCTGTTATCTTTTCTATGTAATAAGCTTGGTTCAGTTACAGTATTTATGCAGTAGTCTTGGTTCTGGTAATGTATCGAAATAGTAAGCTTGCTTCTGTTACTATATCTATGCAGAAAGCTCAGTTTTGGTACTGTTAATATGTAGTGAGCCTGCTTCGGTTACTGTATATATGCAGTATGCTAGGGTCTGACACTAATCTATGTAACCTTGGTTATAGTATTGTACCTATACAGTAAGTTTAGTTCTGTTACCATATCTATGCAATAAGTGTCAGATCCTTTTAAAATCTTATGCTGGAGGAGGGCTCACAATCTTTATACAGCTCAAGGATCATTGTAGATTTCATCCACCCTTATCCATATAGAATTGTCAATCTTCCCTAAGCTAATGGGGGGAGACTGGCTGCTCTTATGTCTCTCAAACACTGCACCTACAGAGAAGAGGAAATCCTGCTCCCCTGTCTCTCTGTAGCACACTCTCAGAAGCAGCAGCAGAATGGAAGGAATGACATAGCTGTACTGACCAGTGTAGCTGTGAATCCAGCCCTTGGGTGAGATAAAACCATTACTAGATGCTTTAGCAGTGTCTCTATGTGTCTCTGCTTCTCTTTCTCTGCTGCTGCTTCCTCTACTCTCCATAGACATCTAAGTGCAGCGTGTAGTCTGAGAGCTGATTTGTCTCCAGGTGGATTTTAACAGTATTTCAGAACAAATCACTACCACAATAGGCAGGGAGGAGGGGAAGAAGAAGTGGCTTAGAAGTAAAGTAGAAAGCCTTTTTATTAATAAAATATATTACCACGTTTCTTACATGTATTTGTACTATTAATTTATGCATAGATTGCTCAAAGTACAATGCCAATCTAATGTTATTATACTAGCCCCTATTAAGGGCATTAAGAGTCACATAAAAATTGGTAAAACCTGAAAATGTAACTTTTTATTGTAGATTTTGATCATGTCTCAAGTAAATATAGTTGGTGCACAGCCAGCGCAGATGTCTTTGGTGCATTTTATGTGTTGTTACATTCTAAGATAATTTTATTTTCCTTCAACATAACTGTATGACAGATTATTCCGTTTGGTAGCCAAGAACAAAGAGCCATTGTGGTGTAGTTATTTACTGGGTTTTTTTACTTCATTTACTAAGAGTTCAGTGTCCTGTCAATTTGGGGGTAAAAGCAGTGTTGAGGATTCATTGTCGTGTTCCTCCAACCACTCCCTAGTGATCCAAGATCACACAGAGCACTGTGGCTGGGGAAGATTTCCTTAAGATATGGGAGCAGATGGCCAGCTAACAGGTCCCTGCAATGCTCACCATACAAGGATTGTGGTATGATGACTAGTGGTCCTAGAGCATGCCAGGAAAATGCTCCCCAGACAATAACAACACTACTACTCGCCTGTTGAACCCCAACAATGCACCTATTAGATATGGTATCATGCTATTCATGCCAAATGTAGACCCAGCCATCTACATAGTTTAAGGTCCATTGACATTTTTCCTGGGCCTATGCAAGATGTTGTTGGTTTTGACACAGGGTTATCAAGGATACCCCTGTTGGTCTTCGGTACTACACTTCCAGGCACAAAGAATCTGCTCATGGTCAAAGTCACTCATGTCAACATGTTTACCCATTACTGCCAAAGTTGCGCAGAGGAGAGGTCAGCACATTATCTGAGAACAAATCATGACACGGACATCATGTGGAACTGTGTTAGTGATCACAGGATCTCACACACAAGCTGTTTCTAATGCAGCAATTGTTCAGTGTAGTTCATCAATATAAAATTCCATGAAAACCCTTTCAAACATAACAAATGAATAAAATGCATTAGCCAAGCCATTCACTATTGCTAAAATAGCTCGCTACTTTAGCACTTACATGAACAAAGGCCTATGGCAGGTGCCAGTTCCTCTACTTTTTTACTGAAGTAGATTTTATGTAAACAAAAAAAATGTGCACTTTAGAAAATCTAAAAAATGAAATTAAAAATATGCAATCCCTACAAAATCAATAAGATGACAACTGCAATTTGTAAGATTTGATAAAAAGAAACAATTTTGTGATACACTGCAGGATATGATATATGTGGGAAACCAGAACATCTCTTATATAGCTAAACAATTTACTAATTACTATCATAGTCTCATTAACTCCTATAATTGCTTTTCCAAAAGTTACATATAACCCCCCTCCACACCCTCTTCTCTCCGTGGAGGTGATTTCACGCACAGTCTATTAAATTGCAAGGTATTCTCGATTTTTAGCCTAGGGGCTTGTGTTAACAGCTGGTTTAAATCTAGAGAGGGAACTTGTGTTTTACTACTAACAAGATATATCCTGTTTCCCATATTATATGGATTTTTCGATATTTTTCAGATTTTTTTAACACACATTTTCTGTTACAATTGTTTCTATTATAGTTGAGTTGTGTGCACTATGATGCAATGGACATGTGATCAGATTTTGGTCTCATTCAGAAAACCTGTGTTGCTCTAAGAGATCACGTGATCCGGCCTTCGTATTCTTTCCTGCTTAAATGAGCTTTTCATTGCAGTCACATGGCTTACATACGTCTCATCTGATTGACTGTATCTTGATTTAAAAAGCTGATGGTGTCAGTAGAGAGAATGCTACGACTAAGGGGGGGGGGGCAGTTGGCATTGAAAACATTTTTCTCTTCACAAATGTCTATGGAATCTAATATACTTCAATAAATTCAAACTTTACACTATAAGTTCTACTGTTGGTGTTAGATGATCTAGACAAGTTTCTACATACTAGATACGACATGATCAGAGTACAGTGAAAGCAATGGAAATGTGAAAAGAATTGTGTTTAAGCAAACTATTGAAAGAAGTAAAGTTGTGTTCATCCTAACATCATGACTCCCATTCATAACAGAGCCAAGACAGCTATTGCAGATCCATTCTTTAATATTGGACCCAATTAGTAGTATGAGTAGAGTCTAAGGCTACACACACAGAGGAATACCTCCACACAAAGTAGATGTTACTGAAGGCAACACATTGAGCTCACAGAGATACCAATGGGAGGAGCTGGATGGACCAATCAATTTGGATAAGGCGGGATTTTTCAATTAACGCATCCCTCAGTTCAAGAGGTACTAGAAAATCAATGAGATGATATGTTCCTGTAGCAGTTCGAGGGGCAAAGTTTGCATTGCTTTTAACTACCAAGATAATATTTAGAATCAAATAGTTAAACCACTAAGCAACTTAACATTTAACCCAAAGCATACAATAGGAGAAACAACTTTGTCAATCAAATAAGTAAAAAAGGCACCAAATTCTGTAATAGAATTGTAATACAAATGAGACATACAGAATCACATTTGCTCTCTGAACATAATGAGCACATTGTTAGTATGCTGTGACTTTGCCAACATAATGAGTCATGTTATATCAGAGTCTTGACATTATTTTGTGTCTAAAGAGTATAAAAATATTTTTAAAAAACTGTTTCAAGAAAATGAATACAAAGTGAATTTCACCCCCGATGTTTCTATGAAGACTTTGTTGTTTTCTATGAAGCTTAAAGGGGCATACCATTTTCCATAACTGTTCTGCCTAAATGCCCAACCATTCAGTTGGCTCACTGGTGTCAGCAAATGTTCCTTCTGATAAGTAAAAAAGAAAGTACGTATCTGAAAGATCTTTGTAAAGTCTTGGATATGCATCTATAGGTGATGTATCAGTTATACCTAGAATTCATTTAATAACAATTTTACACCAATGCTGGAATGTCCCTTTGTGTGTCTATATTCAGTCTATTCTTTGGACTACTAAAGCAATCTTTCAACATGTAGCCCATATGACCTCCTTTCTTACAGCTAAATTTCAAAACACTTTTGTCAACCATTATGATATGAATGATATATGATCTAAACAGTCAGACATTGACTAATAGAGAATGGGACAGTATCTGAAATGAAAAGTTAACGCATGAAGACCAACAATTGTTTAAATATCACTTCCGCAAAAAAGAATGGGCTAAAAGTCCTTAAAAATATAAACAATTACTAATTAAATTGTAGTAATTGTATTGTTACATTTACTGCAGCAATAAAAAAAACCTCTTAGAACCTAGTGGTAAATATGCCAGCTTATTACTGACTGACCATGCTGACTAAATGACAGCTTACAATCGGTTCTTAAAAGGCAAGTCAAAACCAACATGGCTATACCACCTCTTGTTCTTTTAAAAGTAGCTGCTGCACAAAACTGAAAATTAGCAATATCCCTGTCAATGAATGAAACATACACGGGGTATGTCAATAAGACATGTAGAGACCAATTTTAAGTGGAAGTAATATGACACAAATGCTGCCCACGTAACAAGGTTCCGTTGGTCAGGGGTTTGAGACACTCAGCTGTTGTTACCAGCTGGCTCCCAAAACCACCCAGAGCAGGGCAAGAGGTGGAAAAAACACAAATTTGGTGGGAAAGCTCTCAGCCAAGCAGCGGTCAAAACAGCAGCTCAGTTGTAATGCTTAAAATCCCATGCATTTTGTACAGTGTTTCCATATTTTTGTCCACCCCCTGTAATTACCAAAGTTTGAATATGGCTTTTTTATTTTTTTGTGTACTAATACATAGGCGGTTTTTACATTTTGGGTTAAAGTCGGACTTTTAGGCAATATCCAATTAGTGTATTGCATACAGTTATATCTCGTGTCTCCATACAAATAGTGTTTTAGTGTTTTGTAAATATCCATTGATTATTCTAGGCCAATAATTACTGAATACTGATAGGCCAATAATTACACTATTTTCTTACCTTCCTTAAAGGTTTTAGTTTCGTTTCCATTACAAAATCATATTTGCAAAGTTCACAGCAACGAGTATCTGAGCTTTTAATCCACTGATGTAGGCAGGCTTGATGTACAAATCTCAATGTTCCGGTACAGTGACATGGTGTAATAAGGGGATTTTCATCATCTCCCTCACAATGGCAAATTCTGAAAAGTGCAACAGAATTAGATTAAGCTTTAAATAATGGTAGTAGAAACACCATAACTGCAACACAGCGTATTGGATAAACCCTTCTTTATGATATGGCCATAGCCATTTACAATATGAGTGTAAATATTGGGCCTTTAATTTGTATAGGACAGATGTCAAGAGCTGGCACTGATCTACACTGTCTTCCATAATGCTGCTATTTATGTGCATGTGGTACAGAGAGTTAAACTGTGCTCGCATGGCAGATTTCAACGTGGAATTCACACTGCTTTTGCGTGGTTTCCATATCAAATCTATGTTGAAAACTGTGTAATAAAGTTTATTATCAACTCTAATGCAAACCCATATGTGATAGTCCAGAATTTTTCCATGCATGGATTTTCAAATCTGCATTGTGGGGAAAAAAAGAAGTATTTTAATGTGTCACTACTAGACGTGGAATCCGCACAGAGATTCGTTCCATTGAACTAGGCTAAATCAGTATGTAGATCCGCGGTGCTCCAAATGCAAATCCACAATAGAAATCTATGTTGAATGCTCAGATTTTTGCCGCAGTTTTTATTGAAATCTGCATCAGAAAAAGAATCCTTTTTTATATGTCTTGCATTATTCCCTTGACATGACCTCATGTATAACTGGGAATGTTGTAATTGCTATTTCAAGTGGAGGAGACCTTTAATGGTTTTTCTACTTTATGTAGGAAAAAAACAAGTATTAGAACTTCTGTAAAGTTACACTGACACCTTGTATTCTACAAACTGAGGGTGCATTCACATCGGCGGTTGTCACATGTAAGTTCCGTCCACTTGCGATATGGATGGAAGTCACACTTGCAAAGAACCCATTAATTTCAATCTGTGTACTCATAAGTGTGATTTTTTTTTTTCTTGTACAAATGGTCTAAAATAGAAAAATCACAGCATGGCCTATTTTTGAGTGATTCTGTTCTGCACATTATTTCTTATGGGAAGGAAAAAAAATCCCATTGTACTTGCATGTACACGTTTCTACCGCAATCGCTCATATGAATGCATCCTGATCAGTAGATAACAATCGTTAATTTTCAATTAACAAAACATTTATATCACTATAATGTTTACTTTGACCACTAAGACTGCTTTCACACCTGTATTAGAGTTTATTTCAGGGTTTCCATCTCTCTGCTTCATTTTTGAAGGTGAAAAACTGAAAAAAATGTTTTTTTCCCCATTAATTTCAATGAGGTTTAAAAAAAAAAAACAGAAAGCAAACGGAAAGACATCTATGTACTTCCATTCTAGTTGGGTTCCCATTTTTTTGGACAAAAAATAATGCAACCTGCAGCATTATTTTTCTGTCCCCAAAAAATGAAGACGTGATGAAACTAAAGCCAACAGAAATCTTTCTGTTTGTTTTCTGCTTTTTTGAAACCCCATTGACATCAATATGGATAAAAAGGGATGAGTTTTTTTCCATTTTTTTATATCAGTTTATCTCCTCCAAAAATGGATCAGTGATGCAGAAAACCCAGAACTGAGCCTTAATGCAGGAGAGCAAGGAGCCTAAGAGCTTATTCACGCGTCCGTATATCAGCCAGGTTTTCACGCTCGTCCGATATACGCTGTCCCTCTCTGCAGGGGGAGGAGGCGGTCCAGGCCAGGAGCAGTGCACTGAGCTTCCCTCTCAGCCCTCTTTCTGCCCCCTCTCTACCCCCCCACCACTATTTGCAATGGGAGGGGACAGGACAGGGCGGCACTTAGCTCCGCCTCCATCCCGCCCCTCCTATTGCAAACTGTGGTGAGGGGCGGAGAGGGAGCAGGAGCTCAGTGCCTTGCTCCCAGCCCAGCCCGCCTCCTCTCCCTGCAGAAAGGGACACCCTATATCGGCCGGGCATGAAAACCCGGCCGATATACAGACGTGTGAATAAGCACTGATACTGTATTAGCTTTGTGAATCATTATTAAATTCATCAGCTATATATTAAGTACTAATTACTAAATGACAATATCAGCATCTGATGTCTGTCACAATTTCCATTAAATTTATAAATTGTCCTATAAATGTAAAACAATCCCCTAACCTATTTCATAGAAAATGATACAATGATAGCTTTTATTTCTATATTCTATACTTCAATATGAATTACTCTTCCCAACTGTGTCACAATATTTCATTTAAATATATATCCTTGAATTGTTTTTGACATCTTGACAAAAGTGATTGAAAGCTGTAAGTCTAGCCTGCATTTTAATTACTGCATTTTCAAACTACTCTATCTAACGCTAAGTTAATTGCTTTTTCCGAATGTTGTATTTCTGAATTTCACATCTTTTGTCTGCTGTCTTTCAGGCCTCCTACATTATCTAACACCTTCTCTAGCTCAGCTGTGAATATTCTGAGACTCAGGCAGGCCACCTTCTGTATAACGTCATATTTTCTTTATGTTCATATAGTGGTTGAAACTGTATTGATGTTTAGGAAGAGTATATGTAAGATGAGCAAATTAAAGGTAGAAATGGTAAAAAAAAAAAATGTACTGCCAACTTAAATACTACAATTGAAGACTGACCTGCAGACTTCTACATCATCACCCCATTCATCATCACAGTTAACAGGTGAAGCGGTAGTCTCGTAGTTGGTAGTAGGAACTGGCGCCAAGTTTTCTGCACCAGCGCCTTCCTCCCTTACATTTTTGTGAATAACTTTATCTTCTGTAAAGTTACACTGACACTTCTGAGTATTCGTACAACAAGATTTTACTCTTCTTTTCACTCTTCTCTTAGGGTATCGCTTTGTTTCAACTGATGATCCGGATGACGTAGAAATGCTAGCCTCTTTAATCTTTGATGTTTTTCTCCTTCGGTAGTGAGAGTGAGTGTTGGCAAAATTACTGATATGCTGCTGCTGTTGTTGCTGTTGTTGCTGTTGCTGCTGTTGATGATGATTATGGCGATGAGGATTATGTTGATTTTTTGGACGTTTTTGTGCTTGTGAGTCTTTGGAATTTAGAGGAATCATTTCAATGGTATTTGAGTCTGAAGAAACATCATGCGGTTTATCTTGTTTTCTTCCTCTTTTATGAAATTTGGGATTTCCATTTCTTCTAACTCTTGTAGCCCATTGTCTTTCATCTGATGAAGAGTCTGTGTCGATCATATCTAGTTTCTGTGTTACATCCATTGGTTGTGTGTTTCTTTGCTTTACTGTTTGGACACAGGTTGAGCAACTTGTTCTTTTACGTCTAAGCCATCGTTTTACTTGTTTTTTACCAGGCTCCCTACCAGAAGGTGCGATTGGCATTATAGGTGTAGTATGGTTAAAGTCATCTTCTGAAACATCCAGCAATGCAGTTCTAAACAAATAAATCCGTGACCAAAGGACATGCAAAAGTAATGAAAGAAAAGATGAAAAGTAATGATACATGGAACAACAACAACATACAAAAATAGATGGAATGATTGGAAATTTGGTGCATATGTTCATCAATGAAAAATGGAAAATAATGCTATATAAAGGCCTTAAAGTCAGTAAATGTTTTTTCCATTTAGAGGCGGAAGATCATACATTTTACATACCTACATATATCCTGAGTAGATGGACAGACAGATGTTTGTGAGTGGCTCCTTGGGGCTGTACCTGTGGTTGGACTGCTTGCCTGAAAAAAAATTAAAGTGTTATAGCAGGTGGTAATAGATTGCTATAAAATGTAATAAATGAATTAATTATTTGCGCTAGCTAAAAATGTTCTACTTAGAAAGTGTTCACACCATGTTTTGATCAACGCTCAGGGGGTCTTTCTAAATACTGAACTTAAGTTATTCACTCTGAAACAAATGTTGGAAAGGAACAGAAATCTTGTCAAACAGTTGTTCTTTGTGAAGCAAAGTAATGCATTTGTCATTGACATTGAAAAGCCACTCACACTGTTCTGTTTACACTGAGGAGGAAATATTTCAGAAAAGCGTGCCTATATGAGTGAAGAATGGATGAATGATACAGCTACACAGAAATTTCTATTCTCATTTACAGTACATCTACCCAGAGAGAAATGCTGGTTTCCATTTGACTAATGAAAAGCTATTATTCGGTTTTGAGGTTCTGTTTAAATCCTGTTTTCAGAGATTCAGATGAAACCCCAATACAGAACTCCGCGATGTAGTTCAAAACGTGGTTTGAACACACCTTTATGGCAACTTTCAAAACTAATTCTACAGTATCTCTCAAGCACCATTCACTTAGATATAACAGTTCCAGTAAACTGCACCAATCAATACCATTCATGCTTTCATCATTTAATATGCAATAATTATTAGACTTAATTACACCCAAATTGCTTTCAAATGACGGAATTCTCTCAAGTGTACATTTCACCATTAGTGTTCAAACAGAATGTCATAGAACATGTGTAAATCTGCTTGATTGTAATCGATGTAATTGGCCATGCAGGTTGCTAAAGTCAAGCGAACAGCAAAACAAACCGTACACTCTGGGAGTATTTATGTACTGGAGAACTAATCTTCTCCTTAACAAGTAATAATTATAAATCTGTTTAATGACATGCACCTTAATTGCTGACCCTTTTACTCTCATAAAACATTAATTAGCAAGTACATTAATTGTTGAATGGCACCTGGTTACAGCACAATAAATATTGCAGAACAAATTATAGCATTTAATTAAAAATATAAATAATCGTAAGCTACATTTTTCACGCTTCATTAAAAGGACACAAACTTTTTAGGCAACTTGTACTCATCTAATAGCCTGTGTGTGTCTCATCGATCTTGTAATATACTTTCACAAAAAAAAAAATCTTCAACCGCTGTAAATCAAGTTTGAAGTGCAGCCCCTCTACAAACAACTGCACTCACACTGCTCTCAGATCTGCAGTCAGCGTGTACACAAGCTCTGCCTCTCCTGATGTTGGATTTACCTAACCTGCTCTGTGCACTTATCTTTATGTTGTATGCATTATATGTCTCTCCCCAGTTAGCTGTGGGCAAAGCAGCAGAATTCTTATTGAATTGACATTTATTAGCTATTTTACTAGCTCTTGTGTGTTTGTATGGTGGTTATAGATCTCTATATATGCTGTCACCATGCAAATACACAAGATCTATTAAAGCAGCTAATAAAGATCAATCCAATAGGAATTATGCTGCTTTGCCTACAACATAAAGATATGTGTAAATATTAGGTTAAGTAAATAAAACATCAGGAGAGGCAGATATTGTTTACACACTGACTGCAGATCAGAGAGCAGTGTGAGTGCAGGCAACAGCCTGAGAACACAGCCTCTCACCCACAGCTAATAAGATGTTCTAACTTCCTTGTTGCTAGAGAAGCTAAAAGCCTAACAACAGGCAGGTGATTACAGAGGGGCTGCAATTCATACTTGATTTAAAATGGTAAAACAAAAACATTTTTTAATGAAAGTATATTACAAGATTTATTAGACATACACAGGCTATTAGTTGAACATAAGTTGTAGGCAAAATTAGTTTCCCTTTACGTGTGCACATGAAGTTCTAGTCAAATAACGAATGACAGAAAGTCAAAACTATTTTTCTTGCAGTTAAACGTGGTTATATAATACGCTATATAGAGTTTTTTCTTGTTGAATGTCGAATGGCACTCATAATTTGAATTTATAACATGAGTCATGGAAGCATAAATGTATATTGAGTCTATAAAAGTACTCGCAGCCTTAGATTTGTTTTACTGTGTAATGACATTGAATAGCTGTGGATTTAATTATGATGCTATTTAATCAAGAGAAAAAGAGTCTTACAATTATTAAATATGAAGCAGATCTGTTCAATAAATCTCAATAATGTATTTCTTGAAATGTTAAGAATCAGCAGTAGCTATTTTCCTTAATTACAGTAATCAGTTGGGCCATCATGAGCAATGATTACACCAAGTAAAATTTTATCTCTTTTTAGAGATAGAAAGAAAATGTCTGTGTGCAGTTTGGATAAAGATTTTATCCTTTGGCTAGGGGTGAAATAATTGCCCATAAAAATGATTGAAGAGCTAATGGGTGACAGTTTTGCACTCAATTCTAACTACTTAACAGTTGTTCTTTTGTGAAGCAAAGTAATGTATTTGTCATTGACATGAAAAGCCACTCACACTGTTCTGTTTACACGGAGGAGGAAATATTTCAGAAAAGCGTGCCTATATGAATGAAGAATGGACCAAAGATACAGCTACACGGAAATTTCTGTTCTCATTTACAGTACATCTAGCCAGAGAGAAATTATTACAATGTGGGATAATATTTGCATCCACATGTGTCCTCAGCTAATGTAGAAAACTATAAATTATGGTGCATTGTGCTTTGAATGGTTGTGTGGTTTAAGTAATTCAAATTGCTGTTTGTGTTTCCTCTAAATAAATATTACAGTTAGGATTCTGGCAGAGCAGAAAATACTTAAAATGCTCATAATGGTGGTGTTTGTTAGAGGTTCAATGACACAGATCATCGCCTGTTCAACTTAATGTAGGAGGTTGCAGGATATTGTTAAATCCGGTTTTTACATGACGACGCCCTTCATGGACAATGCCAACACGTCAGACCAAGATGAAATTATTGTCCTCAATGGATCAATATAGATACATACTATATCTCCAAAACGCGAAGCAACACAAGATAGGGCAAATAACGGTAACAGAAATATGGGGAAGAGAATGCTATTCCTAACCGACTTTGGTGTAGAAGACAGTACCTAGAAGCAGGACGATCACCCAGATAGGGGCAGCCCCACATCAGGAACCTAGGGGATCTAGTATGTATCTAGATAGAGGATAAGGAAGGTGTAAAATGCAGAAGAAAAGAGAAATTTATAAAACACAGTATTTATAGTCACAGGTACTTACAGTTACTGGCTTGGGGAGACACCTCTATGTTAGCCAATCAGTCCATACACCATAGGAAATATTGTAGCAGGGTTGAGAATAAGGGCACATTATACACTGAGCCGACTGAGGCACTAGAAACAGGATCATATAGACCGGGGGTGACACCGTGATGTCACACCGATCTTGTTTCTTTGCTGATGCACTGTGATACTTTTCCTGTCCTGAAATATGTTGCTAGTAGACATTTAATTGCTTTTGGTAATTTATGTATGTCTTTTACATATATTTTGCTTTAATCAATAAACATTGTACATTTGCAGATTTGATCCCTCTGCAAGACTACCTGTTGTCATATAAAAGGAAGTTATTATTCTGGTCCTATAACAGGACTACATGTAAAAAGGATCAGGGGCAGTGAAGTTATGCAGAAGCTTTAGATCACAACCACATCTGTACCTAGTTTTGTGCTTGGGTGTAGCCATATAAGGGGAGTCTCCCTAAAGGGGTTGTCCTATGAAAAATATTCTTTAGCGGTAAATCCAGCACATTATTATGAACATTTCATGTATTTACACTTATTAAAGAAACTGTTTATATTGCCAGATATGTTAGAAATAATCTTACAAAAGCTCCACCCTCTGTTTCTCAGTAAATGTTTCACGGTGATCAAACATATTCAGTCTTGGTTCTCTCTGTTCCATTGGATATGTGGAGGAATCCCTGGTGTAATTAGCTGTCTGCTTCTGAAGTTGCTGAATCTGCTCTGCATGATAGAAGATATGCTGAGCAATTGATAAGGGCTTAGTCACACGGACGCATCGGCACCCGTACACGGGCGCTGATGCGCCCGTGTGACTGAGCCCTTGCTACAGGAAGAGGATGGCTGTACTTCAAGACGGACGACTCCCCGCAGCGCTGAAGAAAGAACACATGACTGGCAATGAAGCTGGTCACATGTTCTTTCTTCTGGCGCTGCAGAGAGACGTCCATCCTGAAGTGCGGCCATCTTCTTCCTGCAGTAACACGGGCGCCGATGCACCCGTGTAACTAAGCGCTAAGAGAATGAGACAGCGTTACTGCAACTGAAATTGCTCAGCATCTCTGACAAGCAGAGAAGACACTGGACCTCAAGAAGCAGACGGTCACCACATCAAAGGTATTTTCGCATACCCAGTGATGCAAACAGAGAAGCAAGACTGAGTATGTGTAACCAAAACTGAACGATTACTGAGGAGGTCACAGAATAGAAACAGCATGTGGCACTATTCTAATGTTAGTCCTGGATAGAGATGAGCGAGCACCAAAATGCTCGAGTGCTCGTTACGCGAGTCGAACTTTCAGTGATGCTCGAGAGTTCGTTTCGAGTAACGAACCCCATTGAAGTCAATGGGCGACTCGAGCATTTTTGTATATGACTGGTGCTCCGCTAAGGTTCTCATTTGTGAAAATCTTAGCAAATCACCAAAGTCATGTAAAAAACACAGAAATGGATAGGGCAGGTGAGGAGCAACATGCAGGGCTGCATTTCGGGCTCCGAGGTCTCACTATTAAGCCACAATAGTGGCAAGAGTGAGACCCCCCCCCCCCCCCCCCCGCACTGTCAGCATAACGATCATTCTCCTCGCAGAACGCTGTTAGCCCATAGAATTCAATGGAGCCGGCAATACAGCCGGCTCCATTGAAAGCAATGGACTTCCGCCGAGCGCGGGATGAATTTTCGGGAAGGGCTTAAAAATATAAGCCCTTACCTGAAAATCATCCTAAAATGTGTAAAAAGTAAAAAAAATATATACTCACCTTGTCCCGGCAGATCGATGTTAGCCCATTGAATTCAATGGAGCCGGCAATACAGCCGGCTCCATTGAAAGCAATGGGCTGCCGGTGATCGCACAATGAATTTTCGGGAAGGGCTTAAATATATAAGCCCTTCCCTGCAATTCATCCAGAAATGTGTAAAAATAAAAAAATATATATACTCACCTGGTCCCGGCAGATGGAGTTCAGCTGCGGCCAGCTGGCAGCTCTCCTGAACTGCTCTCTGTAGTATTCAGCAGCCGGGGATTTAAAATCCCCGCCTGCTGAATGAGCTGCCTCTGATTGGTCACAGCCTGACCAATCAGAGGCAGCTCTCACTCACACCCATTCATGAATTCATGAATGGGTGAGTGAGTGCTGCCACTGATTGGCTCAGCTCAGCTGTCATTCAGCTGACTTTTCCCCCCCCGTTTTTTAGTTTTAAGGGGGGTAAAAAGCTAAAAAAAATTACTTTTTTAACATTTATAGTTTTTTTATTATTTTTATATTTAAACTAAAATAAACTATGGGAATAGGTTCCTCTATTTGTTTCGGACATTTTAATATATAATATGTATGGTTTTGGTTTACAGGGTGCTTATAGCAACGTTTTTCGTTGGTGTCGGTTTTGGGTTATTTTCTTTCTTATGTATATATTATTGTTTTATTCTGGAATTTTATTTTACTTATTTATGTAATTGTGTTTTTTACTATCTATGTCCGCCATGATGTCATGTAAGACCTCTGGGGGACATTCACATTTTTTTTTCTTTATTTGACACCTACCCACTGTAGCTGGGTAGAGATGAGCGAGCATACTCACTAAGGCAAACTACTTGAGCGAGTAGTGCCTTATGCGAGTACCTGCCCGCTCATCTCTAAAGATTCGGGTGCCGGGGAGCGGCGGGGGAGAGCGGAGAGGAACGGGGGGAGATCTCTCTCTCACTCTCTTCTCCCCCCCGCTCCTCCCTGCTCACTCCCGTAACTCCCAGGTCTTCCCCGCTGGCACCCAAATCTTTAGAGACGAGTGGGCAGGTACTCGCATAAGGCACTACTCGCTTGAGTAGTTTGCCTTAGCGAGTATGCTCGCTCATCTCTATTGCTGGGGCATCCATAAGAGCCCCAATTACAGGGGAAAACAACCCCCATAGTGACATTAGTCACTTGCAGAGCTGCCAGGGTCTACTTTGACCCTCCAGCTCTGCAGTAGCAGGGAATCCCAGGAGGTCACATGACCCCCCCCCCCCCCCCAGGCTCCTGTAGTGAAAGTGCATTTTACTTTCACTTTCCCCACACAGTGCTCATTGAGCACTGTGAATCGGGGAAGCAGAAGGCAGAAAGGGTTAAATACCCCTCCTACCTTCTGCTCCGGGTTATCAGCTGTCACTAACAGCTGATAACCTGTTCCTGCTTCTGATTGATTGCAGGAGACTTAAAGTGCGCCATTATTTTACTATTGGCTGTGTTTTAAGCCTAGGACCAGCCGCCGTAAATTTACGGTGGCTGGTCCTAAACGGGTTAAATAAGGGCACATAAACTATTATCCCAACCTCACTAGTGGTATTTAAAGGGGTTCTGTCATTAAAAAAGAAAAATTCTATACTAACCAGATCTTCACCTCACCGATCTTCTCCTGTCTCCTGCATTCAACGGGGGTCACCTTACCTCCAGCTGGCTGATTACTCTGCTTCCTGTGAGGTTACATACATTGACGGCAGTCTTCTTCCTGCCAGCCAATGTATGTTACGTCACAGTGCACAGGCCAGCATGGGGAGTGCTGATCTACTGCAGAGATTGCTCATGCGAGCTGCCTCTAAAATAGATTAGAATTCCTTCCTAGGCAGTTAACGCTACAGCACAGGGACGTGACCTTCACTGACGCAGCCAGAAGGAATGTGAGGTATGCCAGCACAAGCCGGCCAGCGTGCGGTGAGGTGACCCCGGGGGTACTGCAGAAGCTCAGTGAGGAGAAGATGTGGTAAGAAGACTAACGGGGGAGGAATAGGTCAGTGGATTTTTTTTCTTTTAATGACAAAACCCCTTTAACCCCTTGAGTGGCACGCCCGGAAATTTTCCGGGACGAGCTCCACTGCTCATAGCAACATAGCCCGGAAGATTTCCGGGCTATGTATCACTATGGGAGCTGCAGAGCACAATGCCACAAGCTGTGACCGTGTGCTCTGCCTGCACAGACCCACACAGAGCAGTGCAAGGGCTTTGAAAAACCAGCAGAAGATATTGCCGACATGTCGGCAATGTCCTGCTTTGTTTACAAGTTGCCATAGAGACCATCGGCTTGTCAGAAGCAAGCCTATGGTCTCTGTGGCAGGGAGAGCTGGTTGTTAGCTGTCAGAGGACAGCTAGGTACCTGCTCTTACAGCAGAGATCAGAGAAAACCTCCGATCTCTGCTGTGTTAACCCTTTACATGCTGCAGTCTATGTGACTGCAGCATGTAAAGGGCTGTCACTGCAGCATGTAAAGAGTTGTCACCATCGGACCCCCAGAATGTGATCAGAGGTCCTGATGGGTCCCTGTGGAAGTCCACTAAAGGGGCAAAAAAAAAAAAATAAAAAAAAGAAAAAAAGGAAAAAAATTATTAAAAAAATAATAAAAACACTTGTCTCCCTTTACTTTGTAAAAAATCAAAAATACAATCACACATGTGGTATCCATGCATCGTAATGACCCAGAGAAGGAAGTTAATACATTATTTAACCCCTTAATAACATGGCCCCTTTTTTGCTTTTTTCCCCATTTCTTTTTTTCCTCCCCCGTTTAAAAAAATCACAACTTGTCCCGCAAAAAACAAGCCCTTATACGGCCATGTCAATGGAAAAATGAAAAAGTTATGGCTCTTGAGACGCAACTGCAAAATTAGTTGAAATTCAATGATTAGACCATTTTAAAAAACCTGCCCTGGTGGGCACGACAGGGTGGTAGGAAACCCGCCACTCAAGGGGTTAATAGAGCAGCTGCGTGTTCTTGTTTTTTAACGTGTCTCTATTAGTATTATATTAGAAAAAGGGAAGTACAACCAGGAGACCATTACAGCTGTCAGAGCTCTGGAGTAGTTTAATGGGCAAAGCCCAACTCCATAACACTTGGGGCATGCTGGTGAATCTAAGGTCTTTTTCTACATATTGACAATCCTATAAATATGGCTTAAGGTACCATTATACTACTCTTCCCTGCCCCAACACAGCTCTGTCAGCAGCTTTTTGCAAGAAGCTGTTATCGACCATTCATCTAAATATGTGGAAGGCTTGTTACAGATGTAACGCTGCTAATGCACCTGGTGTTAGCGGATTACTGTAGTAATAAGTCGCAGCTCAGTGTGACTTGGCCCGGCTATGATATTTACATAGCACAGTTGCCATTCAAAGTGAATAGCAGTGGCCGCAATATGCAATTAGTGTAGTGAGACTTACAGGAAACTTCAAGGATGTCAATGCTACATCTGTATCTTGCCACATAACTAGGACATTGTTGTTGTCATATGGGAAATCCATATAATGAATAATGGAAACCTTTCCCGCCACTGCAGAAAACAAGTCCCCATGTGGCTACGTCAATGGGAAAATTAAAAAGTTAGGATTCTTTGACAGCGGGCATGAAAAGCAAAAAATAAAATAAAGAAAAATGGCCGTGTCCTCGAGGGGTTAAAGACATACTCCTTTTGATGATACAAAAAACAAAATGAAGTGTCTAGCCAAGCATTGTACATTAGTCCAATATACAGAAAAATTGCATATTCCATTTTACTAAGTTATAGGATCTCAATTATTGTACTATGAGCATATCTGACAATGTAGTACTGACAGATGTAGCAACCAACAGAAGTCTGATTCCAGCTGTGAAGTTTACTGACTTCAAGAACAGCAGATGGCAACTAAAGCTAAGGTATATGTAAAGCAACTTAACACTATATGTGACTGGAAACTATAAAATGTTTGTCATAAGAAAAAGTATAACTTAATTGTAAGCTAAATAAAGTAAATAAAATATAACCATGAATATGTCACATCCGGGACCAGTGGCATACCTGCAGGGGATGCGGTTGCACCCGGGCCCAGGAGCCTTAGGGTCCCATAAGGCCTCTCTTCTCCATATAGGGAGCCCAGTACTATGAAAAAGCATTATATTTTGAGGCCCTGTTACAGATTTTGCATTGGGGCCCAGGAGCTTCAAGTTACGCCTCTGAGTATGGGTACAGATAAAGGTGGGGGGGCCCTAAGCTGAACCTTTGCACCTGGGCCCCTGAGCCTTTAGTTACACCCCTGTCTAAAACTCAACCTACAAAGTGAATGGCGGTCCCCTGACCACTGTTTCCCTGTGTGAGGTAGCCACCATTAACACGTAGAGATTGAATGGGGAGGTGGTGAGTCATTCAAGCAGTTCAGCTGATCCTGTGGATGTACTAATAATGCCTATAGTGCAAGTGCAATTTTAAAAACACAGTACAGTCATACAGTCATCCAGGAAAGTATATTCCACAATCCTATTTTCTATATTTTCTACATTCATTGGATGACATGAATACTGGTGCACAGGTCAAATTCAGCACCATTACCACTCTTTGTGTAAATTAATTGAAATATGTACCCAGTTACTGTATTTTTATGACTTATATAAGCTAGGTTCACAACAGTATTTGGGCTTAGTTCAGGTTTCCATTTTTCTGCTCTAATATGGGAGGAGGAAAACAGAATCCCTGCTCAAATGGATCAGGTCCTATGAAGGAATGAAATGGCGCTCAGTGGACCCCATTTACTATAATAGAGTTCATTCGACTTCTGCTATGCCTTCCAACATATTTCCAGACAAAATAGCACACCATGCTGCGTTATTTCATCCGGGATTTCAGAATAGATCTGTGTCGGAGGCACCGATGTGAACAGAGTCTAAGGCTATGTGGCATATTTTGTCCATGAAATATATAGCTATTATTTGCAATTTGGAAAGCACGCAGGAATTGAAAATGAAGTAATGTTCTGTCTAAATATAGACTACCTGTTTATCTCCCACTTCTAGATGTAAGAAGCATTTACATTTGATTTGAAATGTCTATCACCAGAAAACATTCTTCATTTGATTTTCAATGTGCAATTTTCAGTCTTTTAAGAGTATTTTACTCCAGGTGTGAACTCCTGTTGTGCCCCACAGTGTCGCTAATTAGAGATAGTACAGAGCGGCTCTCTCCAGCACAGAGCCTCTGCATGGATTGCATAACAGCAGACATATATGACTTTCATCAGCCCTATGGAGACATCAGAAACTCTTGGGATTAACTAAAGCATATAGAAAATGTATTATGAGTAAAACAGCTCACTGACCCTAATTATACACCATTCTACATACTGTATTGGTTCCAAGGAAATGCCAAGTGAATAGGAACAAGCTGCAATATCAGACACAACATGTGGATATACGTATGTGATGGTGTGCCTGGAAAACATCAGACCCTTTTTTCTGATTATAGACAACACTTTTAAGTCTACCGAGAGAAAATACTGTATCTTAACAGGCTGCTCCATCTAGAACTGACTACGCAACTTTCATTTTTTTATTGTGTGTGATAAAAGCCTAAAGTGGATTTCATCCCAAAAATAAGTTGTCCTGTTCAGTCAAGTTGTTAAAAATTGGAATCAGTGCTCTCTGGAAAAGGTAGAAACTCACAAACAATTGTCTTCTTACACAGCTTGAATATTGGGCCCGAATGTTCATGCAAATGCTAATTTGCCAGACAGTTAGCCGAACGATAAGGAACAATGTAAAAGGAACAATGATCAGCTGACAAATGAGTTATTGCTCATTAGTTGGCTGATCGTTCAGTTTCAGCATGACAACAGGGAGATGTACAGCCAGCCTATGGGGACAAACAATCATACTTACAGTCATTTGTCCCCATAAGCAGATTCTCTGCCTAAATGAATGAAGATGAAACGAGTGCCAATCAACAAGATACATTTTGATAGCTGCTTGGTAGATGGGATTGAGAATTTGGTCAGTCTAAAAAGACGGTAACACAGTAACTGTTGAAACATTCCTTATGTCAGTTGGGCTTATCTCAACACACTGACACTGTCCAGTCAATATGCCAATGTTAGACCATATAGAGATACACGCAGCAAGAAAAAACGGAAATCAGCTCATTGCTAATGCAGGATAATTTCATCCACCAGCAACAATCACAGGCGCGGGGATGAGAAGATGCCAGGCCAGCTCCCAGGTAAGTATAATCCAAAAGTAGTTCCAGCCAGGGGCATAACTAAAGGCTCAGGGGACCTGGTGCAAAGGTTCAGCTGGGGCCCTACCCCTCCATCTGTACCTGTACCCGTACCCATACCCATACCCATACCTAAACTGTGCTGCACAGAGGTGTGACTTAAAGCTTCTGGGCCCCAATGCAAAATCTGTAACAGGGCCCAAAAATATAATGCTTTATTCATAGTACTTGGCTCCCTATATCGATAAGAGAGGCCCTATGGGCCCCCCAAGGCTCCTGGGCCTGGGTGCAACTGCATCCTCTGCATCCCCTATAGTTATGCCCATGGTTCCAGCACCAAATCAATGCGTTATTCAAGAAAATGGAAAACATTCAACCTACCATCAATAATTGGAAACTCTGCTTCATAAGAAGATACAGATGAACATAACCAACAAGCTCTGGTATATTCCCCTAACAGTAAGCATTTAAAAATATATCAGAGATGACGACTACTAGCATGGAACAAAGTATTTCTGCTAAAAAAGGTTTTCTATATAGAACAGTGGAATTTTGACCAGAGACAGCATCCCCCCATAAATACACACCGATGAGAGGGGTAGTATATTCATGATTTAAACCTTCATTTTACATCAGAATTTCGTGAAAAAAAATCCAAAAAGAAAGATGTAACCGAAACCAAATTAATTCCAACAACATCCTGCCAGATGAGAAGGCGGTCGTCTATATAATGCCCATACCAAATCATGTTGCCAAAGTATGATTTAATGAGTGGATACAGACGACTCTCCTCCCACCAGGCCATGAGAAGGTTAGCCAGGAAGAGGATAAGAACTGCCCCCACAGAGCAGCCTTGGATCTGGATATAGAAATTACCATTAAAAAGGGAGTATTTTTTTTGCTAAGGAAAATGGGTAACATTAAGCAGAAAATCTTTTTTATGTGCAGACAGTAGTATGAGCTACCAAATTAAAACATACATCATTCGTGATACCTCATGTGTTGCTTATATTATGTCATGTAATGTTGGTGATGAAAAATATGTAGGATGTACTACATGCAGATTAAAAAACCAAGTGTCCGAGCACATCACGGCCTATCAACCCACTACTACAATTAAATGTAATATATCAGGTGAAAAGAGGAGGAATCCAGCATCCATAAAAACACAGCCTTTATTAGGAACAAGTAGAATCCCAAAATTTTATACGTCTGACGCACTTCAGATTCTGTGCTCTTTAATAGAAGCTTAATTCCTCCTGTTTTATTCTGGATTTATCTAATATTCCATATATCCATGCATCTTTTTGGTTGGGTGAGTCAGTTTATTTCCTCTTTATTCTGTGTAACATATCTGGTGTTTCAAGATATTACTTATACACATAATGGTGATATGCAATCCTTACAAATGCAGGGTACAGAACAAATTCAGAGACCAATAAGAGGAGGACATTGGGCAAAAACCCTCTTTATGCTAGAAGTCTATTGAATCCTAACTTTGCATATACGGGAACCTAGGGGACTGAGTTAAACCTCCTGCACACAGGGGGATTTGCATTGTGAAATCCGGAGCAGAATTCTGACCCACACCCCACCCCCGAATTCTGCAGCAATCCCAGCCCAAAGCATGCTATGAGAATACGCAATTTCCTGCCCACGAGCGCAAATGCTGCGATTTTATGCGGGCTACGCAAAGACGGCTTCCATTGAAGTCAATGGAAACTGTCCATCTCGCGGCCATTCTGCAATCATTCTTGCAGAATGGTCGCGGGAGGCACGTTATCACCATAGTGACAGCATCCTCTGTACTGCGCATGTGCGCCAGCATATTCACAGCAGAGGAGAAGACCGGCGGGGGTCACTGGCCAGGCACCGGGTCGAACTTAATTAGTCCACTGATAGGGGATGTGAAAGTTTTATGGTCCCTAAATTTGTGTTAGGGGGTCACCAGGCCTGTGTGTTATCTGTGCTATAGATTTCTAATATACTCCAATGATGCATGAACCCACTTATAATGTTTATTCCTGTCTTCAGAGTATCAAAGATAATTATAAACGTGTATTCCAAATTCTACTATGGAGTTGAGATTTGAAGTTGACTTTTAATATAGTAATTTTTATGTCTTCTATGTGTCTGTGGCTAGAATTACGCTCCGCCACAAGTAATTCTGTCTTTTTTTCTTTAACGTTGTTGTGGTGAGACCTCATCCTCGATTTAAGTTTTTGTCGTGTCTCTTCAACATAGAGAACCCCAACAGGACATTTACTGCACAGGATCAGGTACACAACATCGGACGTGGAACATGTGAATGTCCCCGGGATCTTATATTCCTGTTGTGTGTTGGGGATTTGTATCCTGCCTGTTGTCAGTACATGTGAGCAGGTCTTACAGCTCCTTACATCGAAGGGATATGTTCCTTTTTGTGTGTCAGGGGGCAATGCACTCCTGACTATAAAGTTTCTCAAATGTGGTAGTTGCCTGTAACACAGAAAGGGAGGGTCCAGGAATATGGTTTTCAGACAGTTATCTTTCTGTAGGGTATGATGGAGTTTCTTTGCGGTTTTCTTTAGTACCTCTAGCTGTGAATTGTAGGTCCAGCCTAGAGGCACACGCTCTTCGTGCTCTGTATATTGGAGTAGTTGATATCTGGGTATCCTGGTGGCTTTGGTGATTTGGTCATCAATTGAAGTGTGATGGTAGCCCTGATTTAAAAATGTCCTTTTAAGATGACGTAAATGTTCATCCCTATCTGTTAGGTTAGAACAGAGAGGGTTGCATCTGATGGCCTGGCTGTAGACGATGGACCTTTTGATGTGTTTGGGATGGCAACTATCTCATATGAGGTATGTGGGCCAATCAATGGGTTTTTGGTATAGCGATGTCTGTATTAAGTTGTTAAAAATCTATTACATGCTACTTGTGCATATGGGACAAATGTAATTTTGATAGCACTGCGCAGAAACGTATCTTATCTTAACCCAATAAAAAGCAATTTTTCTCATCTTAACATTACAAAACTCATGGTAAAGTATTTCAAAGTGTAGCTAAAGCTGCTTTCACACCTGTTAGTTGTTGTTTACATGCTATGATTATCGCTTAAACAACCACACTACTGAGGGAACTGCTGATATTTTAAAATAAAATTATATGTGCAGATAATGGCTTTAATCATTTGCATTTTCCAATAGGAGTTGTTTGCTCAGCTGGGCATGTGTTTATGTGATGGTTATCGCATAAACACACACCTGGCTGAGCAAATATCTGGCCACTAGATTCCATTGTTCTCCTCCTGGAAGAGTAAACAGTATACTCATTATATATGCAACGCAAACACAATAAGTACACCTATAAGGCCTCAGTCACACGGGCGCATCGGCGCCGGTGTACGGGTGCCGATGCGCCCGTATGACTGAGGCCTAAGAAGTCTTTTGAACAGCCATAGGATGGTTTTTATTTGGGCTAAAAAACAGCTCTAAATGACAATTGAATGAATAGTGCATGACTGCTCGCATTTACATGTAAGGATTATCACTCACTTTCAGTTGTTTGAACGAATTTTGAGCGATAATCGTTATGTGTAAAAAGCTTTTCAGGCTTTCTTCAGGGTTTCCGTCTCTGCTCTGTTTTTGGAAGAGAGAAACTGAAATAAAACAGTAAAAAAAAGATCTGTTGCAACCTGTGATTGCAATGGGGTTTCAAAAAAACGGAACGCAAACGTAAAGGCATCTATTTGTTTCCACTCGTTAACCCCTTAGTGACGAAACCTGTTTGCGCTTTAGTGTAGGAGCCAAATTTTGGAAATCTGACATGTGTTGTTCAACATAGCATAACTCCGTAAAGGTTTTGCATATCCAAGTGATTCTGACATTGTTTTTTTGGCACATGTTGTACTTCATTTACGTTGCAAAAATAGACCGATATAATTTGTGTATACTTATTAAACTACCAATATTGGGAAAATTTTGAAAAAATTGTAATTTTTTCACATTTTGAACTGTAATATCTCAAATATATGCAAACATACTGTACAAATTTTTGATAGGATATATATTTCCATCTATTTACTTTATTCTGGGTGCACATTTGAAAAACTTTTGTGTTTTTTTAACCATTTAGATGACGTACAAATTTAACATTACTTTTCAGAATTTTGAGGAACACTGTTTTCTTACAGCAAGCAAAGTTTGCAAAGGCTCATGAGTGTCAGAATGATAGATACCCCCCAAAAGACCCCATTTTAAAAACTACACCCCTTAATGTATCCACTGAGGGGTGTCATGAGTATTTTGACCCCACAGTTTTTTTCAGGAATTAATTCAATTTAGAGGAGAAAAAATAAAATTTCATATTTTTGCAAATATGTCATTTTAAAGACATATTTTTTCCTATAGTGCACATGAAAATGAGGATTGACACTCCAAAATGTATACCCATGTTTCTCCTGTGTTCAGAGACATACCCATTGTGGCCCTAATCTTATGTCTGGATTCACAAAGGGGCCCAAAATGAAAGGAGTAGTCGGTGGTTTTCAGAACATAAATTTTGCTTGAAGGCCTTTTATGCCCCATAGCACACTTGTAGAGCTCTTGAGCATCCAAAACCATAGAGAACCCCAACAAGTGACCCGATTTTGAAAACTAGACCCCTTAATGAAATTATCTAGGGGTGTGCTACCTATTTTGACCCTACAATTTTTGAATGAATTTAAGCAAAGCAAAAGGAAAAAAATGTGATTTTCGTTTTTTTGGTAATTCTGTTATTTTAAAAACAGCTTTTTTTTGTACAGCACACACATGAATGAAGACTTGCACCCCAAAATGGATACCCCTGTTTGTCCCGTGTTCAGAAATATACCCATTGTGGCCCTAATCTTATGTCTGGATGCACAACGGGGCCCAAAATGAAAGGAGTAGTCGGTGGTTTTCAGAACAGAAATTTAGCATGAAGGTGATTTAGGCCCCATTGCCCACTTGTAGAGCTCTTGAGCGTCCAAAACGACAGAGAACCCCCACAAATGACACCATTTTGAAAACTAGACCCCTTAACGAATTCATCTAGGGGGTGTACTGTGTATTTCTACGCTAGAATTTTTGAATAAATCTAAGCAAAGCAGTAGGAAAAATTTAAAATTTTCATTTTTTTGCCAATTGTATCAATTTAAAAACAGGTTTTTTTGTACAGCACACAAATGAATGAAGACTTTCTCCCCAAAATGGATACCCCTGTTTGTCCCATGTTCAGAAACATACCCCTTGTGGCCCTAATCTACTTAAAGGAAGCATGGCTAGACCTATAATGGAAGGAGCACCCGTTGGATTTCAGGGTACAACGGATTAAATTCCAGGCCCCCTTGCCCACTTGTAGAGCCATTGAGCGGCCAAAACGATAGAGAACCCCCACAAATGACCCCATTTTGAAAACTATACCCCTTAATGAATTCATCTAGGGGTGTACTGCATATTTTGACCACACAGTATTTGAATGAATCTAAGCAAAACAGAAGGAAAAAAATTACGATTTTCATTTTTTGTCAATTTTGTCAATTTAAAAACAGGTTTTTTTTGTACAGTGTACATAGGAATGAAGATGTTCACCCCAAAATGGATACCCCCGTTTGTCCCATGTTCAGAAACATTCCCGTTGTGGCCCTAATCTACTTATAGGACACATGACAAGGCCTGTAATGGAGGGAATGCCTGCTGGATTTCAGGGCATAACTGAATGAATTCCAGGCCCCATTGCTCACTTGTACGGAATAAAAATTGACACGTTAAAAAAATCCCCCCCCCCCCGTGCCCTTTTCGGTGTTTCCCAAATCTTAGATAAAGGTAATAATGTGAACTGTGTGGTATTTCCGAAGATAGGGGTAATTACGGAGGCTGGTTGGGATGGGCACATGGGGCAATAAAACCGTGTATCACCCCTCCTCTCATGCTTTTTGGGGGTCATTTCTTGACCTCAGTGGCAGGGATGGGGTGTGAAAAGTGGCGCTCTGTGAGGCTTTGTAAGCTTGATAAGGTGTGGCGGTCCCACACAGAAGGCGCTCAACAAGCTGCTCCTGGAACTACAGGAAGGCGAGCGTTCCCGGGGCTTCTTGTAAAATACGTATTACAGGTAGCAGTCTGAATAACGCCGGGCTCGCGCGGCCATATGTGAAATTCGCTTGCGGAGGCCCACAGCGGATCCCAGCTGTGAGCCCGGCTGTGACCCTGCGTATGGCCGCGTAATGTACTGCGCATAACTGCTTACTCACACAAGCGGTCATGCGCAGTACACTTTTTTTTTTGTTTGTATTACCTGCACCGTCGCTTAGCGATGACGCGGGTACCCGCAACCCGTACACAATGTAGTTGCGTATGGGCTGCGGGTATATCCATGACCACACAATGCGCTCTATGTTGCGGATATCCGCAGTAAAATAGAACCTGCTGCGTTCTCTTCTCTGCGAGTGGATTACGCAATTCTAACCCACTAATGTGAGCAGAATTGTGTAATCCAATGCGATTGATCTGTGTATTACCGCGGATCAGATGCATTCGGAATCCGTAATTCCTATCCGGTCATGTGAGACCGGTCTAAGGTAGATCGCTATCTTTTTATCACGTGACCCGCGACCGCTCAACGAGGTCACTGCTCCAGGCTCTCGGTGACCATTGGTCGCTGGGAGCAAGGAGATTTTAAATTTCCTGGGCTCCCCGTCTCCTGCGCATGTGTCCGGTGTTTTGCCGGCGGTCGCATGTGCAGAATCGGGGAAATTTCACGGAGGAAGATTGCGTCGCGTCCATTGGATAGCGCTGATTGCATTGCCGGGGGGGACTTCCCACAGCCCAGGATGACAGCTCCATGCTATCGGCTACCTGCGGGCACCGACAGCATGGAGCTGTCACGTTCTCAGCTAAGAGGGCTTTAATCCAAAGAGGATGTATGTTTTTACGTCCTCTAGGATTAAAGCCCACTTAGTGAGGACGTAAATAGGGAATGGGGCCATCACTAAGGGGTTAAGTTCTCTTTTTTGGACAGTAAAATACTGCAGTCTGCAGCGTTATTTTTCTATCCAAACAACGGAAACCTGACGGTATGAAAGCAAATGGAAGCCTCTCTGTTTTTTTTAAACCCCATTGAGTTAAGAGTGAAACTAAGGAATACCCAATCTGTATACACATCATTTTTGAGCAGCTTAATAGCTAAATGTTTTCCATTCACTAATGACTGTACCCCTAGCACGAAACCTGCCTAGCAACTATAGCATGTGAATAAGCGGCTCTTTTACCTATTTCAGTGTTATTCCAGAAGGCGGGAGAATGGAGAGTTTATATTAGATTGCACTACGGCTGGATTGATTTAAACTGACAGCCATTTTCAGTAAGATAAACATATACCTTGTCTAGGCTTTAGCCCAGCATAGAGGATTCTCCAGGATGACAAGAGCGTTAGTGCTTTTATCGAGATACATGAGAAGTGCAATACAGTGCTGACTGTAAGGAGAAGGTCTTTGCAAGACACCACTTGCTTTTATGCAGAACTGGTTGAAAGTATTTTTGAAGAGAGACTATATGTGCGCATCTAACTATCCACAATATAAAGTGCAAACTTCTGAAAGCAAAAGTCCCTGCTGCTCCCCCGCTTTAGATGGACTCCAGTAATTGCAGGCTGAAGCAGCTAATGCAATATTCGGAACAAATGTAGATTTTTTGTAGTGCATTAAAGTAATTCAGCGGAATTAATAGGAACTATATCTCACGGTAACTATAACTTTAAAGGGGATGTGTCATCAGAAAATGACCTACAGTGTAAATAGTTATGTTAACTCTTTCCAATCCAATTTGTTTCCTGGTTTTCCTAGGGGGCTTACTCTTTTTCTGCCGTTATAAAACGACGCTATCTTCTGGCCAAAACCAGTACTGCATGATGTGACACGTATAGGCTCTGACAGCAGAGAGGCTGCCAATATACAGTAAGAGAACCCTGACGGACGTCTTCCAACATCGGAGCTGTACAGCCTTAAATCATAATGTCTTTAGACATCAGACAGTGGATTGGAAAGGGTTAAACAAATGTTTTCTATTCGCAGTGATGGTTTTTAATTTTCAATCTCATAATCTATATTAAAAAAACATCATAAAATACTGCAGTTTTCCCACTGTTCACTAAGGTCACTCTCATACTGGTGCTTTTTACCGCGATTAGCATGGCATCCTGGGCGCTGCGCTTATCACGGTACAACACTCCCATTCAGAGGCGTACCTTGAAGCTTCTGGGCCCCAATGCAAAATTTATAACGGGGCCCCCAACTATAATGCTTTAGTACTGGGCTCCCTATATGGAGAAGAGAGCCCTTATGGGCCCGTTAAGGCTTCTGGGCCCGGGTGCAACTACATCCTCTATAGTTACGTCCCTGCTCCCATTGATTTCAATGGGGCCTCGCAAATTTGTGCTTGAACGCAGTGTTTTAACACAGCAAAATTTGAGCTCAGTCTGCTCTATTTTTGTGTGTTTTCATGTTTTTTAATGCACCCCATCACTCCTCACAATGACAGGGAGTGTTAACAAGCGCTGTTGAATGCAATAACCTGCATTTGAAAACACTGATAGGAATCCCATTTGAAACGCAACGTTTAACCGTCGCTGCATGTAAGAGTGGCATAAGCCTAAAAATGGTTGTAGGATACTTTTAAAAGGACTGACAGTTGCTCGATTAATCACTCAGAAAAGTAATTACAGGCAATTGTTGTCCCAAGTACTCATGGGACCCCACAGGTAAAATAAGCAAGAATCGCTCACTTGTTGGATTTACTTGGTTTTTCACTCACCTAAAAAATAAGCGACTGTCGGCGCATTTAAGCAGGGAGTCGTTCATATATGAACAACTGCCTGTTTGTCCTGAATGTAGGCAAGCATCCATAAGAGATTGACAAAGCACTTCTGTGAGATAGCACCAGTCAGTCCTCCCATGTAACCCATGTATCCCAAGTACCCTGATGGCCCTTTTATATGGGACAGGCAGTCGGGCAAACAATGCCAACAGCTTGCCCCAGTGATTCTTGCTACTGTGCTGCAGGGGCGTAACTACAGGGGATGCAGTTGCACAGGGCCCAGGAGCCTTAGGGGGCCCATAAGGCCTCTCTTCTCCATATAGGGAGCCCAGTACTATGAATAAAGCATTATACTTGGGGGTCCTGTTACAGGTTTTGCATTGGGGCTCATTAGGGTGCAGGGTGCTACCGGAATAGAGGTGGAGCGGCCGGGGAGAGTTCTCCCTCCATTCACAGTAAATGGACAGTTATTCAAGAGTGAACGACTGCTGTTTACACTGAACGGCTCGGGAATCTGAACAATAATTGTCCCGTGTAAAAGGGCCATTGCATGTTGTATTCAGTAGATATAACTTTTTGCAGCCATCTTATTCTCATTACAGGTAAGATTACGATGAAAGGTAACACCTATATATAAACAACACAGGATCCACCATTTACAGTAAGTGATTATCGCAGCTCACCTCCTCCTCCTCTCTGCGCAATGACCTCTGCACAGATTATAGAATTTATCTAGTTAGAAAAATAAACAGATGGCATGTTCCATAGTGAGGGAGAACTACACACTGAATAAAAAGTTGATAGGACAGCATTCACCCGCTAGTGTTGCGCTACCAGATATATCTTATTTTTTTTTTCATTTTTTATGATTACTGGTTGATTTTTGTATGTACTTTTTAATGAAGCATTTTTATGCATGAACTGTGGGGTGGCGTGGACAATTGCATCAGATGCTCCTGAGGTTCCTGTGCTTCTCCTATTTAAATGGCAAGTCATTTGTATTTCATTCAGTGGTCTGATGAAAGCGCTGATCCAGTGCTAAAACGCCTCAAAGAATGAACATTTTGCCCTTGATCTTCCTTCTTCTCAGTGTTATTAATGAGGACGTGCCCAGAACACTCCCCCATAGAAAACAATCAGTGCCCTCCTGTCTATTGTATTTATGTCCCATGTGGCTACATAAGGTGGTCTCACACTATCGGGAGCCCGCAGTGGATTCTGGCCCTGACCGCTGCCGACGTGGAAATGTTTAAATCTGTATGCGGATGGTCCAGAAGGTTCGTTGTCGGACATGCTCAGTACAGATGTTTTTTCAAATCTTTTTTTTCCTGCGATGTCATCAGGCGATGACACGTGACCTTTTCCCAATGTTAATTGCGGACAGGCCGGATGACTTCATTTGAATTCAAAGGAAGCTGTTAGTGCAGAATCCACGCAAGAATAGAGAATGCTGTGATTTCCACGAATGCTCTATTCTTGTTAATGGAGACAGAATGCTGGGGATTGTTCGCGCGGGTGATGATCGCGGATTCCACAATCCAAATCCAGTTGTGTGAGTCCAGCCTAAAGCATATTTACTAAGGGCTGTTGACTGTGGCTCGGGAAAGATGGCTGCCTCATAGTAACGTGTAAATAAAATCTACTGAAAATAGATACAGATTCCAAAAATGAAACTTGTTTCACTACTTGGTTTTAATTAGTAACAAAATATGTGATATATTGTATATCCTTGTGAAGCAACGGAGGTAGATCTGCCGCCAGTCTCACAGTAAATAACAGGATTGTTCTTCTATACAAAAGCCATCTGTGACACAATTTAATTTGCTGGGCCTGCCTTGGAACGAGTCGACAGACCACTTCTAGCATCAGAGACAATTGGTAATGCATCCATAGCTGAACAATCCTCTCAGACAAACAATCCAATGTCTGAACTTTCGATGGCATTCATCATCATTGAAGCTCATAACAAGCTTGTGGCTGAGAATCCAAGGGTGAAATCAGCAAACCATTTCCCTACATACCTTTTAAGTAAAACAATACGAGTAATTGTGACTATGACAAGTGGCTACGGCAGCTTTCACGCCTGCTTTAGGGCTCAGCTCAGGCTTTCTGTCTCTTTGCTTAGTTTTTGGAGGAGAGAATCTGAAATAAAACTAAAAAAAAAACAGATCTGTTTTTTTTCCCCATTTATTTCAGTGGGGTTTCAAAAAAAAAAAAAAAAAAAAACAACAAAAAACGGAAAGCAAATAGAAAGGCTTCTGCTTGCTTCCATTCCACTAGGTTTCCTTTTTTTTTTTTTACCACAGTCTACAGCGTTACTTTTCCATCCAAAAAAACGGAAATCTGGCAGAATGGAAACAAACAGAATTCTTTCCAGTTTTTTAAACACCATTGAAATTAATGGGAGAAAAAAAACATTCATTTTTTTTTGTTTTATATCAGTTTCTCTCCTCCAAAAACTGAGCAGAGAAATGGAAAGCCTGAACTGAATTGCACAAATTTGTGGAGATTGGATGAACATTTACGCATCCCCATAGAATCCTTAGGTTCCTTAGGTGAGCAAATGCACTCAAAAATAGAGCATGTCACTTTTTTTGAGTGTGTGAAATACATGTGCAAAAGTGTGAATTAACCCATTGAAAACTATGGGTTTGCGTGCAAATATAGTCGTCTAAAGCTGCCGTAACACAGGTGTGAAAGCAGCTTACCTTCCATATTATTACACATTAGTCACCAGGGGCATACCTAAAGGCTAAGGGTCCTGGGTGCAAAAGTTCAGCTGGGCCCCCCCCCCCCTCCATCTGTACCCGTACCTATACCTAAACCGTGCTCATTTCCAAACCTGATGTAGCCCCTTGGTGCAAGCCTTCTCATTATGACTCCTTTCCTTGACTACATAAAAACCTGTTGGTAATGTCTTAGGCTGCTTTCACACGGCCGCAAAAATTGTGCGAAATTTGTGCATTGCAAGACGCACGAATCGCACATGAATATGACCCCATTCTTTTGAATACGATCATACACAAGAGCAATTTTTTTTGTTTTTTCTCTGCATCACACGAAAATATGATAATGTGATGTGAGCTGGTTTTAACACAACAACCGCTCACATCCAAGTGCAATAACAGCGCGAGAGCCGGCCGGAGGCACAGAGGGAGCGCGCTCCCTCTGTGAACTCTCTCCCTGCCGCAATCTACTTAGATCGCGGCAGGGAAGGGGTTAACAGCGGGGGGTCGCATCTCCGATGCCCCCCCCCCCCGTTGTTGCAGCAGGACGCCGGCTGTGACTGACAGCCAGCTCCTGCTGCGGGATAGCGCAAGGTCAGTCATAATCTCGCGCTATCCCGATGACGTACCAATACGTCATGTTGCGGGAAGTAATCGCCTCCCATGACGTACCGGTACGTCATGGGGAGGGAAGGGGTTAAACTGCATGCAGGTTCTGATGTGTTTTTCAGTTGTGTATAAAGTGTTCAAATATACAGTATATATCCAGGTTATACCAGCTGTACATATATAATTATATACAGTATATACTCAGGTTATACCAGCTGTACATATATAATTATATACAGTATATACCCAGGTTATACCAACTATACATATATAATTATATACAGGAGAGGTATAACTTATACCAGCTGTACATATATAATTATATACAGGAGATCTCCAGGTTACACCAGCATGGTACATATCACTATATACAGGATGTATATCCCCCTGTATATAGTGGTATGTCACATGCTTGTGTAACCTGTGTATCTCCTGTATATAATTATATATATACAGCTGGTATAACTTATACCAGCTATACATATATAATAACAATTCCTCCTCTACTCACCTCTGCAGCAGTCTCTGGGCAACCTGTAATGGAAAGTCCCGTCCTTTGATCACATGACCAGAGCCTGGTCCTGTGATCTGCAGCCACAGGTCCTCCTGCAGGTCCTGTGCATCCAGCGCTGCGGAGGTGAGTAGAGCCACACTAGCCCCTCCCCCTGGTAATCACTGGTCGGCAGAGACTGATAGACTACAGCTGTGATCACTCACAGCTGCAGCCTGTCAGTGGGAGGGCCGCGCGCCGTGGGAGTCTGCAGCCTGTAATTGGCTGCCGACTCCACTTGTAACAGCCCTCCCCTCTGCTCTTGCCGACCTGCCTCCCGCCTCTCTCTCTTCTCCTCTACCTCCTCCCCTCTCCCTTCTCAGCCATCATGCGGCCAGCAGCGCCGGTCCCCTGGGCCCCCTCAGCTCCAGGGCCGGGTCGCCGTTGCGACCCCTGCTTCCCCTCACCGTACGCCAGTGTTAGTCACACTGAATGGTTTCAGGCCTTATTCACACAACCATATATATTTGGTTAATCTAGCCATGTCAAAAATCTCGACCATCTGAAGCATTGGTTTCCAATGTATTCATTCAGATGAGCGATTTTTAGCGATTTTAGATATATAAAAACATTGCGTCGGAATAACAGGACTTCGGCAACAGAAAACGACAACTGATTTTATACGGTGTGTGAAAAAATAGGCCTTGCCCTACCTTTTCACAAGATATGCATGAGACTCCATAGATTTCTATAGGAGATTAAAAAAAGGGAGGGGGAGGGAGATTAGCTGTGTCCAACTCTAGGAAAAGGTCACAACTGCCACTATTTAACCAATTGAAGTCATTGGTTAAACCGAGGGATTTCTGCGCTGCAGCGTATTTTTTCAGCAATATACCGCAGCCGCCTGCGTGAATGGACAAGAAAATGCTAATTTAGATTGAGACTTGATTGCTTCCATCTTTCACATGATTTTTGCCGGCGATGCAGCGAGTGTATAAACGCATACAGTCTTGTGAAGGAGGCCTAAAGGAAATGTAGTATTAGCGTGCCTATACAGGGTGCTAAGATCTACTGTAACAACATGCAGAGGACTGCTAGTTGCCGGGTGGCAATTGGCCTTGTCGATTGAAACAGTAAGTTAGGTTGCTGCATAACTAATGAGAACTTACGAAATGAGAACATATTGTTAAATATTACTGTGCTTAAAAGTTTTAAGGCAGCAGTATGCAGTCCTAAGTTCTCACTCACGACCTGAAGGTTGCGAGTTCAGTCCCCGCTTGGCTCAGGTAACCGGCTCAAGGTTGACTCAGCCTTCCATCATTTCGAGATCGGTAAAATTGAGGTGCTTTCAGGTAATAAATAAATTACCTGAAAGTGCTGCGGAATACAAATAAAGCACTATGCAAATAACAAGTCCCTTTCCCTTTTCTTAACTCCTAAAGTCAGTTTCTCACGCAGTGTTTTTTGGAATTGTGTCACTTCAGCGTTTAAAATCAGTTTTTCAGACAAATTCAGAGGTTGAACTAGCAAAAGTAGAAGTCCTTTTTTTATACTTTCCTTCCTCTGGAATCCACTTCTGTTTTGGGTCAAAAAACTGCATGAAAAATTAGTGCAAAGATGCCAGCGTAAAAAAAAAAATCATCGGAGCAGATTTACTAATCCTAATATTTAGACGGTCTGTAAACACTCTAAATCTATCAAAATGGCTTTCACGCAAATTGAAAAAAATGTTGATTTTTTTTTTTTACTAAAGTAACCAAATTAAATATTTTTGAAATTATTATTGTTGCAGCCATGGGAATATGACACATGTGGTTTATATATTTACTTTTACGTTCCATGCAGACTTTATCTAGACTTTTTTTCTATTTACAATACACTGTTATAATTCTGCTTGGCAGCATATTGTGCCAATGGATACAAATTTAGCACCTGGTTTACCATTCACAAGAGCCTGCCATGATATTTACAGGGTGTCCAAAAATATGTATGTAGATTTCTAGTGAAAAATCTTTGCATAAAAGTGCTATTACTTGATTTATATAGACATCAAAGGACGGCTGTAAATCATGTTTGACTTCTGTAATCATATTAGGCGCTCAGACTGGTCAACATTAACATCCAGACAATTCTGATTTCAGTAAACTAAAGCATGAACAATGTTAGTGCTCGAAAGTCAAGTGGACTTCTGCCATTGTATTTGACTCTCCTGACAGCTACATGGTGGCTTTAGCAATCATGCCACTACTGACATCTTTAGGGACAACATAAAACTGCATATTGCTGCCATAACTCAAGTCTGGTTTTCAAAAAAGGGCAAAGATAACCACTATTGAAGTGTGTATTTTCATCATGGGTCAGGAACAGGTTGGGGAATGAAGTTATACAAGTGCTATAGAACACATTCTATGGCAGAAATAAGAAAATATCCTGACTTTTTTTCTTGTTGTACAATAAAATACTAAGGCTTCTTTCACACTGCATTTCTTCCAGCACAAGGATGAATGTGTGAGACGGAGAACTCTTTGATCTTCGTCTTACACAGTTTCCATCCCCGTCAGTTATGTAAACTGGATAAAAAGTGTTTCCTAATGGCAGTGGCCTCTTTCAGCAAGATAATGCGCCCTGATACATTGCAAAAATTGTTCAAAAATAGTTTGAAGAACATTATAAAAAAGTTCAAGTTTCTAAATTCCCCAAATCCTTCCTCATCGAGTGTATGTGGCATGTGTGGGAAGACAAGTCTGATCCATTGAGGACTGGCTTCATAAATTACAGGGCTTAAACCTTCTGTAGCTAATCTCTTGGTTCCAAATAAGACAGTGCACCTTCATAAGTCTTGTGGAGTCCATGCCTCGATGTTTCAGAATGTTTTTGGTAGCAAGAGAGGCAGGGAGCGCAAAGTGGACCTGGAATAAAAATTACAAAGTGGCCCGGTGTTGTTGGTGGGCTCAAACCAGCATCAAGTGGAGCAAACACAAGTAGACAGATGTCAGCAAGCTGACAGCCATATGCATGAATATGGTAGAAGGAGAGAAGTCTATGTGGCGTGCAAATCTTCTAGGAAGCACAGAAAATGATATGACTGGAAGTATACATTAAAGAACTTTTCTGGGTAAATACTATAGGTCATCAATAGGTGATTGGCTGGTATCTGTTAAGACCCATTTACACTGAAAGATGATTGCTCAAAATTCGCTACTTAGCTAATTAGCTACTTAAGAGTTCATTAGCGTGTAAATGAAGGCTCCTGTTGTATGCAGATGACAGCAGGAGCACTGCTATTTGCAAACAGCTGCTTTGTTCTCAGAGCTGTCAGCAGTATTCTACTGGGAACTGCTGGTGGGATAGCAGCTGAGAGAATAGTATCAGCGCTATCCCACTGAGAACTCAGCGTACAGCGCTGATATGGCTCATCGCTGAATTCAGGCTGGCTTGAAGTCAGAGTAAACTAATGGGCAGGAGTTTAGACACAGTGATTATCGCTCAAAAGATGGCTTTTGAACAAATTTTGAGCGATAATCGTTGTGCCTGCTGTCACCACCACAACCCAAGATACAAAGAAAATGCAAATCGCTTCAACCCCTGTGTAGTAGCCAGTGCTAGTAATTGCAGGTGCAATTTTAGATACACATTGAATAATTTTTTGCTATACTAAGTATACCAAAGATTACATTGTGATGTCCCTTGTGGATCTAAATAAATAATGAATAAATGTTACTGAACAAAATCCACTATACCAAGACCCACGTTACCAATAAGAACATTGTATAACGGCCAAATACTTTCACCAGACCTTGTTCACATATAACCATCACATAGTGATGACAATACTACTATACTGTTATTGAATGAAGAACACTACAAAGATGAGTGTTACCAATCATAACACTATATTAGGGCTAAATAATACCCCTGGATCAGGACCACATAATACCACCACATAGTGATTTATACCAACATACTGTCACTGAATAAAGCCTGCTACAAAGATCCTTAATAATATTATATGATGGCCAGATAACACCCATGACCGCATAATATCACCATAATGTTGCTGAAAAAAACACTACACAAAGACTATTATTACCCACCCCCTCCATGCAGTGACCTTAGAGTGGTAGCTACATAGGTGGTGTACAAACTATTTAAGGGATTTTGGTACCATTACAGCCAGTGATTACTGATGACATTGCCTCTGACTAGAGTCATTGACTTTTCCCTTTCTTCTCTATCTGACTTCTTCTGGTCGCAATTTGTTATTGCGGAATTTGACTCCTCAATTATCCACCTGGCTTAGTTTTTCGAATCTTTACCTCATCCCCACTTCCATAGTGCCCCAGATAATATTAATGCTACCTATTGTGGCCCACACAGTAACAGTATCCCCCTTGTTGTGCTCTCTGTAGGCCCCACACAGTAAGTGCTACTTTTAGTTAACCAAACACAGAAAAAGTTCCTCCACTCAGTTACAGTACCCTCACAGACCCCCACTAAGTATAAATGCCCCTCATAGACATTCACGCAGTAATAATGCCCCTTATAGACTCTCACTCAGTAACAATGTCCCTAATTGGTCACTACTCGATAATAATACCCTTGTAGGCTCCCACGCAGTAACAATGCTCCTCATAGACCCACACTCAGTAACAGTGCCCCTCGTAGGCCCCAGTCCCCACCTCAGTAATTATCCTCTCATAGGCCCCAACTCAGTTATAGGGCCCCTCATAGGCCCCCCAAACCCCACCTCAGTAATAGTGTGCCTCACAGTCCATACTAATAAATCCCTATATACAAATAAAAACCAGTTACACTAAACTGTGTCACTCCTCCGTCTCCCGGCCTCTGCAGCCCGGCCCGCACTGTTCACCTGCTGAGTTCTGGCTGCAGCGATCATGTGTGCTTATCATATTGTTGCTCTACCCAGGTGTAAAGTGTGGGCTGGGCACATACTGCAGAGCCCGGGAGTGGGAGTAGCGACAGGTGAACATAATGTTGCTTATTTAATTTTATTTAGTGCATTTATTTTTGCTCCCCCGCTGGCCCCCGGACACAACTGGCTCACAGGGAATTTTCCTGGTGAATTCAACATTTTTCACAACACATTTGGACTGTCTTCCTAAACCCATTATTTTCTGGAACATTTCAGTTCAGGTTGAGACTCTTCAACTTCCAATGTTTCCTTTTTCTGTTCTCAAACCCTAGTCACAGCTTTCTGGATCAGAGATCCACTAACACATTTTGTTAACTTCAGGATGCATCCTGAATTTACTGACTAAGTACTAAAAAATGAACCAGAGAATGGTTTCTTTTAGCATCCTTTTTATTTCTTTTTATTGTGTGTTAATTTAGTTGTTAAAACAGCAGATGTGGATCTACTATGCCACAAAACCAATTTGGCTATGGGCTTTATCTGGGGGCTGAACCTGGGATCCTGATTTGCACCATTTAAACCCACAAATCAGGGTTTGGTCTTTGCTGCAGGAAACCCCAGACCATTACTCCAGAAATAATATTGCTTATGAAGCAGCTGACACAAACTGGTCAGGATTACCCTAACGCAGTACCAAAGGGTGCAGACAGATACATGATTGTAGAAAAAAGGTGAGGTCAGGACATGTGGAATTCTTGTTTAACTGTGAAACAGACCAAATATCAATGCAGGCAGAAGACAGAGTAAGTGTAGTCCATAAACAAGCTGAGGTCAGGAGCAGAAGAGATAGGAAAGCTGAATGGAACAGGCACGGATCAAAACCAAAAAACTTTCGAGACTGTCTGTGGAGCAGAAGGAAATAGAAGTGCTGCAGGATCTTTCTCTCCCACAATATTGGCTGTAGCACACTTGCCAGACCTGCAGTTCAGTTCAGATGGGTGAATGTTGGGGCACTGCTGTGGTTAATCCACTGAGCAGCTCTATGAACTTCCTTGCCTCCTCTTCTGAGTAGCAGAGTGTTCTTCCTGACAGGCTACCTGGCTCTAATAACAGGCAATCACAGACTGATTTTGTTTCATATTATCAGTGGACATGGTTTGAACTGGCTGCTGTCTTGGTTGATGATCCAACCACCTGCTGATTGGTGTACTCTGCAAATCAGCTACCTTATGTGAATGCAGGGGTGTAACTAAAGTGGATGCAGGGGATGCGCTTGCACCCAGGTCCAGGAGCCTTAGGGGCCTATAAGGCCTCTCTTATCCATATAGGGAGCCCAGTACTATGAATAAAGTATAATATTTGGGGCCCTGTTACAGATTTTGCATTGGGGTCCAGAAGCTTCAAGTTACACCTCTGTTTATATGTATAGGTGTAAGCATAGACTCAATGAAGCTTTTCTCTACAAAGGGAAACATATTGGTAGGAAAGGTTTTCTCACATTGCTGGAAAAAAGTGAGAGATGGAGTGGAGACCTTCTGGATGACTGCTGTAAGACAGCTATTGTGTTACATAGTCCAGAAACTGAAGGACAAAAGTGTAGAGTATAGCTACATTTATATTTTTGACTAGAGATAAGGTGCTTTTAAACAGAAACATTATTATTCAAAAAATCGTTCAAATGAGCCAAAGTAAGCAATAATCTTCAGTCTAAATGCAAGCCAACGACTGAATGGCGAATGATAATAATTCACTTTTCGTTCGTCATTCATTTTATGCGGGCATAAAAATCATTGTTGGCTCATTTACTTATCGTTCAGTTTAAACAGCACTTGTTCAGTCTTTCACATTCACTTATAAAGCAAGTGTGAAAGACTGAACGATTCTCATTTGAACGAGCCAATAATGTATCTGCCTGTCTAAACAGGCTACACGAAAGCAAACGAGCTAGTGATGATGTTACTCTATTATTTAAACGAGCAAATAAGCATCGGCTTGTCTAAAACGACCCATATTCTTTATTATTTCTCTGGATAGACTGTAAAATAGATTTACTTCTTCTTCCCTGCAGAGGAACCTCTCTCTCCGCAGTGAGTATATACCTCCAGCCCCGCTGAGATGAAGGAAGTACCCAGCAATGAAGGGGGTTCCCCAGGGACTCCCTTCATCTCACTTGCTCTCTCTCCCAGCTGCGAGGAAATCCCCCCAGCCCCGCGGAGATATGAAGAGAACCCCCGGGGAGTCCTCTCATCCCTGTGAGGAACAGCGGGACATTCAAAATTATTTCATCTGAATGTTTCCATAGGAAACCATTGGTTCTAAAATTCACGTTTTTTTTGCGCATGTAAGTTAGCTGCCTGAATTCCCCTGTGTGAAAGAACCCTCACTCTGTTATCACTCCTCAAACATATTTGCTCTCTGTTACATAGTGAAGTCTTTTTTTCCCAGACGAAGAGTGAAAGGATGAGCATTAGCTCATCTAATCACGCCTTTATGCCATTTAACTGCACAGATTTTGTGGTCATTGCTGACTGTGGCATCTAAACATTTTGACAGAAAACGTTTTTCTGCCTTACAGAATGCTTTGAAAAAATGAAATGAACAGAGAAAAACGAGCTCCTACTATAAACATTACATTATTTATCCAGCAATGTGAATTCTGTTAAAAAAAAAACTAAAAAGAAAATGACTAACAGCCACTTTCTGTTCATCTAACTTCCACAAAAGAGAAATTAAAAGTAATCAAAACATCATATGCCTGAAAATGGTACCAATAAAAGCCACACATCCTCTTACAAAAATCAAGCCTTCATACAGCTCTGTCAACGAAAAAAGAAAAACACTAAGGTCGTGGAATGTGGCGACACTCAATGAATCTTTCTGTAAAAAAAAAAGTTTATATTGTGCAAATGTGCTAAAGCAGAATAAAACCTGTACACATTTGGTGTTGTCATAATTATAATGATCCGTAGGTAACATGATATTTATTCCACGTCATAAAAATAATTCTCAATAAACAATGCTGAAAAAGCTTCTTTTTGCTCCAACATAAAAGTTTAACAAAAGTCATTCGATACATTATATGTATCTGATATTAGTTCCTATGAAAACTTGAACTAATCCTGCAAAATACAAGGTGTCATACAACTACATTGACATAGGGTGGCTTCACACGAGCGTATGCGTGTGAGTACATAGGTGCGTACATAGGTGCGCACCCCTGTATGCGCAAAAACACGCGTGTTTGACACCATTGAAGACAATGGTCTGCCTGCTCCCCTTAATTGTTTTTCAGGGAAGAGCTTTAAATATAAGCTCTTCCCTGAAAAACAACCATTTTAGTGTAAAAATAAAGAGCACCTGTTGCGTCCTCTGGACGGGCAACCTCCAAAACACAAACAAAAGGCACAACAGTGCAAAAGGAAACATAAAACTAAGGGGAACTCTCTCGCTATAGTCCCCTAACCTGGGAGGGGCCCTGCCTACTCAGCAGACCGACCGCTCTGACAAGTGCGAGCCCGCATGCGTGCCTGGGCCACTGACAAGTCCCTATTAGGGAGCCCTAGCACAAAAGAAAGGCAAAACAGAAAACCAAACAAAGCATAAAAGAACTTAGCTAGGAGCTTCAGCCAAGGTGTGTTCCTCCGTCGCTGTTCAAAGGTAACTGAAGGATTGACCAGCACAGGAGATCAAGCTGGCACTGTTTAAGTAGGAGCCAAGCTACTCAGCACCAGGTGCTGACTGACATTACTCCTGCAACTACCACACCCCTCAGCTCCAGGAGAAGCAAGGGCACACCCAAAACCTGGTCTGGCCTGCAAGCAAGGTGCAGGCCTTAGAACGGCTGCAACAGCACCTCAGCCAATCACAGGCAGCTCTCGCTGAATGAATGACAGACTAAAGCTGCCTGTGATTGGCTGAGCACCTGAGCCAATCACAAGCAGCTCTTTTAGCAGGCAAGCATTTTAAATCCCCGCCTTCTCAAAGAACTGCATTGCAGACAGCGCAGAGAGGACGTGGCTGAGACCTGGCAGCTGAAGGAAGATAAGTATGTTTTTTTTTTTTTTACACTATTTTGCCTTGTTTTTCATGGAAGGGCTTATATTTAAAGCCCTTCCCTGAAAAACAATTACGGGGTGCCAGCAGCAGACCATTGTCTTCAATGGAGCCGACGGCAGTAGCTGCGGTTCCATTGCAGACAATGCGTGCATTCCCTATAGTGCACGCATGTCCTATCTTTGCAGGCGCACACCTGTAAAGAATGGACATGTGAACACACCATAGGGAATGCATTGGTTCTAATAGAAGCAAGTTTTTGTGCGTGCGTATGCACGCACAAAAAAAGCACTCGTGTGAAGCCACCTAAAAGATTTAAAAAGTTATGACTGCTGGAATACAAAAGGGAAATACAATTTACTGGTTCTTAAGGCCTTCCTCACACAGATCTTTTTTTCAGTGAAGCGCTAAATGCTGTCAGAGGCTCCTGTTATTTTCAATGTAGCCTCTCACACAGCCTCAGACAGACGCTCAATCGATTGCGTTGTTTTTCAGCATCGCGATTTTAGAGCGGAGTCTGTTTTATTTTTGGGTGTTTAGCGCTCTTCATCAATGATGAAAATTGCAAGAAGCCGGCGTTGCTGCGGCCAAAAGTTAAGGTAAAACGCGGCAAAGCGCCGCGATTTCAATCATGATGCTTTCAGCAACACCTGTGTGAGGGAGGCCTAAGGCTATAATTAGTTATGTCACCATTGGGTTAAAAATGCACCTAACCCCTTAATGACGAAGGCCATTTGTGCCTTAATGACCAACTTGTTTTTAATTATTTTTCATTGTCGTATTCCTGGAGCCATAACTTTTCAACATAGCCGTATGAGGGCTTGTTTTTTTCTGAAAAAATTATATTTTTTAATTACATTTTTGGGTAAATATAATGTTTTGTGTAACTTCTATTAATTTTTTTTAGGGGCGATTTAAAAAAAAAAAAAAAGAAATTCTGCCATTTGTTTTATGGATTTTATTTCTACAGCACTCAGTGTGCAAAATAAATAATGTGATAAAATCATTCTCTGGGTCAGCAGGATTCTGATCCCAAGTTTATACAGTTTTTTATGTTTGGCTATTTTGTAAACGCCCCCCCCCCCCCACCCTTTTTCTCTGTTTTTTAAAAATTTGCTTTTGTGTTGCCGCATTGCAAAGCCATAGCAATTTCATTTCTCAATCCATTGAGCTCTATGAGGGCTTGTCTTATGCGAGATGAACTCTTGGCTTCATTTACCTAATTTTTGTGAGCATAAAACATTTTGATTGCTTTTTGTTCCATTTTTTTTCTAGAGGCAAGATTACCCAAATCTGCAATTCTGGCATGTTTTTTATTTTTACCGGCATTCATTGTGCAGTATAAATAGCCTAAATTAATTCTGCAAGCCATTAGGATTATGTCAATGCCAAAATTATAACGGTTTTATTTGCAACTGTTTCACACCTTGGAAAAAAAATGTATTTTTTGTTTATGACTGCATTCATAGACCCCTAATATTTTTATTTTGTTTTTCAGTAGTGCTGTGAAAGGGTTTTTCTTTGCGGGATGTGTTGTTCTGTTAATGCTACCATTTGTTGATCCATGTGAGATTTTGATCACTTTCTATTTCGTTTTTTGGATGGCAAGATATGGGAAAATAGTTACATTTGCCATGCACCATGTGGGTTAAATAATGCAATGACTTTTTTCTCTGGGCCATTATGAACACAGTGATACTACATATGTGATTTTTTTAAATTTACATAGTAAGGACTCTTTCATACAAGCGTCATTTTGTTGCTCAAATCCATGCGGCTAGCTGAGCATTAAATCGGGAGAATGAATAGTAGCCATGAGCCGCTCCCTGTCCCTTTGCTAATGCTGTGCCGTCAAAAGATAGGACATGTCCTATCTTTTGACGGAGAGAAATCTCGGCATCACAAAACACACTTATTGCGCAATTTTTTCACTGCATTAAAAAAATAATTCATCTGAAAACCCATAGGAAACCATGGGTTCTTTTAGATGCATTTTTTTGACACACCAACTCAGCGTCAAACAACGCTCATGTGAAAGCCCCCTGGGGCTTCCCTCACGCAGGCCGCGATTTCATTTGCTTGCCTTCTTCCGATTTTGCTTTCACTTTTGGCCGCAGGGAGCATGAAGCCAACAGCAGAGTTTAGCATACCTCCTTATAGATGAGGTGCGCTAAACGTTTAAAATAGAACAGACTCCACACCGCGATCGAGCGGCTGTCTGAGAGGCTCAATTGGAAAAAATGTGAGCGTTATACAGCGATTAACGCGGCTCTGAATACGCTTAGTTAATCACGTAAAAAAGCACCTGAGTGAGAGAGGCCAAAAGGGGGAAAGATGGTGGTCTGATGTTTTCATTCTTTTTTTTTATATACCGTATATATATATTTTTTTTAACTTCTTATTTTTGTCCCACTGGGGACTTGATCATAATAATTATGTTATCAGCATATTTTATCATTCTTTCAATACACTACTTTACATCAGTATAGGTAGTAGTGCATTATAAAGCTTATAAAATTCAGCCAAAGGCTGAGTTTTATATGCCACTGTAGCTGGCAGACCATAGCAGCCCATCGGGATCCTGCGATCACATCACTGGGGTTCAATGGGTGAAAGAGGGAGTGTAAAGGGTTATACAGCGAGGATCTAAGGTTTCTTCAGTCCCCGCTGTTAGAGCTAGTGCCAGACTGTCATCTGACAGTCAAACACCTGCTCCCCCTGGCACGGGAATTCCGTGTGGGTTTCTAACGCAGCTGCCGTCAACAGACGGCCCTGCAGAATACAGTCCCTTGACAGCCGCTGTCAAAAGACACATATATGGGAAGTGGTTAAAGTGTTAAGACGACATATATTAAATTGATATATTTACATGAGACATAAATTCAAATACTACAATTTTAAAAAGGTGACAATTTCAGAAGGGTTTTTCCAATTTTATTGTGACTCTTAGGGGTTAATTCATTCTGAATTATTTTTATGTAAACTAGAAAAATTATTGCATAATGTAATACAGAAAATATCAAAAATCTGTTTCGATTTTTCAACTGATATTGGTCTTCGGTTTACGTTTGTAGAATATTTGACAAATTTAAAACAAATTTACTGATTTCTATTTAACTAATTAATTCTGATGTCTCTGCCTGAATTGATTCCAGTTTTATAATGTCATTCTGTGAACACATGGCCAGAACAGTAGTGCACAGTCATTGCTTTTGGCAGTGACTTGTTGGCACATCCCATTGCCCACTGAATATGATTGAACTTATCTCTAATTATTTGCCTGTATTTGATCTGTTGAGTACAATGTAAGAACAATTATCTAAAAAATATCATTTTCAGGAACACTTTGTCATATTCTTAGAAAAGCAAAACCAAGCTGACTAGGTGCAAATTACTGAATCTGCTACTTTTCACACAATATTTAGCAAAGGAAATACTGTAGCAATAGTAATTTTTCTATAGCCAAAGAATAAATCTAAAGCCACTGGGCCAGTTACAAAGTATGTGCATTGCTTTTATCACCCACTTGACTACATCCTGACAGCCAAAAAGTAAGAATCAAGCTTTCAGCAGATTTATACTATCCTGTAACACAACACATTGAAAGCCTTCTAATGGATGGAGCCACGGTGACATAATACAGTGCCATATGTACAAATGATAACATAATGAAAATATAGATAGCAAATGGTAACTGCTAAAACTGTATGAACACTTTATCTTATCCAGGCATGCTGGTACATCATTAAATATTGAAAAGCCAAGAAATTCAGAATTACAAGAAACATATGTCACTATCAAGTAGTACTCAATAGGAGATAAGACGGATTCATATACAAAACAGTCCTCAGGTACATATATAACTGCAAGAAAAAGTAAGTGAACCCTCACCTGGATTTCTGCATTGACTGCTAATAAATTGTGGTCTGGTTGATATCTAAGTCGCAATTATAGACAAATACAATTTAACTAAACTAATAACAAACAGGTGTAACAATCATGCATCTTCTTGAGCAGATTTAGTTAGCATCCACAGGGCAATGAGAAAAAAATAAATGAACCTTTGAGTATAACAGCCTGTAAATGCCTCTTTAATATGTCTTCTGTGTAAGATCAGGGTACATGTGGTTTTAACTACTGGCAATAACATTTGCTTAATGGTACTTGTGGTCTTCTTACACACAACTTGATATGACATGGAAACTTATGCTTAATGTACTTGTTTAAATCATAAAACAATGTATTTTTTTGTAAGTCTATATTATGTGATTATCTGAGTCCTCTGTACAGTGTCTATTTATCTATTGATTGTCAGTTTTCTCCCTTGATGACATCTGGGACACTTCAAAAGAGAAAAGAAGGACAGATCGATTAGGGCCAGGTTCCTGCAGATTTTTTTCCATTTGTAGATATTTTGTCTAATCATGAATTGACGTACACCATCGTCTTTAGCGGTGCCTTTGTAGACATTTTCAGCTTCATGTGTCCTCATAACACATCTTCAGAGGTCTTCTGAAAATTGTTTGCATCAAAGCATGGTTCACACTATCCAACAGTTCTTGGGAAGAACAGATTTGTCAGTTACCAGGCTTTGTGTGCTTCTATTTAATGGTCAAACACTTGTGAAACCAACTCTTCCAAACTCATCTCCTTTGTTGAAACACCTTTTACAGATTAGCTCTTGAAAAATTCATTAACACGGAGCTTCCCTGACTTTTTCTTCCAGCACTGCGGATGTTTACTCAATGTGCTCAATAAAAGACATGAATGGTACAAATATGTGTGTGTTTTATTAGTTTATTTAGATTGTATCTGTCTATAATCATGACTTATATAACAATCTGACCACATTAGTAATCAATATAAAAATTCTGGTAGTTCCAATGGTTTCACTTACTTTTCCTGCAAAGGTTTTCAGGTAGGGTTAGCCAATGTAAATATACAATCTATGGATACAAACATGCTCATTTTGTTGATAATGAATGCATAATATAAACTGTGATGTATAGGACATGTAGAAAATTGTGTAGCTGATAGATGCTATTCTGGCAAGTTCTAAGTGGTTGTAGGTGCTGAGGACGGCACCAGTTAAACATCAGGGAGTAATAAGTTTGAGAAGAGAATAGTCTCTCTGCAAGTGAGCTACAGAAGAGTTATTGAGTTATTTACCCCAGCTGCAGCAGTTTTTGGGCTCCACGATCCATACAGATATTCAGCGATGACAGAGGGAGCCACGATCACCACAACAGACAACCACTGTATATAGTTGTTACAAATACAACCTGCATTTGTTCTGCAGTATTACAAGATTGTACCTAAGGCCTGGAAAACCCCTGTAAAGAACTTCCAATGAACTACTAACACTCAATACCTGCTTAGAACTGGTGCATTATGACTTTATATTTACTATACAGATCTATCATACGTCAAATGTTTAGTGTGCGAGATCTTTTTATTTAATGCGCCAAACTATCGTTCTGCATTACGCTATTTACGCAGCCATTAACAGTTAATAACTATCAGGATATGCAAATAGCGTAGGCACGCTATGTCAAAGACATAACACCATCCAACATTCAGAATTAAGAAGTGCTGTATCCATATGGCCAATTTCCTCAGTTACATAGAAAAATGACAACATCTCATCTCTGTTTCTTGTTTTCTGATTTCACAGATTGCACTGTTTATTTTGCACTTTTTTGTGGTTTCTGAATTTCACTTTTCAGGATGTTTACTTACATCGAAATTGGCAAATATAATAAACGGAATTATAATTTCTGCATGTTCTGTTAGTTTGTGTAACAGCAATACTTTGGTGCAATACAAGATCCAGTATATGGAGAAGAGTGGCACTATTTTTGGAAAAAACAGCAAAGTCTTTTTTTCTGATCCCCTATAATTACATAATTATGTTCGCTAAAGAAAATTCTGTCATCCGGACAGATTTCTTTAAGTTAAGGGCATGTTTTATATACCCTAATAAAAAACAGCAATTATTTCAGCACTCATCGAGCAGCCCTGAAAACGTTCCGCCTTTTTAATTTTATATGTTTTATGTTGTACATTATAATTTATTATTATTCAATGTCTTAAAATCACAACCCATAAAAATGTGCATTGTTATGCTTCGCTTAGACACATGGCAAATGTTTCTATCTGTGCCATAGTTTATACAACGCTGATTCTTCTGGACATGGATTGTAGAATCTGCATTGCGTAAAAAAAGAATTGACATGCCAATCTTGATACACTTTCCATGCGGAAACCTCATTGGACAGCCACACATGGATTCTCCCCACTGACTGGGACTAAATCCATATGCTGATCTGCATTAAAATCCGTGACAGAACTTGGAGTTTTGCCATTGATTAAACTGTAAGGTCCATGTCAGAAAAAAAATCTGATGCAGATTTGACAGGTAAAGCCTGTGTGGGGTCCCATGATTTGTAGCTACACCATTATATATGTTATCTGAATGCTTAAGGGCTTATTCAGACGTCCATATATTGGCGGGGTTTTCATGCCTGGCCGATATATGGTGTCACTTTCTGCAGGGGGAGAAGGCGGGCAGGCTGGGCCGGAAGCAGTGCACTGAGCTCCGGCCCCATCTCCGCCCCTCACCACTATTTGCAATGGAAGGGGCAGAACTTAGCTCTGCACCTGTCCCACCCCTTCCATTGCAAACAGGCAAGGGGTGGAGAGGGGACAGAGAGGGGGGAAAAGAGAGAGCAGAGAGGGGGCGAAAGCTCAGTGCACTGCTCACGGCCCGGCCTGCCTCCTCCCTCTGCAGAAAGGGACATCGTATATCAGCCGGGCGTGAAAACCTGTCCAATATACAGATGTCTGAATAAGCCTTCAAACTATATGTACAATATGTAATGGTTTGCCAGCTGTGTCAGATTGGAATCGGGGTGATGTCATGCCTCAGTGCATGCAATCCACATGCTCGTGCATGCTCAGTGTCATTCCTGCATTGGACGCTCACATGAACACTTCTCTGCTGGTGTGTGGATGGATTGGTCAGCTGGGAGGTGTGTGTCCCTGTCAACCAATCAGCTCTTGCCTGCACACATTTATTCCGGCTCCTCCTCACTGATGGCACCGGTTATACGTCTTGTTTGAAGGTGTTTCTGGTCAAGTCAGTGGTTCCCATCCTGTCCTATAGTTCAAATGTCTGTTTGGCATTTATGTTATCTGGGGTGTTGTAACATCATGACTATTGCTATCTTTTGCATGGAGTTAACATCTGATTCATAGCAAGCTTTTGTAACATCTACTCTGCAAATAATGGTATTCATTGTAGCCACCATTATTCCAACTAGATTAAAGTCAGGGTTGCCCCAGATTCCCAACATAGGTTCACTTTCATCAGGATGAGTGCTCCGCTTTTAGGTAGGGTCTACTTGCCATTAGTAGGTTAGAGTCAGATTTTTCATTTCCCCACCTTTTAGTTTTATTATTAATGTGATGGGTTCACCTTGTTAGTATATTGTGTGTATATCCATTCTTTCAGGACGACGAATTACATGCCATTTGCGTCCAGCTCAGATGTAACAATATAATGATATAAAGCTATTTCATGTCACATTATCTTATCACAGTCAAAGGAATGATAAGCAAGATGTCATTCTAATATACGTATTCCTTAATATATGCTTTGTAGATATCCTACATTAGGATAATCCATATATTATATTGCTTACATTATCTTTAATGTATTTAATTACACATTGCATACTGTATTTGCCAATGCCTCTGTGTATTGTGTCTGATCATATATATGTGAAATATTGTAAATAATTGACATAAATGAATGTATTTATAAAGATTTGTCAGTCGCATCTCATGAATTTCAAACAAGAACAAAGAAATTAAACATTTATCCAATCTTCACATTTGTTCCATTGTCTTGGCTAGATAGTTTGAATAACATGAAAGCAATATGCCATGTTAAAATCTTGACATGTGCAAATTGGATTGGCAGTGTATCATTCTAATTAAAGTCAGAAAAGAAATGTTAAACTGAAGCCGACAGGTGAAATACAGTATGTGCATATAATGTGTAATAAATAATGTAGCCTAATGCTTGGCACCTCAGTGTAATCTATCAAGCATAAGAATGGGCAACATTTTTCACATACCTTTGAAATGTTGCTTGATCGACTTGCTGAGCGCCCTGGGGATTTGTCATTCTGCAAAACAAAATTAGATTACCAAAATAGGTTTGATAAGTATGTAGGATTGTATCTTCTGTCCTCACTTTTATCCATGCTGTGTCAATTAGTTTTAATTACTAGGTAGAACAGTGAAGTTTGCACTGATGTCTTCAATGCTATAATTATCAAAGCATTGTACTGATGTGTGTAGAATACGCAGATTTAGTCGCAGAATCTGAAGTTAATTGACAATAATATAGTCCTGACTGCAACCACAGAATAAGCAAATAAACAATGTTTTACACATTGTTTACTCAGATCAGTTATAACATAACCACCTGACTTTCTTTGCATAGATGCCACCAGAACCATTCTGCCTCATTGTGGCATGGACTTAACTAGATCTCTGAAGGTGTCCTGCGGTACAGTATCTGGCCCCAAGACATTAGCAGGAGATCCTTTAAAGGCCCTTTACACACAACGATTATATATATAGCGCTCAAAATTTGTCCAAACAACCAAAAATAAGCAATAATCATTACATGTAAACGTGGGCATCGTGCACGTTTCGTTTCAATGATTGATTTTACTTCACATAAATTCCATCATTCAGCCACTGAAAGACTGAGCAGGTACATTCCATTGGAATGTATTTTGCTCATCTTTCAAAAGACTGCAGGATGTTCTCCCAGCGCATGTTTACACTAGCCACAAGGAAAACAATGGAATGTGCTGGCAGTTGTTTGCACAGCTGGGTATGTGTTCAAACACACGCTGGGCTCTGCAAACAACTTGTAGGTCCTTGTACATGTAAATGAAGATGATAAAGCATTAATGACCATTAACACTTTATGCAAATGGATCGCTAAGGCCTTATGTCCACTGGCTAATTCTATTTACAAAATTCGCGCAGGTGTCCCGCACGCGTAATCTGCGTTGGACACCCGCAGGTAAGTAAATACCTGCGGTTGTCATTTTTCCCTGCTGCGCGGATTGCACGTGCGGGAAATCACCCGCAGCATGCTCCATCTTCTGATATGATACATGATATTAGGCTGGTGTTTTTTTATGTTATGCATGATCAGTGTATACATTTAATTAAGGAAATCAATTTGCACACAGTAGGGGAATGCCTACATGGATCTAAAACACTGTCATTTCTGCTGTGGAAATAACTACCGAAAATCGGCTGCATTTTCACTACAAGCATTATATTTTAGAAATTCCATCCACACCCTGCAGATAAACAGTAAACTGACATGCACTGTGGATTTTAAGGCCTTAGTCAGACGGGCGTTTTTTCACGCGATTTGCGCACGCGCATGCGATTCGCGCATATATAGAACCCATGGTTCGCTATGGTATCGGTCACATGTCCGCTTTTTATGCGGATATGCGATAAATTATAGGGCACGACGATTCGCAGATCGCGCCTATCTGCGTTCGGCGTTTTATGTGCGCACCAAAATCATTTTTTTCGCCGGCCAGTCGAAGTTTCATGCGCATCTTGATGCGCACGGCGATTTTTCTCCGGTCAGACGGGCGTTTTGCTGCGACGATTAACGCGGCTAGGTGCAGATTTTTCCCGCGATTTTTCGCCCCCGGTCACGCGATTTGCGCATGCGCATCCGACATGCGATGCGCAAATCGCGCGAAAAAACGCCCGTCTGACTAAGGCCTAAATCTGCAGCATGTCAATTTATGCAAATCGGCACCAAAATTTGAATCAAATTTTGCACCATGTGGTGAAGATTTTAAGCTGTGGATTTTTTACTGTAAAAACTTGGAAGAGAACCCATGACATGTGAACATACTGTCACGCTGCAATTGTAATAGGAATAAAAGATGGTAATGTTGCTATGGAGCCCAAGTCTAGAGAATGGTCTCTAAGGGCTCGTTCCCACGAGCGCTGTCTGTGCGCAGTATAGTCGGGTGCAAAGTGCGGCTATACTGCACTAATAAGATGACGTGAACAGGTTAATTCATGCTACTTGAAGTAGCCCGTACACAAAATCTGAATGCTCCCATTGGTTCTTATAGAAGCGTGTTCTGTGTGCACCTCTAAAGCACATGGACAGCTCTCGTGTGAATAAGCCATTAATGTAAAGGATGCCATTAATTGTAATCTATGAGTGAAAAAACAGAAACAGGAAATGTATTGAAAAAGGTGATCACAACTAGTGTTGCTCATCCACTAGCAGTGTTGCCTTTCAGTGCTTTGGTCCTAGGTTCAAATCCCATTAAGGGCTCAGGCAGATGAGCGTTTTTTGCTGCGCATTTACTTGCATAAAATGAATGCAAAAATTTGCATGACCGAAGCAGGCATCAAAGTTAAAAAAAAAATCGCTCTTGGGTGCGTTCAAACTTCGCACATAAAGTGCAGTCCCATCGCTATCCCCTGCTGTGGCTGTGACAGCGGCAGGAGATACCTTGGATGTGAAACCCCTGGATGCTGTAACATTCAGGGGTTTCACCTTGTTGTCAATGGAGCCGTTGACAACATATAGAGTAGATCAGCCAATCACAGGCAGTGCTCAGCCATTCATTGCGTTCAATGAATGGCTGAGCTCTGCCTCTGATTGGCTGAGTGCAGGGACCAATCACAGGCAGTGCTTAGCTGTTATTCAATGAATGGCTGAACGCTGCCTGTGATTGGCTGAGCGCTCTGCCAATCAGGCACAAGACTTTCAGCATGCAGGGATTTTATATCCCTGCCTGCTGAAAGAACTTCAGAGCAGTTCAGGAGGACCGAGCAGCTAGACGCACCTGGGCCTTGGCAGCGGCAGAGAGGTGAGTATATATATAAATTTTTTTTTACACATTCTAGGGATGATTTTCAGGGAAGGGCTCCTGTGTGGCATGCAGCATGTACGTGGTGGGCAGAGATTCTACCACATGTGACCTAGCATGTGGCACCTCTGCTAGATGCATTTTGTCTGTCACCATCAATCATGCTGAATCATTGTAGCTCCACTGGTGAGTTCACATGGCACCCTACAGTGCAAATCATTAGTCTAGACCATAAATATTTAATAGCTTGTTTTTATCTTCCAGGAAGTACCGTAGCTTAAAACTGTTGCCCATTATAAAGGTTTTAAAGGAAAAATACAAAAAATGTTGGGTTTTTGTAACTTTATAAAAAGATACTTAGACAATCATTTTATCTCCAACAGAAAGGAATTTAATGACAGCTCTATTATACTGCTGCGGGGCTAGATAAGGTAATATAGCAACAATATACATTATAAGAAGGATCTTTTTGCATTGCTCAATGGCCTCCAGGGAGCGGATTCCACAGCAACACATCCCTGGGACTGTAGTATTTTTTGACAGTTCCTTATTAATTGACTCCCATTGTTTTCTACCCACACCCTGCTGCACTGTACAGACAATACATGAAGGGTGTGTTTCTGATATGGCCGCCCCAGGGAAGCTGTTAAAAATAAAAAAAATAGTTTTAAAACATTTAAAAAATAAAAGTGTTTCTCTTCTGCATTACATCTAGCGAATGAAACTAAGATGAAATAGATGAGACATTCCCTTTCAGCACCATCTGCACTTCAACTCTTACATGATATGAAGAATACCATACAGGATTACTAGAAAAGAAATAGACATTCTCAGTGTTTTATAGAAACCAAAGTATTATTAAATTAACCAAAAATACTCCCAGGTTTTTTTAGTTTATGTCTTTAAGTTGACTAAGTTACAAATGTTCTATGTGCTACAAGTGTCTCCCGGGGCTTTTCGCTTTGCATAAACAACCAATGTTCTGAAATTTCTTTCTCCACAAGCGCTCATGTGATGCTGACGTCATAAAAAGCTATAGTTGCAAAAACCTTCATCCCAACTCTGTACTATCACGCATATTGCATACCTGTTTGATGGTTTTGGTTCTATATAATGATGCTCTGGATCCCCTGCTGATCTTTGGTTACATGACAGCAGTAATGATGTTGCATATTAACACGTGTTCTTGCCAACTGCATAACTGAATGATGTTCAGATAGCCCCGCTACAATATCACAGGAGCATAAAATTGCATGAAGGAAGAATAGCCGCAGCCAAGTCGCGGCTATTCTTTGCTACTTTATTGTCCATTCACACGTCTGGCTATGTTGAAATAACGCCGCAGCTCCGAAATCCTTCGGTTGGCAGAACTACTTTAAATGATCTCTAAATGCCTCAACTAAAGGCCCTTGTCATTGTTTAGTGGCGCTCGCTGCTGCTAAACTCCCTCTCCCCTTTCTTCTTCAGACGGCTCCCATAGACTCCCACAAGAGTCTATAGATTCTCCTGCATTGTGCTGTCAAAAGATAGGCAAGACTTATCTTTTGATGCTGCAAGAAATGTCGGTGTTGAAATAACGTGTTTAGGTCCTATCTTTTGTGGTGCGATTTTTTTTGGCGCGTCATAAAAGCGTTTGTCTGAAGGCATCCATAGGAAACCATTGGTTCTTTTGCATGCCTACATCTCATTAAAATGACACCCGTGTGAAAGAGGCCTAAAGATGCCAAAGAGTAGAGCTTATCGGACCAAATTTCGCACAGATTTATGCTTTCAGCCAGTCTATCGTTTTTTGTTTTTTTTTGGCCATCTAAAATCTTAGCGTATACTTACTAGCTATACTTACTAGCATCACCAGGGGCAGTAGTCACAGCACATCAGTGCTGCTGGGACGGGTCCCAGTGGGGACCTTCAGAGCAGTAGTACTGGAACAGCCAGGAATTTAATGTTAGTAGAGATTTTTTTTCCTTTACCTTTGGACACCTTCCATAAATGGAATGAATAGGCCTCTCATGTCAAGAGAATAATTCCCTGTCTGCATTTTCCATACAGTTCAATGAAGAAATATGTAGTTCACTTCATTGCAGTGTATGAAGGGTATGGAAAGGCCCAAGTGATAATTGCTTAGTTCTTTCTGTCACTCCTATAGACTTGTCCATCTCTTCATTGAACCGTACAGAGAGAACTGCCAGGAATTCTACTCTGGTTATGGGGTAATTATGGCTTTTTATGGGAATAAAACAAATGCTTAAAGTGGTTTTCCAACTTATTTTTGCTAAATTCTCTTAGCCCAAAACAATAATTTATTAAATAACTCATAATAGTGCCAGAGTACCATTTCATAGCCATGTGGACCAGGCTGATGTAATAATACCACCCTAGTTCCACTACCTGTTCCAAGTGGGACACCATAACAGTTGAGCTCTGTCATTGGCTGCAGCCTGTAACGTCCCATAAACAGGCTGAGACAGCCTGTAAACTTGACGTCATAGGGGAGACCCAGAGTGGCAACGCAGGAAGCACAGCAGGAAATGGGGAAGGGTGAGTATACACTAGTTAGTCATGTAACTGCATGAAGAACAGGGTTTGCAGAAAAAAAACACAACGCAGACAACCCCTCTAAGTAATTCAATTAATATCTTTTTTTGCAGAAACAGTGACCAGTAATCTAGTTGCAGCCCCACTATATCCACTGTATCCATATTATCCATACTTGCTAACTCTCCCAATTTTTTCAGCACAGTCGTGACCTATTTATCTATAGGGGTATGTTCACAAAGGCGAAAATGCTGCAGAAGGTCTGCAGCAGAAAATTCCACACTAAATTCCGCAGCATTTTCGTATCCAAAACAGTCAAAATCATGTGATGCCACTTCCGCATTACCCGACCAGCGGCTCACTGCACATTGCATTCTTTTTTTCTTTACATGAATTTACATTTTACACAGCGTCCCAACTTTTTTTGGAATTGGGTTGTAAAATCCAAAAACGTTATTTATCTAAAAATGTAAAACATTTTAAAGAGCACCCACAATATTCAAGACTTTGCTGGCGCATTTCTGATGCTAACTAGCGCCATTAGTCACTTAGTCTTTGCTACAAATAGGAGTAGAGCTAAAAACCTGTCCGAGAAGTCTTTGATGTTGCGGTGGCTCTTGAAGACTCTCTAATTATTGGATAAATAATGTTTGGGGATTTTAATTTCTTCCAAGCCGTTGATGAACTGGTCTTTTCACACTACAGACTACAGACCTACAACTAAATGCCCTTAATTATAATAATGTTTAACTGATTGAATATGCTTGAAAAAAAAACTTTCTGAAATAAATGTTGTCTGTTAATACATTTGCAACCTGTTCATGTTCATCATGACCTGTGTATATTGCAAAGTGATTTTGTTAGACCTCAGCATAGTCAATTGTGCCATAAGTAGTCATTTCAGGACACTTAAACAACTGAATGGAACAATGTGTGAATTACTCATTGTAATTTGACTTACAGTATATAATAAAAGTGGCCTTGAAAAGCCTCCAGTTGGAAGCTTAAACATAAGAATGACCCATATTTTAAAATGACCGGCACTATGCTTTCAGGATTATTATTTATCTACTTCTTTCTGGAACAATTAAGGATTTGTAGGTCCATTGCTAGAGCATTTTTCTATTCTGTTGTTCTCTCCTGACATTATGTTTGTAAGTTATTTTCAGCTGTTGTCGGAGCCTTCCATAAATTCCCCTTAGAGCATGCAGTTGATGAGGAAAACCCAATACAAACCCACTGTTTTTGTTTGTTTTAGGTTTAGAAGTTATGTACTGTATAATGTAGAGCGAAGCATTAAGGCCTCATGCCCACGGACGGCCTGGTTGGATTCTGACTGCAAAATCTCACAGCAGAATCAGACCCGTGCCGGCCAGATACCCTATACTCACCTGTTCGGATCCGCGGCGAGTATCTCGGCTGGTGCACATGACGCTGCCGTCGCTCCGGCGATGACGTGGATCCGCAGGGACTTCAAAATTGACATTTTGGAATCACCGCAGATCGGACGGCTTCCATTGACTTCAATGGAGGCCGTCCGTGCATTTTTCTGCACAAAATAGAGCATGCTGTAATTCTTCCCCGCGAGCGAAAAATCGCAGTTGATTTCAGCACGTGGGCATGGAAGATTCTTTTAACATGGCATGTCTATGGACGGACATTACTGCGGAATTCACGGTGGGCATCTGGCCATAAATTGCGCATCGATAATCCGTCCGTGGGCAATGGGCCTTAAGGTGCCCATACACCTTCAACACCAGGTGGCCAAACATTTAGCTATTTCTAACTACTACCTTAAACATAAGAATTCTCACTTCAACCAAGTGTTAACGTGGTTTGTGGAGTAGGCAGTAGATGGTCACTCCTCATGGTGGCTTATCTAAAGCAGAAAAAAAGGAATAGGGTATTGAAATTCCTTGACACATCTATTGAGGAAAAATTGAGAGCCAACATACCCTTGTTTGACTCCACTAGAATCAACAGACTCCGATTAATAATTTCTAATTTGCATCAGAGTCTTTAGTTCTAGGTGTAAGAGGTCTGGTTGTTTTAAGCAGCACCAGAAGGGAGCCCCAATTTAATTTTTTCTTTTGAGGCTATGTAAACTTTATCTGTATCTCTGCTTACTGCACTTTCTAGTTACTATGTGATATTGGCATGCTTGGACTGGCCCTCAGGTGACCAGATGAATCTCTTGGTGGGCCCTGGCTAAGGACTAGGTCCTTAGTCCACACCCACTGGATACAGATAGGCAGTATATACGTAAGCTAGTGTTACTTTGTTTAGTTATTTCTTTCTATCTGAAATTCCCAGGCTTTTTCCTCAGATGGTCATGTATTTAAAAAAAAAGCTTTGATAGGGAGGGTGATCAATGAGTGGAACAGGTTGCCATGGAGGTGGTCAGTTCTCCTTCAATGGAAGTCTTCAAACAGAGGCTGGACAGACATCTGTCTGGGATGATTTAGGGATCTAGCATTGAGCAGGGGGTTGGACCAGATGACCCTGGAGTTCCCTTCCAACTCTACCATTCTATGATCTCAATTTTGACCAGGTCAGATTTACTTAAGGTTATATGTTCTGTTTCTATTCAGTTTCTCGGTCTGTGTGATGCTGTTACATGGACTCTACCACAGAATCTGTCTAGAGGGGAGTACAAATTCTCCTATCACAGTTACTGATGATTATCAAATAGCTCCTGTCACACAGTTATAACAGAAGAAATCACAGCTCATTCTCCTGACTATATATTTATGGTTTCTAACTTATTTAGGTGAATGCAAATTATAATGTCAATGTTTTACCTCCAAAAGGGATGGTACAGTCTGTTGCTGCTCATATAATGTTGTATTAACCCCTTAGTGATGAAGCCTGTTTGCGCCTTAGTGACAGAGCCAAATTTTGGAAATCTGACATGTGTCACTTTAACCCATTAAGGACCAAGCACTGTAAATTTACGGCGCTTGGTCCCATGCTTAAAGCCCAGTCGTATGTAAAATTACAGTGGGGATTAAAGCCTCTTGCTTCTGCAATCAATCAGAAGCAGAACGGGTTGTCAGCTGTTAGTCACAGCTGATAACCCAGAAGAGAAGGGAGAAGTGGGTTTTTAACCCTTTCTGCCTTCTCCTTTACTTAGTACACATTGCTTAATGAGCACAATGTACTTAAAAAGTGAAAGTGCAAATCTTTCTTCCACTACGCGAGATGGCACTCAGTGACCGCCGGGTGACCTCTGTCACAGCAGAGCTACAGAGTCCCAGGAGACCATGATCAGCTATGCGAGTGACTAATGTCACTACAAGGGATGTTCCTCCTTGTAAGTGAGGCTTCTATGGATGCCTCAGCTATAGTGGAAAAGTGTTAAATTAAAAAAAACAAAAAACATGGGAATGTCCCCCAGAGGTCTTATATGACGTCTTGGGGGACATAGATAGTAAAAAACATAATTACAATAATAAGTACAAAAAATTTACAGAATAAAACAACAATATATATAAGAAAGATAATAACTCAAAGCTGATTCAAACCAAAACCATTGATATAAGCGCCCTGTAATCCAAAACCATACATATTATATATCAAAACGTCCGAAACAAAATGAGGAACCCATCTCCATACTTTATTTTAGCGTAAATATACAAATTTTTAAAAAAAAACTATAAATGTTAAAAAAATAAATTTTTTTAGCTTTTTACCCCTAATAAAACAAAAGAAAATGAAAAAAAAAGTCAGTGAAAAAGATATTAAAAAAATAGCCCTATATGTCACTGAAAAAAAACGCAGCAAAAATTATTTTGGTAGCTAAAAGAAAAAAAATAGGGCAGTAAAACTACCACATGGGTAAAATCCGTAAAAGGTGTCTAGTCCTTAAAGGGGTTGTCCCGCGCCGAAACGTTTTTTTTTTTTTTTTCAATAGCCCCCCCGTTCGGCACGAGACAAACCCGATGCAGGGGTTAAAAAAGAAAACCGGACAGTGCTTACCTGAATCCCCGCGCTCCGGTGACTTCTTACTTACCTGGTGAAGATGGCCGCCGGGATCTTCACCCTCGGTGGACCGCAGGGCTTCTGTGCGGTCCATTGCCGATTCCAGCCTCCTGATTGGCTGGAATCGGCACGTGACGGGGCGGAGCTACGAGGAGCCGCTCTCCGGCACGAGCGGCCCCATTCAGAAAAGAAGAAGACCGGACTGCGCAAGCGCGTCTAATCCGGCGATTAGACGCTGAAAATTAGACGGCACCATGGAGACGAGGACGCTAGCAACGGAACAGGTAAGTGAATAACTTCTGTATGGCTCATAATTAATGCACAATGTACATTACAAAGTGCATTAATATGGCCATACAGAAGTGTATACCCCCACTTTGTTTCGCGGGACAACCCCTTTAAGGCACAAAACAGCCTGGTCCTTAAGGGGTTAATGGATCATGGAATTGATGTGAATGTGAAAGTAATATCAAGATGGTGCTTGATAAGTATCAGACAAATGGCTACACTGCATGAGAGTGAAATAAACCTCTAAAGTGTGACAGGCAATCAGGTGAAGAGGGCAGGGGTGGGAAAATTATTATTGCAGAAGTAGCCTTTTAATGGCCACATGGTTTTCTGTGTAAGGCCTCAGTCAGACGGGCATTTTTTCGTGCGATTTGCGCATGCGTCCGGCGATTTTATAGAACCATTGCTTTGCAATGGTATCGGACACATGAGCGCTTTTTATGCGCTCGTCCGATAAATTATAGAACAGAAATCGCAGATCGCACCTTTCTGCGATCAGCGATTCCTGTTCTCTTCTCTATATGCGCTCAATGGGGCCGGCGGCAGCAGTGCCGACCCCATTGAGAACATATAGTAGACAAATCATTCTCCTCTGCCACAGCGGTAACAGCTGTGGCAGAGAAGAATGATGTTTGCCCATTGAATTCAATGGAGCCGGCAATACAGCCGGCTCCATTAAAAGCAATGGGCTGCCAGCGATCGCACAATGAATTTTCGGGAAGGGCTTAAAAATATAAGCCCTTCCCGGAAATTCATCCAGAAATGTGTAAAAATAAAAAAAAAATATACTCACCTGGTCCCGGCAGACGGAGTTCAGCCGCGGCGGCCGTCAGTTCTCCTGAACTGCTCTGAGTAGTATTCAGCAGCCGGGGCTTTAAAATCCCCGCCTGCTGAATGAGCTGCCTCTTATTGGTCACAGCCTCACCAATCAGAGGCAGCTCTCACTCACACCCATTCATGAATTCATGAATGGGTGAGTGAGTGCTGCCTCTGATTGGCTCAGCGCTGAGCCAATTAGAGGCAGCACTCACTCACCCATTCATGAATTCAGGAAAGGGTGTGAGTGAGAGCTGCCTCTGATTGGTGAGGCTGTGACCAATCAGAGGCAGCTCATTCAGCAGGCGGGGATTTTAAAGCCCCGGCTGATGAAAACTACTTAGAGCAGTTCAGGAGAACTGCCAGCCACCGCGGCTGAACTCTGTCTGCCGGGACCAGGTGAGTATATATTTTCTTTTTTATTTTTACACATTTCTGGATGAATTTCCAGGAAGGGCTTATATTTTTAAGCCCTTCCCGAAAATTCATCGTGAGATCGCCCGCAGCCCATTGCTTTCAATGGAGCCGGCTGTATTGCCGGCTCCATTGAATTCAATGCGCTGGACAGCTCCGGCCCGTTTCTAATGAAACGCGCTAGGAGCAGTTTTTCGGGCGATTTTTCAGCCCCGGTCACGCGATTTGCGGGTGCGCATCCGTCATGCGATCCGAAAATCGCGGGAAAAAACGCCCGTGTGACTAAGGCTTAACACTGTTGTTCAAATAGCACATACATTAAAAATAAGTTTGAAAACTGCTGTTTTGTTATTAAAATACACGTCAGCGCACTTTTCGGCAATGCCGTGACTGTTATGTATGATTTTACTTTTTACAAGATATGCCATGAATATCATCTTTGGAATCCTCCCCTATTGGGTGAATGGCGGTCCATCAATTTCCACCATGTTCACCATGTACTTCAGTGGAGATCTTTGGGGCAAAGCATAAATGCAGTGACCTTTACATTGGTATGCATGATGAATGTGATGTTTGGGGTTTTTCCAGTGATCTACATTAACAATTAGCATATACAGTTAGTCTGGCTTCCCACGGGTATATTTGCGTGCGCAATATGTAGAGAATAGAATGCATTGATTTCATTGGGTTCATTTCCATGTTCATATTTTGTGTGTGCATGCCGGTTGTACAAAAATAGAACATGCTCGATTTTTCTGTGTATTTGTGCACCAAAGGGCCCCACAGAAGCCAATGGGAAAAGGGGGGTATTTTTTTATTGTAAGCTCTGACAACTTGGCATTCGGAGTGGTCAAAGCATCCGCTGGTTATCCACAGTTGGCTGTTACATGTTCGATTTTTAAAGTGGATGGAAATGGAACAAAATGTACTGTGATGTACTGCAGCTCAGATCTCATAGATGTCATTTCTTTCTGAAATCCTGTGAAGTTTTAGTGAATATGCGTAAGTCCAATTCTGATTTTCCATGATGACAAGAGATGGGAGTGTATAGTTAATGCCCAAAATTATAACACTACATAAACCTCTTCAGCTCTGTACTTTCTCAAGCAGCATTTACATCACATTTGTGGAGCTTTGGCTGTCATATTCAAAATGTAAAATAGGCTGAGTCCCCTGTCCTGTAATGTTGGGAATAAATGAGAATACATTCAGTCCGCAGCTTTCATTATCATCACACATTTCTCATTTTTCACAGTACCTAGCTTTACTTCTTATTACTTTGCAAGAGAACACCCAGAAATAGAGCTTCATATTCACACTGTTTACACTGAATAAGTGACGGGATGACTAATCTCCTTATGTGAAGTTACACATGAAAGAGAAATTATGGTTTTAAGCCAAATAAGCAAGAAACCATATTTTATGATGTTGCACACAAGGCAAGCAAAGCTTTCATTTATTTTCTGAACTTAGTTTTCAGTTGCTTTCACTCTGCGGAGTTGAAAAAACTCTTCTGTTGCTTCCTGGATTCTATTAGCGATCTGATGATAGATGTGTTATTCTTATTATGGGGATTAAGGATTTCAGTGCATAATGTTGTCACTCAGAGAATATGTTGGTCTGAGTAACTCTTGGTTTATTTGTTTTTAACACTTACTGTGATAACCATACAAAAATACATATCAGACAGAAATGAAAGGAATGACAATAGGTTTGTGTGTTTTAGGATCAGTAGATGTGGATCTGCTGTGCTACACATACAGTGTCTCTTGCTGGTGACGGGGTTTAAATACCCCGACTCAGCCAATCAGAGCTGGCACTCGTTGAACCAATCACAGCCATTCATTGAATGACATCATCGAGCTCCAGATTTAATTGGCCGAGGTGGTGCTCCTGAACCAATCAGAGCAATCGCTTGCTGGAGGTGGGGTATTTAAGCCCCTCCACCAGCAAGAGATGCTTTGTTGGCATTGAGAACTACATGGAGGCCGGCCGGAGTGCCGCAGCCCAGCAGGAGGGACCCAAATAGCGCTTGCTAGGTGAGTATAAGACACCCGCCGAAAATAAGACCATGTTCCTATTTTGGGGCAAAAAATTAATATAAGGCGGTCTTATTTTCGGGGGAAACACAGTAGTTTGGCTTTAGGCCAAATGCATAGGTGACAGCTGAAAAACCCCAATCTTCAACCATTAAATAAACCTGTCATGTCCCTACAGCACCATAAACTAAGTTATGGTGTTGTTAGGGAATGTGACAGGGAGTCAGGTAATGTATTTTTTATAATCACCCGCACCCGTGATCTAGCGCTGTCACCCTCTGAAAATCTGACTCTTTTGACGGTCCCGTACATGCACTTCTCCCATAATTCTTTGCTTATAAAGGAGGATAAAAGTTTGGAGACATTTTTTTCCTATTTAAACAGTATGCTTCTAAGTTAAGTGTGGATTGTGAGGATCTTTATAAATATTTGGCTCAGGTTCAATTGCCAACTTTGATGATCAGAAAGTGATACTAGAGGCTCTTTGTTAAACTTTTATAATTTTTTTGTGAGCAGGGTTTTTTTTTACAGTGTTAATCATACAGCATGAATGACACAATACATTTTCTTGTGGGTCAGTAGGATTACAATGATACCAAAAAATATTATAATGTTTTTTAGGTTTTTTTCACTTTTGCACAATGAAAACCCTTTTTTAATTTATTATTTTTTTTACATCACTGCATTCGAAGTTCCATAACTTATTTATTTTTCCATGGATGGAGCTCTGTGAGGGCTTGGTTTTTGCATCACGAGCAGTAGTTTTTATTTGTACCATCTTGGGGTACATTTGGCTTTTTTGATCACTTTTATTGCTCTTTTTGAGGGGTAAAATGAACAAAATAAGCACTTTACCTCCATTTTTTAAATGTTTTTTGCTGCACAGGATAAATAGTGTGCTCAAATTATAGTACAGGTCATTACGGACCTGTATGCGGTGTTTTTCTGTTTGTGGTGTTTTTCTGTATGTGGTGTTTTTCTTTACATCATGGGGCTCCAATTACGTCAGAGAGGGAGTGCCCTCCCTCTGTGAACTCTTTACATGCCGCGATGTACATAGATTACGGCTTGTAGTGAGTTAACACTGGGGGGTCACTGTAATCATCTACCCTCCGCTGTTTCAGTGAGAGGCCGGCTATCAGTAACAGCCAGCTCCCGCTGCAGCATGGCGCGGGCTCATTTCTGAGCTCACTTTATGTCCTCTGGCATTAAGGAGTTCAAGTACACAGTAGTAGCACTTCCTAATGAAAAGTCATTTGGGTTGGATGGTCTTCCAAATCAATTTTTTAAGCACTACCCGGATATGCTACTATCAATGAGAGATGCTATGATTGTCTTAATTCCTAAACTGGGAAAGAATTTGTCTCTTCCTGACTCCTATCATCCAATATCTTTGTTGATCACTGATGTAAAAATCTTGGTGGAGGTAGTTGCGAGCAGATTACTTTTAGGAATGATTCATTTACTACATGAGGATCAGTCCGGGTTCATGCCAAACAAAGTAACTGTTATTAATTTAAGGCGATTTTATGTGGATCTTCATGCGAATAATCAAGTTTGTGGGAGCAGGCCTGTTTTTTTACTCAACGCTGCCAAAGCTTTTCACAGTGTCGAGTAGAATTATTTGTGAGCTGTTCATCATAAAATGGGTTTCAGTGAAAAATTTATAGCATGGGTTAAACTGCTCTATTCAATGCCAGGAGCAACAGTAAGAGTGAATGGTCATATTTCTGGATGGTTGGAGGGGAACAGGTTAGGGGTGGTTTGATAAGGCAATCATCCTATATAGTTGGATTGCAGTATGGAAGAATTGAGGAATGTATCTCAATATATGCAGATGATCTGTTGTATGCCGGGAATCTGAGTAGATCAGTAGTCCTATTATGTCCATTTTATGTATATTTGGTAAGATGTCTGGTCTTACTGTTAACTGGGGGAAATCTCCAATTCTCCCTTTAGATCCCTTGCTGGTGGACTATTTACTGGAACATACGCAAATATAAATAGTGAAGGAATTCAAATATTTGGGAGTTGTTGTAACTTCTAAGCCTCAAGACTACATTTCTGCCAATCTGCTCCTATTGTTTGAGTATAAGGTCAAGGTCTGGAATCGTCTTCTATTGTCGATAATTGACAGGAAAAATCTTATCAAAATGGTTTTGGTGCTACAACTCCTTTAAATACTTCAAAATTCTCTAGTTTGGATTCCATTACAATATTTTTTAGACTCCATACAATATTTAGGAGTTTATTATGGAATAAGAAATCTACTAGAATTAAATTGGAGACCCTTCAAAGGGATTAACGGTCTGTAGGATTGGCAAATATTAGGATATATTTTCTGGCGTCTCAATTTCAGCAGTTGAGGGAATGAAGAAAAAGAAATGGGGTGGGGTTGAATAGCAGATTGGTTTCTAAAATGACAGGTTGTAGCCCCCCTATAATGGTACGTGAAAGACGGATGAAAGGAGGAAAGAAGGAATAATATCCAACTATTACATTAATGATTAAATTGTGGAATAAATTTAAGCTGATATTGCAACTAGATGGATTTATTATATACACCATCCTTGGAGTAACCCTAAGTTGCCAGAGTTTTTTCTTTTTAGGTTGGAGAAATTTTTATCATGGGAGAAGGGAGGGGTAATCTTTTTGGAACAGATACATTCTGGGGGGGCTTTTTTTCTAATTTTTTAGTTATTTCCAGTTCCTTCAGTTATGATACGCGTTTGCTGCTCAGACGCCGTCAGTATCTGTGTTTACTGTTCAACACCCTTTGATGAATTTTCTTGGGTATTCAGGAGCTACAAAGGTTGTAACATCTTATTTATATAGAGAGATGCTGTCTTACTATTTACAGCAATTCCCAGTTAAGGTAAAATATAATGGGAAAAAGATTTCGGCCATATTAGCGAAGATAAATTGGTCGCAGTGTTGTGTATGATTCCAATGATATCTCTAAAAGTCAACAAGTATTTCAATTGTATTTTGTGCATAGAGTTTATTATTTTCCATTAAAGTTGTTTACATGGATATTAGATTAAAATCAAACTGTCCGAAATCTTATATGGATGGTGTAGATTTAATGCATATGGTCTGGGATCGTGTAAAATTGCGTGAATTTTGGAATGGGATACCAGAAATAATTTAAAAAACACATCTTGATACTGGTTTTAATCCCAGAACTTGTATATTGGGTATTGTTTGTGGTGTTGATGGGCATATTCTTTTGGTAATTCAGAGAGCATCATATCAGTCAGGGAAGCTGATTATGCCCCGTTGGATGAACCCTCCCCTCACCCTCCCAACAGTAGAGATTTTGTGAAAGGGTTATATCTGCGGGGGGAGGGGGGGAGGTAATGTCAAAAAAGAGGTTGTCTGACTAAGTTTGAGGACATTTTGGAGAGATAATCTGATATATATATATATATATATATATATATATATATATATATATATATAATAAATAGTTCACATCGATTGCTGATTGTATTGATGTATCATAGAAAAGCTGTTAGCATTAGGAGGAGGTGAAGGAGAGAAGTTAGTAGGTTTTCTTTTTTGTATGTTTTTTTCTCCTGAAAGTGGGGTTGATTATGATTTGCTTAAATATAATTTTGATTGATTGTATTGTTTGGGTGAAGTAATGATATGTTCTCAGTATATTATACTTATGTAAGTATAGATGTCATATAATTAAGGGGCAGTTGTATTCAAAAATATAATTTCAATAAAAATGATTTGACTAAATAAAAAGAAGACATGCCCATGGTACATCCTAGCAAGCTGCCTGGAGAAATGCAGTATACTGTAATACTGAGGTATTGCGATATATTGTATAAGCAATCAAATGAGTGAAAGTTCCCTTAGGATATTAAAAAAGTGAAATTTCTCTGCATCCATAAAATGCCTATCTATTAACTAGAGATGAGCGAACAAGTTCGGCCCTGCCCCTTTTTCGCCCGAACACCGAACTTTGCGAACACCTCGGTGTTCGGGCGAAAAAGTTCGGGGGCCGCCGTGGCAGCGCGGGGGGGTGCGGCGGGGAGCGGGGGGGAGAGGGAGAGAGAGAGGGCTCCCCCCTGTTCCCCGCTACTGCCGCCCGCGCCGCCGCGCATCTCCCCGCCCCCCGGCGGCACCCGGACACTTACGCGCGAACACTCCAGTGTTCGCTAAAGCCGGTGTCCGGGTGCGGATGTGTCCGTTACGGACACGTTCGCTCATCTCTACTATTAACCTCTCAATGCTTCAGTATGTACATTTATGTCATTGAGGTTTGGGATTTGTATGGAGACAAATCAGAGTCTCGATCCCACTCCATGCAATGCTGTTTCTTGCAGGCAACACCAGCCCACAACAATTCCAATGAGCACTGCCACTGATCAGAGCTGCTAACTCTTTAAATGATGTTGTCAATTTTGATAGCAGCATTAAAGGGGTTGTCTTGCGAAATCAAGTGGGGTTAAGCACTTCTGTATGGCCATATTAATGCACTTTGTAATATACATCGTGCATTAAATATGAGCCATACAGAAGTTATTCACTTACCCACTCCGTTGCTGGCATCCCTGTCTCCATGGCTCCGTCTAATTTCAGCGTCTAATCGCCCGATTAGACGCGCTTGCGCAGAAGGGTCTTCTCCCTTCTGGTCGGTCCGGGCACGAGCGGCGTTCTGGCTCCGCCCCCTTCTACGCATCATCGCGTAGCTCTGCCCCGTCACGTGTGCCGATTCCAGACTCCTGATTGGCTGGAATCGGCACACGTGATGGGGCAGAGCTACGCGATGACTCATAGAATGGGGCGGAGCCAGAACGCCGCTCGTGCCCGGACCGACCAGAAGGGAGAAGACCCTTCTGCGCAAGCGCGTCTAATCGGGTGATTAGACGCTGAAATTAGACGGAGCCATGGAGACGGGGTTGCCAGCAACGGAGTGGGTAAGTGAATAACTTCTGTATGGCTCATATTTAATGCACGATGTATATTACAAAGTGCATTAATAATGGCCATACAGAAGTGCTTAACCCCACTTGATTTCGTGAGACAACCCCTTTAAATGCCATGATCGGAGTTCAGTAGTCCTGAACGATCCCCCGCAATCTCATTGCGTCATTCAGCTGCTGTGATAGCTGAGGGCCTTCTAAAATCCCCCAGGGCTGCCATTGCAGATTGCCTTTCAAGTCATGCCTGTAGATCATGGTATAATATAATGCTATGGTATTACATCACACTGCAGGAATGTTCAAACCATCGCAAGTTCCAATCCCTATGGGGGACTGAAAATAAATGTAAATGTAAATCGTAAATGTAAGATGTTAAAATGAGTTTAAGTAATCGTATTAATTATTTAAAAAAATAAAAAGTAATAAAAAAGTAAAAAAAAGCTTTTGCCATATTTGTAAAAAAAATCTAAATAAAAAAACCTATTTGGTATGATTGCGTCATAAAAGTCCTATCTATCAAAGTAACACATTATTTACCTTGCATGGTGAACATCACCAGAAAAAAAATAAACAATGCCAGAATAGCGTTTTTTTTGGTCACCCCCATCTCAAAGAAAAAATGTAATAAAAAGCTATCAAAATGTTATACGTACTCCAAGATACTACCACTAGAAACTACAGGACATCCAACAATAAAAATGAGCCCTTGCGCAACTATGTCAATGGAAAAATAAAAAATGTAATGGCTGTCTAGATGACGGTTGAAAATAATTTTTTTTTGCTAAATATATTTTATTTTTTAAAAGTAGTACACCAAAAATAACTATATAAATTTGGTATCCTAGCAATCGGACTGAACCATAAAAAAAGTTATGTCATTTTTACTACAGAGTGTATAACATAGAAAGAAGACTGCCCTCCCCCAAACGGTAGGATTTCATTTTTTCCCATTATACCCCACTTAGAATTTTTGAAAATTTTTTCATTACTTTATATGGTACATTAAATACTATCATTGAAAAATACAATTCATTCTGCAAAAAACAAACCCTTATAAACAGCTATGTTTTGGAAAAATGAAAAAGTTATGATTTTTTTGAAAGTAGGGAGGAAAAATCAAGAGTGAAAAAAAACAAAAAATGTGTCCTCAAGGGGTTAAGGATATAGGAGAAGTTGGGATATTAATGCTGTGTAAAGGAGCTCTAACACATGATGTTAGGGAGATAGTGTGTAGGGTTTTGTTGGTGGGAGGAAGAGAAGAAGGAGGAAGAATGTTTTTTTTCTCTTCTTTTAGAATATGTGAAGAATGTGATATGTATCTGAAAAAAGTTAAAGATGTATGCCGTGTATGACTTTAACAACATATTTTCAGGCAATTGTCTGCTTATAAGCGACCCGTTTAGATGGCTTTTCTGTTCAATGATTTAAAAAGAGAAGGGCCACTAAGGATTATCATTCTGTTTTGGTTTCACCACAAATTACAATATGTTTATTTTTCAGCGTTCTACATTTGGGTTACCAAAAAGTATTTTTAAAGCTACTGATAATATACAAGGGGATTTTATTTTGGTGGCGAAAAACAGCATGAATTCAGAAGTATTGTAAAAATCAGAAAAATCTCTAGTTTAGGAAAGCACTGGTTTTCCTTTGTCAAATTGGCATACCTATTTTCTGGTTACTCAAATCCATCATATGAGTGGGATAATATGGACACAATTCTGAGATATGAACTAAAAAAGGAAAGGTCATTACTTGACCCAATTGTCGCTATTTGAGGTATTGGGGAGGGATCTACTTAAATGGAAAGGATATTAGGTTAACAATAAATAATGCATTTGATGAATGAGGTATGATGGGGAACAAAAACAATTCTGGGATTAAGGAGTTATTTAAATGTTATACTACTTTGGAATAATGTAAACTTAGTTGAAATTCAAAAAATACAAGGTCATATAAATTGGATAAAAGGGGAATAAGTAATAGTGAAGTGCTAAAGGATTTCTATAGCCCGTCAAGAGAATTTGGCATTTCTCAGGGTTATTACGTTAAATATTTGCAATTGCAACATGCCATAATCAAAAACATAACATTACATCAGGAGATGCGCTGTTGTGTTGCTGTAAAAAATTATGCAAGATAGTAAAGAAAAAGGATATATACCAAGAATTTAAAAAGTAAAATTCAAGGGTAGACAAAGGAAATTTGGGTTAAAAGGAAAAATGGTCAAACAATGTTCCCCAGTATTTTATTCCTTTATTCCATTTCTTTATTGCTAGCTTTTCAGCACATCAGTTATAGAGTACACCAATAGTTTATGTAAAGTAAGAGTTTGGGGGACAGGAAAGTGATTGTATTGTGGAGAAAAAAAAATCTGGATTAATCCATCTTTTTAGCGCTGTTCAAAACTGTTTAGGTATTAGATTGATATTATACAATAGATTTATCTAAGGTTATGCACATGGGCAGAAACCGATGTCAGCAATATACACTAAATGGGATATTGGTAGGGAAAAGTGATATGAAAAAAGACCTGGAGGTACCAGTTGACTGTAGACTTAACTGGAGCAATCAATGTCTGTCAGCTGCTGCAAAAGCAAATAAAGTTTTGGGGCGCATTAAAGAGGTAAGGGGTGAAGGACGAGAACATTATTCTTCCACCATATAAGGTCCTTGTTAAGCCTCACATGCAGTACTTTGTACAGTTCTGGACACCGGTGCTCAGGACAGTTGTTGCAGTGCTTGAAGAGGTTCAAAGAAGGGCAACCATGTTAATAAATGAAATAGAAGGATTAGAATACTCAGAAAGACTATCAAAATTAGGATTATTCAGCCTAGAAATAAAGACTATTAGTGGGCAACCAAATAACTATGTGTAAAAACATTAGGGCACAATACAAGGATCTTTCCCATGATCTGTTTATACCCAGGACTGCGACGGTAACAAGGGGGCATCCGCTACGTCTAGAAGAAAGAAGGTTTCATCACCAACAAAGAAGGGGGTTCTTTACTGTAAGAGCTGTGAGACTGTGGAACTCTCTGCTTGAGGATGTATTGATGGCAAAATCAATAGAGGAGTTTAAGAGGGGACTAGACGTCTTTTTAGAGCACTATGACATTACCGGAAAAAAATGAAAAAAGTTTGGTATCGTGTTAGCCAGTAGAGCAAAATGTGATTGTTCTCAGCAAGAGAAAAAGACATTAACTAGTCAGAAGGGTTGTTGACAGGAGAATCTTCCGACTGCCGGACTTGGAGTCGCGAGGGAACCTTCTCTGAAGAGTGTTGATCCAGGGATTACTCTGACTGCCATTATGGAATCAGGAAGGAATGTCTTCCTCTGGGGTGGGGAAAATTAGTTTCTGCCTCTTGTTTTTTTTTTCCTTCCTCTGGATCAACATGGGGCAGAAACAGGCTGAACTGGATGGACATTTTTCTTTTTTCAGCCTACCATACTATGTTACTATGATTCATATACCCATGATTATGGTCTGTATTTTGGAAAGTATCAAAAAGTTGGAACTGAATAAATGTCAAAATCTGTTATTAATTCAGATGTTTTTTCAAGCAAGATTATTAACAGCAGAAAATGAAAGCTTAAAGAAGCTCCTGCAGTTAGTGAATAGCTGAATGTAATTGAGTTTAATAGAAAAATGGAGAAGGTGGTATATGAGAATAATGGTTATAGTAGAAACTTTGGGAGAGGCTTATTGACAATAGAAGCTAACTTAAAAGTTTAACTAAGGGTGCGTTCACACGAGCGTATTTTTGTGTGCACTTAGGTGCATACATACGTCCGCGCCTAGGTACGAGCAAAAACACACGTGAACACAGCTGCGTGCTTGTTGTCAATGGAGCTGCGGCTGCTGCCAGCGGCTCCATTGAAAACAATGCTCTGCCAGCCCTCTGCATTATTTTTCAGGGAAGGGCTTTACATATAAGCCCTTCCCTGAAAAAGAAACATTTTAGTGCAAAACAAAAAATAAATTAAAAAACTTACCTCTCCGCCGCTGCCGTGACCCCCGCGGGCATGAAGAACACATCTGCCGCATGCAGCAGATGTTTCCTTCACCCCTGCTAGTTAAAAGAATTCCCTGCTGCTACATCTGCCACATCTGTGGCAGATGCAGCAAAGGGAATTCTTCAATTCTCACCCGCAACTGTCACACATGACAGCTGCGCTAGAGAATCCTGCTGCCGGAATCCCGTCAATGGCTTTTCAGGGAAGGGCTTCATAGGAAGGGCTCCCTGAAAAGTAATTTAAAAAAGTGTATTAAAAAAAAATAAATACTCACCTCCCTTCAGCTGCCGGGGCTCAGCCGCAACTTCTGGCGCTGTCCTCGGCTCTGTAGTTCTGAGCTATCAGCAGCCGGGGATTTAAAATCTCCGCCTGCTGGTAGCTCTGATTGTGATTGGCTGAGCACTTCAGCCAATCACAATCAGAGCTACCAGCAGGTGGGGATTTTAAATCCCCGGCTGCTGATAGCTCAAAACAGCAGTGCAGAGCCAGGGACAGCGGGACAATGCAGGGGACAGCAGGGGAAGACACGGCTGAGCCCCGGCAGCTGAAGGGAGGTGAGTATCTTTTTTTTTGTTTTTAAACCACTTTTACTTGATTTCCAGGGAAGGGCTTATATTTAAAGCCCTTCCCTGAAATCAATTGCCGGCAGCAGAATCCTCTACCGCAGCTGACATGTGTGACAGCTGCGGTATAGAATTGAAGAATTCCTCTGCTGCATCTGCCACAGATGTGGCAGATGTAGCAGCAGGGAATTCTTTTAACTAGTGGGGATGAAGGAAACATCTGCCGCTTGAGAAAGGTGCTGTTTACCGCACCGAAACGCGTCGCCAAAATAAAGCATCCTGTTTATTATACGTGATGGAACACAGTCTTACATTCCGTGGAAGACACTCATAGGAGGGAGCTTTTGTGCATCATACCCCCCTCCTTCCCAAGTAAGTGTCATAACAAATCACACTGTGTGTGATGTTCACGCACTAGTTTTCCTCACTTTTACTCCATGCTGAGCGCGGACCTTTTTCTGACATTTTGCTATTCATCAGCGGCGGACAGGTAAGTATTTTTTTTTTTTTTACACTAAAATTTTTCTTTTTCAGGGAAGAGCTTATATATAAAGCTATTCCCTGAAAAACAGTTCAGTGGTGCCAGCAGACCATTGTCTTCAATGGAGCCGTCGGCAGCAGCAGCTGCTCCATTGAAGAGAATGCCTGCATTTTTTTTTTTTTTACACTAAAATTTTTCTTTTTCAGAGAAGAGCTTATATGTAAAGCCCTTCCCTGAAAAAGAATGCAGGGGGCTGGCAGACCATTGTTTTCAATGGAGCCGCCAGCAGCAGCCGTGGCTCCAATGAAAACAATGCGTGCATTCCCTATGGTGCACGCATGTCCTATCTATGCAGGCACGCACCTGCAAAGTATGGACATGTGCACACACTATAGGGAATGCATTGTTGCAAATAGAAGCGTGTTTTTGTGCGTGCATGTGTACGCACAAAAACACGCTTGTATGAACGCACCCTAAGTACAATGGATGCTTAATGGAAAATTTGATTAAGCGCTTTTTGTTGCTTTTGTTTTTTTCCTGGCTTTTTGTATTCACTCGTGGTCTCTTAGCTACACTCATTCCTGCTGCCTGAGTCGAACAGCAAAATGCCCCCACACACAACACACGCACACACAGACACACCTATACAAAATAAATAGAGATGAGCGAACGTACTCATTTCGAGTACTTACGCGCCCGAGTACCGCCATTTTCGAGTACTTCAGTACTCGGGTGAAAAGATTCGGGGGGCGCCGGGGGGCGGGGAGAGGCGTGGCGGTGCGGGGGGTAGCAGCGGGGAACAGGGGGGAGCCCTCTCTCTCTCCCTCTCCCCCCCACTCCCCACTGCTACCCCCCGTGCCGCCACGGCGCCCCCCGAATTTTTTCGCCCGAGTACAGAAGTACTCGGAAATCGCGGTATTCGGGCGAAAAAGGGGCGTGGCCGAGCACGTTCGCTCATCTCTAAAAATAAAGTATTACTTCAATGATGATAAAAAAGAGCTATAAATATATATACTTTGAATGTATGTATACGCACAAAATAAGTATCGAGAACAGAGATTTGCACCCAGAACAATTCCCAAGAAACACTTGACCTGGCATCTAGGCACTATGCATTGCTACTTGATGCTCAGCTGTCTATTGAATTAAGGCCAGGGTCAGATTGGGATTAAGAAGCTACAGCTCTGGCACATAAACTTCACTAGTGACACTGAATGCATGTTTTATTTTTTGAGCTGAAAGTATCATGTTATATTTTGGGTATGTACAATAAATGAGGACTTCTACATTTTTTTCTACTCAGATCTCACCAGCCTGCACAGAACATCTGATGGTGGCCAGTGTCAGAAGTATCAGGAAGAGATGCTTTCATGGGTGGGATTCAAATTTTTAATATGTTCCTTATTTGGGTGATTAAACTATATGTGTGAAATGCCTGTACCGCAGTACACCACTGAAAATAATCACTAAACTAATAATCCAATGTAACAATTACAATACTCCAAATATATATTATTGTAATCATTAATACTACATAAATATAACTCCAGAACCATCATTGTATCATAAGTACAACACCAGACTCAAGCTCAAAACATAAATACAGTCCCATAACCATCATTATAACATTAGTATCACACCAAAACCAAGCTCATAACATAAATAAAGCCCTAGAATCAAGCTCAGTACATAAAATACAGCACAGGAACGTTGCTTATACTATAAATACAGCCCCCAAACCAAGCTCAGTACATAAATATAGCATCGAACCAAGATCAATAAAGGGATAAACAGTAAAGTCTAGTTAGCCCCTGCTATTTAAGTTTGCGCTTCCTAATACAACCTGAACAATGGTAAAGTATGATGGGAATTGTCAGTTTACAAGCAAGAATGCTACCAACCATCACCACACTACAGACCATACAATGACTACATGATTCATGCCAGTGGCAGAACGAACAATGATATTATGACTCACACATGACAAACTATAATTAGTATTGTCATTTTCTTCTCCATCCAGTTCAGACCAACATGACAACTTTTCCTGGACACAACTTGTCTCTTAAGGTTGCCACACAGATGTCTTCGGCTCTTTGCTTTTTCATATCCATAATTTCTATATTAAGATTAACTTTTAAAATGTGATTATTCTCAACAAGAGAAACCACGTAATCTTGTAGATATGATACCTTTTAATGGCTAACAAAAATACATGATGTAATAATAGCGAGCTTCTGAACCAACGCAGGGTTCTTCTTCAGGCTTATGGATTGGATTTGAAGAGGCATGGATATTTATACACAATTATAACATACATACTTATGACAAGGCACAGACATGGATGTGATTGGTTCGCACTTAAAAGGAATTCTGCAACAGCAAACAACCTTTTTTTGTCTAGGCACTGATAGCGGAGTGAAAGTTTTATGGTCCCTAAATTACTGTTGGGGGGGGGGTCAGGCAGGCTAGAAATGCTACAAGAGGGACACAAACATTTTTAGCTAAACACTGATAAGGGAGTGAAAGTTTATGGTCCCTGAACTACTGTTGATGGGGTCTTATCTGTATAATAAATGTCTCACGCTTCCCATTCACGCATAAATCCTGGGGAATAATTTAACCCAGTATTCAGCGTGTCAAAGGTTGTTATCAATTTATATTCCCAAATTCTTCTGTGGTTTTGTGACTTGAAACCACCCTTCAATATCAAAACTCTCATATCTCCTATGTTATGTCCATGGTTAGAGAAGTGCTCGGCCACAGGCAATTCTCTTTTTCTGTGTTTAATCGTGTGGCGATGAGATCTCATCCTTGCATCCTCTCATCCTTAGAAACAGGACAGAAACTGAAAGCAAGGATGAGATCTCATCGCCACATGATATTCAAGGGTGGTTTCAAGTCACAAAACCAGATATACAGATAAGACCCCATCAACAGTAGTTCAGGGACCATAAACTTTCACTCCCTTATCAGTGTTTAGCTAAAAATGTTTGTGTCCCTCTTGTAGCATTTCTAGCCTGCCTGGCCCCCCCCCCCCAACAGTAATTTAGGGACCATAAAACTTTCACTCCGCTATCAGTGCCTAGACAAAAAAAGGGTTGTTTGCTGTTGCAGAATTCCTTTTAAGTGCGAACCAATCACATCCATGTCTGTGCCTTGTCATAAGTATGTATGTTATAATTGTGTATAAATATCCATGCCTCTTCAAATCCAATCCATAAGCCTGAAGAAGAACCCTGCGTTGGTTCAGAAGCTCGCTATTATTACATCATGTATTTTTGTTAGCCATTAAAAGGTATCATATCTACAAGATTACATGGTTTCTCTTGCTGAGAACAATCACATTTTGCTCTACTGGCTAACACGGTACCAGATCTTTGTTTTGATTAACTTTTAATAATGATACACATGACATCCCCTAAATACTGTATAACAGGGCAACTCACAACACCCCTGAATATTGAATTACAAGCCTCACTGTCTCCTTGTAATGAGCAATGGCCTGCACTGTCCCCCTGTAGTAAATAAGGAGCCATATTGTTCTCCTGAAGAAATAAGCAGCCATAATGTCTCTCTCTAGTAATAAAAAGACATACTGTCCCCTGCAGTAACAACTAGCCATAATGTCTCTTGTAGTAGTAGTCATAATGTCCCTTGTAACAGTAGTAATGTCCCCTGTAGTTGTCATAATTTTACCTGTAATAGCTGCCATAATGTCCTCTGTAGTAGCCATAATGCCCACTGTAACCGTAGCCATAATATCACCTGCAGTAACTATAATACCCACTGTAATAGTAGCTATAATGCCACTGTAATAGCAGACATAATGTCTCCTGTAATATTAGCCATAATGCCCACTGTAAAAGTAGCCATAATGTTACCTTCAGTAACTATAATGCCCACTGTAATAGTAGTCATAATGTTGCCTACAGTAGCCATAATGCCACTGTAATAGCAGCCATAATGTCTCCTGTAATACTAGCCAAAATGCCCCTGTAATAGTAGCCATAATGTCCTCTGTAGCAGCCATAACGTCCACTTTAATAATAGCCATAATTGTGCCTACAGTAGCCATAATTCCACTGTAAAAATAGCCATAATGGGCCCTGTAATAGCTGCCATAATGCCTTCTGTGGTAGCCATAATGCCCACTGTAATAATAGCTATAATGTCACCTGCAGTAGTATTAACGTTTCCTATAGTAGCCATAATGTTACCTGTAGTAATAATAATAATAATAATCTTTATTTGTATAGTGCCAACTTATTCCGCAGTAATGGCAACCATAATATCCTCTGTGGTAGTAGCCACAATGTCCCTTGCAGTATGCATAATGTCCACTGTAATAGCAGTCATAATGTCCCTTTAGCACCCAAAATGCTCTCTGTAATAGTAGCCATAGTATCCCCTGTAATAGTTGCCATAATGCCCTCTGTAGCAGCCATAATGCCCACTGTAATAGTAGCCATAATGTTGCTTGCAGTAGCTATTGTACTCACTGTAATAGCAGCCATAATCTTGCCTACTTTAGCCATAATGTCCCCTGTAATAGTAGCCATAGTGTCTCCTGTAGTGGCCGTAATGACCATTGTAATAGTAGCTATAATGTTATCTGCAGTAGTCATAACGTTGTCTACAGCAGCCATAATGTCACCTGTAGTAGTAGCTATAAAGTCCCCTATAGTAGTAGCCATAATGACCTCTGAAATAGCAGCCATACTGGCCCCTGTAATAGCCATAATGTCTACTATAATAGCTGCCATAATGTTCCCTGTAAAAGCAGCCATAATGTCACCTGCAGTAGTTATAATGTCCCCTGGAGTAGCTATAGAGTCCCTGGTAACAGCAGCCATCACTTTCTCTTTAGTGATGGCCATAATACCCCCTGCAATAATAGCCATAATATGTAATAGCAGCCTGTAGTAATTATAATGTTCCCTGTAATATCATCCATAATGTCTCCTGCAGTAGCCATAATGCCTCTTGTGATAGTAGACTGTGAATTGCTGTACACTGCAGTTGGAAAGCGGGACTACCTGCGGCAGAGAGCTCCACTGGCCTGATTGCTGGGATGCTCCTCGTGGTTCCAGGGAAACTGAACACATTTATTGTGTTTAACATAATCCTAGTGGTGGAAGGGTCTCTTGCTTTCAGCAGAACAGAGAAACATGATCGGAGTTAACACAGCTTTTATGGTCCAACTGTCCAGGCATTCACTATTACATCCAGGAAGCTCAAGGGAATTAATTAACAGCTCACATGACTCAACTGCTTCCAACTTCTTCATATAGGCAACAAGGGTTCTCTCCAGACTTTGGGTCTAACCATACAGGCCTTGCACCACCTGCTCATGCCTACTTGTATTTACCACCATGGTTACACAACCACAACTTGCGTGCCACACTGTATCTTTTATGCCTCACTCGGTGACACCCTGTGGGGCACATCATGGCTTCTCATTCATCCACTAACGCACAGGTTGTGGCCAGCATAGTCCACACACATCTGCATGGGCCACGACTGAGACTGTTACACACGTTCAACTAAACAGTTAAGCATAAACAGTATAAGTTCTCATTAGCTAACTCTACTATGCATATGACAGTTTCTGGGTGTGTTCACAACATTTATAGTAATAGCTCTAGTAATTAGCATTACTGGCTTTTACACTAATAGACGCTTGAATTATGACATTTTCATATCAACAGTCAGCATTCTAACTAACTAAACCCTATCAAACATGACATTTTTCCTAAATACGAGGGGTTAACTTTGCACTTTGCATCCCCTTTACGTGTTAAACAGGCAATTTGAATGTTCATATTTTTATGAACTGCAGGTACTATTGTGGTTATGAACTTGACTGTGCTGGATTTGCCAAATGGCAACAAAGGAAAAAAAGTGCAAATAAGAACTGTCAACAGCAGGCAGCAATAGGTGACTTTTTCAGATAGAATAGGAGCTAATTGATGAAGACGTCAGAAGGTCCGTCATGTACAAGTGTATGTATAACAGTTGTACATATTCTCAGGTGAAACTAGATATTCATAAAACCTCCCTGCATCACTCTGAACTCATGTCAGAAATGCTGCACTGTCTTTTTGCTGCCAATATGTTTACTTTAAAGGGGTTGTCCCACGAAAGCAAGGGGGTAAAGCACTTCTGTATGGCCATATTAAAGCACTTTGTAATATACATCGTGCATTAAATATTGTGTGCACGCCGGAGCGGCCCCATTCAACGGAACAGAAGAGGAGACTGCGCAAGCGCGTCTAATCGAGGGAGAAGAAGGCTTCGGTCGGCGCCATGGAGACGGGGACGCCAACACCAGAGGGGGTAAGTGTATAACTTCTGTATGGCCAATATTTAATGCACGATGTATATTACAAAGTGCATTTATATGGCCATACAGAAGTGTATAACCCCACTTGCTTTCGTGGGACAACCCCTTTAAGCACAGAAACATAGAGTATATCTTCATCCATGGCATGTACTTCTGTATGAGGACAGATGTAACGGAGAACAGTTTTCTATTTGATTACTAGCTGTACCATTTTGCATATATGAGTGAGAGGGGATAAGGAGCTAGGTTTTGGGTGGGAGAAAGCCAGAGGTGGGCAGAAGAGAGTTGAGCTCCGGCACGAGAGGAGCTGGAGATAATCTCCTGCAAGCGCAGTGTATGTAACAGTTGCTGCCCCACGAGTGTAAGTAGAAAGGTGAAAAAAACCAAGAATAGGGGTGGAGCTACCTAAATGGGTGAGTGATTTGGCAAAATTATAGGTAGAGAAGCGTGCAGAAGATGTGATTCTTCTAGGTCGTTAAAGGGGTTGTCCCGCGAAAGCAAGTGGGTCTATACACTTCTGTATGGCCATATTAATGCACTTTGTAATGTACATTGTGCATTAATTATGAGCCATACAGAAGTTATCAGAAATTTTTCACTTACCTGTTCCGTTGCTGGCGTCCTCGTCTCCATGGTGACGTCTAATTTTCAGCGTCTAATCACCGGATTAGACGCGCTTGCGCAGTCCGGTCTTCTTCTTTTCTTAATGGGGCCGCTCGTGCCGGAGAGCGGCTCCGTGTAGCTCCGCCCCGTCACATGCCGATTCCAGCCAATCAGGAGGCTGGAATCGGCAATGGACCGCACAGAAGCCCTGCGGTCCACCGAGGGAGAAGATCCCGGCGGCCATCTTCACCAGGTAAGTAAGAAGTCACCGGAGCGCGGGGATTCAGGTAAGCGCTGTGCGTTTTTTTTTTTAAGTCCCTGCATCGGGTTTGTCTCGCGCCGAACGGGGGGGCTGTTGAAAAAAAAAAAAAAACGCTTCGGCGCGGGACAACCCCTTTAAGATGGTGGGCCGTGGAAAAGACCTAGTTGTTCGGGGGCAGCAAACCCAATAATGGTCGCACTGGCAGGTGAGACTATTCTGATGGATTAGTGAAGAAAAAAAATACCAACAGCCAATTCAAGGTGTATCCCTAGTTAGAACTGAGGAAGGGGTGTTGCTCCGAAAAGCATCATTTTATGCTGGTTTAGAATAAAATGGAGAAGCTGAGTTTACTTTTTGTATTGTACTGAATTTCATATTTCTGTGAGCTGCGCCTTTGCCCTATGAGTGTGTACTCCTCGGGACAAATAGCAAAAAAAGATTTGAGGGGAAGATGTTTTTTCTTAATCGTCCTGCCTAAGTGTCAATGGACTTGTATGTCGAGGTTCTTGAGTAAGGACTGTGTTGCTGCCGGTGTACAGGTTTGGATCTACAAATTGTACTACAGCGAGAACAGGGTTTCTTGATTTTCAATATTTTGTTATCACCAACTTTGTTACAAAAGGACTAAATGCCCAGGAATGGGTTAGAGCTTGTTATATTGTTAATACTGTTATTAAAGTTTATCATGAGCATCACAATGGCAGAACCTGCTACTTATGTAACCTTCCCTTAAAGTGTTCGTGCCACTTCCAGTAAATGGGCCCACTTCAGTACTAGGCCTCGCCGAAGCTGTTCTGGTTTTAGCCGGGGCATAAGTTCTTGATTACCTCCCTTCCCATTGTACAAGGATAAAGACACTATTGTGACAATGAGGTAGTTGAGGAAACAGTTTTATATTCATTTACTAGGTATTCTATTTTGCATATATATTTTTAAGCCTGTAGCTTTAAGAATAGGAGGGGATGAGGAGCGACATTTTGAGTGAGAGAAAGTCAAAAGTGTGCAGACAGTCGGGTGCAGCCAAAGAGGAGCTGGAGATAACTTTTCTAGAAGTGCTGTGTATACAATAGTTATTGCCCTATGGGCGTGTACTCCTCAAGGCAGGTAGCAAAGAATGATTTGTGAAAAAGAAGCTTGAAATCCTCAGCTTTCTCATATTCCTTCTCTCTTCCTGTCTCAGTGTACTGTTCTGGACAAAGGACTTGTATACCTCAGTTCCTGGTTGAGGACTGTGCTGTGCATGGTGCATGGGTTTGGACCTGCAAATTGCACTACACCGAGAACGGGTTAAGATTTTATTTGTTATTGCCAATTATGTTACTAAAAGACTAAATGCCAAGGAATAGGTCCGAGCTTGTTATATTGTTAACACTGCTATTAAAGTCTATCATGAACATCACAGTGTCGGCGGAGCCTGCTACTTAGTGACCTTCTCTCAAAGCCTATGTGCCACTTTAATACTAGGCCCTTGCCCAATATGTTCTGGCCTGAGCCAGGTCATGAATCCTTGATGACCTACCTTCGAATTTGCAAGGATAAAGAGACTGTGCTCACATTGGGGGAGTTGGGCCTGAAACTGTCTACACTGCAAATTGAGCCCAGGTGGTCATGAGGTTGACGAGTCCATGCCAGAGCAGCAGGAAGCCTCCGAGACTTACCCTCTGCCTTCACAGATACATAACAAAATTGCATCACATGATCCACACAATCTCTGCAACTGGCATTAACTTAAGCTGGAACCATAAACGTAAAATTAGTAACAGCTGAAAATCATTTGATGGATTGCATGTCACATCACCATACAAATAACCAAACTACCAATATTCGCTATATCAATATTCTGGTAGATAGAATGGTACAGTTGGAAAGGACCTCCAGGGTCATTGGATTCAACCCCCTGCTCAATGCAGGATTCAATAAATCATCCCAGACAGATATCTGTCCAGACTCTATTTGAATACTTCCATTGAAGGAGAACTCACCACCTCCCGTGGTAACCTGTCCCACTCATTGATCACCCTCACTGTCAGAAAGTTTTTTTTAATATCTAATCTGTGTCTCTTCCCTTTTGGTTTCATCCTATTGTGTCTAGTCTTTCCTTGTGCAGATGAGAATAGGGCTGATCCCTCTGCACTGTGACAGCCCGTCAGATATTTGTAGACACCTATTAAGTCACCTTTTTTGCAAACTAAACATTCCCAGATCCTTTAACCGTTCCTCATAGGACATGGTTTACCATCTTGGTAACTCTTTTTTGAACTTGCTCTAGTTTGTTGATGTATTTTTAAATTGGGTGCCCAGAACTGGACATGGTATTCCAGATGAGGTCCGACCAAGGAAGAGTAAAGGGGGATGATGACCTCACGTGACCTAGGCTCTATGCTTCTCTTAATAAATCACAGAATTTGTTTGCCTTTTTTGCTATTGCATCACATTGTTCACTAATGTTCACTCTGTGATCTATTAGTATACCCAAGTCTTTTTCATTTGTGCTGCTTAGCCTAATTCCTTCCATTCTGCATGTGCTTTTTTCTTGCCTAGATGTAGGACTTTGAATTTCTCCTTGTTAAATACCATTCTGTTAGTTTCCATCCACTGTTCAGGTTTGTCCGGGTTTTTTTGAATATTTGCTCTTTATTCACTTATGTTAGCCATCCCTCCAAGCTTTGTGTTGCCGGCAAACTTGATCAGTTTCCCATAAATTCCCTTCTATAGATAATTTATAAAAGTGTTGAACAACACTGGGCCTAGGACAGAGCCTTGTGGTACACCACTTGAGTATGATCACTCTTTGAGTATGATCACTCAGTCAGTTCTGAATCCATCTAATAGTTGCCTTGTCAATCCCATATTTGGTCATTTTTTAAATCAGGTTTCAAAAGGAACAAAGCAACAGATTTGTCTGACTCTTGTGTGATCAGCCTATTGTAAGTAATATAGTAACATAATAGTAGTATAGTAACTGATCTTCCCTGTGCTATTGGGGGAATAAAAGAATGCAGGCTATCTGTAAGCAGAGAGATGGTAAGGGAACACTTAGCTAACTTAAAGGAATTCAAGTCTCAAGGTCCAGATAAATTACATCCTAGGATACTAAAGGAAGCAGCAGAGGTAATTGCTGAACCACTCGCCATAATTTTTGAAAATTCCTGGAGAACAGGAGAAGTCCCAGAAGATTGGAAAAGGGCAAATGTTGTCCCTATCTTCAAAAAAGGGAATAAGGTGGATCCAGGAAACTACAGGCCTGTGAGTCTGACTTCTATACCGGGAAAGATCTTTGAACAAATTATTAAACAGCATGTATGCAAGCACTTGGATGAAAATGGAGTAATTACCAGAGCCAGCATGGGTTTGTAACAAACAAGTCATGCCAGACAAATCTAATTTCCTTCTACGATAGTATCCATGACTGGGTTGATCAGGGAAATGCGGTGGATATAGTTTCTCCTGACCTTAGTAAAGCATTTGACAAAGTATCTCATACCATACTTATTGAAAAAATGACCAAATATGGGATTGACAAGGCAACTGTTAGGTGGATTCAGAACTGGCTGAGTGATCGTACTAAAATAGTGGTCATAAATGGCTGCCCATCCAAGTGGAAGAATGTATCAAGTGTGGTACCACCAGGCTCTGTCCTAGGCCCAGTGTTGTTCAACATTTTTATAAATGATCTGGAAAAAGGAATTGATAGGAAACTGATCAAATTTGCTGATGACACAAAGCTAGGAGGGATAGCTAATAGGGATGAGCGAGTATACTTGCTAAGGCACTACTCGCTCGAGTAATGTGCCTTAGCCGAGTATCTCCCCGCTCATCCCGAAAGATTCGGGTGCAGCCGCGGGGCGGGGAGCTGCGGGGGAGAGCAGGGAGGAACGGAGTGGAGATCTCTCTCTCTCCCTCTCTCCCGCCCACTCTCCCCCGCTCCCCGCCGCAACTCACCTGTCAGCTGCCCCCGAATCTTTAGGGACGAGCAGGGAGATACTCGGCTAAGGCACATTACTTGAGCGAGTAGTGCTTTAGCGAGTATACTCGCTCATCCCTAATAGCTAACACTAGAGAAGAGAGAGAGTATTCAAAAAGATCTAGAAAAGCTTGCACAGCGGGCAGCGACTAAGATAATGGTATTTAACAAGGAGAAATGCAAAATCCTACATGTGGGCAAGAAAAATGAAAAAAACACATACAGAATGGGAAGAAGAATTGAGCTAAGCAGCATATGTAAAAAAGACTTGGGTGTACTAATAGATCATAGACTGAACATGAGACAACAATGTGATGCAGCAGCCAAAAAGGCAAACACAATTCTGGGATGTATTACGAGAAGCATAGAGTCTAGATCACGTGAGGTAATTATCCTTCTCTACTCTTCCTTAGTGAGACCTCATCTGCAATACTGTGTCCAGTTCTGGGCACCCAACTTTAAAAAAGACATAGACAAACTGGAGCAAGTTCAGAGAAGAGTTACCAGGATGGTGAGCGGTCTGCAAATCATGTCCTATGAGGAACAGTTAAGGGATCTGGGAATGTTTAGCTTGCAAAAAAGAAGGCTGAGAGGAGACTTAATAGAAGTTTACAAATATCTGAAGGGTTGCCCCACTGCAGAGGGATCAGCCCTAGTCTTATCTGCACAAGGAAAGACTAGAAGCAATGGGATGAAACTGAAAGGGAGGAGACACAAATTAGATATTAGAAAAAAGTTGCTGACAGTGAGGGTGATCAATGAGTGGAACACATTACCACAGGAGGTGGCGAGTTGTCCTTCAATGTAAGTGTTCAAACAAAGGCTGGACAAATATCTGTCTGGAATGATTTAGTAAATCCTGCACTGAGCAGAGGGATGGACCCGATGACCCGAATTCCCAGTCATTGTTTCAAGGCTTGTATAAGAGTCTAACTTTGGCTTAATTAATGCTGCCTTCCAATATGTGACACTGTGGAGATATTATTCCATCTCCCTTATTGATAGTTCATAAAAGCTGGCCTTTTTTGAACATTGTCCATGAAAAAAATTGATTTGTCCATTAATTTTTTTGAGGTGGTTGGTACTTGAGCAAGTTATTATGATTGCAATTATTTTACAGCTCATGGTAAATGTTGGTAATGTCTGTAAAAATCTTTGGCTGTACATGATTTTTGGTTAAGTGTCCAGAAAAAATGAAAAAAATCAGGTTGGCCACCCTATCCATGATATACTGTTTCTGTAAAACCCATAGATGCAAAAATAGCAAAGCTCACTCTTCTACACTGTTTCTATAACTCTCATTAACCTATATGGGAGTTGCAAAAGTAGTGTAGCACAACAAATGTAAAATACATTGCGCTCTTAATAACTGCAAGGCACACAGGCATTGAGGCAGCAAAGCAACCCTAAACTATGATTTTCCCTCTACCATGCTTCACAGTTGGGAATAGCTTTGGTTTTGGTATGAAGTCTTATTTTCCCTCCAAACATAGCATTTCGCTTTTATGCTAAAAAATTGCACTCTTGTCACATCTAACCACAGAACATTTAACCAGAAGCATTGTAGAATATCCAGGTGGTCTCAGGAATACTTGAAAACTGACTACTATGTTTTGTTGAGCAGAAATTAATAATAGTGGCAGCATAAAAAGGAGTAAATATAAAATATAACTAGAGATGAGCGAGCATACTCGTCCGAGCTTGATACTCGTTCGAGTATTAGGGTGTTCGAGATGCTCGTTACTCGTAACGAGCACCACGCGATGTTCAAGTTACTTTCACTTTCTTCCCTGAGAAATTTGCGCGCTTTTCTGGCCAATAGAAAGACAGGGAAGGCATTACAACTTCCCCCTGCAGCGTTCAAGCCCTATACCACCCCCCTGCAGTGAGTGGCTGGCGAGATTAGGTGTCACCCGAGTATTGAAATCTGCCCCTCCCGTGGCTCGCTACGGATGCATTCTGACATTAGTTCAGGGAAAGTGCTATCGTGTTGGAGCTGCTATAGGGAGAGTGTTAGGAGTATTTTAGGTTTCAAGAACCCCAACGGTCCTTCTTAAGGCCATAAATCTTCTCTATATGCGCTCAATGGGGCCGGCGGCAGCAGCGCCGACCCCATTGAGAACATATAGAAGACAAATCCTTCTTCTCTGCCACAGCTGTAACAGCTGTGGCAGAGAAGAACGATGTTTGCCCATTGAATTCAATGGAGCCAGCAATACAGCAGGTTCCACTGAAAGCAATGGGCTGCCGGCGATCGCAGGATGAATTGTCGGGAAGGGGTTAAATATATAACCCCTTCCCTGCAATTCATCCAGAAATGTGTTACAATAAAAATATATACCGGCGTATAAGGCGACGGGGCGTATAAGACGACCCCCCAACTGTCACCTTATACGCTGGCAATACAGTGGAGCAAAGAATAAAAATCATTACTTACTTCTTCTGACGTTCTGCGCCGCTGCTGCAGGCTGTCGCTCCCTCCTGGTTCCCGGCAGAGCATTGATTTCTCTACGAAGGGCTTTAAATCCCCGCCTCCAGAAACACACGTGCCTTCAGCCAATCACAGCCAATGACAATGATGTCATTGAATGGCTGTGATTGGCTGTGTTTCTGGAGGCGGGGATTTCAAGCCCTGCCTCCAGAAAGCAATACTCTGCCGTGGACCAGGAGGGAGCAACAGCCTGCAGGAGCGCCGCAGAACGTCAGAAGAAGTAAGTAATGATTTTTATTCTTTGCTCCACTGTATTGCCAGCGTATAAGGTGGCAGTTGGGGGGTCGTCTCATACGCCCCGTCGCCTTATACGCCGGTATATATTTTTATTGTAACACATTTCTGGATGAATTGCAGGGAAGGGGTTATATATTTAACCCCTTCCCGACAATTCATCCTGCGATCACCGGCAGCCCATTGCTTTCAGTGGAACCAGCTGTATTGCTGGCTCCATTGAATTCAATGGGCAAACATCGTTCTTCTCTGCCACAGCTGTTACAGCTATGGCAGAGGAGAACGATCTTTACACTGACAGTGCGGGGGGGGGGGCACTCTTGCCGCTATTGTGGCTTAATAGTGGGACCTGGGAACTTGAGATGCAGCCCATCATGTAGCCCCTCGCCTGCCCTATCCGTTGCTGTGTTGTTCCCATCACTTTGTAGAATTGCCCAGATTTTCACAAACGAAAACCTTAGCGAGCATCGGCGATATACAAAAATGCTCGGGTCGCCCACTGACTTCAATGGGGTTCGTTACTCGAAACGAACCCTCGAGCATTGCGAAAATTTCGTCCCGAGGAGCGAGCACCCGAGCATTTTGGTGCTCGCTCATCTCTAAATATAACCGTTATTTCTCCATGGTCACCTTAAAGATGTAGGCTACATTTCGGCCTAAGGTAGGCCTTTATCAAGCCTTTATTCCACCTCACTTCAAGGAAGAACTTTTTGAGTGTTGCTGTGTATTTTCTTTCTGGATCTACAATGTTTTGTTGAACAGAAGCGGCTTTCTGGAGTCTTCTGTAGGCCCTTTGTTCTGTCTCACCTTTCTGGATTGCCTATTGTGCTCATTACAGGATGCTCCTAAGGAGAGTAGCAACAGTCCTAAATCATCTCAATCGGTAGATAATCCATCTAACCATAGATTTATGTACTTCTAGTTCTTTAGCAATCCATTGGTAACCTTTTCAATTATGCATTTCTATAATTTGTCTTCGGAAGCCTTCTAGAAGTTCTTTACAACAAGGCATGGTTCACACTAATCAGTCTTTCTTTTACATCTTATCTCATGCTCTTAAAGAGGATGTGCTATTAGTCATTGCTATTAGTCATTCCTTCATTTTCACACATTCTCACATTTTACGCGATCGCACTTTTAATTTTTGCACTTTTCTAGTAAACATGATTATCAGTGTTAATTATCACTTTCATGGGTTGTGAACATTACGATTCTCACTAGTCTGCCTGTCATATTAAATCCAAACAGAATGAAACTGGTAAAGACAGCAGTGGAAAAGAACATGGCAACATGTGACATACATAGTTGCTTCCATGGAAACACAAAAGAAAACCATTAAAAAAGAGAAAAGCTAGAACCTAGAGGAGACTACAGAAAATGAAAACAACATTTTGTTATCAGGTATTTCTCTAACTGGGCAGTACATGTAGTTTACATTGCTCCTTGGTCCGGAGAGTCATAGATTGCTTACCTGAACAAAACGAATGCTTTCATCCAAAAAAACTGATCAGGAAAAAGTGGCTTAGAAGCTCGGCAAGGGTTATAAATGACTTAAGGCTCAGTCACACGGGCGTTGTTATGCACGTAAAAACATTCGTAATGCGTTCGTAAAAAAAAAACGCACCTACAAAAGATAGAACATATGGGTGGCAATAGACATGGTCATGCGTTTTTTTTTACGCGCGTATATACATGCGTAAAAACGCCCATGTGACTGAGCCCTTAAAGTGAAAACAAATGGCAAAGGCATTAACCCCTATAGCAAGTTTCCTAAATATAACTTTTATAAATATAATTTTTAATTCACTTGCTAAAAGGTTAAAAATCTAGATTGCAGGCAACACTCATTAGGTAAATCACACGTATGATAGTACAGATTTGCCCTTTTTCCCCATGAATCGAGTTGAATAACCAAGTGGAAAACTCAAAATTCCCGCCTCAGTATCAAGGGGAATCATTAAACAAGCATTCATGGCCGAGGGCAAAATGCAGCCAAGCAAACTATGCTAAAAACACTACTGTTACCCTCCCAACGCGTTTCACCAGCTCCCTGATGTCCTCAGGAAATATCAAGGCTAATACCCTAATAGTTGTGTGGACATGTCAAAGCTCTACCCAACAAAATGTTCAACAATCAAAGACAAAAACTACAAACTACTACACCCCAGCAATATGGTAATCAACACGCAAAGAATAAGACAAAAAAATACATAACAATAGAAAATAATCCTCCCCCCAAACTTCCAAAAGAATGGACAAAACAATAATATACACTTGATTTACAATATTAGGGCTCAGTCACACCGGCGTGACAGCTGCGTTTGCGATCCACATCTATATAGACCCAATGCTTTGCAATAGGAGTGGTTACATGTGCGCATTTTTAAATGCATGTGACGAAAATTATATCACACAACGATTTTTCAGAACGCATGTAACTGCGTTCTACGCAAATCGGTGTTCCTGTGTATATGCGCTGAATGGGGCCAGCGGCAGCAGCGCTGACCTGATTGAGAATATATGCTGAAGACCGTGATCCTCTGCCACAGCTGTCACAGAGGAGCACGATGTTCTCACCTTGAATTCAATAGAGCCGGCAATACAGCCAGCTCCATTGAAACCGTGACAAAAAAATAAAAGTTATTCAATACCTTATGTGTACTTGAAAATTGGTTTTCTATGAAAACTCGAACTAATTCCACAATATACAAAGTGTTGTACAGCGACAGTGACATAAAAAAAAAGAGTTATGACCACTGGAAAACAAAAAGGAAAATGATTTATTGATTCTTATGGCTAAAATTAATTATGCCATTAAGGGGTTAAAAGGGGACATAAAGCAAATGAGCTGTGCACAAAATATACTGTATTTATATGAGGCATAAATTCAAAAATGGTGAACAATAAAATAGGTGACATTTTGTGACTGTTGGGGGTTAAACGTCATACATGTATAGGCTAAGCAAACCTGTTACGGTAGCGTGCCAATAATTATGTAAGTGAATGAGAACTTTGCCTGTAATACTAAGCAAGGCCACTGCAGTGGAAACGGCACTATCTGTTTCTTGCAGAAATCCACATGGTGCAGGATTGCACCAGCTCAGAGAACAGCTAATCACTAGGGGGCCCAGATGGTGGACCCTTGTCGAGGTACTATTGATGGTCTGTCCCAAGGATTGGCCATCAAGAGTTTACAATTATATAACTCATTTAAGCCGTCTTCATTCTAAGGATCAGAAGGGGTCTTAGCATTAACCCCCCAACATTCAGTAAGTTATAACATATCCTATCCATATGCCATCGCTTAAAATTATGTGAAATCTGTTTTCATTTTAGTTGCGCTGATTTGCATATATGTTTTTGATTTATTAAGAATTTGTTAGGGTTCAAATTATTTTTTGATTGTCTCATTGTACTCTATGGACCTGTTTATCAGAAAAAAATGCGTTCATCTATGAATGTTTGTGCGAATCACTAAAAATGTCTTTTAGAAGCCCAATATCCCTTCCTTATGCCCTCTGGTATTTAAATTGGAGGGCTTATTTACGAAAATCAGGCAATCAGCATAGCACTACTTGCCAATTGATACAGCATGAAAGAAACCTAAAAACGACATGAAGCTGCCAAAGCCAAACTGAGTAACAAAAGACAAATTGCATTGTGAATGCTCATGAATGGTTTTCCTACAAGACATATTGCACTATAACTTTTGCTAAAATGTCTGTCTGCTGCCAAAAAAGAAAGCTGTGAAATGATAAATGTTACTATGTATATTATTTTTTCATAAACATGAATCATGGGCATGAATCAATGTCAAAATCACAAAACAAAGTGATAAGAGCTGGAGTTTAAAGCATTTCCAATACAAGTCCAGTGATACTATCCTCAAAAGGATGCCAGAAGATACTGTACAAAGATACTCTGCAAAACAACACTGTAGATACAAATTTCACATCACTATAGGTGAATTTGATCAGGTTACAACGTGGATCCAAAAGAAAGGAAGAGTTTATAAAGTAACCAATGATAGCCCAAGAGCAAATGTAACTCTGTGAACCAGAGGCATAACTACAGGTTCAGGGCCTCGGGTGCAAAAGTTCAGCTCAGGCCCTTCCCCCTCCCCATACCTAAATCGTGCTGTATACAGCTGCAAAACAAATTTCCATACATTATCTAGTCCTTGGGTAATCTTTCCAAACAACTCATTTCCTGTGTGAGGGTATATATATATATTGCCATATGTGTTTTTTATGGTTTTATACCTATATGCAAGTTTTATTCAATTCCAAATGAGAAAAAACTTTAATACTTCGCCTTACATCAGATATGCCAAGGTTTTGCAAGAGATGTCCTAGAAGTTCAGAGAAGATACCGAACCAGACGCAAGGACGCATGTACTTGGCCAATTTCCCAGAAGCGCTGGAACAAGATATCAAGATGTTCAAATGTACATGACTGTTATATGATTTTCACTGTCTCAGTCCGCAAATCCGGACTGCCCATATATGGTTATAAGCCCATCACCCCTTAGTGGTGAGAGGGCAGAGGGTATAAGATCTCATGTAATCTGTAATAAAGTGCGCAGTTTTTTCTCCCGTGTGAGAAACTATACCAGACTCCTGTGTGTGGTGTCTATTCTTACGGCCGGCAGCGGGGCAAGTGGGGTGGGCCCGATTGGTGTTGCACTTAGAATTTTAACCCTCATAAATGGCGCAACCAACTGGGGCGGTAAAATCGGAGCTTACAGCGCAATTCACCCGGATCCACGCTACTGAGAAACCGTCCTACTGCAAACCGAGCCTGATCAACTCACTTAGAACTCCAGGTAAGACAAACATATATTTATGTTGTGTTTTACGCTGAGAGTCTTGCAGCGGGACTGACTACCTGTGGTTTGTGACCGGACGGGTTGGGTTAAGAGTTCTACACGGTAACTCGTGTGGGCTCCGGGTTTGCCGTCATGGACCACTGACCGTGATATGCGCACCAATGGCTCACCCAGAAACTAGTCTGTAGTTTATTTGTACTTTGAAGTCCGTAGCGTTTTAGCGATAGTGGAGATTGTTTGTTGTATCTGCAGAATTTTTTTTCTCTTACTTTTCATTTGATCTCACAAGAGAAGGGACCCTCAGGTTAGTTTAGTTAGTTGTTAATGGTTTAGCAGAGAGGGATGCATTTTGTGAGATGTCTCATAGAAAGAAGGGACTCTCGGTCGGTTTGCCTTATATATGGGGCTAGCGATTTGATTTCAGAGAGATGCATTTTTATGGGACTGGTTCCATAAGGAGAAGGGACCCTCGGTTGTCTGCTGGTATATAAGGGGCTGACAATTTGAAAATTAAGAGGGATGCATTCTATGGAGCGTGTTATTTTTTGTTGTTTTTGTTGTAATATGCGTAAGATCTTATTAAAGAAGACAGAGCCCCTCAAGGGCTGCCGCCGTGTGGATGAATCTGTAAAATGTAAGAAAACTCTAATGAAAATGTGTGACACCGACCCTACGGCAGATTACAAAATGGTGTCTGGGAGGAGGTCTTTAGGACCCAGAGGTGCCTTGGAAGACCAAGGTTTGCTAGAGAGAGATAGACAGTCAGAGTAAGTTACGTATGTACACATTATTTGTTTAAGAAAGTATCCGTAAGTGAAATGTTGAAAAGTACAGTAAGTGATCAAGAGGGCGTCAGGAGAGGGTCTATTGAAGGTTATATTGGCAGTTAGGTAGGGGAGAGAAGTACAATGCACGTGATTTGTTGGTAAAGAGAGATGGAAATGTGTATAATACAAGATAGATAATAGATAATATGTATAATCCATACTAGGTGGATATATGTGTGTATATATATATATATACTGTATGTGCAAATAGTTAACAGCTTGCTCTTAGGTGAGAAGAGTCTGTTGACATATAGCTGCGACTCTGTGTAGCCTTCCAAGGTCTGGAAGATAACAGCGAGAGAGGAAATGCAATAACATCCTTGGTTAATATCTTGGCTTGCTTGCAATGAATTGAAATGAATTTAATTAGTTATACTGTCTTAGTAGGCAGGAAAATATAGTAATTTCTAATGTATATTCTTACTTATACAGGGGTTGAAAATGAATGTTGTAAGGTCCCAGCATATGTGTTAATTATGATTTCAAATGTTTTTTCAATAGTTTAAGCTAAAACAAATCAGTTTGTGATTCATAGTCGCGGAGAGATAAGAGGTTTGTTTTAAAAAAGGGTGGGGGCTTTCAGAATTCACTCCAAATTCAGGGTCACAGAAACTAAATACTTTAGCGTTTAATACAGCATATAATAGCTTCAGTAGATAAGAAATATAGAATATTTCAGTCACTCAGCAAACTTTTTCACATAATTTGTCAAAGATAGCGCTCATTCACAATCTCATCTCAATAGAATAATGTACTTTATAAAATTAAAAGCACTCACCTCAATGTTTTTCAACTGATGTATGTATGTTTGCCAAACTTTTTTTGTCCGTGCATCTGTATGGACTGGTACACCTTTAAAGGGGGGTGACGGAGCAGACTTGAGAGAATGGATGGATGAGAGTTAGTGACCCGTGTTTGGGCTGTGTGGAATGTGTGATGCAGATAATTGACTGGGGGTAAAAGTCCTACCCCATGCATGGGACTTTGCTTGGTTGAGATGTGGACGTGTGGACGGTTAAGCTGAAATTAAGTTCAGAAGACGGACGCAATGTGCCAATATCGAAGGGGTGGAGCTAGATGATGTAATAGTACGTAATAATGTTTCATCCCTCCTGCACAAGGGAGGGGGGAGAATTTTGAGCAGCTAGTTTTTTTGTTTTGTTTTTTTTTCTCCTGTCTGAAATTTGATAAAGATATTGCAGGCAGGATCAGACTAATAATGAATTCACTTAAAGGGATATCACATTTCAAATATTAGTAGAGGTTTTGTAGATTATTCTTCCCCGGTGTAACTCATGTTTCTGTTATAGGTGCTAACATTTTACAGGCCTTATCTGCATCCATCAAATCTTTTTACAATGTTATAATAACTTAAACCCGGCTACTATTGTTCCAATTGCGTACCCTGGTTTAAAGGGGGGGAGGAGAAGGCATAGGTGATCTAGGTATTGCAAGTCAGCCATTTTTAAATTCAGCCATTTTTAAATTTTTTGCAAGCCATTTTTACATTTTTAAATTTTTTGCAACAAGATTCTGATCTTTTTGAAATAGAATACCAGCCTGATTGTCTAGCATTGATGCAACAAGAAAATTTTAAGTTTAAAAAAGTTACTCAAAGCCCTTGTTAATAATGCATATTTTGAGTTGTTTTTTATAGATGGTACCAGGGTGATTGACGACTCCACACTGGATATACGGTGGTTACACAACAAGATGTCCTAAAAAGCAGAATGCCTCCGCATGTCGCAGTACAAGAAGCGGAACTAAAAGCACTCACGGAGGCGTGTGGAGTGGCCACAGGTAAGACGGTAAACATTTACACTGACTCCCGGTATGCATCTGGCATAGCTCATGATTAAGGCCCAAAATGGAAGGCCAGACAGTTTTTTACCACAGCAGGACAGCCAATTAAGAATGTTGCAGCGGTGCAGTCTCATGGAGACCCTACTTCTACCTGACAAGGTGGAAAGCTCACACCAATTCCTACACCGGAGAAACAAGAGGCAACGCCATCACAGACCACACAGCAAAAGCAGCGGCCCTCAAGCCGTGGAAGACAGAAGAAAAGAAGAATTTGACTAAACTTGGACTTTGATAAAAATCTTGGACTTTGATAAAAATCTTGGACTTTGATAAAAACATTGGACTTTGATATGCTAATGACTTTACAGTTAAGAAAAAGACAAATGGACTAAAAAGGGACGGCGTATGGTGAACAGTCAACAGAACTTGCTTACCATAGTCCCTGTGCCTCATAATGGCCCAGCTGACGCACGGAAAGACGCACCTCTTAAAGCAACAATGATGACAACGCTTGAACAAGGACGGGTGGCTCCTTGGTTTTCTGTAGCTGCTGCATCATTTGTCCAATTTTGCATGATCTTTGCCGTAAGCAACAGGGCAGAAGTAAATTTGCCACATCACGCTTGCCTAGACCACTCTACCCATTTCAGGGATTGCAAATTGGCTACACTCAGCTCCTACTTGTTGGGAAGCATGAATATGTGCTTGTTGTTGATGTTAATGTTTTTCAGGTTGGAGACCTACCCTGTTACCAAAGTAAATAAGCAGGTAACCGCACAGAAGCTCATGAATGAGGTAATCCGCAGATATGGGGTACCAGAAGTGATTGAGTCAAACAAAGGTACACACTTCACAGGTGAAATAATGCAACACATCATGTCTGTTTTGGGTATTTTCCAGGCTTTTCACACACCCTACCGTCCGCGGAGTAGTGGGAAAGTAGATACAAAAGACAATGAAGAAAATGGTAAAATTTTGAATTGAGTGTTTTCCATTAGTTTTTTTTCCTTAGGAGGATACATGCCACAGTATCAGAGTTTGGGGAATGATTTTCTTGTTAATTTTGCCATAGGTTTCTCCAAGGAATTGTCAATAATGTATTCTGTAGTCTCTGCTTTTATCCCAGGTCCTACAGATGAGTGTCACAATCTAAAACCAGGTGACAGGGTCTATGTGGAAAAAGTTGAGAGAGAAACCCTGTTTAAAAGTCCTTACCAGATGTTGTTCACCACCCCAACTGCAGTCAAGCTCGAAGGAAAACCCACTTGGATCCACACTTCGCACTGCAAAAACTAATGATCCTGCATATCCTTTACATGCTATAATGTGGTACAATTCCTCTAACACACACCTTTGACTACTGTGCACTAGCCCCCTGTTTCAGAACAAATTAATACAATGAAATGTGCATTATGAAGCCTACACTGAGGGTGAGAATCTAACACCGCATCGTGCTAAGAGAGACATTGACGCTCCAGGTGGTAACTTTGATCCACATGTATACGTAGATGCAATAGGAGTGCCAAGGGGGGTGCCAGATGAATTTAATTCTAGAGATCAGGTTAAAGCAGGTTTTTGAGTCCTTATTTGCTATTGTCACTGTTAATAATAATGTAGATTAGATGAATTATATCTTTTACAATCAGCAGAGGTTTGTAAACTACACCAGAGATGCTTTTGCAAGGGTTAGCTGACCAGTTAGGGCCTACTGCATCCATGGCGTTCCAAAATAGAGTGGCCCTGGATATGATTTTAGCAGAAAGAGGTTGGGTATGTAATTTTCTGTATGTGTATTATCCCTTTAATATGACCAAAATTTCCCTTGTTTGAAAAAGATGAAGAGCCAGTTCCAATAATGCCAACCACGTATGTTACCAGAAGAATGGAGAGATGGACTAGTACTGTGTCAGCCTCAGTCTCATAAGATGGACTGTCAGTGGACTTCCCATTTGCCTAGGGAAAGTGCAGAAGACCTTAGGTTCCGGCGAGGGCACACCCTGTGGGGTGTTAACTTGTACAGATAGAGGGTATGGAGGCCCGGAAATAAGCCCAGGGAATCCATGGCCTCCTTCTGAGGTGAGGTAGGGATCCCTCCCTTTTAGGAGTAGGGACTTACGGGCAGTGGAGAAACCCTGACGCAAGGGAGAGACGACCGAGGAAGAGTGCAAGGTCTGATGCTTGATCTCCATATTAAGTTTTTTAGGGGGGTTTGTGAGGGTATATATATATATTGCCATATGTGTTTTTTATGGTTTTATACCTATATGCAAGTTTTATTCAATTCCAAATGAGAAAAAACTTTAATACTTCGCCTTACATCAGATATGCCAAGGTTTTGCAAGAGATGTCCTAGAAGTTCAGAGAAGATACCGAACCAGACGCAAGGACGCATGTACTTGGCCAATTTCCCAGAAGCGCTGGAACAAGATATCAAGATGTTCAAATGTACATGACTGTTATATGATTTTCACTGTCTCAGTCCGCAAATCCGGACTGCCCATATATGGTTATAAGCCCATCACCCCTTAGTGGTGAGAGGGCAGAGGGTATAAGATCTCATGTAATCTGTAATAAAGTGCGCAGTTTTTTCTCCCGTGTGAGGAATGATACCAGATCCCTGTGTGGTGTCTCTTCTTACCGCCGGCAGCGGGGCAAGTGGGGTGGGCCCGATTGGTGTTGCACTTAGAATTTTAACCCTCATACCTGGACTATATGAACAATTGTTCTTTGCCCCGTAGGCCACTCTCAAGCATACACTGCTTTTTAACGTTATTAGCGCGGCATCCCAAGCGCCGTTCCAACCGCGGTACAAGTCTTCCATTGATATTAATGGGGTTACTCAGACCTGAGCTCGAACATGGTGTTCCTAACGCCATGATTTTTGAGAGCTGTCTTTTCTATTTTTGCATATTGGCTTTTTTTAACCCTTTCCAGTCCAATGTCGGGCCTGCCCCGACATCATCATTTCCCTCCACAGCTCCGATGTCGGGACAGGCCCGACACTGCAGTGCAGGAGTGGATCTGCACCCGATCATCAGACACATCGGGTGCAGATACACTCCTGCACTGGTCCTCATCGAGGACCACCGAGGAGAAGGCAGAAAGGGTTTTTAACCATTTCTGCCTTCTCCTTTACACATTACATAGCGCTCAATTAGCGCTATGCAATGCATAGATTCCGGCTGGCGATCATGTCACCGCCGGTGTTACCTGACCCCCAGCGGTCACATGACCGCCGAGACGGGAGCCTGCACTGTGGGAGGACCTGCTTACCTGACAGGCGTCTTGCGCATTCTCCTTCTGTCTCCCGGCCCGGCGATCATTTGACCTCCAGGTGCCACCTGACCCCAGCGGTAACATGATCGCCGAGCCGGGAGGCAGAAGGAGAATGCGGAAGACGTCGGACAGGTAAGCAGGTCCCTCCCTGCACCCTCCTGAACTCTGTCAGTTCAGGAGGGTGCAGGGAAAATGTATTTTTTCTCACCCATTCTCCCCAGCTCCAATTTATTTGGAGCTGGGGAGAATGGGTGAGAAAAAATAAATGGATTGGAAAGGGTTAATGCACCTCCTCATCTAACAAAATTATCGGGTGCATTAAAAAGCACTGACAAATGCTGTACCATGCGTTCAAAAACGCTCGAAATTGCAGTAAAAGTGACAATTTCCAGCTGTGTCTTCTGAACGCACGTGTGAGAGTGGCCTTAGGGTGTGTTCATGTTTTTTCTTGTACTTTTGAACCACAATTAAGAAAAACACATTTAAAAAATTGCATCTGGTTTTTAAGAAACTGCATATACTACTAAAAAATGGGTGTTATTTTGATGCATTCTTTAAATGTGTAAAGTGTGCAATTATATATGGGAAGGTGTATAACATACCAGAGATAGATAGATAGATAGATAGATAGATAGATAGATAGATAGATAGATAGATAGATAGATTCCCCATTAATTAAATCCACGGTGAAAATCTATACCAAATTTTTCAATGAAGTCACGTGCAGATTTCATTGTGGATTTCCTTGCGGAAAATGTCTGTGATAACCTGCACATACCCTAAAAAAGGAGAATCTGTTAGCTCTCAAGACATGTGTATTTGTAAAAACTTGTGTTCCCCATGGAAAAATAATGGTGCAGCATTATACCATTTCTCTATTATTCTTTCTAGAAATATATGAAGAAATTGACAGTTCAATGTTACTATACCCTTGTGTGTCCATAAATAGTCTGACACAGCATGGGCATATGGAGGGGTCCATACCAGCCATTGCCTAACATTGCAAAACAGTAACTGCAACAGCAAATACACAAAATTTGTATACACACACACACACCTACTATATATAAACACATACACATATGTGTAGTCACTACTTATGCATGAATATATATGAATACATTGATATTTCTATTGGAATACTTTGAATATCCTTTCAGAACGTCCACCTCATGTGTGAGGACTGGTGGTCACAAATGCTTAGTAACTCAGTTCTGCCACCTTGATCCTCTTGCACATGGGCAGTGGAAGGAATCCTGATATTCACATGGTTGTATTTAGAGTTGCGCTCGAGAAATTCAGGAGCTATTAAGGCGACCCTCAAGGCCTGGGGAAGCAAAGATAGCCACACCAGCTTCTCTGACTATCTGATACATTGTGCATTAGTTTACATCATTAGGCCGGGCTTACACGAATGGGTCGGATTCCGCAAGCGTATTTCCGCAGTGAAAGACCCGAGAATTGTGGTTTTCCACGCGGATGTACATTTAAGGACATCCTAACGTCCGCACGAAAGAATGAACGCAAGCAGAGAATGACATCAGAAAGTTGCCCAACACCCTGGAAGCACACGTTATTGCTCAGGCGACCGCCCTGACGGCATTCTATTGTGCCGTCATGGTGAGATGTTCTGAGAGACTACAGAATGGGATACTGCTCTCTAACCTTGGCTGGTTTTATACTACTTATGTTGAAAGTAGTATAAAACACTTAGAAAAAAAAAAAAACATTTATTCTTGTGGAGGAAGAGCCCAGAAGAATAAGTGGAGTTTGCAAACAGTCTGGATGGTGTGTTGCTCCCTAGACTCTGTTCGGCATGGTCTGCCCACAAATTCCTGCTTTCTTTGTTCCATTTGTTATATGGTGTCCTAGCAACATGCATACGAATCCGTGTCCATATGCAATGTAATTGCGTATACATTGAAGAACAAACGCATCCATATAGATCAATGGAGCTCATAGGCATGGAATCCACGGTAAGTTATAGCATGCTGTGATTTGTCTTCCACTCACAGAATCCACAATTCCTACTCGCCAGTGTGAGTGAATCAGTGAAGGTCAATGCATTTCATAGACTGCGTATTACCGCATGTCATACGCACAGACGGCGATCGCAGAATCCGCAATTCAAATCCACTCATGTGAGACCAGCCTAAGTCTAAGACAATATACATGCATTGATTAACCAATATGACCGACATGAACAGATCAATATGTAGTGTCATAAACTACCAATTCTTACTTATTGCAGAGTGTACATCATGCAGTTCAGCCATTTTTATTTCTCCAGGCCTGGAGGGTTGCTTTAACATCGGACAGCTCACAGATACCCATCAATGTGCTGTTTGATCTGCATGTGCCATGGACATTGCATGGTATATGTGTATAGCACCATAGCCTATAATATGGCTTTATGCTGTCCGTGCAATAAGTGGACAGCACACAACCTGAAAACATGGCCATCGGAATAAGGCCTAAGGTGGACATTCTGAGAGGAAATGAGGACACCACAAGGCACCATAATATGTATGTAATAGAGATGAGCGAGCATACTCGTCCGAGCTTGATGCTCGTTCGAGTATTAGGGTGCTCGAAATGCTCGTTACTCGAGACGAGCACCACACGGTGCTCGTCTCGATTAAACGAGCACTGACCATTGAATTCAATGGAGCCGGCAATACAGCCGGCTCCATTGAAAGCAATGGGCTGCCGGCTAGCGTGGGATGAATTTTCAGGAAGGGCTTAAAAATATAAGCCCGTACCTGAAAATCATCCTAAAATGTGTAAAAAGTAAAAAAAAATATATACTCACCTTTTCCCGGCAGAACGATGTTAGCCCATTGAATTCAATGGAGCTGGCAATACAGCTGGCTCAGTTGAAAGCAATGGGCTGCCGGCGATCGCACAATGAATTTTCGGGAAGGGCTTAAAAATATAAGCCCTTCCCTGCAATTCATCCAGAAATGTGTAAAAATAAAAAAAATAAATATACTCACCTGGTCCCGGCAGACGGAGTTCAGCTGCGGCCAGCTGGCAGTTCTCCTGAACTGCTCTCTGTAGTATTCAGCAGCCGGGGATTTAAAATCCCCGCCTGCTGAATGAGCTGCCTCTGATTGGTCACAGCCTGACCAATCAGAGGCAGATCTCACTCACACCCATTCATGAATTCATGAATGGGTGAGTCAATGCTGCCTCTGATTGGCTCAGCACAGCTCTCAGCTGAATGACAGCAGTTCAGCACCACAGTGCAGGGGACAGCAGGAGAAGACGCTGCTGTGCCCCGGCAGCTGAAGGGAGGTGAGTATCTGTTTTTTTTGTTTTTTAAATCACTTTTAATTCATTTCCAGGGAATGGCTTGTATGTAAAACCCTTCCCTGAAAAAGAATTCAGGTGTGCCAGCGGACCATTGTCTTCAATGGAGTCGCCGGCAGCAGCAGCGGTTCCATTGAAGAGAATGCCTGCATTTTTATTCTTTTTTACACTAAATCTTTCTTTTTCAGGTAAGAGCTTATATTTTTAAGCTCTTCCTGAAAATTCATCCCGCGCTCGCCGGCAGCCCATTGCTTTCAATGGAGCCGGCTGTATTGCCGGCTCCATTGAATTCAATGGGCTAACATCGTTCTTCTCTGCCACAGCTGTTACAGCTGTGGCAGAGAACGATCTTAATGCTGACATAATTTTTTTTTTATTTTTACACATTTTAGGATGATTTTCAGGTAAGGGCTTATATTTTTAAGCCCTTCCCAAAAATTCATCCCGCGCTCACCGGCAGCCCATTGCTTTCAATGGAGCCGGCTGTATTGCCGGCTCCATTGAATTCAATGGGCTAACATCGTTCTTCTCTGCCACAGCTGTTACAGCTGTGGCAGAGGAGAACGATCGTTATGCTGACAGTGCGGGGGGGGGGGGGTCACACTCTTGCCACTATTGTGGCTTAATAGTGAGACCTCAGAGCCCGAAATGCAGCCCTGCATGTTGCTCCTCATCTGCCCTATCCATTTCTGTGTTTTTTACATGACTTCGGTGATTTGCTAAGATTTTCACAAATGAAAACCTTAGCGGAGCACCAGTCATGTACAAAAATGCTCGAGTCGCCCATTGACTTCAATGGGGTTCGTTACTCGAAACGAACTCTCGAGCATCACTGAAAGTTTGACGCGAGTAACGAGCACTCGAGCATTTTGGTGCTCGCTCATCTCTAATATGTAACAGTAAGGCCTTCTGCACATGACAAGGTCGGATTCGGCATGCAGAATCCCGCAGCGGGATCTGACCCTGTGCCCTGTGGGGTACCCCACTTATCTGTATGGTTTCTTCTTTATCTGTACTGCTGAAGTGCTGGCTGGCGCACATGTACAGTACAGATAATGCAGCGCCATTGCTAGACGATGAAGCGGATCCCGCACCCTTTCCATAATGATGATTGCGGAAGGGCGGTGGGACGGATGGCTTCATCCTGGCAGAAACCGCATAGAAATGGAGCATGCTGCGATTTTCCTGCCATGAGCGTAAATAGCTGTTGATTTCCGCTTGTGTGCAGGAAGCAGCAGTTCTCCACAGGAGGCTATGGGCGGTATTTGCTGCAGAATCCACGGGCAGCCGCCAGCCTTGGACTCCGCAAATCAAATCCACCCGTGTGCAGCAGCCCTAATATCTAGAGACAGGAGCATTTTGTAAAAATTATTGCTACGTTTTAACCTAATGATTCTCAGTGTTCCTGTGCTTATTTACTTCCCAGAAGTTGGCTTTTTTATCGCACCCGTTTATACACCTTGCTGTCTTTCCCTTAACAGAGTTAATTAATATTTATTTGTGGAGCCACCCTTTTAATCTTGAGACGTCTTTGAAACTTGGTCACTGCAGAGCAGCAGTGGAGAATTTAAGTTCCTTGCACTCTTGCAGCATTTTTAATAAAATGCTTCCCCTTGTAAAGTGTCTGATAATAACATGATATTAAATTGCATGTTCCCAGGTAGTTATGGCAACTTAGCGAAACTAGCCATTTAGGACAGAGTGCACTTATGAACAATGAACAGCGGTTGTAAAACCGCAGATTAGCTACTGGCATTAGTAGAAAGTTTCCAAGGATCATATTAACACTTTGCCAATTGTTACCTAAAAAATTAAGAACGTTTCTGATTCCTTTGGAGACAATGAAATTACTTCATACTGAATCAAATTTATTAAATGGTGCACATAGCATGATAAATTTCACACATCACTAGAAATTTCAGACTCTTTTCTCTTCATTACATGGCTAGCCTTCTGTACGGTACACCATTTTTTCCCTGTAAGAAACGTACATATTGTTAATAAATTTGGGACATTTTAGGACTGTTTTTAGCCACATCCAAAATTGTAGTGCATTTTGTTTAGTATGGCCGCCTGCAGACGGGCGGGTCGGATCCGGTGGCGAGGATTCTCACCGTGGGACCCGACCCGAGCGCCTGCAGGGACCAGCCCATACTCAACCGCGCCCGCCGGCTCCGGCTGTTTGATGTGCCGGCTTGCTGGGCAGCCGGCGCATGCGCAGACCGGAGTCGGCGGCGGGTGAGTGACATTTTTGTCTCTGCGAGCCCCGCACAGAAATAGAGCATGGCACGATTTGTTTGCCGCGCGATATTTCGCACAGCCAAATTGCGGCCGTCTGCATAGGATTGCGTTTGTTAACGCAATCCTATGCAGGCTTCCAGCGGTGGAAATTCCGCAGGAAATCCCACCGCAGAATTTCCGCTCGTGTGCAGGGGGCCTAAATCTATCCCATAGTTTTTAAATTAGGATATGATTTTCATGTGGCTTTATTCAGCCTTGAAAAGGATGGTAACTCTTCAAACACATTATGCTCATTTAATAGCCTGTGTGTATCTCATCAGTCTTGTGTGATTAGTTCCATTATGCCTGAGGAAGAACCCTGAGTAGGTTTGAAAGCTCGCTATAACATCATGTATTTTTGTTAGCAATTAAAAGGTATCATATCTACAAGATTACTTGGTTTCTCTTGCTGAGAACAATCACACTTTGCTCTACTGGCTAGCACAGTACTAAACTTTTTTCGTCTCATTAATCTTGTAATATACTTTCCTAATTTTTTTTTTTGTTTTACCACTGTCAAGCAAGTTTGAAATTCAGTCCCTCTGCAATTCACTGCCTGTTGTTAGGCATTCAGCTTCTCTAGCAACTTGGATGTTATGATCTCTCTTAGCTATAGGGGTGGGGCTCTCTTCACAGGCTACTCCTCTTGTGTGTTTGCATGGTCTTAGCATTTATATTGATCTGTATATATGCTCTCTATACACTGTGGCCTTGCAAACACACAAGACCCTAGTAAAGTAGTAAATAAAGATCAGTCCAGTAAGAATCATGCTCCTTTGCCTACAACATAAAACTAAGTGCCCATAACAGGTTAGGTAAATCTATCATCAGGAGAGGCAAAGATTGTACATAGACTTCAGATCTGAGAACTGTGTGAGTGCAAGGAAGCTGAGACTGAAGACAGCCTCTCATCCACACCTAAGAAGATGTCCTAATATCCCAACTGTATAACTTGCCTAAAGACAAGCAATCAATTGCAAAGGGGCTGCATTTCAGCCTTGATTTACAGTGGTAAAGCAATAAAAAATTAATGAAAGCATATTGCAAAATTAATGAGACACACAGCGTATTAGGTGAACATAAGTTGTCTGAAAAATGAGTCTCCCTTTAAGGCTATTGCTGTAGTAAATAAGTTAACTAGAGGATAATATAGACACTCATTGAGGAAAGTTTAATCAAATTAATGCTGAAAGTATGTTGGCATTAATAGTCTTTAAATTAGAAACTGTAATTTTGAAGACTAAATTAATCTAGCATGGGTCATTTTGCCTCTATACATAATACTGAGAATAACTTAAAGCTTCTTAAAACTATATTTTAATTAACATTAGCAATTAGGAAAGAGCATGTAGGCATGAGTGCGCTCCCTCAATTGAATGCACTATTATCAATTATTTTCTGCTTTAATTAAAATCATCTTGTCAGCATGACTAGCACAAATTTAATTATTTCATTTCTCAGGGGAGGACTCATGAGGTAGTAGAACAGTTACCGAACACATTGGCAATTAACAGAGAAATTAAAGACCACTATAGCAAGGATTTACTCTCATCCCAAAACTTGAAATTGTAAATTCCCACTATGAAAGCCAAGCCTTCAGTTGATATAAGACATACTTTCCAAGCAGCGGACCAGTGGTGTATCAAGGCTTTCCTTCATCTTTCTTTGCTTCATCCAAGGCAAAGATCTAGCTTGGTGCCCTCTCCCACCCCCCACCCCCAACCGCATCCCCAACATTTATTTTGCTGATAACAAATGCCATTACTGATAAAGTAATATCAGAGGATACAGGAGGAAAAGAAGGAAGGTAATGACAACCATCAAAACAAAGGCTCTCCCTACAATAGTCCTCACAACAGAGTGATCATCCTGAAAAGCCCAGCCTTGTGCAGTAGCCACTTAAAAAACCCTAACACACCCTCACTAAGGCCAAAAAATAGGCTTAGTATACCAAATATCTTCCAATATCTAATTTCACACTTAGGGTCCATTCACATAGGCGTATCTCCCGTCTGTATGCTGTCCATGTATTTCACGGACCCATTATAGACAATACACACAGGGGTTTTTTTTATTTGGACAGATGGTCCATGGTAAAAAATATGCAGGATGCCCTATTCTGGTCCATACCACAGATCAGAATCGGACATCAATGTCCACTGCACACAAGGATCAGACAGCACACAGACATGTACTTGTGCTGCCTGATGCGACTGGTGCCCCAGAATCTCAGGCATAACTTGCATACACTCCTGGGAATGGCTCTCAAGGTGTTACAAACCATAAAAAAATCAATTTCATACATATACAAGTTTCAATAAAAACTATGGAAAATCTGATAAAATGTCACCATTTCAGCTACAAGATAAATTGCTGAGTGCATAAATACCACCAATACATATGAAATTCATATATTACGGGCATACTCCATATATACTTCAGGTCCCTATGTACCTATTTTACCGTTCATTATAATCCCAAACCACAGGGTAAAGTGCTAAGTGCATAAATATAACCATTTCATACAAAAAGGATTTTCATATGGCTAAACAAACATTATAATATAAATGCTTTTTAGCTGATCGCAGTTCCACCGTATTTCTGTAGCCACCGTTAATTCATCAGTGAACAAAGCATGTAAAGGCTGAATGGACTTAAGGGGTCTTCCAGTTGTAACAAGTTATTTCCTATCCAAGGTAGGTCCGGAAATGAAATTGCCGAGCACTTGAAACTTTGCAATCTCTGGAACTCTCAATGAAATTAATGGAACAGTGGTACATTTGCATGACCTCTGCTCCGTTCATTTGGGGACCAAAAGAACCCTTATGTTAAGGACCACTCGGACGCCCACCAATCAGCTAGTTCACCCCTATACCATGGATAGAAGAAGTGTGAGTAAAAGAAATGAAAAAGGAGGGTGGTTTTTAATTTGTGAAAAAATAAAAAAGAAGTGCTTTCACCATCACACATTGGACTTTAATCTACATCTTCTAGTAGCTTAGATGGTTGCGCCTCTATACCAGTTCTTTTCACATCCTTTTCGATGGATAGAAGACAACTTGCTTTAACCGGAATGTCCCTTTAATGGTCCATTTGCATGTCTGTAAGTATAAATTATGTTATACTTGCTAAAGATGTCACAAACCTATGTGCTTCAAAGATGTAGCACCATTCTAGATACTAAGCTTAATCATCCTGCTATAAGTATAGCATGGCAGCAGATTACAAAGTGTACCACTCAATCGTGTCTCCATCATGTTCTGATAGAAAGCATGTTCTGATAGAAAGTAAAGAGTCTAGGAATCGCCTCACATCTAAAGGCCTTTTTACATGCAAAGATAATCGCTCAAAAGATAGGTTTTGAGCGATTGTCTTGCCTAAACTGCTAATGGACACTAATGTCCATTAGCAGCTTTTCACCTTCATTTGCATGTAAATGAGCCTCCTGGGCCTGTATGCAGAGAACAGCAGGTGGTCTGTTCTCTGCATTGAGCTCCTCTGTTCTGCTGAGGGGCTGCAAGCTGAATATGATGTAATCAGCACTTCTGTGGAGAATACAGCACCATGGACAGCAAACACAGCATGCGGTCTGTTATCTTCTCGCCAGTAAAATAGGTTTAAATCAACTGCAGCACTTCACGGATACTTCAAATTCCCTTGCCGTTTGTTAACAAGCCATTGTATATGGCGAGGAGTTAATGATGCAAAGCCCGGTAGGGTCTGGATCAAGACCCTAGCTTGATAAAGACCCCGACAGGGGTCGAAACGTCGCCAGTCTTTTATGGAGGAATAAAATTCTAAAAGACTTTTGAAACAGCTGATGCTGCCTGGTTTATCTTTATCTTTGTTATCTTCTCTCCGGCTGAACGATGGATTTTATGCTCACCTAGAAATCATCGTTCAGCCAAAGTTTGAAAGATAGGAGCATTTACACATAATAATTATCACTCAAACGATGGCTTTGGAGTGAATTTTGGAGCGATAATTGTTGCGTGTAAATGGGCCTTTAGCTGCAGACTTCAATGAATTACTGGGTGAAGAACCCGTAGACTGATGTGTCATGTGACCGTGAGGTCATCAGAAGTCCTTCTCCCCTGCTACACATGGAACTGCATGGATAATACAGAGAATACTTCAGGGCTTCTATTATCAATGCAACTCTGGGTTTAAGATATTAGCTGGCGCCCCCCTACCCTCAGTCCTGATTGTGCCACAGCTGCACCCTGCAATAGACAGTTATTTTGCTGATATTTCTATTTTGGTTCAAGTAATCAAGCAACATAAAACCAAATCTGATAACAGAGTTTGAAGCTATTTATAGGTTTCAAATGGATCTTATATCTAAATACAATGTAAATGAAAAGTTCTGGCCTCCTTCCTTGATCCCTGATATTATGTGTCATATGTAATGATTTCTGATCTCAAATAAAATATTAGGCAAAAGAGTAAGTATACAGCAGACAAGGATAGCCCAATAGTCTCAATCTCTTGGTGACATGAGGGGCCTTGATCTACAATAATTAGAGAACTTTAAATTAACTAAAGATTGGGAATCAAAACACTCTGATATTAAATAATAATGTAATGTAGATTGTTTCTACAAATTGCTAACCGCGACTTGGAGACAGCTCTGTTGTGAACAGGGTGCTAGCTATACTTACACCACACTGGTGTTTTCTTCTACATTGTGATATAGTGTAACAAGTCAATTCAGGTAAGAACCAGAAATCGGCACCCTGTTTCCTGAGTCTGGGGGGTAGTGCAGGTGTGAGCCCGGTGTTGCCATACTTGATGTGTGTGCCCCAGGTTGTCTGAATCAGTGCACCTGATGAGCATGTGTGCAGGTGTGACCTTTATAACTGGCCTCTGGTGATCAATATATGTGATCCCGGCCTCCCCCCCTTCCTGACTGTGTCCCAATATCCCACTTTACGTCATACTGAATGTGCCCTCATCTCCTGCTGTATCTGCTTGTAACCTAAGTGTTCCTGTGCCTATTTGCCTCCCAGATGATGGCTTCTTCACTGCACCCCTTTTACACCTTGCTGTCTTTCCCTTTACACTATCATCTCCTTTCTATTTCTCCCTCAGGGCTCAGTCACACGGGCGTTTATTGCCGCGATTTGCGCATGCGCATGCGTCCGGCGATTTTTTAAAACCATTGCTTTGCAATGGTATCGGACACATGAGCGCTTTTTATGCGCTCGTCCGATAAATTAGAGAACAGAAATCGCAGATCGCACCTATCTGCGATCTGCGATTCCTGTTCTCTTCTCTATATGCGCTCAATGGGGCCGGCGGCAGCAGCGCCGACCCCAATGAGAACATATAGAAGATAAATCATTCTTCTCTGCCACAGCTGGAACAGCTGTGGCAGAGAAGAACGATGTTTGCCCATTGAATTCAATGGAGCGGCAATACAGCCGCTCCATTGAAAGCAATGGGCTGCCGGCGTGCGCGGGGTTAATTGTTGGGAAGGGGTTAAATATATAACCCCTTTCCTGCAATGCATCCTGAAAAGTGAAAAAATAAAAAAAAAGGATGTACTCACCTGCTCCCGGCAGCCTGAGATCCCCGCGACGGTCCTGCAGTGGGTGTGAAGGGGGTGTGACTCAGGCTTGCCCCTGATTGGCTCAGCCTGAGCCAATCAGAGGCTGATCTCAGTCACACCCATTCATGAATTCATGAATGGGTGTGACTGAGACTTGCTTCTGATGGGCTCAGCGCTGAGCCAATCAGGGGCAAGCCTGAGTCACACCCCCTTCACACCCACTGCAGGCCGGCCGCCGGGATCTCCAGCTGCCGGGAGCAGGTAAGTACATACATTTTTTTTATTTTTTCACTTTTCAGGATGCATTGCAGGAAAGGGGTTATATATTTAACCCCTTCCCGACAATTCATCCCACACTCGCCCGCAGCGCTTGCATTCAATGGAGCCGCTGTATTGCCGTCTCCATTGAATGCAATGCGCTGGACAGCTCCGGCCCGTTTCTAATGAAACGCGGCTAGGAGCAGATTTTCGGGCGATTTTTGGGCCGATTTTTCGGCGCCGGTCACGCGATTTGCGCATGCGCATCCGTCATGCGATGCGCAAATCGCGTGAAAAAACGCCCGTGTGACTAAGGCCTTAAGGTGTAAATGTCCTTATTGACTCTTTTATCTCCCTATCCCCTCCTTGTTGCCTGGCATCTGATTAATTTTAGGGTTCAATTAATTTTAAAGGTCTGAATTTATTTTAGGAGCTGACCGGGAGTCTGATTAACAGTTTGATTAATTTTGGGAGGCTATATTTCCATGTTCTGATTTACTGATATATGATGGTTTTATCTTTTGCTTAGAAATCCTTCCAGATGTTTCATATAATTTAATATTAACCTTGACTTGACGGATGGTAGACATTTTCCTTTCAGTACAGAACTCATTGTTTCTTTAATAAGAACGCTTATATTACAATCACCGTGTTTGGCTACTTCTTGGTTACAGTTATGTTGTGTTTTGCATTACTATAGTTTTGTTTAAAGTCAACAAGGAATTGGGACTGACTTTGTTAAAAGTATCTAGAAATTCTAGTTATGCCTCTGGTTTTAGCTCTGTTTTAATAAGTAATAGCCATTTGTTTTTAAAGGTGCATTGTGGCAATGAGATCTATAATGCCAAAGTAAACCTTGAAATTTATATGTAGCAAACTGTTAGTCTCTAAGGATTCTTCCGTACAGCTAATACATTTCTTTGTGAAAGAATAAAATATCCACAGGAATCAAATGCATGGGAAAGGCTAGAAGTATTGCCTATACTTTTGCTCCAGGAGATGTACTGCAAATTAAAATGAGACAGAAAGAACAAAATGACACATGAACTTTTGATCAAAAACATCTGCGAATTGGATAGATGTTTCATGGTAGAATAATAAATTAATGTAGGAGTAATTTTGAAAAGCTATAATTTCTATGAAGTCGTACACAATTCATGAAATATAATAAAACACCCACTGGCTAAAAAAGCAATCTCACTGAGAAAGTCAAAGATTAAGCAGATTAATCTAGAATGAGAGGGATATTGCAGTATATAATTACTGTATAGCCTTACAGAACTTAACTTCTATATGAAGTACTGTGAGTAAATCATAGATACTAAGGCCTCATGTCCACGGGCAAAAGAAGAATTAAAATCCGCAGCGGATTTTAACTCTTCTCCTGCCCGCGGATCCGCACCCCATAGGGATGCATTGACCACCCGCAGGTAGATAAATACCCGCAGATGGTCAATAAAGTGATTTTTTTTTTTAAATGGAGCATGAAAAAATCTGGACCATGCTCCATTTTTGTGCGGGTCTCCCGCGGGGACGGCTCCCGCGGGCTTCTATTGAAGCCTATGGAAGCCGTCCGGATCCGCGGGAGACAAAAATCAGAATTTACTCACCCGCTCCGGTTCTTCCCTTCGCTGGGGCTCCATCTTCTCTCCGTCGCGGCCGGATCTTTTTTCTCCGGGCCGGCGCATGCGCGGGGCACGTAACCGACGTGCCCTGCACATCCACCGAGCCGAAGAAAGAAGATCCGGCCGCGGCGGAGAAAAGATGAAGTCGCGGCGAAGGGAAGATCCGGAGCGGGCGAGAGGTAAGTTTATTCTTATTTTAATGCCTCATGTCCGCGGGGCAGGAGGGACTGGCTGTGGATTCTCCATGGAGAATCTGTAGCGGGCCTGATTTTCCCCGTGGACATGAGGCCTTAGTATCTAGTACCTAATATTAAACTATCATTTGAGTATAGTAATAAATAATTCTCATTTAAATGATTTGTTTATTCATCAAATGGTTTTCACCTCAACAAATGGCTCAGAATATAATCAGTTTCAAACTTCAGGCCTCACTGAATTTGAAGGGGTTGTCCAAGATTACAAGAAATAAAAAATAGGATCTGTTCAGGGCTTGTTATAGCCTCTGTTCAGGGGCCCCATCTGGGAGTTCTGTTTAAAATCCCCCAAACGGCTTTCATGGATGAGATTTTAAAGGAAGCTAACATAGTAACATAGTATGTAAGGCCGAATGAAGACAATGTCCATCTAGTCCAGCCTGTTTAGCCTCCTTTTTTTGTTGATTCAGAGGAAGGCAAAAAACCCCAAGAGCAGGAGCCATTTAGCCCTTTTGGGGGAAAAATTCCTTCCCGACTCCCTAATGGCAATCAGCCTAATCCCTGGATCAACCCCTAATAGTTCCTACCTGCCTGTATACCCAGATTAACAACTACCTAAGATTTATATCCTGTAATATCCTTTTGCTCCAGAAAGACATCTATCTTGGCCATAAAATGGCCTTTAGCCTACTTTTTTCCCCAATGGAATGAACAGGACTGAGCCACAATACTGTACCGTGAAAAAGAATGGAGCAGTTTCTGAATTTTAAAAAAAGGAGACTGTTTTTCTAAACTTGGACAATCCCTTTAAATTTGCATAGTTGACTGAAAACTCTGTAGAGGCATTGTTCCATCTTCCCATTTGCATAAAATTCCCAGGGAGCATGTATGTCCTTATAAGTCTCCTCATACCTAGATGCTCTCCCTAAGGAGAAACTTTAGCTCTTCTTACCCTTGAAAACAAGAAAAATGAGGTCTGTACTCCTGCTAACATGGCTGTAATACTGAAAAGCTGCTTACAATGTTTGTGATATGGAGGAAAGGATCATTGATGTATGTCTTTCCCTAACAAAGAAGAGGCTCTACAGGATTAAGGAGTTATACTTTGATTCACCACATCTGCTATTTTGTTTGCCAGGAAAAGAAATTCACCATATTACAAACAGGCGGTAAGCCTTTAAAACAGCTCAGCAGTGTAAAAGCATTGCCATGCAACACCTAAGGTCTAAGCTTTCTTTACTTGAAGCCGCCTACACACAAACGAAAGGCATGCGCTCCGCGGATTCACAGCAAATACTGTCCATAGCATGTTATGGAAAGATGCTTTTTCCTGCACACTTGCACAAGTGGAGGATAAATCGTAGCATGCTTCATTTTTGTGTGGATTCTGTTTGGACGCTTTCCATTGAAGTCAATGGAAGACATCCAACCTGCGTCCCATCTGCAATTAACATTGTGGACAGGTCCCGAATTCAGTATCACCGCCTAGAGACGGTGCAGGGAAAAAACATCTGTACTGCGCACATCCAACAGCGGCTCACCAGGTCCATCCGCAGTACAGATGAAGAGGAGAAAAAGCACGGACGCCGCTACTGTCGGGGGCGATTTTCACTGCGGTCTCCCGCATGCAGAATTTGGCTCTGCCGTATGCAGGCGGACGAACTGTGAAAGCGGCTGTGGGATTGAGTTGTGGTAACCAGTTGCCTTCATTCAATAGAAAACTCACTCATCTCAACGAAACAGTAGCATAATATCTATACATTTATCATCATGTTCAGATAATATAAAACGTCTGGAAAGTGAATTGAAACTCATCTAAAGGAAATGTTTGATACTTCACATCAAACACACAGAAGCTAATATTAAATGATATAAGCGTTCACAATACACTTTGAGAAAATGCAATGTTCTAAGAATATGCTATCAGTCTGCTACAAGTCATTTGTTCCAAAGTTGAAGAAATTGTTTGTCCATTAAATTGCTATTATCTAATTGAATCCAAAGACAAGAATGTTCATATACCACAGTTTTACAACACGAATAGGAAGTTGTTCCTTAAATTGAATCTCCCATGAATAAAGATGTATAAAGAAAAGGTCACCTCAACACCTAGCCCCGGGATTGCATTCTCAGGAGTCTCTTCCTCGGTGTCGCATTCTGTCTCAGTCTTCATTCAGCTCTGTCCTTTCCTACAGCTGCATAGCGAAAAAAATCTTTTCTTTCTTCATATCAGTTTTTACATATAATGAAGCAAAAATGTTGAAATGTTAAAATACCCCCCTGATTCAATTGAAGCCGCTTGGTACAGTGTTTAGTCCCTAATGAAGTCAGTTGAAGTTAATCCACATATCACCTATGCACAGTAATTCAAACATGCCAGAACATTGCATATTTCATGAAAGCAAATGAGATTCTGCCTGCCCTGAAAGTTCCCAGGAAACCAATGTAACGTTTCCAGTTTTTAGCAAAATGTATCTTTATTAGTTTCATTTGCTTGCAAAAATATGCGGGACCAAGAATGTGTGAAATATACTGAAAATAAAAATGTTTTATTCAGTTAATCAATATACTGAGAACATTGGAAAATAAAGCAAGTGGGGAAACAAATGAAATGTAAATGTTATTTACTCCTGATTCTATTGTATAATTTAATCACACATGATTGAAATTAAATGTCTTCACAATGGATCTGCTAGCAATGTTGGCATTAAGTGCATGTTACCTATTCACTAAAATTCTGCATAATACGATTGGATTTCATTTTTTTTGAAGTGATAATATGAAATAATGAGTGTGAATGGCAAGTTTTAGGACTGTAAAAAAAAACTATGAACTTACTCAACCAAGTATGTCATGAAAAGCAGATACAATGGGACTCTGCTTTGTAGTCTCAGGACTGTCTTCCTATTCAACTATATTCAGTGCAGTTGAATATACGAGATTGTCTAGAGATAAACTTAAATAATACCGGTAAACAGTCAACCTCTCATATTGGCAGGCCATATAGTACATTAGGTAGTGAGTGATAAAGCACTTTCCTGTCGCTTTGCTACCTAGTAGCAATGCTCATTTAATCATCGCTTTCCTTTGACTACAAGAAAGCTCCTGGACCTCAATGCATAATCTGTAATAAAGCCCCCAACATTTTTGGTGCCATTTCTTCTGATGAGAGGCCCTGGGTTCCTCATACAGAAGGGACCAGGTGTAACAGCAACCACATCCCCTTCTTATACCCCTAAATGAGTACAACGCTGCCAGTCAAGATACTCTGAGAAGGAGTTTGAAGCTCCTTCCCCTTTGATTACGTGACTAGATTTACAAATGAAACTCTGCCCCTTTGATGTCATGACCAGTATCACCAGGGAATCTGAGCTCCCTTAATCACATGGCTGATGTAAATGATGACCTCACCAGGAGGAGGGGTCAACAATATAAAATGCCAGGCAGGTACCATCTTGTTCAGTACACGGCATATACTACATAATGAACACTCATTCCCCTCTGGGGTGAGGACTGAAGTAAGCCCAAAAAGCTAGAAATCCAAGTCTAGTGTGTGGGCCTAGTAATAGCAGACCAGGCACAGCATTTAAGACATGGTCAAAAGTCCACGGTGTAAAGAGTGTAAAGGGTTGCTGCAGCAGGGGAAGATGGGGACCCAATAAGAACCAGACAAGGGCCTGCAGAGTGTGCAATATGTTTGCAGTCAGGTAACAATGGCCACAGACTGCATGTCCAGAGCAGTAGCTCATGGAAGGAGATGGATGCTCCCTCATCATAGTGTCCAGATTGGTGTTGAGATTCTGGTGAAGTGGCATGGGTATAAGGTGTGGCACGGTAGCACATATGTAGCAAAGATAGATGCAGACTGTAGAAAATCTGGTGGGCATAGTGGTGATGACCCTGATTGTGTGCCAGTCCGTGTAAGGCAGAGAGCTTTGCTGCAGGTCTAGCCAAAGGAAAAGTTATGCCTGGGGAATGGAGTAACCATAGGTGTCATGAGATAAAGCTGCATAATAAAATAACTTATTTACCAAGTGTTCTTACTAAAGCCGAAGTGTAACAAGGAGAAAACTGACTCTATATCAGGAAGGTTCCTTCAAAACTATTTGAGACATGAGAAACTGCATTAGAGACTGTTACTCTATGCACACAGTCCACTTTTTAAGGCCGTAAGGCCTATATCTACATGGCATTGAGACCTAGATGGACTGTCTGTTCACCATGGCAGGTATTAGTCCTCTGTGTGGTGAAGTTAAAGTGCACTCCTATGGAGTGATTATACTTATTGTTTATATGGAGTAAAAGTTGTTTTGTTCTACAAAAGCTGCCTCGCCTCTGTTCACTGCCATGCCATCAAACTGCATATAACAAGTGCAGCCTACAATCAGCTGATGAATGTACTGGACTTCTGAGATTATTATTCTGTTCTGACTGCTCAGACTCCTTTATATCTTAAGGCAGTACACCAGCCCATCCACTTCTTGTACTAGCTCTAAGTGAGCACATAAATACTGTACTTTAGTGAATTCCAAATACTACATGCATCATAAATTATAGCTTACATAGTAAATGTGTGGTGACTTTGCTTACATGCCTATTGTTACATTACAGTATATTATTGTCTTATGTTATAAAGTTAAGTCTGCTGTGGTTTTCAAATTCAACGTTTTTTTTACTGAGACCATGAAGTTCATATTTTTTTTATCCCTTGACACTGGCAAAAAAATTGCAGTTTTAACACCACCATACTTGGGATGACCCTCTTTTAACCTGAGTGCAGAGCTGCTAACAAGCAGCATTGGTCATACTAACAGGTCCAGCGCATCCATAATATATATAAAAGTTTGAATGGCCAGCATGTAATACTACATTATCTGGCTGGATAAAAATTCCCCAGCTATGAAAGTTGGCTGACGGGTTTTTAAAACTAAATCCACATCAGCAAATTGTGAGTCCAGCTTTAATCTAAAAAGGGATTGGATATATGAAAAACCACTTTTACGGCTAGTGTTCGCTAGACTAGCACCAATCCAAAAATGTTTTTTTCTTCATAATGTTGAGTATTAAAACTAATTAGAATATAAATAGTAGTATTATAATTATGGCTGTATGCTGCCAACATAGAGACAGACAATGAAGATTGTCTTCCTATAATTAGGTTGGAAGGTGAGCACAGGCAATATGAAATTCATATGCCAGAAGGTAAAATGTTTTTTAAGCCATTTATTATACCGTGGCTCAAACTATAACTAAAAATGGATCCACACTTTAAATATTCTTTGACTCATATAAAATCATTGTTTATTAGACAGCAAATTAGCAAAATTCGGTAGAAGTGCTAACTATCACTATTTATAGCCTAATTGTCACTGCAGAGCACGTAGAAGTTGACATTCAAGAATGTAGGCTATCGTGTAGCACTAAATAATTGATATGTATTGTATCTGTTTCCAGAAGCACAAATTGTGTATGAGCTGCCCATATAATGTTGTACTACAGTATATCAATGCTGATATACAAATAAGCTTCATTCTTATTAAATAAATCTAGAGCTGTGCTACTTTCACACGGCAGTATTTCAGTCAGTATTATGCATCAGTATTCATAAGCCAAAAATAAGAATGGAAGCTCAACAGAGAAAAAACACTCCTGGTTTTGGCTTACAAATACTTATGCAAAATACTGACCAAAATACTGCCTGTATAAAGGTGACCTATGCTAAATATTTCTAGGTTAGGTAGTAATGCGCAACAGGCATAAGTTTAAATTGAGTTTTTCGTGAATATTGTTACCACTTATGTTTGAAAACTTCTGTTTGAATGCTTCCATTTAAGGAGAACTCACCTCCTCCCGTGGTAACCTGTTCCACTCATTGATCACCCTCACTGTCAGAAAGCTTTTTCTAATATCTAATCGGTGTCTCCTCCCTTTCAGTTTCATCCCATTGCTTCTAGTCTTTCCTTGTGCAAATGAGAATAGGGCTGATCCCTCTGCACTGTGACACACCCTTCAGATATTTGTAGACAGCTATATTATTATATAGTACAGTGATACCTTGGGTTAAGAGTGCCTCAGCCTACAAGCTCTTTGACTTGAGAGCAGGCTCTCTCCCGTATTTTTGCTCTGATTTAAGAGCAAAAACTTGGGTTACAAGCCTTGCTCTCAATGGGGCTGTCACTGCTCCCGGTGGCCCCATTGAAAGCAATGGCCTGCCGGCAACTCCTGCACTGGTTCTTGGGGAAAGGCTTAAAATATAAGCCCTTCCTTGAAAATCGTCCCTAGCTGTAGTAAAAAAAATATATACGCACCTGTCTACCGCTGTCAGGGCTCAGGCTTGTCTAGCCACCTCTTGTTCTCCCTGCATTTTTAATCCCCACCTGCTGAAAAGCTTCAGATCAGTGCAGAGAGAACAAGCAATGGCTAGAAGCGCCTGAGCCCCGGCAGTGGCGGACAGGTGAGTATTTATTTTTTTTACTATAGCTAGGGATGATTTTCAGGGAAGGGCTTATATTTAAAGCCCTTCCCCGAAAATTACTGCGGGGTTGCCTATTGATTTCAATGGGACAATGCCTCCCCATTGAAATCAGTGGGAGAGCTTCGTGATCCAGAAAGAATTAATGTTTTTTCCATTCATTTCAATGGAGAAAATTGTTTGACTTAGAAGTATTTTGGGTTAAGAGCTCTGTCAAGGAACAAATTAAACTCTTAACCCAAGGCACCACTGTATATTATTCTGTAATACAAGCATTGAAAGAACACATTTCAAACATGTATAAGTTAAAGGTTACTAGTACTGTAAGTTTAATGGAGCCAAAGCTTAGAGATTTCTGGTACAAGAACTCTGACACAAATGCAAAGCAAAGAATATTCTAAATCAATGATGTGTGCTCTAAGTTCTGGTGTGCTATTACATCTTCAATGACAGAACTCTCTGAACAGTGCTATCCAGCTCTGTATTCTGGAAATCAGTAATGGTCTTCAGACTTCAGAGCTATGATCTTCTCACATGGATTACTTATTAGGCCTTAGTCAGATGGGCGTTTTTTCACGCGATTTGCGCATGCGCATGCGATTCGCGCATATATAGAACCAATGGTTCGCTATGGTATCGGTCACATGCCCGCTTTTTATGCGGATATGCGATAAATTATAGGACACGACGATTCGCAGATCGCGCCTATCTGCGTTCGGCGTTTTATGTGCGCACCAAAATCATTTTTTTCGCCGGCCAGTCTAAGCTTCATGCGCATTTTGATGCGCACGGCGATTTTTCTCCTGTCAGACGGGCGTTTTGCTGCGATGATTAACGCGGCTAGGTGCAGATTTTTCCCGCGATTTTTCGCCCCTGGTCACACGATTTGCGCATGCGCATCCGACATGCGATCCGCAAATTGCGCGAAAAAACGCCCGTCTGACTAAGGCCTCAGTAGATCATTTTGACCAGATTTCCCCTTAAAATGCATTTTATTTTCTTTTTTAATGATGTATCACCACTGTGTATGATGTCTTTGTGTAACAATTTTTAAATGGCGTGTGACATTCATTTGTCAAGCTACTTATTGAAGATGCTTCTCTTTTCCGAAACTTTGCAATCAGAAATTTTCTTATTAGCCAATACAAGTATGACTCTTTTTTCATATTTCAGTGTCTAATAATATTACAATGTCTTTCTATGCTAGCTGAGTTTTTTTCTCCTTTTGGCGTCACTTCAGCTTATTCTTGGACTGCCTACATCTGCTGATTCTACAGCTTTCTGGAAGAATTTAAGTACAACTCTTAATTGGCCACATGAATATTATATTTCCCCTGAATAAGCCATTTGCTTGACTACTTTGGGAGATTTTATCCTACTAGTTCACATTACTCATTTATACCACATTTTATTGTTTTTGTTAATTATGCCAGTCCATTAAGATAAGAAGACTCTAAAGTAGAACCAAAGCACAATATTCCAAAGAGAGAAAAAGAACCAATAGAAACATTAGTTTTTTGACGGCACACATACTTTTCGTTTGACACAAATTCTTATCAAGGTACAAATTTCCTTTTTATGTTCATTTTAATATTCTTGAACAGTAATGGTGCGTAACATTTTGTTCACACATTTCAGGCAGGGGATCAGAAGAAAAAAGAATAGCTAGATGGGAGTGGAAGGCCCTCCCACATCCTTCCAGTCCAGCTCTCCTTCGAATTCAATGCCTATACTCTCGTTGTGCAAGGAAATGTTATAATGCTTTTGGCAACCAAGATCTAGGGTTCGGGAGAGGGGGACAGAGGTAATAGTCACACCCAGGCTCTGGTGATTAATATTATTTTTGTTTCCTTCTTGGTGCAATACTTTATCTAGCAATGAAGCTTTCCTCAAGATATACAATAAACTACAGAAAACGTATTTTTATACTAGTCCTTAAAGAGGTTTCCGTGATATAGATATTAATGACTTATCCTAAGGATAAGTCACTCATGTCAGATCAGTAGGGGTGCAACTCCTGGGATCCTATCAATCAGCTAATTGAAGGGGCCACAGTGCTCACGTGAGCACTGCAGCATCTTTACCTACCTTGTATAGTGACTGTTCCTAGTATTGCAGCTCAGTCCCTTTCAATTAAACAAAGGAGGATAACAAGCCTTGTACCCAACACATTAGTCTTAAAATTGCTGAGGCTATGATGGAAGACTTTTTGGCATATAGGTTACATGTTTCTTATAAATGAACTCAACAGTGCAGTAAAGCTCCTGGACCCAATGCAAAATCTTTAACAGGACCTATTAGGAAAGAGGGCACATCAACCTCTTCCACCCTTGTTATGCCTCTAAACTGTAAGGTGACTGCTGTATATCTGCAACCCTGCCAGCCTAGACAATGTAGGGAGCGCTTGGAGGGTAAGTGTGTTAAGGGAGCACAATGGGTCCCTTGTGAAAATTCAAGCACTTGAATTTTAATACACGTTTTATTGGCATTTAGTCAAACTACTAATAACCACTTGTCTGTATGTTTGTGTGTGAGTGATTCTTATGCTCCACCCCTGGTAATGTCATCACTCCACCCCCTGGTGACACCATCGAAGGTCCTACAACATATATAAAACACAGAGTCTGACCAACTGAAGAACAACATAGTTAGGGCTCTTGGAAGGGGAGGGCAAAAATAACACACTAAGAATACAACTAAGCTGTTATGATCTCAGAAGACACAACTCAGCGGTCCTGACAGTAGACAACAACCTACCACCACCACAGAGATCCAGTGGGCTGAAGGACCTGTGGTGATGTCACTGCTGTGGGAGGAGCCAAGCTGTGTGTGTGTGATGTGTGCAGTGTAGTAGAGCTGTGTGTGATGTGTGGAGATCATAATGGATGTACCATGTAGCAGAGCCGTGTGGCACATTGCGCCATCAGAAACACTGGTACTATAATTTCCTACACAACTCAGCAGTCCTGACAGAACACATTGATATACTACAGAGATCCAGTAGGCTGAAGGACCTGTGGTGATGTCACTGCTGTGGGAGGAGCCAAACTGTGTTTGTCTTTTGTGGTAATCAAGCTACTGTGAGTGTGATGTGCCACCAGAAACAATGGGACTATAATGTCCTAATAATTACTAGTTATGACAATGAGAGTAATAGAAATAATAGTACAGTGTGGAATACAATATGGAAACCGCATGAGCTTGTACAATGGGAATTTGGGAGAGGGGAAGCCTAGTGTATATATTTGCACCATCGGCGAATTATACAAATTCCATAAATAGGAGCAAAAAGGTCCTTCAAAGCCCATCTTGCTCATTACCTCCTCCAACCATCGCCAAAATATTTTGTCAAAGGCTTTTTCAGCGACTACTGTTAGTATTGCTGGAGACAGGTGGCTGGATATTAATATTGTCAAGAATGGTCAGTATTTTGTGGATATTGGTGATAGCCGATCCACTCTTAACAAACCCCACTTGCGAAGGTGACATCAGATAAGGCAAAATGCTAGCTAGTCGGTCCACCATGATCTTGGCCATGAGTTTTAAATCTGTATTTATTAATGAGATTGGGCGGTACGCTGTTGCATCATTTGGGCCTCTGCCTGGTTTTGGTAATAGTTTAATATATGCTGTGTTTGTATGCTTAAGGATAGGAGAATTGTGCATATATTCATCATATACCTTTTCAAGCACCAGAAATATAGGATCTTTCAAAATTTTTAAAAATTAATTTGTATAGCCATCAGGGCCTGGTGCTTTATTAGATTTAAGATTGGAAATAGTTGCCTTGATCTCTATTTGGGAGATTGGTGCATTAAGCGAGAGTTTCTCTTCCACTGTTAAAGAGGGTAAAGAGATATGGGAGGGCATAAAGGATGCTATATTTTGGTCTTCTGAACACCTAGAGTATAGGTTAGCATAGTATTGACAAAAAATATCATTAACTGCTTTCGGGTGAATTTGTAAGTTACCCCTTTAAAGAGTCACAAAGACAAGGGGCATGCTGCATTGAGAGGGACCTTTGAGGGTTTTTTTGCTACTATGTACCTTTACAAGCAACCGATCCATGCCACCTACTCTGCAAACAAAGCAGACAGCACATCTTGTTTATAAGGAGAGTACACAAATATAGAGCTAAGATTGAATGAAAAGATAAATCTGAGTTATGACAATCTGTGTACAGCACTGTGGATACATATGCACTAAATAAAATGAGGAAAATAAGTTGTTAAATGTATGGAAGAACATGCAGAAAGAAGCTTTCCATATTCAGTATAGAGGCTATGAAGATGTGCTCTAATATAAGAAACACAGCATATCTCTAGAAACGGTGGCTCAATACAAATCGATTATCTCGTATCATCCATCCACATCATCCAGCCCTTCTGCTAGTCTCTGCCTATTCTAAAATGTAACATCTGTATCTTTTCACTTGGGAAGTGCTGGTTTATTTTTCATGCATGTTTCTTTATCATGTAGCTACATTATCGGATCATATTATAGGCTTTGTTTCAACTAAATCTGTTTAGTAGTTCCAAAGTAATAACAATGTTTATGTATAATCTGTATTTTCATTGACAACATGTTGTTCCCTCAATTTCAAAGTGGTTAAGTGATATAAACACTACATTTTAAACTTTGGGTTTTTAATTGAGATTTGTGCACACTACATATTTTCCTAAAATACAATGGGGCATGTTTATAACACTGTCTAAACGAATAATTGTCTTTGTTGCCCTTAGCAACCAATCACAGTGCTCATATCATTTGGTAAGAATATTATGACAAATGAAAGTCACACTGTGATTGGTTGCTAAGGGGAATTAAAATTGTTCCTCATTTAGACCGTTTCTTAAATTTGCCATATTGGGGCTTGTTTGCTATTCAAAATACAGCCGTGCCTTGGGTTAAGAGTTTAATTCGCTTCATGACGGAGCTCTTAAGCCAAAACACTCATAAGTCAAATCAATTTTCCCCATTGAAATGAATGGAAAGCCATTAATCCGTTCCGGATCGCTAAGCTCTACCACTGATTTTAATGGAGATGGCGTTGCCTTATTGAAAGCAATAGGACACCGGCAACCCCCGCAGTGATTTTCGGGGAAGGGTTTTAAATATAAGCCCTTCCCAAAAATCATCTCTAGCTGTAGTAAAAAAAAAAAATGCACTCACCTGTCTGCCATGGCTCAGGCGCGTCTATTTGCCATTTGTTCTCCATGCACTACTCCGAAGCTTTTCAGCAGGCAGGGATTAAAAATGCAGGGAGAACAAGCAGTGGCTATACATGCCTGAGCCCCGGCAGCGGTGGACAGCTGAGTATATATTTTTTACTACAGCTAGGGAAGATTTTCAGGGAAGGGCTCATATTTAAAGCCCTTCCCCGAAAATCACTCAAGGGGTTGCCGGCAGGCCACTGCTTTCAATGGGGCCACTGGCAGCAGTGGTGACCCCATTGAGAGCAAGGCTCGTAACCTAGTTTTTGCTCTTAAATCAGAGCACAAATGCGAGAGAGCCTGCTCTCAAGTCAAAAAGCTTGTAAGCTGAGGCACTCTTAACCCAAGGTATCATTGTACTACTGTTTTCTGGCACAAATTAGGCCAAAAAAACTGTCTTACATTTTCAAGGTTTTTAAACACTTTCAGACAAGTTTTTCCAACTTGTCAGAAAAAGAGGAGTGGCCTAAATTATATAAAATATTGTGCCAAATAAAGCCAACACTTTGGAACACTTCTTGCCATAAACTAAATAAACTAATAGGTGGTTTAAATGTAGACTAGACAATCTTACTGCTGATAGAGAAATACCCACATCTTAACACTCGGAAGAATAATTTACTAAAACATAAATTTGCCCAAATTATACAACAGCACCTGGCTGCAAGTTAAAGGGGCACTAACTTTTCAGGCAAATTATTCTCACATACTATCTTGTGTTGGTCTCATTATTTCTGTAATATTCTTGCATTAAAAATACTGTTGCTTAACAACTATAAATCACATTTGAAGTGACTGCCACTAGGGGTCTCCCTTCCAGCTTCTCTGCAATCTATTCTTTGTTGTTAGGTTCAGAATGTCTATAGTAACAAGGACACAAGGATGTTTCCATAGAAACAAGCAGAAAGACTATCTGCATAGACAATTCCCATGCATTCAGAGACTGCAAGCTGACAGATCAGCAGACACTGATAATGATTTCCTCAGTCTTTAACTCTTCTGTTATTACAGCATCTTTGTGTGTCTGTGCATACATTATACAGGGTTTTATCAACCATTTGGCCAGAATGTCTATGAATGCCTGATTCAGAGAGGCAGGCATTCAGATACTGCCTCCATGCTGATTGGACCAGAGACAGTGCAATGCAGCATGGGAAGTAGGGGTAAGGAAGTGCAGGACTGTGAACTACTGGAATAATTGTAGGCTTGCTACATGCCGCTGTTCCTTAAACTGAATTGCAAACAGTAAAACAGAAAAAAATTGTGTATGACCACCAGAAAATCAGAAATTACAGACATGAAACAGGGTGCAAACAGCAGCAAATCAGTAAGTAAGGAGAACCTGGTGTGTTTCCGAGAACTTATTGAAAACTCAGGGACGCTTCAATAGTTCTCAAAACAACCTTATAGAAGCAACTATTTTTACTGGTCGTGGAACTGGAGAAAAGGTCAAGATATCAAGAATACAGATTACCCCTACAGATATTCCCTCCCATTTCACTGATATATAAGGGATGGACGTGCCAGAATCTTCAGTAGTTGCTCTACAGTCTAGGAATGACCTCCTCTCCTATCAGCATTACCTATGTAGCCCTTCTCTATTCTCCACCTTATTGGCCCCACCTACATCCAATAACGTAATACACACCATCCCCAGCTAACCCTTTTCCTTCATTAAACCATTCCCCCAGTCATGTTCACCTTCCTACTACACCTACGGCTCTGCTATAAGCTTTTTATTTCTTTCAGTATTTTTGAATGCAGAATATATTGTTCTAATCAATTTAACCTTTCATGCAGAATAGGTTCATGTAATTTTCCTGGTATCTGACTCATGCACATTAACACTAGGTGCAACAAATGAAATGATCTTACTGTATAAAGGATAGCAAGGAGAACCCCCCCTATCTTCTATCATATACAGATTCAATGGAAGCTTATTGAGTTGATCCTGAATTTTTTCTGAATGTCTAACAGAGTCAATTTTAGAATGTTACATTTTTTTGTAGGAGAAGGTCATTCATTCCCTTTTTTTAATTGATCTATTTAACATGAATTAAGTCTCAGCAGCCAGTGCTTGTAATTACAAGCAGACAAGAATGTTGGTTGCTGGGACTTCTTTAGTAGATTATAATAAACCATTTATATTATAACATTTATAGTAAGGGCACTTTCACAGGGATGGAATTATAGGATGCCAAATCCACAGCTGCGGAATAACACACCCAAGTCCAACTGCTACCAAGTAGCATGCGGAGTTTAGTCTGGAATTTACTGCAGTTTGTGGTGCATCATGCAGCTTCTCGGTCCCATGTAAAAGGTCCCTAAAAGGACATAGAACATACTCCCCACAAGCTGCAGAACTTGTCAATCAATGTGACTGACAGATATTTTGAGAAATTCTGTTATCAAGCTTTTGGTGTAGAGCTATACACTGCAGGCTTAGGAGGAAAACTGTTAAAAAAATTCCTATGAATGCAAATTTTAAAACTTATTTTTGCTTAAAAATAGAGGGATTTAAAAAAGAGTGAATAAATGTGTCCAAACCACTTAAATATAAACTTTTTGAAGCCATGCCTTTACCCTGTTTCCCTGAAAATAAGCCCTAGCATGATTTTCCAGGATTTTTGAGGATGCTTGAAATATAAGCCCTACTCCAAAATTAAGCCCTGCTTACAGTTAATATAAAAAAAGTCAACTTAAATAGTGTCTTGGCAGCTATACATGTAAAGAAGTGAACTCTTTTTGAGCAAAAATTAATATACGGTAAGACACTGCCTTATTTTGAGGAAACAGGGTATATGCTTCAAGGTATCTGTTTTTTCTTCCATTATCATATAAAAGCATTTGTATAAGGGTTATATAGGAGCTATTTACTGCTTTGGGCTAATTCACAGCAGTATTTTTAAGCTGTGTGCTAAGTCATCAATGGACTTGACTATGAGAACACATGGACTCATGGTACTCAGTTTGTCACACGTCAATTTTTTTTCACACAGTCCAGGTGAAAAAAAATCACCCATTCAGCTCAATAATGAAATAGAAAATATAGATAGCAGATAGACTCCATCCATAAGCTGTCCATATTTCACATAACCACTGGTAAGAGACACCCAAAAAATTAGTTGCCTGTTTCAGGTTTTTTTGCGGACAAAAAAACCTAATGGCATACGGAAATAAAAAATGAAAAAAGACATACACAATGCTTACAGACACGACTTGTGCAGTTAAACGGATAATAAACTGCCCATTTTTGGGGTATTCAAAATTAAAACATTTGACGGAATGAGGCCTTAGTATGTTTTTTTGCAGCATTCATCTTACTTTTGAAGATGTTTGCTTCTGGACTCCCAATAATATTAATCATAGAAGCCACTAAGCTCTGTATATACACAAGCACACTTGATTTTCAAGCAATTTCACCAACATTATGTTCAATCTGTTTTCCACACTGGGTATTTATTGCCCTTTGAGCTATAATTATGAACTCATTTTCCATAGCTGAAACATTCTGCGGCTATTTGGAAATCTTTCTAAATATTCCTCTAAAACAGAACTTTGCCTGTTTAACTGCTGATAAAGCCTACAATAAGGAACACCTTCAATTTGTAACATCTGACTTATGTTTATTAATAAACAGAGATAAAAGCTTTCCCTTCAGATATCCTGTTTATAAGGTTCAACCTGCAAATGAATGAACTGACAGTCTGGAATCTGCCAATTTCCCCTCCTTACTGCTTTAGTGGAATTAGTTTGTTCCTGTCTATATCAACTAATGTGTCAAACCCGTTGTGTGAGTTGGTGGGAGAGATGGAGGATTAAATTAGTTTATTACTTATTTGACTAGGATTCATCATAATCATGTATGAAATTTGAGTGAACTCGCTTTCTCTGTTAAATTAGTAAGAATTATTTGTTATAGGATCCACACATTTTTTATCCCAATGAACCCTCTCCCCCCCCCCCCACCTCCCCATGAAGGTAACAATCCCAAACCCCATTGAGGAGCATCTGAAGATAATATACATCTGAAGCATCTGAAGATAATATACAGGGTGTACTGGAAAAGACTTATCCAGCGCTATATCTCAATACTGCTGTCCCATTGAAATAACAATAGCGCACTTAAATAGGAAGGCATGAATACGCTACACGATGGTATGGCACATTGGCCCCTGAGGGCCCAAGAACATGGATTTCAATTTTGTATTGTGACCCCTGTAAGAGATGGAGAGTAAAACCTAACTGCAAAGTTGAAGAGTAGCCTGTGAGAAGCAGAAATCTGCTTTCTGTGTCTCTCTAAGTCCGGTGGGACCACTGCTGTGACTGTAGTAAGGAAAGTGTACTTGAAATGGCTTTCTTCTGCTACGATATGGCCAGATCAACCAGAAAGTCATCCATTGTAATCTGCAGTAGATTCAAGAACTGATCCGCGTTGAGTCCTTGAAATTAAATACAGGACCAACAATGGTTCAATGCATGTATTGTAACAGAAGGAGGCCACTTCGAGTTCACTTTTCTCACTTTAGTCATAGCAGTAGTCCCACAGGACTTATGCCTCAGTCACATGGGCGCATCAGCGCCCGTGTTACTGCAGAAAGGAGACAGACGTACCTGAAGACGGCCGTCTCTCTGCAGCGCCGGAGGAAAGAACATGTGACTGGCTTCATTGCCGGTCATGTGTTCTTTCCTCCGGCGCTGCAGAGAGACGGCCGTCTTCAGGTACGTCCGTCTCCTTCCTGCAGTCACACGGGCGCATCGGCGCCGGTGTACGGGTGCCGATGCACCCGTGTGACTGAGCCCTTAGAGAGACACGGAAAGTGGATTTCTGCTTCTCAAATGCTACACTTTAACTTTACTCTCTAACTTTTACATGGGCATAACACAAATTTTTAATTCATGTTCCAGGGTCCTCAGAGGCTCGTGTGCCATATCAAAGTTTATTGCCGCCATTCCTTCCTATACAAGTGCACTACTGTTATTCCAATATAGGACACCAGTATTGAGATATAGCGCTGTATCAGTCTTTTTTACTACAAGCATAGGTCACCATTGCAATTACAGACAGTCTTCTGGATAAAGATGGTGGGAGAGACTGGCAATTACTGAGTACGCCATTTTAATAGTATATAACTTACTTGTTATGGAATAGTTAAAAAATCCTCATTTAAGCATTCATAAACTGAGATTTACTATAATTCACTCTTTAATCTGAGAAGCTTCAGATAATGTTGGTGATAAAGCGTATTTCTTTAGTCGGATGTGAGTAAAAAAAATGCCTTCATAAAAGGCAATGTTTAATTGTCTATGCCCTAAGTTCATGCCCTTACAACTTTGTCATATACTGCATTCTAGTAGTTCTAAATCCAGATAAAAGAGTAGATGAAATACCTCGAAGAATTTTAAAGTGTGGATCAATATTGCATAAATAGTAGTAAAAACTGATAGGAGAATACAGTAAATGGCATCAAGTGAATATCAAAAGGATTCAGAAATGCCAAAGAAAGTACGGTGTTCCTCAAGTGAGATTAAACTACCAAATCTAAATAATTTACTGCATCCGGAAACATAAGGCAATATGGCAAAAGTTTTATGAAGCGGGTACAGAACCAGGTTGTTGAATTGCCGACAACACTTCTAATATTTATGACTATAGAAGTTCACTTTGGCTCTCATATGCAGTAAACCTGAGATAATTACTTTTACATGAGTTGCCCCATCAGGACAACAGCTTCTAGTATATAACTATCATAGAGGGGAACCCTGGCTTTGAAGTTTTTTTGTATCCATAGCAAAGAGCCTCTCAGAGAAACGTCTCCGATTTCTGGTGCATTCGACAAATTGATGTAATATACTTATAGGGAAGCCATGCAGCAGAGGAAACAGCCTGCATTCTATTATATGCATTTGCCAAGACTGGTGCTATTTTATTGTTCAATAATTTATACAATTATGCAGTAAACCTCTCTAAATCATGAGATTTACAGTTTTTATGAACCTTCTGGTGAATTTTTTTCTTTCTGTGGTATCGTCATTTTAATGTCGTTGGGCGATATCCTTGACAAAACATTGCTAAATACAAAATAGAATTATATCCTGGGAATAAAAATATCTTTTCTCAAAGTATAGGTAGTTGTGCAAAGAATATTTGGAATTTGGATGCTTATACAGGGTTACTACACTGAATGATCACTTCATTAGGATCAGCTGGCATGTGACATCTTGTAGTCAGTTAGGTGGTATGTAATGGCCATGATCTGCTTTCAGATAATGTGCTGATCTCTCCTCTGCACAGCAGAAGGCAATATTTGGCAGTCACATGTAAACATGGTGACTTGAGTAACTTTGACCATGGACAGTCGCATTTGTTGGCTTTTCCCTAACAATGGTATCAAGAGTGTACCAAGACTGGTTGAGCCATGGACAGACATCCAACAGAAGATCACACAGTGGTAAGACATGTGTTGTTGATCCTAGAGATAAACATTGATTGGCATGTCTGGTATCTCAACAACAATTTGCCACAGTGGACCAACTGACCCAGGAGCACGACAGTGGGGAAGTTAGAAAAATTTCCACAAAGACCTGTGTACCTTGCATCGACTGGAGTACAATACTCCAAAACCGACAAGGTTGCCTCTGATAACCCATTGTCAACACCACCTTGCATAGTCCAGATAAGACATGGACATTGCAGAAGGTCATATTGATGGCTAGGTCCGCATCTAGTATAAATAACATGAACTTGTATCCCATGGGTACACTATAGGGGTTCAACAAGCTAGTGATGGCAATGTTCAGGTCTGGAGAGTGTTTTCCTGGCATGTTCTAGGGCTGTTGGTGCAATTTTGAATGGTTAAAACTAGAGACCTGTTAGCTGACCATCTGCATCTATATCTTCAGGAGGTCTTCCCTGACCATGGCACCATCTTTTAACAAGACAATGCTCTGTGTTATCAAGTTCAAATCACTAGGGCATGGTTGGAAGAACATGATAAGGAATTCTACAGACTTAGGCCAGGCTCACATGACCAGATTTAAATTGCAGATTCTGTAATTGGCGTCCACTGCAAAACGCGGGCATTGAAAGGCATGCTTTTTTTAATTTTCCTTCTCACTCGTGGATACGAATTGCGTATTCTGTGAGCGGAAGAAAAATTGCAGCATGCTCTATTTTACTGCAGAATCCATGCGGACGGCCTCCATTGATGTCAATGGAGGCATCCAACACGCAGTCCATATGTATTTAACAATGCATAATGGCTGCGGGAAATACATACAAAACTGTACTCCCCAGTCATCCACAATACAGCTAATTGAGGTATGCAGGGTCAGTGGTCAGGATCACAGCCGAAATCCACTGCAGGCCTCTCACATGTGAAATCTGACCCAATCGTGTGAGGCTGATCTCAGTTGGCTTCTAAACTAAGCAGACTGTAATCCCCTTGAACATGTTTGGGATATGCTGAAAATGGCTGTGAAATCTGCTCCTACTTACGTGCATAATGCGCACCAACTGATGGAGTTGCTGCAATGAACATGGGTCCAATGGAGTACAAAGGATGTTCACCACATTGTGGAATCTGTTCCCTGATGTCTGAAAGCTGTGATTGCCCCAAAAAAGTGGAACAACCCGTTATTGAGTAGGTGTGCCTAATGCAGTGATCATTTTGTGTATGAAAGAAAGACACGTTCAATGTTTTATAGAAGCCAAAGAATTATTGATATGGCCAACAGAATGTCTTTAAGTTTATATGACTAACTTAAGAATGTTCACATTTGAGCCTTTTTACAAAATGATCCACTTGTTCCTCTGCTACAAGTGTCTCCTAAAACTTTTCCCTTTGAATGAATATGAAAAGCTGCAGTTGCAAAAACTTTCATCCCAACTCCTCTATGCTACTTTACGTATTGTGGGTCTACTTGTTTAATGAGTCTTGTTTTATATAAACTGTCTATTTCTCTTATAACTACTGACATGCTGTTTAAAAGCAATAAACAAAAAAAAACATACAAAAGACATGAAACAAAAATAGTGAACATTTGAAATCTTGACACAGCAAGTAACCTAACCTGTCATGATATTTTGCTAAGTTTATTGACACAGTTTACGGTTTTCTTTTTAGATTTTCCACATTATTGTTTATTCTTTTTTTCATTTCTACATGCTTCAGTATGCAGTAGACTTACAAGCTATATCACTCTCCTGTTTTAGATAGATCACTAACAGTGATCTATGGCTAACCAGCTGTGATTACATTGCTGTCAGCAATGATCTATAGACGGGATGGAGCAGGAGAGACATTGTTACAAAAGCCATTGCTAAGAAACTCTATAATAAATGGGTTGTCCTGAAAAATATTATTTTATTTAACCCTTTTATTTTTGAAAATGAGGGCTTTTAAAAAAAATTGCCCTCCCTACTACTTTCACAGCATTCACACTATAGCATATAAACACTGAAGCAATCCATAGTCCTAGATATTGTCAGCACCACTTTTGCTCCATGCAACTCAGCAACGGCGCCATTAATTTCTCAGAGCAAATCCAAGGAAGAGAAGACCAAGGCACTGGATTGTAGTTTCAAGTATGACTTCATTAAAGCATGGTACAATAGTAGTAAGCATGCAATGTTTCAGCCATACAAAACTTGACAAATTCCTTATATGTGCGAAACATGGCCTGTTTTCTGAGCTAAATGGAATAGGAAACTGGAATCTGGTGGCTTGGCATTGTCTTTCTTAATTATTGCCATTGAGTTCAGTCCTTTCATGGTTACTTCTATCCACAAATATGGAATGGCACAGAAAGTGTGTCCCTGCTATAGTTGTGCTAAGAAATGTCACAGAGGGACAAGGCTGCAGTGGAGACACCCTTTCCACAAGTTCAGGCCTCAGTCACACGGGCACATCGGCACCCGTACACCAGCGCCAATGCGCCCGTGTGACTGACAGTTGGAAGATGGCCGCACCTGAAGACGGACGTCTCTCTCCAGCGCTGATCATAGAACACATGACCGGCAATGGAGCCGGTCACATGTTCTTCCTCCTGGCGCTGCAGAGAGACGGCAGTCTTCAGGTATGTCCGTCTGCTGGTGTCAGTCACACGGGCGCATCGGCGCCGGTGTACTGGTGCCGATGCGCCCGTGTGACTGAGGCCTAAGGCCCGTCTCACACATGCACTAGGCAAAATGCCACGATTTTACCTTATCTTTCATCCGCAGCGAGTTTTAGCGCACTCCATCATTGTGATGGGTGAAGAGGTGCGCTAAACACGGAAAAATAGAGCAGACAGCACTCAAAAATCGCTGCCTTTTTGACTGTTTTCTAACTGTTCGAGCTCATGTCTGAGAACCCTTATTGAAAACAATGGGGTCATTTTAACCGTGATTACCGCGGCATTCAAACCGCCGTGGTAATTGCTGTAAAAAGCGTTTATGTGAAGAGTGGCTTTCGAGAAAAGTGGGAAACCAAGTAAGCTCTGATCGCTGCTGCAATGTGTGAACATTGTAAGGGGAGAGACTATACGGAGGGATTTTTTCAAAGACATGTAATTCAAAAGCCCACCAATTGTTCGTGAGTACGAGGGCTACATTTTTTGCAGCTTTGCATGGGGTTTTCCTTTAATCCATTGTCATACAGAGATATTCAAGAGATTTATGCAAAAATAATCTCAACTGCAGAGAAGACAAAATGTGCAACCTAATCTTAGGATTTAAATCTAAATCTTACAATTGACAAAAAAAAAACTTTGCTTTTCATGTTATTTATAAATCCATCAAATGTTGAAATCCATCACTAATATTAAAACTAAATATTAATTAACGTGCCTCTTTAAGTGAAAGAGCTACGCTATGAATCAAAGTCAAGTTAGTCTACATACGGAGCAAAACAACTGCTGTGTGGCAAATTGATAGGCTATGTAAATCACTGCTAAAACTCATTGCAGAATGAGAAATTAGTGCTCGTTTAACATATTTAATTAATTAAAAGAATTATGCATGAGGTGCCAACACAATAATGGGTCTTCAAATCTAACATTTACTCCACTATTAATTGGCTCATCTCATATTACTGTATGAGCTATACATGGCAATCTGTACGACATGCTTAACAAGTATTGTGTCTCTGGTATTAGCACTGTACTACCCGCATGACAAAAAATAATCAGTGTTTCAGCTTGTCTATTATAGGACTTGCTTTTATTCTTCGGTTTCTGCAAGCTTTGAGTGATGAAATGACAGTGTGTGCCTACTATATATGCAGGAGTAACTCATCTGAGCTCTGGCAGCTTAAATATCTAGAGCTGGGAATATTGACATAGGGTGCTGCTATGCTGTGCTACAAATCTATCATAAGGATTCAAGATGCGAGCTAAACTGAGCGCCGTCTACAGACACTGGGCTGCTTTATGCAGAGTGAATTAAAGATGTCTATATTTGGAAAATATGCGATACAAAGTCTCACCTGCTACATTCCTATTCTGTTTATTTGTAAAACATGACTAAAATAATCACATATTGTGAAAAAAAATGATCTGATCCACAGACACAGAAATAACCATAAATAATAAATACTATACGTGCCCCTGCAGTGACCCACGTCTTGTCTCTGCTCTGCTATGTGCCAGCAGGCGCACAGCCGCGCATGCGCAGAACACAGCCGGCGCGTCACCAGTGACATTTCTGTGCGGGCCTCTCCAAGGCTCGCACAGAAATAGGACATGCCGTAATTTGTTTACCGCGCAAGTTTTCACGCGGTCAAATTGCAGCTGTCTTCATAGGAATGCGTGCACGCATGCAATCCTATGGCAGTGTGCACGGGCGGAAATTCTGCGGGAAATCTCACCGCAGAATTTTCGCCCGTCTGCATTCACACTTAGGGTGAATGCAGACAGCTGAGTCGGATTTCGACTGCGAGATTCTCACAGCGGGATGCGACCCCTGCCCCTGCATTGACCTCTTGCTTACCCGTTCGGCGTCTTCTCTCTCTGCTCTGCAATGTGCTGTCCCAAAATCCCTTGGTTGGCAGAACTACAATTTAATCACGTTAAATGCCTCACTAGAGGCACCTGTCAGTGTTTAGCAGCGCTAGCCTCTGCTAAACTCCCTCTTCTTCCCTTTTTCTGACAGCTCCCATAGACTTTCATAGGAGTCTATGGAGCCTCTAGCATTTTGCAGTCCAAAGATAGGGCAAGACCTATCTTTGAAATAACATGGTTATGTCCTATATTTTGTGGTCCAATTTTTTGGCATGCCAAAAAATCATTTGTCTAAAGGAATCCATAGGAAACCATTGGTTTTGATGGTCACAATTTTTGGCGCTACTAACATAGCAGTAAAATAACGCTCCTGTAGAGGCGTAAAGGGCCTCTAAATTGCGCCAGAGTGGTCCAATGTGGTCCATTGCTGGATAAAAATCCTGGGCTTTCTGCAATAAGCGATTGTCAAACACTCCCCCTGGATCTTTATTAATGCCTCAACTATGTCCCTAGTGGCCAATCAAAACCAGGGGGAGGGGTTGACAATTGCTTAATGGTGAAAGCCCAAGATTACTATTTAGCAATGGATCCAGGGGCGTAACTATAGAGGATGTAGGGGATGCAGTTGCACCCAGGCCCAGTAGCCTTAGGGGGCCCATAAGGCCTCTCTTCTCCATATAGGGAACCCTGTACTATGAGTAAAGCATTATAGTTGGGGGCCCTATTACAAGTTTTGCATCAGGGCCCGGAAGCTTTAAGTTACGCCTCTAAATGGATCCCAATAGGACGCCTCTAGCATCATTTACATAGAATGTTTGGCAATTTCAAAGGCTGATTTCGGAGCTACTGAGGCATTCTGAGATAAGAAGCAGGTACAGTATGTGTAGCCTGTCGCCTATGCCAGCATCCCTGCCGAGCTACTGCTTTTGGAACTGCAGAGACTGACAGATGTTCTTTAACACCATTTCATTTTTAGAATCAACATATCTTTATAGCCTATTTTCTGCATAGACACAGGGGACGACTTACGAGTGCTAAAGACTTTGCAGCAGTTTTCTGGTGTAAAAAAAGGTGCACATCATGGCACAAATCATGTTTACACAATAATTAGTGACTTTTATGGCATTTTTTGCATCTCACAAGTTTTGAAAAAGGACAATATAAGCAGACAGAGCGGCGGGGCACAAATAAATCGATTTACTATCATTTATTCCACAAAATTAAGGTGTAAATTATAGAGCAAATCTATGCCTCATGATAGCTGGTGTAGATTTCAATTTTTTTCACAATTTCTTGCAGGCAAAAATTAGCCAAATTTATTAAGATGTACGCCCCTCTATTACTAAAACGGTCATCCAAGTAGATTTTTTTAATAGCCATTCCCCATGCAATAAAATAACTAAACAGCCTATACTCACCTCTACCCATCACTGCTGTGTTCCATGCCACTGCTTGCTTCTCTGCTTCGAAGTTTGTTTACATACTGCACTACCGTCTGTTTACGGAGCGTCACAGGTGCTGCAGCCAATGACAGAGCTCAGCAATCAACTGCTGAGCCCTGTCATTGGCTGAAGTAGCCTGTGACATCTTTTAAATAGGCTAGGGCAGCCTGTAAACATAAGGGGAAAACCAAGAGCAGTGGCTGAGGGACTCAGTGGGAAGTGGGAAGAGGTAAGCATATGCTGGTGAGTTATTTTACTGCATGGGGAATGGGCTTTTACAAAGATATTACTTGCACAATCCCTTTAACTATTAATTTCGTACAATTTACTCCGAGGTATTTTAGTTTTAGACTGGCACATGAAACATTAGCCTATATCTCCTCCCATAGAGTTAAATGCCGAAATTGTGATTGCCTTCAGCCACCAGCTGTTTATGCTTACTCTCTACAGTTTTCTTGTTACGTTTAATGTAGGAACAGTGTGCAATAAGCTTCTCTTACAGGTGGCAGTAGGCAGACAAGATCATCTATCTCTATGGCCATACAGGAAATTTCAACTGCTGCATCACAAAAAAAAATGTAGTTCTAAATATATTAAAGAAAATGTATCTTCACAGATTTTTGGCCATGTTTAGAAAACACAGTAGGGTGGGCATTTAGTTCAAGTGAGAAGCAACCTCTATGAGTGATATGAGAGAAAGCTGAGTGTCCAACATTTATAGCTAGAGGGAACAATTTGTTCACATATCACTTGCTAGTTATCTTTAGAACATCATGTTGGAATGCTTTAATGAATACATTGCCTCATTGATATTAATCTGGAAAAAGAAAACTGAAATACACAGTATGAGAGGAGGTTATAAGAATTGCAGCAAAGAGAATGTTGAGGAGATGCCCATAACAACCAACCAATCACATTCCTACTCTCAGTTTTTAGAAACAACTGTTCTACTTTGCCTTTGTACAAGTTTTTATAAACCTCCCTATTTTAGGCACATTTATTAACTATTGAACATTGGCTTTTCTCCCTCTTTGTATCCATATTTCTCATTGCTTTATTGAATTCTTTCCACATCTTCACCTGCAATCAACTGATTATTTTCCCACTTGATTTTCAGACTGTAGTAGCAGCTTCGAGGAACTCTGTGTGGGTGGGTGTTTAATGTTATACATTGCACAGCTGTAGATCATTTGTCTCGGAGTTAAAGTCAGTTATCAGAACAAATTATATATTATATTCTTTTTAATTAAATTTGTCTTTCTTAAATCAACAATTAAAATCTTGTAAGCTTCATTTATGGATGTTTACAGAATAGATTTTTCTATCTTGTCTACTGTATTTAACTAAATTGTTCTTCAATTACTTTCCTTCTGCAGCCGGTTGACTTATAGCAAGAGACAAGATTGTGAATTCTTTATATATTTGTGAAACATTTGATTGCTAAGATCAAATGAGAGGTGATTATGGAAGTATTGCTGAGACATTTCCATTTTTGTGGGCTTTTTTCTACATTCAGTATACCTTTAAATGGGTGCAATGGAAAAAAATACAGCACAATTATCCTATTCTGCTTAGTATCGAATTTCTATATCCAATTGAACTCAACAGGTTTACAAGTGGTTGACTACAAACTTGCCAAGGTCAGAAGCAAGCACAGTGGTGTAAACTTACAAATATAACTAAACTGAAATTTTAATAATGTTGCCATCCAATAGGTGGTGCTGCATCTCCTTCTATGTGCATGTTGAAGGAGAGATAAGACACATCATAAAACTGTCAGATTCCTGTGCTTAGTGGACTGACTAAGTATTTATGTCTCAACTCAGTTTGTCTGCTGTTTTAAGTTTTGAGTGCAACAGTTACACATTTCTGTGTGTGAACATTTGTATTTCAATCAAGAGGGGTGTGCTCTCTGCATTTGCATATTATATATGCCCCTCATCCAAACCAGTTCCATTCTAGCCTGATGAAGGATAGATAGAAGACCCAAAAGCTTGCTGCAACATCATGTATTTTTGCTAGTCATTAAAAGGTATCATATCTATAAGATTACTTGGTTTCTCTCATTGAGAACCATCACATTTTACAAATATATGCTTATATTCTCCACAAGGAACCCCCCTCTTCCCCAAGACCTACGTTAAAGGCTTCACACCCAACCAACCAGTCCCCTGCTTTGTACCTGTAAGGAGAAAAGACCCTGAAATAGCTATTTGCAGATGTGTCTTTTTTCCTTGTAGAGGAGATTCTGCTTTTGCTTATTTCCTAAGGTGCATGCCTTGTTAAACAGACAAGCATTGATTTATAGGGTAGTTACCTCCAATAGCTTGCACTATAGAGTCAGTTACTACTTTGCATAGTTACTACTAGTATACAAGACAACTTGCCCTGAAGCAAAAAAAATCAGCAATGTTAAAGGTACTTATTTTCAGTGCAAAAAGACACAAGTAATAGATTAAAAACAAGTGATCTCCAAGCAGTGGCGCTGGATATATCATCAAATGCTAATATTCATCACACAGGGGTTACTTTATATCTTCAACATGGAAGACAACAGTCTATACACTATACATGAAGTGCAATAATCCAATTATGCGAGTATAGTGTTTGCCAAGCTTCTACCAACAAGATTTGAGGGTCAGGACAGAAAGGACAAGGGCTATAAGAACATATTGCAATAATTAGGCATCTTTAGGTTATTTTGAGTTTGAAAACATTGCAGATTGGTAAGAGAAGTTTCGTTCTTCTGACTACAACAAACACGAGATCAGTGTCACAAGGTGCATGCAAGTATAATGATAACCTATAGTGTTTCCACAACAAGCAAAATCACTTCCTGTCAACATTTTCATATACGAACTGAAGCCTTACGTCACGCCACCAATGCTTTTACCCAAAAATGATACAAATTATCAGGATCTATCACAACATATAAAAAACACCAAATAAAAGGTGAAGAGCTGCATCGGATCAACAGTTGGTCAATCCTTGCTTTCTGTTCATCTTCATAAACGAGTGTGAGAGCAAGTAAAGGAGTATATATCCATAATGTACTTGGTGTATTTAATTGTAACATGTATTCAAATTCTTCCAAATATACAGAGCTTTGTGTTAAGAGACTTGAGTACATTTCCCTGGTTGTATTTAATTAGCAGTGCGCATTGGTCCTTAGAGTTTAGGCCTTAGTAATTACAGAATAAGGAGTTTATAGTTTGTTATTCGCAAGCTGTACAAACACATTCACTGAACTTATTAGAGTTGGTTTTCTCTGCAATGAAATTGGGCACAAAGGACACATTTCTCTTTTACTTTATAGACCTATTACAATTTGGAAGGTGACAAAATCACAAAATCATAATGAAGGTCTATAAATGGAGCCACTTACATAACAATTCTGCCTGAAGAACACTTGCTGAATCACATATATTATTATTTCCTTATTTTGCTCATCCACGGGTATTTGAAAGATAAAAAAATCAAGCACCTAGAATGAGTTGTCAGAAATCAAATAAACTTTATAAGGGTGATTGTAACATTGATATAAGGAAGGGATTACAATATAAGAGCAAAAGGATCATTTAATCCGGAAAACTGAACACTTGAAGGTAGGTTCTAGTACCCTGCTAGGCCGGCTCTAACTTGGATGCAAGATGTGATACAGGCGGGCATGGATGGAGGCATAAAGGTTCCATACTGTATCCTACGGCATATCGGTCAACATTTTCTGTAACTGAGCCTTTAGGACAGTGATGACGAACCTTTTAGAGACCAAGTGCCCTAACTGTGATCCAAAACCCACATATTCATCACAAAGTGCCAACATGTCAGGGGGCGGTGCTTATCACAACATATGATTTTCCCTCCACTGTTCTAAAAAGGACAGGGCCGCTTCAAAATAGTCAGCATGCAGATTTTGACTGCTTTTTGGATGCAGAAATACTCCAGAATGTCCTCAGCGGAAATTTCTGTGGAAAATTCTGCAGCATTTCCGCATCCAAAAAGCAGTCAAAATCTGCACCCTGTCTCTTTTGAAACAGCCCTGCCCATTTCTGCCACATGTAAACATACCCAAGTGGTAATAGTGACCCCCCCAGCGGCCCCAGCGATAATAGTGACCACCCCACCCCCCCAGCGGCCACAGCGATAATAGTGACGCCTCCCCCCCCCAAGCGGCCCCAGCAATAATAGTGATACTCCACAGCGGCCCCCTGTATAATAGCGACATCCCACAGCAGCCCCCAGTATAATAGTGGCATCCCACAGCAGCCCCCAGTATGATAGCGACATCCCACAGCGGCCCCAAGGATAATAGGGACATCCCACAGCGGCCCCCGGTATGATAGTGACACCCCACAGTGGCCCCCAGTATGATAGCAACATCCCACACCGGCCCCCAGTATAATAGCGACGTCCCACAGCGGCCCCCAGTATAATAGCGACATCCCACAGTGGCCCCCCAGTAGTAATAGTGACACCCCACAGCAGTCCCCAGAGTAATAGTAAATTCTTATAATGAACAGCTTGACAAAGACCTACTTGTATTTGGTCGAAACGTCGCTTTTTTGTGATGATGCGGTTTGTCATCTGATATGCCTATGGACAGATTAAAATCTTTTTGCACCAAATTCCTGCTGCCTGGTTTCATTATAAGAATTTACGTATCTGTGGAACGTGGATCCAATCCCAGCTTGGGCGTGCAGGATACATCATCTGAAATTAATACCCCCCCGCATAGGTGGTAGTGAGTGCTGCTGGTCTCTTTTTTTGTTACCCAGAGTAATAGTGGGACTCTACAGCGGCCCCCAGAATATTAGTGACACCCCACAGTGGCCCCCAGTAGTATTATTGACACTCCACAGTGGCTCCCAGTAGTAATAGTGACACCCCACAGCGGCTCCCAGTGTAAAAGTGACACCCCACAGCGGCCCCTAGTATTATAGTGACACCCCCCACCATGCCCCCGAGACCCACATACCTACCCCCTCCTCCTCGTGGAAGCTCCACTCCTCCTCTGCATGGCGTTGCTGCTGGTGCTGACCCTGGTGCACACTGTCACGTCAGTGTGCTGCCGCACACCTCCTCCCCTGCTCTTGCGGAACCTAAGAGGAGATGTCGGGGAAGGGGAGGAGGAAGATCCCGGCTGCACACTGACTTCATAGTAACATAGTATGTAAGGCTGAATGAAGACAATGTTCATCTAGTTCAGCCTGTTTATCCTCATATGTTGTTGATTCAGAGGAAGGCAAAAAATCCCAAGAGGCAGGAGCCAATTATCCCATTCAGGGGAAAATTCCTTCCTGACTCCCTAATGGCAATCAGACTGATCCCTGGATCAACCCCTAATCGTTCTGAGCTGTGTGCATACCCGGATTAACAATTGACCTGCTAGCAGCGCAGCTGAGTGAATGCCGGCAGGGGAGCCGCGGCCCCTGCCGGTATTCACAAGTGGTGAGCAGCCGATGGCGGTGCATGCCAGTAGGAAGGGCCCTGCGTGCCACCTCTGGCACGCATGCCATAGGTTCGCCACCACTGCTCTAGGTTATGCAAACCCATAGGCTGCCAAAGTTGGTGTCCCAGATGGTCCCATAAATGTTCTATTGGCAATCAATCTCGTAACTGGGCAGGCCACAGAAGTGTGGCAATGTTGTGAAGGCACTCTTGTGACACCTGACTGAGCATTATCCTGCTGGAAAATGCCTCTTGGAGGCCGCCATGAGAGGACAACACATGTGGCTGCAGGATGTCCTGAACATATCCTTTAGCTGTCATTGTGCCTCATACCACTACTAGGGGTGACTGACTGTCATATGTGATGCTCCCCCTCTCTTTCTGACCACCACAGCAGTAATGAGGGCAGTGTGCTGCTCCACAGCAAAGGCGGGATTGAGGCATTCACCCCATGGTTTCTAGACATGCATACGGCTGTTGGCCCCTCTCGATTCACATACGGCCCCCGCCTCTCTCGATTCACATAACACAGGCGCCATTTGCTATGGAACAGAGGCTGTTTAAACTGCACTATGAGCGATGATCGTCATCGCTCATCTTTTAGCAGCCCAAAAGATGAGCAATGATGATCATCACTCATAGTGCAGTTTAAACAGGGTTTGCCTGGTTCAGATAAAGTCAATTAACTATATGTGTATTAACAAAGTGATATATTAGACATGTCAACTTATGCTTGAAGATATATATGAGTTTAATCAAATCAAAAACACAAATTGATAGTAAATTAAATAAAGGGAATGAGATAAATTCAATAAGCAATAGCAAATGATGAGATAAAGTAAATGAACAAATAATAAATAATGGTAATTTGTTAACCAAAAGGAATAAAATGGTCACAGTGCAATAATTTAAAAACATGATTAAAATGAATCAGCAGCAAGATGTAAAATAAATTAAATTAGTAGAAAATGTAAGACACTAGTGATTACCTTAAGGTATAAAATTACAGCAAAAATAAAAATATAAAAGGTTTAGAAAAAAATGGAGAACAACAAAAGTGAATGATTGTAGAATTCTTTTCTTTGAAAAGAAAAACCCCTTTACACTATCTAACCAAGTCAGGAACATCCTCAAGAAGGTGCATGTATCATTGGCAAAGTCCACAATCAGACACCTTCACTATTGTAACTACAACGGGTTTATCTCCAGATGAACACCACCAGTAACATTTAAGAACAGAAACGTCAAATAAAACTCTGCAGAAAAATATGTAAAAGAAGCCACCCAGCTCTTGAACAAGATTCTTTGAACAGATGAATCCAAGAGGAACTTGTACTAGATTGACGAGAAGAGAAGAGTATTAAGAAGAAAAGGAAGGGCTCACGATTAGAGATGAGCGAGCGTACTCGGCCACGCCCCTTTTTCGCCCGAGTACCGCGATTTTTGAGTACTTCCGTACTCGGGCAAAAAGATTCGGGGGGCGCTGTGGGTGAGTGGGGGGTTGCAGTGGGGAGTGGGGGGGAGAGGGAGAGAGAGAGGGCTCCCCCCTGTTCCCCGCTGCTACCCCCGCTCCGCCACGCCTCCCCCCGCCCCCCCGGCGCCCCCCGAATCTTTTCACCCGAGTACTGAAGTACTCGAAAATCGCGGTGCTCGATCGAGTAATTACTCAAAATGAGTAGGTTCGCTCATCTCTACTCACGATCCAAAGCATACAACTTCATCTGTCAGAGATGACTCAGATAACTTGGACTGTGGATTGTCCGGAATTCCCCTAAGAATTCTTCCTGTTGAACCACCTTATCTTGTTGTATTTGTGCTAAGCTGCTGTTGTGAATTGGACTTTGCTAAGGTTACAGTAAATGGACACTATCGACTGTTCCCGATTTTGTCCAGAACGTTTTCCCTGTGCGTGGACTACTTTGTTCTATCGTCAAGATTCCCTATAGAGGATGGAACGGTGGCATCGCGTGTGACATTTTGATTTAAGGAAACCTCCAGGTACTTTCCTTGTAACTTCCCTTAGCAGTAACTTAGTCGGGTCCCGAGCTACCCCCAGGAGGAGATGGTAGAGCCCCTGACATGGTCTTTATCTCCCCTGCTATCTCCTTGGCTGTGGGCCCGCTCCACGGACGCTGCAGCAGGATGAATTCTGAAGTGTTATACTTTCTACTGAGTTATACTTTCTGCTGAGGTTTAGTAATGCAATATCTTAAATATCTTGTTAAACTCCTTGAATTAAAACCGACAGTCTACACTTCAACCATATATTGATGGGAAGGGGGGGTTAAATCGATTGCTGCGGTTTACAGAAGTTAAATCATAGATGAAGTATGAAAGAAAAAATATATGCTCACTACCACACTCCAACACTGGTCTGCTTCCTATCCGCATAGACTTCCTCACTGAGAGCAGTTTCACCACCCAGACCATGGTGGGCAATCCAAACAAAATAATTTCAAAATGAGAAAAAGGACTGCTTGGGATAGAAAGTCTTCTCCTTAGTCACCAAGGTCCATATCGAACTGAAACACGTCCTATCAGGCTATCATTATGTAACTGTCCAACACTGTCCAAATTCCACTGGACCCAATGTGTGTACAAATTATATATGTATATGCAGTGATTGCCTGATCAAATATATGAATATAATATGAGTCACAACAACAATCAGCTACTAAACATGTGTACTAAGATCCCAAGCAAACTGCTGATTTTCCTGGGAGAAGTTGGCTGCTCAGTCCTTCTGCATTGACAGCTATAGTGAATATATATATATATATATATATGAATATATATATGAATATATATATATATATATATATATATATATATATATATATATTATGCAGCAAATTATATAATACTGTACATCGACAATCAGGGTTCATGAAACAGAGGACAGGTAAATAGCCATTTGTTAGCATCTCTCTAAGAGGAGAATGGAAAGCAGTTGACAAGTGGGGACAAACCGGTACCATGGGCATAGAAACATAGAAAAATTGATGGCAGAAAAAGTTCAAATGGTACATCAAGTCTACCTTTATATTATTTTTTTTTTCATATCACTCTCAGGATAGATTTGTGCTTATCGCAGACATGCTTAAATGTGTTGATTTTTCAACCACACCTGCTGCAAGTTTGTCCCAAGAATCTACTACGCTTTCTGTAAAAATATTTTCTGACACGGGTTTCGATTTTCCCCCAACTAATCTCAGGTTGCGCCACCTTTTCTAGTGTTTAGCTTCCTAATGAAAACATTTCTGTCCTGAGCCTTATTTATATCTTTAACATATTCAAAGGTTTCAAGTGCACACTCCCATGTTTTATCCATGCTATACAGGTTGAAGGGGTTTTCCAGGGAAATACTATTGATGACCTATTATCACGATAGGTGATCAATAGTTGATCAGCCAGGGTCCGTTAATCTGATGGAGCTGGCAGCGCCGAAAATACACAGAGGTCAGAGTGGAAGCCTCCCTTGTAACTGCAGGCACAGCTCTCATTGAAATCAATGGGAGCAGTGCCTGCAGTAATAAGCATCGGTCACTATATGGAGGTCGGCGTGGAGGCTTCTGCTTCGACCTCCGTGTATTTGCGGTTCCAAAAGCATGCACCCGCTCAGCTGATCAGTTGGGGTCCCAAGCGACGGACCCAGGCTAATCAACTATTGATGACCTATCCTGATGATATTTCATCAATAGTATTTCCCAGGAAAACCCCTTTAAAGTTCTTTAAGTCTTTCCTGATAAGTTTTGTTCTTGAGACCTTCCATCACTTTTTCAGCCCGTCTTTGGACTCAGTATTTTATCAATGTCTTTCTGTAGATTAGATCTCCAGTACTGAACACAATATTCCAGATGTGGTCTCTGTGTGAGTCTTAGATAGGATAATTAGCAAGTTCAGCATTTAGTAATTATATATGTTTACAGCAAGCTTGAGATAATGTAACTGCTAACATTAGCATTTAGCAATGTTATATGTTCACAAGTAAATTTGAGATAATGTAATTGCCACGTCAACTGTAACTTTTACAATAATTTGATGATTATTGCTGAGTTGAGAAAACCCAACCCATCTGTCATACGATGATTGGATGACAGCCGGGCGGTGTCTGCTCATGATCAGCTCCTGCTACAGTGTGTTTTTCTATATATCCTTTTTACTTAATAAAGATCTTCAGAGGAGGAAGCAATTTTTTAAATGCCACCTGTCTGCTTCACACTGTATTCTTCTCCCATGCATCATCAAATTTGGCATACCTGATTGATAAGGCTTCGATACCCTTTGAGTATTACCTAAATTAAAGGATTACTCCAACACAAACAAATCAGAAATCAAGTCAGAGTGTCGTGCTGCCTCTCCCTCCAACAAAGAATAGTAAGGGAATAAGCAAGCACCCAGCCATTTGTGCCATGGGCATGGCATGAACCAGTGCCAACAGAGGACTGCTGAGGTAGCTCAGTCTATTACCATATTATTTTTCACATGTAGTAAATACAGAGGTTTTGCTTTTCAGCTCTTAGTAACATTTTTACAATACAAATTAGATTTATTTAATACCTTGCTTATGATAGAACACGTACAAAGCAAAGAAACTATGTTGCATAAGACAATAAGAATAATTAAAAGACATGCTGTTAATGTCTAATCAGGTCAATCCTTTTTGTAACAGAGCTTAGTATATCTGCTAACCAGGATTTAGAAAGGAACAGTTACAAAACTACTCTTTAGGAAGCCAATCTTTCTAGATGTACACAACAATCAGTAGCGTATTCGGGAAGTCCACAAAAACAGACTAATTGACATGTGAAATATGCAAAATACAATATTATGCCACAGAATTTACAACATAACCCTCATTTAAATGTATCCTTTAAAGTACATGAATCAAATTATAGAGGCAGAATTATAAAAAATTAGTATGAGCTACATTCACAATTATTAGATTTGCAGTGGCTGAACTAATTCATTTATATGTATTTTTTTTCTCCATTTTCATCACTGGTGTGTAAAATGGGAATAATAACCCATATACATACATTGTATTCTTAATAGTGTTATTATTATTGTGTTCACTTTATATCTGTTTGCCATTAAAAGTTTTTATTTCTGTTTTTATATTATTTCATTTCCCAGGAGGCTTCTGCTTGAAGACTGGTATGTCAGAAACAAGGTCTAGACATAGAGAAAGTAAGGCACATACACATGCTCTACAAGCAAGAGGCCACAAAACAACTAAAGTATTTAAAGAGGTTAACAAGTTGTAAGCTATTGATGGCCTATATGCCAGGAAGGTCATCAATAGTAGAGCAGCACAAATCTGCTTGCCCAGGACCCCTGCTGACCAGTATGTCTCTGGGCCGGTATACTCCTGCTGGAAACAGATAGCTCTGTTCCCTCTGCAGTGGTCAGACTTGGCATTACAGGCAGTATCGCCATGCCATATCGTACCACAGAATCCACTCCTCCTTTTACACAGGACAAGAGTTTTGGTATGTTTGAAAATATCTTGTGGAAGACAAAAGGAATGAAAATAGTAAAGAAAAACTGATGCACTTAACAAAGAACATCTTTATTGTACTCTCAGGGCTCAGTCACACGGGCGCATCCGGGCGCCGATGCGCCCGTGTTACTGCAGGAAAGGATGGCTGCACTGCAGCTCCATTGCCGGTCATGTGTTCTTTCTTCCAACGGTGCGGAGAGTCGTCCGCACCTGCAGTGCTGCCGTCTTCTTCGTGCAGTAACACGGGGGCATCGGTGCCCGGATGCGCCCATGTGACTGAGCCCTCAAAGACAGCAATGTAAAATGGATGAAAAAAGCACATGTTGCAAAAATGCCAAACCAAGGTTTTGCCCTCCCGGCTTCTGGCATGTCCCAGAGATCACAATAATTTGCTTCTATTCACAACATAAAATCCTCATAAATAAAGCAATAAAATGTAATTTTGAAAAAGTATAACAATTACATCATCTTCTATAGACGGAATGTAACACAGATTAACATTAAAAATTGTATCATCCAATTAGGTTATTTTTTTAAAAAATATTTTTAAAATGTTACGGAACATGTAACTACTATATTAAAAACATTTCAAGTGAAGAGATTGATCTAAAAAGCATCCATACAGAAAATATCCCTTATAACTTCTATATCAAAGTAAGTTTACATGCTCCAAAATAACCAATCATGTCTCTCTTCTGGATTCATTCATAAAAATATTGTCAATTGATTCACATTTGTAAGCCCAGTCATGTGAACAGAATTGACCAATCACGTCACAATCTCACAGCTCATTAAAAAAAGAAGCATTTAATTCATAGTTAATGCCACCTGACATCTAGCCACCTTTTCTTTTCACACAAATCTATAGTGCTGATGAAATTTTATAATCAAAAGAAGAATTATACAATAAATCTACTTGTGCTAACAGAACAAACATTTTAACTAGAGATGAGCGAGCGTACTGGGTAAGGACAGATACTCGAGTGAGTATCGTCCTTACCGAGTACCTGCCTGCTCGCCCGCAAAGATTCGGGTGCCGGCAGGGTTGAGCGCTGTGTTGCATGAGTGAGCAGGAGGGAGCTCTCTTCCCCCCGTTCCCCCCCGCCGCCCCCCGAATCTTTGCGGGCGAGCAGGCAGGTACTCGAAAAGGACAATACTCGCTCGAGTATCTGTCCTTACCGAGTACGCTCGCTCATTTCTAATTTTAACTTAAAATCTACCATGTGGAATTATGTTCTGAATCTACAATGCAGGAACAACCATACATCCACTTTGAACCACAATAGTTTTACTCCTGGAAAACGTCAGTTAACGTTACATAAATGATCTATACATTGACTAAATGTGGGTGGACTGATAAGCAGAGATTTGACCGGTAATATAATATGACTACCAATATTAACTGTAAGCATTTCCCCTGCAGTAATAGTAGGTAACATTTTAAAGAAATGAATTACAATAGCATAGTTGAAAATGTAATGACCCCATGCTGTTTTTAACAAAAATGTACTTTGTTCTTATTTTATGTTTTTGGATTTAGATTTATAAAGCTGGCTGAACTCTACAAAAAAAAGGGATACCCATCTATCACATGACATTGTGCATTATATACTGGAGATGAATATGATTTCATATTTGGAGATATACCAGTAGATGCTAAGCATCATGAAAAGCAAGAATATCCTAAATATCCTATAGGGGACGACTTCCATGCGACGTCACTGCATTCTGCGGCGTCAGTGGATTCCACAAGACGTCTTGAGTCTCACTTGTGTTCCAACAGGATGTTTGCAGGATGATGCAGTCTTTTACACGCAGGGTTTCGCTCAAAGTTTGTCCAAACGGCCGAAAAGGAGCGTTAATCATTACATGTAAATGCGGGCATCGTGCACTTTTCGTTTGAATTATGGATTTTAACTCATTTAAAATACATCAATCAGACGCTGAAAGACTGAACAAATACATTCCATTTGGATGCATTTCGCTCATCTTTCAATAGACTGCGGGATGTTCTCCCCACGGCACATTTACACTTGCCGCGAGGAGAACAGTGGAATGTGTTGGCAGCTGTTTGCACAGCTGGGAGTGTGCAAAAACGCACGCTGGGCTCTGCAAATAACTCATAGAGGTTCTTTTACATGCAAATAAAGATGATAGTGGTAATGGCCATTAACACTTTATGCAAATAGATGGCCAAATCTTTCAATCTTTCAGTCGTTTGAAAGATTGTCTTTGCATGTAAAAGGGCCTTAAAATGCTGATTAGTCAAGAGAAATGTAACAGCTGACACCCACCGGCAACAGCTGTGATCAGAGATAATGCTGTTTGCTGTTGTTAACTGTTTAAATGCTGCTGTCAGTTCTGACAGCAGCATTTTTAAATGTGCCAATCAGGACTTAGATGTCCGGAACAGCCCCACCGCGATAAGATCGCAGAGATGCTGCCAGGGTGTCATCACAGCCTTGGGACGTATGACAGTCACCAGGGCTGTCATGGTCTTTTGCCTATTAAAGATGTGTCTGTGGCCTGTGGCACATCTTTAATAGACAGCCTGTTAAAATATAGTAAAATGCAAAAACATAGTATTGCATTATACTGTATAAGTGATCAAATGATCACTGGTTCAATTCCACTATGGGCACTAATAAATAAAATAAAATAAAGATTTTTTTTAATAATTATAAAAATAAAAAATCTGAGTTAAAAAAAAACTTTTCCAAGTCTTTAAAAGTAGAACAATATGGCAAAGGAAGGGAAAGGAAGTAAAAAGCCAGGCAAAAATACACAACTAATTAATACAATTGAAAAACTTGCTATTAGAATTGGAAATACAGAACAAAGACAAAAATAGAGTAGAGGAGTAAGAGAAACCAATGACAAAATAAATTGTTGCTATAGAAATGTACAGAGTATGGGAAACAAACAAGGACAATTGGAGCTCCTAACACAGGAAGAGAAATATGTTGTAGGCATAAGCTTGGTGGGATGATACACATGATTGGAATACAAGGCTTAAAGGAAACAAATAATTTTTAAGAAACATACTTAATAAAAGAGGAGATGTTTCATTATATGTTAGTAAAGCATACATCTCCACAAAGATTCAAGCTTCAGAGAATGGTAGTTCTGTAGAAACTGTTTGGGTAAGAATACAAGAAGAGAACAACAGAAAGCACGCCATTGTAGGCATTTACTATAGGCCACCTGGACAAGCAGAATATATGAATGAACTCTTTCCATACCAGATACATAAGTTTTAGAGATGAGCGAGCATACTCGTTAAGGCTAAGAGAGCATCGCCTTTTTTGAGTACCTGCTGGCTCGTCCCAGAAGATTCGGGGGGCTGCGCGGGGTGGCGGAGGGGAGCGGGGTCGAGAGTGAGAGAGGTCTCTCTCTCTTTCCCTCCCGATCCCCTCCGCAACCCCCCGCTCACCCCCGTGGCCCCCGAATCTTCAGGGACGAGCCAGCAGGTACTTGAAAAAGGCGATGCTCTCTCGAGTAAATCGCCTTAACGAGTATGCTCGCTTATCTCTAGTAAGTTTTCATAAAAGTTCACCATCGTCATCGTGGTGGTTTATTTTAACTATCCAGACATTTCTTGAGAATCTCTCAACGGAAAAAGTAATGTATCCAACAAATTCTTATCGGCTCTTGCTGACAACTTTATCTTAAAAAAGGTAGAAGAGAAAACAAGGGCATGTGCGATCCTGGACCAAATTCTTACCAACAGGGAGGAAATGGTTGAAAAAGGAAAGGTGGCTAGGACCTTAGGAGGCAGTGATCATGCTATACTCGAATTTTGGATAACAAGGGAAGACCTGTGAGGACTCAGACTTAAAGGTTAGATTTCAGAAAAGCAGATTTTAATGGACCCTGAAAGAAGGTATGAAGGATCCAATGGCTAAATTTTCTTAAAGACAGAAATGGCCAAGAAGGATGGGAAATTTTGTGGAATGAGAATCTCAAAGCACAATGCTTAACAAAAGGGAAGAATGGGAAGCATTTAAAAGACCAGGTTGGATGAACATAGAACTTAAAGAGATACTTAAAAAATCAAAATATATGTTTATCAAATGGAAAGAAGGGGAATATCTAAAAAGGAGAATATAATGCAGTCTGCAGAAAGTGCAGTGTCAGAAAAGATAAAGCTAATAATGAATTGAGGCTTGCAAGAGAGGCCAAAAGCAATAAAAAAAGGATTTTGGGCGGTAAGTCAAAAGAAAAGTCAAATATGCTATTGGATTTTTACAGGATGAAAATGGTAAATTGGTCAAACATGTTAAAAAGGCTGAAATTTGAAATTCTTATTTTATATTTGTTTTTTCTCAGAAAGTAGATGGGACATCAACTGATCTTCTCTGTTATATTGGGAGAATAAAAGAATGCAGGCTATCTGTAAGCAGAGAGATTGTGAGGGAACACTTAGCTAATGTAAATGAATTCAAGTCTCCAAGTCCGGTCCAGATGAATTACATCTTGGGGTACTGAAGGAAGAGCTAATTACTGATCCACTCACCGTAATCTTTGAAAACTTCTGGAGAACAGGAGAAGTCTCAGAAGATTGGAAAAGATAGATACAGTATATCTTGACTTCAGCAAAACATTTGACAAAGTATCTCATATATCATTGACAAGGAAAATGTTAGGTGGATTCACAAGTGGTTGAGTGATCGTACTCAAAGAGTGGTCATAAATGACTGCCCATCCAATTGAAATTATTTCTTAAGTGGGGTACCACAAAGCTCTGTCCTGGGCCCCGTGGTGTTTAACATTTTAAAAATGATCTAGATCAGGAAATTGAGGGGAAGTTGATCAAATTTGCTAACGACACAAAGCTAGGAAGAATAGCTAGCACTAGGGAAGAGAAAGTGAGGATTCAAAAAGATCTAGACCAGCTTGAACAATGGGCCATGACTAACAGAATGGTATTTAACAGGGAGAAATGCAAAGTACTACATGTGAGCAAAAAACATGAAAAAGCATGTACAAAATAGGAGGAATTGGACTAAGGAAGAGCACATGTGAAAAAATGGGTATACAAAATAGATCATAGACTGAACATGAGTCAACAGTGTGATGCAGCAGAAAAAAAGGGAAACACAATTTTGGGATGTATTAAGAGAAGCATAGTGTCTAGATCACTTTAAGTAAATATCCCCGTCTACACTCTCTTAGTCAGACCTCCTCTGGAATACTGTGTCCAGTTCTGGGCATCACAATTTAATAAAGACATTGACAAGCTGGAGCAAGTTCAGAAAAGAGCTACCAGGATGGTAAGTGGCCTGAAAATTGTATCCTATAAGGAATGGCTAAAGGGCCCGGGAATGTTTAGCTTGAAACAAAGGAATAAGAGAAGAGACTTAATAGCTGTCTACAAATATCTGAAGGGCTGTAACAGTGTAGATGGAAGAGCTATATTCTCATTTGCACAAGGAAAGACTAGAAGCAATGGAATGGAACTGAAAGGGAGGAGACACAGATTAGATATTAGAAAAAACCTTTTCAGGGTGAGAGTGATTAATGAATGGGACAGGTTGCCACAGGAGGTAGTGAGTTCTCCTTGAATGGTAGTGAATCCTGTATTGAGCAGGGGGTTGGAACTGATGACTCTGGAAGTCCCTTCCAATTCTATGATTCTATGATTTTATGATTTATCACATATAAAAAATAAAAGAAATAAAAAAAGCTACAAATTGGTATCATGCATCTATGAAGGTCCATTTTTTAAAAAAATATCGAATTATTAATCCCATTTAATTAACTACGTCAGAGAAAAATACACAACAGCAGAATTGCACTTTTTTGGTCATTCCGTCTCCAAGAAAAAATTGAATAACAATCTATCAAAAAGTCGTATAGTCCCCCAAAATGGTACCAATACGATCAGTAGAGTTTCTCGCAATAAAAAAGCCCTCATACAGCCCTATTAATGGAAAAATAAAAAGGTTCTAGAGGTCAAAGGATGGCAATAGAAATCATTTTTTTAAAAAGGTATTTTATTATTTAAAGTATTACTATATAAAATAATTATATAAATTTGGTATCTCTGTACTTGTATTGACCCACAGAATAAAGATAACATTTTACTGCACTATGAAAGCCATAAAAATAAAAAAAAACCACAATGATTCAATTGTCGTTTTTTTCCAAATGCACCCCACTTAGAAATTTTTTCAAATATTTTAGTATATTACATGGTGCATGAAATGGTGCCATTAAAAAATACAACTCATCTGCAAAAAAGAAGCTGTCACCTGAAAAATAAAAAAGTAAAACTGAAAGAAAAATAAAACTGCGAAATGTGACCTGGATGCAAGCGCATCAATGATCCTTGGTAATTAAAGGGTTAAAGAAGAAATCTACTGAATTTCACAATTCACACTGTCTTGGATTATGTAAATTACATTTTGCCTGTAATGGGGTTGAATCCAGCAATAAAAAAGTGATAACTACTCGGGTGGTTGGGACTACCCTTTGGCCCACACACAATTAACGAGGAACAGAGACCTACTATCTTCCTAGCCAGACCACCATAGACTATGTGATATTAAAATACTATGCGGTATCAAAATATGGTGTGTAGTTGCAAAGTGTGAAGACCCAAAGGATGTATATGGATAAATAGTGCTTATATATTAATATTAGAGATGAGCGAGTATACTCGGTAAAGGCAATTGCTCGAGCGAGCATTGCCTTTATCGAGTACCTGCCCGCTCGAGACGGAAGGTTCGGGTGTCGGCGCGGGGGAGCGGCTGTGATTAGCGGCTGTCAGAAGGAGGGAGCGGGGGGGAGAGAGGGAGAGAGAGATCTCCCCTCCGTTCCACTCTCCCCCGCAGATCCCTGCCTGCTGCCGGCACCCGAACCTTTCATCTCGAGCGGGCAGGTACTCGCTAAAGGCAATGCTCGCTCGAGCAATTGCCTTTAGCGAGTACACTCGCTCATCTCTAGTTAATATCATCAGCCATGTGCCCCTCGATATTTAATTAGGCATTAAAGCACTTGAATTCTCCCAGAAAAGAAAAACTAACTTCAAAGGAAACCTGTCACTTCTGACCAACACCATAAGCTAAGTTATGGTGCTGTTCGAAGAGGTGACAAGGAGCCAGGGAATGTTTTATATATATATATATATATATATATATATATATATTTTATTTTTTTTATTTTTTTTTTTAGTTATAAATTTTATGTATTTTTTTTAATACTTCCCTGGTGAAGTCCAAGCACAGCCTGAAAATCTGACTCTTTTTAGAGTGCTGTGCATGCCCCTCTCCCCTAGAAGTCTATGGGAGAGCACATGCGCAGCGGTCTGCAAAAGAAAGTCAGACCTTTAGAACATGAGCGGTCTTCACTGAGAGACGCCACAGGAATCGGAGAGCGGGTGAATATAAAAAAAAATGCATCCCCAGTCTCCCTATCACCTTTTCAAACAGCACCATAATTTAGTTTATATTACTGTTTGGAGGTGACAGGTTCCCATTAAAGTAAATTTTGGTTACACAGTAAGTATTACAAGAATAGGAGACATTACATTTCTACTACTCAAAAACATTCCATCATATTAATCCTCTGAATTCCCTTCAACGTGCTCTAGTCATTAGCAGCAAGGATTATAATTAATTATGAGGCTGGTAACAAAGCACTGGCTGACTCCTTACAAAAAGTCTACTTGTGCTTAATATAGCATCCTACAGCTCAAGATTCAGTAAGTGCGTTGGTAATGAAAGCATTAATGAATGGCTATTAATTTATGCCACATACTTTATTGCTCCTGCAAGTTTCATTTTCCCAATGCTGCCATTATTACTATTGGTGCTAATAATAATAATAATAGTTTTAGATGAATGTATTTTCTAGCCCTCTCTGTCACTGGAGCCACAGAACTCTAGGCACTAATAATAACAATAGTAGATAAGCATCTTAATTCATTTTTATAATTACAAAGCAGCCAACTTGAGTATAGTACAGACCTGGAAATCTAGATAGCTATGAAAGCATTATGCATGCATTACAGTTAGTACCGATGTATCATGAAAAGCATTGCTGTCAGTTTTGGTATCTCTCATAGGGAACAATGTATATACTGGGCAAGAGCAGCACCGTACTTACCTCAACTTCTTTGTTCTTCTCTCTGTTTTTTCCCATTGAACTTCTTCCATTGCTAGCAGTTTCCCTTGCAGGGACTACAGAAATCTGTTGCAGGGGCATATTGTTGGTGTTGCAGGTAGCCAATACCTGATTGGATGCTTGGTCTTTTCACTCCCCCTTTGTAGCCCACCTGTATAACAGCTCATATCCTTGATTTTCCGAGATCAGTTCTACGCACAAACACAAAAAAGAGTAATTATTATTGGAAATGAATGTTTAGAAGCAATCCAAATCTTCTGCAAGGAAAGGACACAAAAAAAGCCATAATCCAGTTAGTTTTCAAAAAGATGAACACGACAAGTTCTAGGTAATATGCTCTGTCATTCGAACACCCTTTCACTCCCCCAGGAGCGGTGTGCAATTCAATTTCTATGGTACCTAATAGCTGTCATGGAAACCAAGGAAACCTGGGTCTCACAGGCCATTATTAGCAAGCGCTTTCTCTAATGGCACAGACTTCCACATTTGCAGCGGCTGCCACTTCTGCTTTTGTTTCCCAGTTGATTCCCCAGGAGGCAACTAAGCACCCTGAGACACTGCATCGTGCTGACTAGGTAAATAGGAATAAGGCTGAAAAGCTTAGTGCCCTATTTTGGAGCCAAATCTCTTCCTTGAAAAGCGCAGATAGCTTGCTGTGTCGTTCATGCGTCTAATCTGCTTAGGTCAAAGGATCTGCCTTCAAGTGAAGAACAGCAGTGAGTGAATCAGGTGTAAAGAGGAATACCACACTGGCAGAAGCAATGTGCTATTCTGAAGCTGATTGTAAAGCTCTATCCACTTGCTGTATTGTGTGTCTATGAGACATAATCAGCTGCTGCAGCACAGGCGAAGCCAGCCGACACTGACAACACACACAGACGCTCGCACACTGGGGCTCACATGCTACGCTGGCAAGCTCTACACATTTCTAGAAGCGTGGCATTTACAGCAGCTGCCTTATTACCAATGGAAGACATTAACTTTTAGCTTTCTGTCACGTTTATGACATTATCTGCTGCAAGTGCTGATTAAAATACTAATTTGTAAAATGTCTATAGTCCAGCCCAAAAGACACCGATAGGAAAAGAAGTAATGAATGTCGTTGAGACACGCTAAAGAGATGGACACAAGAGAGTAACCATAGGGCACAAAACGTCTAGAGGGTCACTGAATTATAATTGGACAGAAAATATTACTGTGCTTTTCGGACTATAAGATGCACCCCAGGTTTAGACAACAGGAGAAAATATTTCATACTAATTTAAACGTCTCTGGGGGTCTAACAAAGTGGAGGGGCTGCTGTCATTAACTTTGGTGTTCTAGTATAGAAAAGGGGGTTAATAGTTAACAGTCAGCTCCGATTAAACTAGTGTGTCCATTCAAACAACGGCTAAAGCATATTAGTTCACATTATACACATAATATACAAAACTGCTGCACAACTCTGCAACATGCACACAGCTCTGCAGCATTCACATACACCTCTGCTGCATGCACACACAGCTCTGCTAGATGCTTGCACATATACACCTTTGCTGTATGTGCTCATACAGCTCTGCTAAACATACACACACACACAATCTACACCTGGCATGTTAAACACTGATTTTATTAATACTTAATCCCCACATACACGTGTAGTAATAGATAAGCTCCTCTATCTGCTTCCTGGTCACATGGTTATGACATCATCTATGGTCCTGCTGCTACTGCAAGACCTTTGATCTTTGCCATTGTCTGTCCCTGTGTGTACAGAGGAGGACCTGCATCCCTGTAAGTGATCTGCTGAAGAGGACTGATCGGGTAGGGAGAGGGAAGACTGTTCTGCCTTGGTAGGCACTGCGAGATCATTAACCCTTTCCAATCCACTGTCTGATGACTAAAGACATTCTGATTGAAGGCTGTACAGCTCTGATGTTGGAAGACGTCCGGCAGGGTATTCTTACTGTATATTATTGGCCACTCTGTTGTCGGGGGGCCTCTCCAACATGTCACATATCACAGTACTGGCTCTAGCCAGCAGATGGTGCCATTGTATAATGGCAGAAAGAGAAATCCCCCTAGGAAACCCTGAATCCAAAATTGGATTGCAAAGGGTTAAGACAGCGGTCAGGGGTCTCTGGATCTATCAGACCCCCTTGACTCTGGACGATAAGGAGCAGGTGCTTTTCAGCAAGATTTTATCTTGCTCAAATCTGTGTCTTATTGTCAGAAAAATACAGTAGATGTCCACACCTGCTTCTATTATCTAATGTAGATTCTTTAATGCATCTGACAATTCACTCTGTAGAATTTTTCATTAGATCAGAGGTCTATTCAGAGTCCTCTGGGTGCCCAATGCGAGAGAGTTTATATCACTGTACCTATGCATTATTCATATCATTTAATTATTGATTTTGTATATTGTAATTGTAATCACCATTTACCTGGCAATATCCTCATAGGACAGACTCATAACAATTAACAGAAACACGTGTTTCACAACAAATATCTGAATATAAAATTGCACAACTGTTGTTTATACTAGTCGCATAAAAATGCAAGGATCTTAGCACACATTTTGATCAAAGCATGTGGGCCCATCCGTCAAGACCAGGCAAACCTTGTTGAAAGAGTTCCTGACTCTAAAACACGCCTCTCTTTGGGCTAAAAGCCCCCACATGAATGGGAAAGCACCTGAGACAGATGGGTGAGTGGACTGCAGGACAAAAGTGTAGGCAGTCACTCCTACACAAATGCATATACATTTAAAATAATAGGACATTTTTGTTGCAGACACTTAACAATGTCCTATTATTTTCTACACCCTTGATAAATTACTTTTCTGTGTATAACTTCTAAAGTAGTAAACATTAAAGGGATTTGACCTCCATAGTAAGTGATGGCATATCGCTACAGTATGCCATCCTACAGCTAGCTAAATTCACAGACATCAAAGAATTTTTTTTGCACAACAACAGTTCTGTCCACGTGGTGTGTAAGGAACTGCAACAACTAGTTCCCTGCACAGTGGATAGATGAGAAGGCTGCTGTGCAGGTAAAATTGGGGGAGGTCCAGCCACTTGGACCCCCACCAATATGAGAACAAGGGTTCGTGTGTAAAGGAAGAAGCAGCCAAGCACGTGCATTGCTTCTACATTTGTCTCTATGGTGCTTGGCTATCTCCAGCAGTCCCATAGAGATGAATGTAGGAGCAGTACTCATGCTTGGCCAGCCCTGCATTCACACAGGAAGGCATGGGATTCCCATTGTCATGATCAGCCTGGCTTCCAGTGGTTGGACTCCTACTGATCAGACAGTCATAATATTCAATCCTAGGATGATCCCTTTAACATAATAAATTCATAGACCCTTGATTAAAATGATTCTATTGTTAATGTATGCAATTTCTAAACACGTTTTTTTGTATCCTGTTTGCACTCTCAAAATATTAGAACTTTTGACATGTGGTATCCAGGATCAATGACCCATTGACACGGGGTCTAAATTCAAACAGTCTAAATGCTCATAAAAGATACAGACAGTTAAGAATTGCACATGGATGAACAAATACCTAGAACAATATAGATACACTCATTGTAAAAAAAAATCAAGCACCTAGGAGTTATCAGACTCGAATGAAACTTCACATGTGTGATTGTAAAGTTGATATAAGTAAGGCTGTTTTCACATCTGTGGTGGGGGTTCCATTTCCCTGCTCCCTTCAGGGAGTAGGAAAGGAGAACCCCATAGCGTAATGGGTCAGTCCTAAGACAAAACAAGGCCCTAGTGTCCGCCTGCTAACAGACAAAAGGGGACTAGATAAGGCTCAAGCATCTGCCCACCAACAGAAGGGTAGGACAAACAAACAAGAACTGGGCGTCCGACAACCAACGGGTGGGTGGAACAGACATAGGACAGTTCAGACATTAGCCAAAACAGAACATCAGACAGAATTCAGACAAGGCAAACACAGACAGAAACCAAACTGAAAAGCATGAATGCAGACCACAAAGGAGACTGACAGAACAAGACACACAGAATAAAGGTCTGCACAACATACATCCTAATACCCAGGTAAGTTAGGAGATGTTAAAGGTATAAATGAGTAGCACCCTCTAGCAAGAGTGGCTGGTATTTAAGTGCACATACTGATGGTCATTGGCTGGCTAGAGAGCTCCACATCATCAGTCAGCCAAATCAACCATATGTGCCGCAGTGTGCTGTAACTGTAACTGAGTCTCTAGATCATGCAAACCCATAAGTGTCAAAGTTGGCTTCCCAGATGGTCCAATACATGTTCCATTAGTGATAAATCTGGTGACAGGGCAGGCTACGGAAGTGTGCCAATGTTGTGACCCCCTTGTGTGTGCGGCCAAGCATTATTCTGCAGGAAAATGCCTCTTGGAAGCCACCATGAGAGAAACACATGTGGCTGCAGGACATCCTGAACATATCGCTGAGCTGTCATTGTCCCTCGTACCACTACTAGGGGTGAACAACTGTCATATGCAATAGCCCCCAGACCATCACACTAACAGTAGGCACAGTGTGCCACTCGATAGCAAAGGCAGGATTGAGACGCTCATCCCTAAGCTCTTCAGACATGAACATGGCTATCGCCAGTGCCCGAAAGAAACCTGCATTCATCGCTGAAGACAACCCGGTTCCACTCTGTAGTAGTCCAGTTTCATTGTTTACAACACTACTGCAAATGGAGGTGACAAAGGGTGTCAAAGGCAGTACATGTAATGGGCAAATGTTCTCCAGCCTAGTTCCAGGAAATTGTTCCAAAAGTCACAGGACCCTGTAATGATGGTGCCACCTGTCTCTGGATGGCAGTCAATAAAACAGTTGGAGCTGCTCGTGCTTGTCAGACAATCAGACAATCCTCTCTACTGGTGGTCGGTCGAGGATGTCCTAAGCTCAGTTGCCTTGTGTGTGTACCCTCACACATCTACTGGTTCAAATCCCTCCTAAGAGTCTAGTCAGAACAGCCCAGTTGGCAATTTGTTTATACGACCATTCAGCTTCTCACATTCCAATAATGCTCCCCTCTCAAACTGGGCAAAATCTCTTTGATTGCATCATAGAGGCGTCTAGTGGTCAACAAGCTCTACACAAGCGGAAAAAGAGGTCACTACACACAGGTAGCCTCTTAGAGCCTTTTAATAGGCATAGGGTAGAACAACTTTTGGGGCCTCAGGTGGCAAGACTGTTCATCTAATCACGCCACAACTCTAATCATTTGCATATCTGCCTGAGATGTAACTGCATACTGGGTTTTGCAGTAAAACAACACCTTCTTCTGGGTGCTTGATTTTTTTGACAGAATGTAGTTGATAGACATGTTCTCCAATCAATTAAATGAGCTAATACTAATACTGTTCAAAACAACCAGATTGACTGGTGACATTTTTTCATTCATGTTTGTGCTTGAATTTATGATTTTTCATACTTTCATACACTGTATAATTTTATGACATATGTACAGAATATTCATTATTAGCTACTACCTATTTATTATACTCCCATCTTGTTTACAATTCCTTTCAGTTCATTTAAAGTGTACCCACACTTTCAGGTGACTTTCCAGAATAAACTGCAATGTATGTGTAGATGAAGGATAACGCTATTTTTGGTCATTATATGAATTATATAGTGCATTTTTCACCAATTTTTCCCTTGACAGACTCCATCTTTAGTTCTCAGTCTTCTGCGAGCTGGTGGCTTGAAACAATCTGCTATGATGTCTTCTGTACACTGCACACATACACTACTGCTCATTAATTTCAATACACCCCCGGATTTCTCGATTCCTTTGTAAAGGATGAACATGATGTGTGTTTTGCAGAGAAATGAGTCCACCTGCTGCTTTGTACACTTTCTGCACTCGTATGCATTGTACTTATATATTATTTATATACACTCGTCAACATTGAAATTGCATTACTAGGAAGGTCAAGATGTAAGGTTATGCAAATTAAGTAGGTGTTCCTAGAATACTCACAAGATCAAATTTTCAAGCACCTAGCTCCAATCCGTAACATATGGGAGGGGCTTCAATGGTATAAAAGCCATAATGAAAGCAAGATTTTTCAGCCACATGAAACCTCAAAAGTCAGATAAAGTATGATTGTGCAATGCCACCTGTCCGTCAATGCATCATTTATCATCACTTGTTGCAAATTGAGAAGGACAGAATACATGAACTGAGAGACCTTGGTTTATCATACCAGCAGATCGCTATGCTTGTAGGCGGAGATGCCAGCCGACACTATTCAACATTGTGTGTTCGAGTGGTTGGAAGAATAACGAACTCGAATGAGAGCAAGAGATACACAAAAGCGTAACTCTGCATGGACGGATCGTTGGATTAGAAGAATGGTGTGTAGTAATCCATTCTGTACTTTGCAATTGGATGCTACATCCCAAGCCTTGAGCATTGAGCAGTGTCTACACAAACCATCAGAAGGTGCTTGCACAACATTGAGCTATGAGCCAGGTGCCCAGCGACATGTGTTCCATTGACCTCACTTCAATGTCAAAGGCTATCAGGGTGCAGAGCAAGACTGTAATGGAGGCTGGAATGGAGGTCTATCCTCTTCAGTGAGTTCTGCTTTTGTCTCACATGCAATGGATAACCAGAGATTGGTCTGCAGACCATTCGGGCAACACCATGAAGAGGCTTTCACAAGGAAACGTCACAGTGGTCCTACTCCCAGAATTTTGGACCACTTAGCATAATGTAAGGTAACTGGATCCCTGAAGTTTCCATTACAGGTACACTAACAGCTCATCATTATGTTGATTTGGTCGTGGAACCAGCGGTAAAGCCCTTTCTTGGAAGTGTCCAAGGAGCCATTTTTCAACAGCACAATGCCAAAGCATATTGCTTTTGCAACTGTTAGCAGCCTGCGTCGATTAAACAGGCTACCATAACCTGCAGCATCTATGGACTTGTCTACCATCAAGCACATCAGCGACGTCACTGGTTGGCAATTGCAAAGGGAGCTGCCAGCAGTGCATCTCAATGATTTGTGCGCCCAAGTGCAATCAGTAAAAGAAAAATAGAAAATGTACTTTAAAATGCGCCTCACTTGCAGTTTAAAAATGCTTTTGTAGCTAAATGAAAGGTGGACTTACCCGGTGCCAGAAGGGTTAATCCGGTGGTGAAGGAGTTAACCCCTCTGCACCTGTTGTCCACGTTAGCCTTCAGCAGGTTTCTTGCTTCTCCATGTTTCTTTTTTGGAGTGGCGTCCAGGGATATCCTTTCACCGTGTTTGCAAGCACGGTCGGGCTGGATAACTTAGTATAAAAGTAAAAAATAAAAACTATCCCGCGCCTTGGCAGAAAACCAATCTTTTTTTATTCTTTAAAACAACGCGTTTCAACACAATATGTGTCTTTTTCAAGTTCATCAACTTGAAAAAGACACATATTGTGTTGAAACGCGTTGTTTTAAAGAATAAAAAAAGATTGGTTTTCTGCCAAGGCGCGGGATAGTTTTTATTTTTTATTTTTTACTTTTATACCAAGTGCAATCAGTGTCACAGAACATACCATGCAAAGGCATGTAAGTGCGTGTATTTCTGCGTATGGTGCTCATACTCGATACTGAATAAATTTAAGTATATTGAATATTTTGTTTCCATCATTTGCATATCATTAACATGTCTATCGATCTTGCGATTTCCATAATTCCATGCCTTCTTGATGTTGCAATTTCAATGTTAAGGAGTTTAAATAACCTTGAAATTGTAGTTTTGGAAGGAATAGGGCTATGAAACCTGTGTAAAGAAAGAACCTGTCTTTATAGCCCATAGCAACCAATCACAGCATAGCTTTAATTTTTCAAGAACAGAATATGAAATGAAAGCTGAGATGTGATCAGTTGCTATGGGCAACAAAGATAGTTTCTCTTTTACGCAGGTTTCTAAATCACCATTGTACACAGTGAAAGAAGTCCTGATGTTCGCCTAATATTGTGATACTTTGTAAACTTGTGAAGTGGTCATGTAAATGGCTCTCAGGAAGGAGTTATCAATAGAAAAGTAATCTGCCATAGTTACTTTGGGAAATGCAGGGCATAATTTATGTGAAATTGCTGACCTGGAGAAGGTTTCTCTTGGTGGCATGCATGTGTACCTTCAAGAAGTATGTCGAAAACAAGAGTAAACATGTTCAGCCAAAACCTGGATAACTTCGAGTGACCACAAAAATGGATGACAAATTTATCAGATTGTAGTCCAAGTTAGACAGATTTATTTCAAAGTATATTTTATTGAATTTTTCTACAGTACAAACATTGTGGAAACCTTTTCATATTTAACAATTTCGCGGTTAGCCTTGTTTGTCCCTCGTGATTGTCGTTTGCAGTATCGCGTCAGATCCTATGCTGGTATCCTTTACTTAGAAGCATTTTACCCATTAACCTCTCCCACCCGCCCACCCACCCACCCTGATCAACTGCTGTCAACAAAAGCATAATTTAGACTTTAAGTGTAACTATAACTTGTAGCTTATATAACATTGAAAGGTTTAAGTAAAACAAAAGAAAATGAGAAGAGAAGAGAGGAAAAAAAAAGAAAAAGAAAAGGAGAAGGGGGGGAGGAGAAAGGAAGCTTAGCTGGAAGGAGAGAGGAGGGGGGGAGGAGAAGAAGGGGAGAAGAAGGGGGAATGAATTTGGTCCCCGTTCCACAGCTCAGCACTTAAACATGGGGTTAGTTAGGTACAACTCCACTCACCAGCCATTGTCCAAACCCTGGGGAGCTGCGGAATGTTAACCAGGGCTCCCATGTGGCGTGGTATGCGGAATATTTCTCGTCGTGTTTTGCTCTCAACTCTTCCATGTGGCCTATTTCGTCCAAGGCAGTCACCCAGTTCGCCTTTGTGGGGGGATCTTGGGATCTCCATAACCTCGGTATCACTGTTCTCATGGCTAAAAGATAAAATCTTAGGGAGCTTCTCCTGTTTACTCTTACTGATCCCGGGAGGATCGACAGAAGGGCCATTTCAGGTGACAGTACCAGACAATCCCTGTTCAGGGCATTAAGAAGAGACTCTATCTCCTTCCACAATGTCCTGACCTGCGGGCAGGACCACCATATATGTGAGAGAGTGCCAACCTCTCTTCGGCACCTCCAACACAGGTCAGACACCCCGGGATAATATTTGGCTGAGCACACAGGGGTACGATACCATCTCGTCAGCAGCTTGTAGTTGAGCTCCTGATGGCTACTTGAGACTGTCATTTTGTGGGTCAGGCATATGGCTTTGGCCCAGTCCTCCTCGGTCAAGTTAGACAGATTTAAAACAGCTTGCAGTCCATGTTGTACTGATGGAAACGAGGAAGAAAAACATGTCAATCACAACTGTCAAATGCTGTCTTATAGCCAGTGGCTGAAAGGGATGTGTTAGCTAGAGATGAGCGAGCGTACTCGTTTAGGGCAATTACTCGATCGAGCATCGCTTTTTTCGAGTAACTGCCTAATCGGGCGAAAAGATTCGGGGGGCGCCGGGGATGAATGGGGGGTTGCAGGGGGAAGTGGGGGGGGGGGAGAGAGCTCCCCCCTGTTCCCCACTGCTACCCCCCTATCCACCCCGCCACCCCCCGAATCTTTTCACCCAAGTAGGCAATTACTCGAAAAAAATGATGCTCGATCAAGTAATTGCCCTTAACGAGTATGTTCGCTCATCTCTAGTTGCAGCCTGAAAATGATTTCTTGGGCCTATTAATAAAAATAAAAGAGTATCATGGGCAAAAAAAGCCACAGAAGCTGGACTATTACTCAGTGGAGGAAGGTTCTTTTAATCAAAATTTAAGGTGTTTTGCATCCAAGAGCCAACAGTTCATTTGTCATGTGACAGGTAAGAGTTTGTTTCCTACTTGTATTCAGCCCATAGTCAAGCATGGCGGAAGTACCATCCTGAGTTGGGGATGTTTTGGAGGTGTTGTGGTTAGTACAAAAAATTAAAGACGGTATGGACTCCAAGTGTTGCCAGAACATCCTGTTGCCCCATGCCACCCCTTCTGGCACCCATCTAATTGGTCATGGCTTTACACAACAGCAAGATAATGAGCCAAAACATACCTCCTGTCTATGTACAGTCAAAAGAATGACAGCAAGTGTTGAAGAACATGATTTGGCCACCTCGGAGTCTCGACTGTAACCCAATTTATCTCCCTTGGGATCATCTGAGCAGGTGTGTTTGAGATATGCATGTTAGGAGCTTAAATCACCTTTGCTACAGTTGAGGGTTAATTGAGCTGGCTGGGTGTGGTTGTTCAGGTCAGCCAATTCCCTGGGTCTGGGTGTAGATATATACTCCAGCCCCTCTGCAATGGGGAAGCTGTATTTCCTCAGTCGTGTCTGCTGTGTGAGTAGTGTCTGATCAGCTTGCAGCTTGCTGTGTGTGTAGTGTCCTGTGCTGCCTGTTTAGTGTCTTGCTAGAGTAGGGACTGCAAAACACGAGGAGCCTTGTCGGGGCCTTGCAGCTTAAGTTCATTGGCCAATGTACAAACTAATCCCTCACTTTTATATTTAGCTTTACCATCTACTTTAGCGTGCAAGGTTGTCAGTTTCCCCTAACCCGTGTCTTTGGGTCACGTTCGCGTGGGCCTGTTGCTTAGTTGCCCACACGAATGTAATACTGAGCTGCTGGGAAAACATGTAGAACCACAGATCCCAGCAGCAATCTCTAACATAGTGACAGCAATATGAAGGGAGTGCTTGCCAAGCATGCACAGTCAGCACTCCATTCATTTCAATGGGGATGACAGAAATACCTGAGCAGGTGCCACTTGGGTATCTCGGAAGTTCCACTGAAAGTATATGTAGTACTGGTGTGCTTTTGTGACCAGTGCTTCATTTAGTCTCCTACTCACTGCGGGGGGATGCAGCAACTCTGCAGGGAGGAGTCCTTGGACCATGGGATCCCCATTCTTGAAATTGGTAGAAGAGTCTTAGTGGTGTGACCCCCACCAATTTGCAAGTTATCCCCTATCCTGTAGATAGGAGATAACTTAAAATTCTGGTACAATCCCTTTGACCCCTTAAGGACAAGGCTGTTTTGTACCTTAAGGACCAGACACCTTTTAGGGATGTTACCGATGTGGTGGTTTTACTGCCCTATTTCTTTTCCTTCAGCTACCAAAATTATTTTCGCTGCATTTTTTTCCCTGTGACATATAGAGCTATTTTTTTAAATCTTTTTCATTGACTTTTTGTTCAGTTTTTTTTGTTTTATTGGGGGTAAAAAGCTTAAAAAATACTTTTTTAACATTTAGGGCTCAGTCAGACGGGCGTTTTTTCGCGCGATTTGCACATGCGCATGCTTCTGGCGATTTTATAAAACCATTGCTTTGCAATGGTATCGGACACATGAGCGCTTTTTATGCGCTCGTCCGATAAATTATAGAACAGAAATTGCAGATCGCACCTATCTGCGATCTGCGATTCCTGTTCTCTTCTCTATACGCGCTCAATGGGGCCGGCGGCAGCAGCGCCGACCCCATTGAGAACATATAGTAGACAAATCATTCTCCTCTGCCACAGCTGTAACAGCTGTGGCAGAGAAGAATGATGTTTGCCCATTGAATTCAATGGAGCCGGCAATACAGCCGGCTCCATTGAAAGCAATGGCCTGCCGGCGATCGCACGATGAATTTTCGGGAAGGGCTTAAAAATATAAGCCCTTCCCGGAAATTCATCCAGAAATGTGTAAAAAAAAAAAATATATATATACTCACCTGGTCCCGGCAGACGAAGTTCAGCGCGGCCGGCCGGCAGTTCTCCTGAACTGCTCTGAGTAGTATTCAGCAGCCGGGGATTTGAAATCCCCGCCTGCTGAATGAGCTGCCTCTGATTGGTCACAGCCTCACCAATCAGAGGCAGCTCTCACTTACCCATTCATGAATTCATGAATGGGTGAGTGAGTGCTGCCTCTGATTGGCTCAGCGCAGGGACCAATCAGGGGCAGCTCGCAGCTGTCATTCAAATAAAATCCTATAAAAGCTTTGTGAATTGGAAGTAGCCCACTCACCACTCCAGTAGAGCAAGGCAAGCAAGACTGAGGAGGTATAACCATTTTGATAAATTACTGAGGTGGATCAGACACAGAAAGGCTCTATAATAGAGACAATAGCTGCCGCTATTCTAACATTAGTTTAGAGTCAGGGTCCCATTTTGGTGGAGTCAGACTTGGTAGAAATGCACCAACTCTGGCTTATAAAAAATAAATTTTAACTTATCTTAAAATAATTAGATCAGATGAAGGTCATCTAGAAAGGAGAATTTGATGGAAGCGATACTATTTATGAAAACAAATTCAAAGACTGCACAAATGTTTTTATTATATTTCTGTTAAAACTTTTTTCCCACTTACTAAACGCATAGTGTATTACATATTTTCAATCTAGTAAAGTTTTGTGTTCTGAAACTGTATTCCAATAAATATATTTTATGTTCTGTCAAAATAGCTTGATTATTTTTTCAAGATGATAAAAAGCCTGATGTTACCATTTTAATACAGTAAATTTATCACTTAAAACACATGAGTCATATATGAAGGAGTCAGAGTCTAAGAAAATTGAGGATTCAGAGAATTGGCGAACCAACTCCACGGCCCTATTTATAATTATGTACTGCATTTTATTATAAACAATATTTTTCATGGAACATGAAAACATTTAACTAGTTCCTGACTGCCCCTAGACTACTTGAATCCAGGTCACCTCTGGTCAGGAAATGATTAATAGGGAATTTTGGAGACTTGGTAGATGAAAACTGATAGATTGGTGGGATCCAACTGCAAGGACCCCCACTCATCCCGAAAACAGTGTTTGGCTAGTCTGCAAGAGAACAGAGTAAAGGTCAGGCCGGTACATTACTGTTCTATTCTTTGTGCTTGACCTCTACAATCTCCAGTGTTTTTATTGAAATGAAAGGAGAAGCAGTATGCCTGCGCATTGGACACCAACCAGACCCTTATTCTAGGCATCAGTGGGAGTCCCAACAGTAAAACCTCCACAGGTATCCTTTTTCACTCCAGTTGATGGGTGAAACATGTAAAAACATTGTGTCTCTGGAATACCCCTTTTATTATTTTTCTTTCTACATATCATTACATTTTTGGGGCACATACCAAAAAAAGGAGAAAAAAACAACACTTCTCCACCTCTACTCCTCACCGCTTCAAAATCTTCAAATCCCATTCGCTTTTCTATGATAGCTCAAAGCAACCAGCACGCTATAAACTATCCATTATATATATCAGATCATCTTCCCAAATTTCCTCACACTTAGTCAAACAGCCTTTCCAAAGATATAACCTTTATTTTTGCGGCAAAATCTTCTACTGTAGGGTGGAGAGCCTGTATCCAACAGGCAGTAATCCACTTCTGTGCCTGATACAATGCTCTCTAAATTTCCAAAGAGTATGCCCATCAACAATATCCAGTATACAAGTTCTGTGATTAGGACCAATATTGACAAATTACATATTTTAAAATTATCTTTAGTAACCCTTTCCAAAATTATTATTTATTTAATATGCATTAAATCTACACCATCCATATAACATTTCGGACAGTCTGAGATTAATCTAAAACCCATATTAAACAACTTTAAAGGAGTACAATAAACTCTATGCACTAAATAAAATTGTGATACTCGTTGACTTTCAGAGAGAGATAGAATTGGAAATATAAACAACACTGCAGCTCAATTATCTTAGCTAATATGAACTAAATCTTTTCCCCATTTTTTTACCTTTATTGGGAATTGCTGTAAATAAAAAGAAAGAATTTGTGTATACAAAAATTACACTCTTCGTATCTCCAATACACCCAATAAAATTCACCAAGGGGTGTTGATCTGTAAGCACACATTTCTCCCAATTAATAGTGAGACCAAGTATCTTACCAAGTATATCAAAGATGAACATAATAGGACTCATTGATCTACTCACATGCCCAGTATACAACAAAAGCTTATCTGCATATAGTGAGATACGTTCCTCAATTTCATAGAATCATAGAGTTAGAAGGGACCAACAGGATCATCAGGTCCAACCCCCTGCTCATGGCAAGATTCACTAAACCATCCCAGACATATCTGTCCAGACTCTGTTTAAAGACATAAGGCCCATTTACACGAGCAGATAATTGCTCAATGATCGCTCAAATGACAGTTTGAGCAACAGCTTTGAGCAATTATTTTGCATAAAAAATAATTGGTATTTAACTAGCTACTCAGCTACTTAAATACCAATTATATATGCAAATGAAGCCTTCACTTAACACAGCTAATAGCCCGAGGCTAGGCTATTATCTATGCTCAGATCCTTTGTTCTCCATGGGGAAGCAATGCTATCAGCACTCCCCCTTGGAGACCTAAGATAAAAGTGAGTGATGATTTTTAGGGGAGCTTGATTTTAAGGATCACCTAAAAGTTCCCGAAATGCGGGTGCCTCACGCCCATTTACACGCACCAATTATCGCTGAAACGATCGCCGATTAGCAAATTTTTAGCAATAATCGTCCAGTGTAAATGGGCCTTGCAAGCTAAATATTTCCAGATCCTTTAACCGTTCCTCATAGGACATGATTTGCTGACCGCTCATCATCTTGGTAACTCTTCTCTCAACTTGCTCCAGTTCATCTATGTCTTTTTTAAATTTGGGTGCCCAGAACTGGAGACAGGATTTCAGATGAGGTCTGACTAAGGAACAGTAGAGGGGAATAATGACCTCACGTGATCTAGATTCTATGCTTCTCTTAATGCATCCCAGAATTGTGTTTGTCTTTTTTACTGCTATATCACACTGTTGACTCATGTTCAGTCTGTGATCTATTAGTATACCCAAGTCTTTTTCACATGTGCTGCTTAGCCCAGTTCCTCCCATTCTGTATGTGCTTTTCATATTTTTCTTGCCCAGATGTTGGATCTTGCATTTCTCCTTGTTAAATGCCATTCTGAAGGAATTTAGATTAGTCTGGTATGGCTTGTTTGTTACAAACCCATGTTGGCTCTGGTTAACTACTCCATTCTCATCCAAGTACTTGCATACATGCTGTTTAATAATTTCTCCATACTGCAGTTCAACTATATCAGCTGATTGCCCTATCAAACAAGTAGGGGCTCAATTGCCAAGGCATAGAGAGGAGAAGGCAGTGTAGACCCCTGGTCTATTTCCCTCTCCAACCCCATCCATATGGCCATTCACCTTCACTTTTTACCCTGGCCTTGAATAGAGCAGTTTAACTCATGCCACAAATTTCTCATTGAAATCCATCTTGTACAGAAAAGTCCACAAATAGATCTACCAGACACTGTCAAAAGCTTTGGTAACTTTAAGTGAAAAAACAACATTGCTTCCACAAACTCGATGATCTGCCTGAAGCAGTTGATTTGTTTGGCATAAATTCATTTCAGTCATTACTAAAATTAATCTATTTGTAAGTAACTTTGCCAAGATTTTAACATCAATGGTCAACAGAAATGTTGGACGATAGAGGTCAGGAAGAGGCAAATCCTTTCCTGATTTACGAGTGAAAACAATTGTTGAAGTATGCCTTTGCGCAATAATTCATTAAACACCATCAATAAGTGTGTTAGAAGCATATTCTGGTAGCACTTAAAGAATTCATTTGGAAGACTCTCCAACTTAATCGACTTTTCATTAGGGAGAGTTGCTATTGAATCCCTTAACTCATTCAGTGTCCAATGAGCCTCTAAAATCACTCTCTGAACATCAAACAAAGTTGGCAAAGTTTTCAAGTTCACTAGATAGTTAATGTAGCAAAAACAAATATCTTCAGAATCTTCCTGAATTATGCTGTATAAATAGCTGGCAACCAAATTTTGTTACTTGGTGCACTAATAATAATTATTATCATTATAAATATTATCATTATTAGTGTACCAAGTAACAAAATGTGTTTGTCCCTCCATTGGTGATCTCCTTGCCAGCGAATTTGGTTGTACAGTGAATCTGACATTTCGGTTTATTGGCTCTACAAGAATATTTTATCTTATACTAGCTGATATACCCGGCTAGTATAATTTGGTACTGGTGTTTATCTGGTGTTCACACGGAAATCTTATGAAGTCGTGGTTACTTTAGAGATACTGAGGAAAAACATATGTTCACCATTTTGCATAGTTCTCTGTTACCCAGAAAACACCACGTGGAGGTAACCATGTGACGTTTCCTTTATATGAAATGACATCAGGAAGTGAGAGAATTAGATTCCATACGTAAAATGTGGACGCTAATTCTATTGCACTTAGAATTGAACAATCGAGGTGGGACCCATTAGCTTTTCCTATTTATGACATAATCAATGCTCGTGCCAAATTTCATGTTTCTATGACACCGGAAAGTGAGAAAATTACATTCCGTACGTAAAATTTGGACGCTAATTCTTTTGCGCTAGAATTGAATATTCGAGTTTGGACCCATTAACTTTTCCTATTTATGACATAATCAATGCTCGTGCTAAATTTCACGTTTCTATGAGACCGGAAAGTGAGAAAATTACATTCCGTACGTAAAATTTGGACGCTGATTCTTTTGTGCATAGAATTGAATAATCGAGTTGGGACCCATTAGCTTTTCATATTTATGACATAATCAATGCTCGTGCCAAATTTCACGTTTCTATGACACCGGAAAGTGAAAGAATTAGATTCCGTACGTAAAATTTGGACGCTAATTCTTTTGCGCATAGAATTGAATAATCAAGTTGGGACCTATTAACATTTCCTATTTATGACATATCCAATGCCCGTGCCAAGTTTTAAGTTTCTAAGGCATTGGGAAGTGAGAGATTTAGATTATGTACGTTAAATTTCGACGCCAATTCTTTTGCGCTAGAATTGAATAATCGAGTTGGGACCCATTTACTTTTCCTATTTTGGAGATAATCTATGCTCGTGCCAAAATTCATGTTTCTACGATATCGGGAAGTTGGAGAACTTTTGGCGAGTCAGTCAGTCAGTCAGTCAGTCAGTGAGTCAGTCAGTCAGTAAGTCAGTCAGTCAGTCAGTGAGGGCTTTCAGCTTTATATATATAGATATTTGAATGCATTTCTGAAAATCTTATAATATCTTAGAAACCCTGTAAAAGGCATGCATTATATGTGTGCGTCAACACAATTACTCAGCAGCTTTTTTCACATTGACATTATACTTCCTGCTCTAGAACATAATACCTAAGAAATTGGCAGAATAATGCAACAACTTAGTAGAGCTGGATCCCTTCCAACAGCAGCATGCAATGAATATAAAAGTAGTATGATGGTTATATATAACATCTGTTGAAGTCTCATTTTCTGGGGTTCTAATTAACTTTAGGCTACTCATGTTGCATATGTATTTATTTGAGTCAAGTAAAGTTAAGTATACTTGCAGCCTTTATAATTTGGTACTTATGGGTATAAAATAAGGCATTTAAATCTACCTACTGCGATTTTTTTTCAACTTAACCAAAAGCTGGAACAGAAGTAAATTATTTAACCTGCAGTTTGTGAGAGACTAGGGTTTCTTTGGTCTACCTTATATGGAGGGCTAACCATCAACTTACACAGAACTAGTGCAAATTCACTTTTAATGCTGTTATTGTGTAACCAAGACTTATCATTAATAGATTCTAATAGGCTATTTTTAAATCAACTCTACAATATAGTCAATAGCAGCAAGTAATTGGCTGCAGATGGTGTATTTCAGATAGTGTACTTGTCACATCTGACATGTCATAACACAACAATGAGTAACTAGAAGACGAGAGAAAATAATGTGTTTGAACAAAAGATGCTGCAATCGCATACATTCTTACATGAGAATGTTCTATCCCCACCTTCAACAAGTGCCGGGTTATCACAACATGTCTATTCTAGGGAAGAAATTCCATTTCATCCATTTCCTTAAAGCAAAGCATGAATTAAATGCATTTATAAATATATGCTGTTAAGTTGTCCTGTGAGGAACTACAAAATCACTTCTCCTCGGTTGCTCCCTGCTGTGTGCGCTTCTTGCAGTGCAAGCAAATAAATTAGCTGCTGTAGGACACAATCTCTTTGGAGACTTTTGTATTTATTATTCATAAACTTAATATACTAAACTTGTATTGTTTGGAATTGACTAAAGAATCCAGTGCTACTAGCAATGCTATTTTTCTGCGTATATTAGCCATTTAAGCCATGTACACTACTACAATAAAATAAAAATAGAATTTTCAAGACATTTACTAGACCAATATTTCTTATTGTACTGTATGTAAATGTTATAATGTTGATAGGTGTTAGTCTACCCTATCTATAACTAATTGTGCAGTTCCCCTTTGATGCATTACATGGGACTCAAACTTCCAAAGGGCTCACTTCTCAGGCAAGATATAGTAGATATGTTCAGTGGCAACATTTTTCGTAGTACAGCAAACCTCCATCAGGGTATATGGGGACAAACATATCAAATGAAATCTATAACTGTGTGCTACAGAAATTGTATAGATGACATGTTCAATGCTTATGAAAGAATACATCATTTTTAAGGTTCTAGTTGCCTTGCAGGATATGAAAAAAAATGCTTGAAAGTCATATGACGAGATGAGTTGGTGGCATTGAATATATTATTGACAATATATAATTTTGAGCATACAAGTACAACCAGTGGTGAATTATAATATGGATAGTTTGGGTGGCAACACAGAATATGAGGCTCCTGGGGGGCCATGGCCCCCCAAAGTGCACATTGCAGTTTTGTCATAGTTTTTACTGCAAATTCTCGTGAAAAGAAAAATCATATGTACAGTGATTTCTACAGTGATTTGGTTTGGGGTCAGATTTTATTTTGGGGGTATGGTCTGTGGACTAAATTTATTTGGGGATCTGGTTTGGAATTGTGCTGCTATAGAGGTTGTGGATGTCTGCACAAGCAGGAGGCTGAAGATGTCTCAGCATTAAACTCTGCTGTCTTCAGGAGAAGTCATTATGGAGGTCTAGGCTGGATGGAGAAGAAGAGGAAAGAGAACACCTTTAATCAGAGAAGTGGTAATCTGTGTGTCATTGGATTTATAAAGGAGCCTTATAAATCCAATATACCGCTTCCAGCATGTCTGTTTTAATAAATACTTTTCCATACTAATATTCCGCAAAAAGTTTTCATGTAGCTGAGGCCTAATTGACAATTAAGTGTTACCAGTTTAATAGTCAACAGGATGTCTCCCTGCACATGTGTCTGATGCTGTTACTGATCACTGGACAATGAACAGGTTGTAGGAACACAACCATTTGCCAAGAGTAATGGTAACGACAGGCAAAAAGATAGTGGCTCGGTGATGTTCTAGAGTTGCTATGCTTCCACTGGCATTGGAAATCTGCAATGGATGGAGGACAAGATGCATTTAATCAAATATCGGGAAATCCAAGGAGAAAATGTCTTGCTTTCTGTGAGTAAGCTGAAGTTTGTGCATTATTGGATCTTCCAATTGGACAATGACCTCAGGCATACCTCTGAGTTCATCAAGGCTTGGTTTTAGAAGAAGTCCTGAAAGCTTCTGGAGTGACCATCAAAGTGACCTGACTTGAATTCCATAGAAAATTTTTGGTGGGATTTGCAGAAGGCAGTTGCAGCAGACAAACACAAGAATATAAATGATCTGGAGAAGATTGTGGAATGGGCTAAGATTAGAGATGAGCGAACGTACTCGGTAAGGGGGGCAGGGGGGGGCGCGGTGGAGCGGGGGGTAGCAGCGGGGAACAGGGGGGAGCCCTCTCTCTCTCCCTCTCCCCCCCACTCCCCTCTGCAACCCCCCCCCCCCGCTCACCCCCGGCGCACCCGAGTACTTTTAACCCGAGTAGTGAAGTACTCGGAAATCGCGGTGCTCGATTGCGAAATCGCCTTTACCGAGTACGTTCGCTCATCTCTAGCTAAGATTCCTCAGGAATCCTGTCAAAAGCTGGTGTCTGGTTATTCCCCATGTTTTCAGCAGGTCATAATAGCAAAAGGTAATCTTATAAGTGCTAAAGGCACTTGTCATCAAGGGGGATGAATAATTCTGAGACTTCAGTAGTCATTAAAAGTGATATTTTGTGTTAAATTTGGAGAAACCACTTGTTATATTAGTTATGCTGAGTTTGTTTAATTGTTTTTTGTCAACAGCTGAAAGTTTTCATAAATCTGGCAAATAAACCTAATTTGTAATGCGGGTTTAATAATGCTGAATGCAACTGAATATATTCATCAATAGGGAGCACTTCATGTTGAAAATTATAATGTGGGCATTAAGCAATGTCTGTTCACAACTGGTATTGTTTTCAGCCATGTTTCTAATTAGTGCCACTGCAAAGTCCTGCCCACTTTTCCTACAGATTTAGACATATGAGAAAAAAAATTGAAGCAGATTTCTCCCTACAGAAAAAGGTAAGACAATGGGCAATACTTTAAAATAATGAAGCAAAGTTGGTAAATATGAGTCCTGAGTAAGTTTGACGAATAAATATCTATCAGTAGTGATAGCCCATACTAGGAATTAGTTACATATATGAGTATTTCACATTATGCAGATACACGCCACATAGCAGAAATGCCTAAAATATTTTTCTTAGATTATGCAGCCAAAGTAAATTAGCATGTATTAACCATCAATGTGCTATGGACCTCTGGCTGTCAACATAGTTACAATTACACTCTTCAAGGAGAACCTCTACTGCTTGTGGAAGCTTTGGTCTCAGGAAATCAGATGCTTTTTACATACCTCTACAAGACACATGGAAGAATTCATTGGTTTCTAATTCATCTTTGTTCAGCGCACAATGTCTTGCACTATTAAGCATTTCTTCATTGCCTCTAATTAGCTCATTATGGTCCAAGTACATCTTGAAGTTCATATGTCACCAATTACCCATTATATCTGCACATTGGAAAATTGCTAGTAAATCCGAACTAGTGAATGTTTAGTTAATATGAGGGCCCTGTTCAGGAAACGCATCTACTAACTATATTAGAGAGCAGTTAAAACTGGAGTCTCTCACTCTGGAGGACCAGGCAGGTTAATGCATTATGGACAGCCCATTGATTTCAAAGGATCTACTATATGTAATGCTTCATCCCTAGAGTGGCACTGTAATTCGGACAAGTCTTTTAAAGATCTGTTTTCCTATGGTTTTGAAGAAAGTAGTAAGTGAAACTGGAACTGTTACTATGCTGATATTTTACTAAATCAGTTGCATAGTAAACCTTTATCTATCTACTCCTCAGTGCATTAAAATGTTCGTCTAAATTTAATAGGAAATAAAAATTTTAATAAAATAAATAGCTAAATAGCCCAAATAGCTTAATATGAAAAATCCAGTGACTATATCATTTTTGTTTGACAATCCCCAAATATGTGCTTCTTTCAGGGGTGCTATGTAACTATAGTGATGTAGTACCCCAGAGTTGGGTGATACAGCACTTCTGTGGGTTATGTTATCAGGTTCATTATTGTGTGTAACCAATGTTTAAGTTGTGTTTTATGTTCACTGCTGTATAACGTTTTCACTGTCAGTTTCCATCCTCATAGGTTTTAGGTCACCTTTCAGTCTGGGGGAGTGTTTGGCCAGGTAGCAGGAAGCGACAAGGTCAGTGTTTGGGTAATGTTTCCCCCACACAGATTTGGCTAGGGTGATAGTATAAGAGGTACAGACAGTCTGAGTCTAACTTGGAGTAATTAAGGAAAAGAAAGAAGAAGGAGGAGAAGGAAGCAAGGACAGAGAGGAACCAGTGTGGTGGGAAAGGTAAAGTGTGAGTACTAAAATCACTCCCATGTCAGAAAGAGAGAGAGTAAGAGTAAGGAACAAGTTAAAGACAGCAGTGAAGGCATAGCACCGTTGGAGGGAAGTAGTAGTCAGGGCTTAAGACTAAGCTAAAGAGGACAGAAAGCAAAGTCCTAGAAGAAAGAGCAATCTAAATTCAAGTCCAGATAATCCCAGATAATGCAACTAAGTAGAAGTCATGTCAATGTACCATACCTCATGCTCCAGGGGTAAAGAGGTTCTACCCGCGTTATATTTATTTCTCCCACTTTTTTATATTTATTATTTTGAACAATATAGCGCCCCACTGGGGTACCAACATCCTACCCTGCCTGACCCCACAAGCCCACCAAATGAGAACTGCCAAATTACCACTGCACACTACGGGCACCAGGCCACATCTTAAAGGCAGAGGAGCAACAGCGCCACCGTGACTATCATGACTGCAGGGGCTGCAGAGTAAGCAGCTGCACCAGGGTTCTGGTGCCTCAGGTAGCCCAAAGCCAAAACATACATTGAATAACAGCTTCAGGCCTTAGACTTGTCATAAATTTGTATTTGCGTCCAGGAATTTCAAATTATGGCTCTAGCTCCCATCCTGAAGATAAGAGATAGAACTGCAGGATGACATTACATATTCAAAACAAGTAAGGAAATTAACATGTAAAACATTACCTGGTATGGGTAAATAGAGCCAGTAAAATATTACCAATAAGCAGCTACAGTACAATCTAAAAATCGTACTGTAACAGTTAATAAAGGGAGAACAAATATGATAGCTTATTTTTCATTTTAGACTGAAATCTTCCATTAAAATCCAATATATTTCTGTAAATACAGCGGAAAACATTATGACATTGTGAATCTTTGAAAAACTGACACTAGGAAATTTGAATCACCCTGCTTACAGCTCCAGCTTGTCAACTATTTCTGAAGCTCAAAAAACACTTTTTAGGTTTACTATTACAGTCTGCTGACAATGGAAAAAATGCCTTCTGCATGAGAGTAGGGTAAACATTCTTTCAACAAGGATTCGTTTATCCAACTCTCCTACAAAAGGAAAATTAGATGAAAATAAAGTAAATATTTATATCTGAGTAAGCAAGTCATTGTAGCCCAATTAGATTAAAAATAACTAAATATCAGGGGATCTCAATTTTTTTGCTTCCAATCACAAATACTTGACACCTAGACATGTGTTCAATTTGAAGGGGTTCTCGAAAAAAAATTTAAAAATGGCCGCCATCCCTATAGTGTCACAGCATACCGGCTGCAACTTAGAAGCAGAAGCGGGGTGAAGTCACAGTGTCAGCACCGACCTACATGATTGGCTTATCGGCACATGCTCAGTTTGGTGCTGGGCACCGATAGGAGCACTTCTCTGCATGTGTATGCAGACTGGTTGGCTGGGGAGTGGGACAGCTTAGCCATCCAATCACCATTAGCTTGTGTATATTTATTCCTGCTCCTCCTCTCAGAGGATGCCAGTTATTCATTCAGTCTGGTTTGATCATGCTGTGAGGTTTGATCTTTCTGTTTGAAGATCTTTTCTGGTCCAGTCTAGTTGTCTACACTTGATTTAACTCCTTGTCCTATCTGCGAGATCAGGATCAGTTCCTTTTATGCCCTGTTTTGTGTTTCCGTATACTCATTTTGCGTTATCCGTGTGTGTGCTAGAGTGTATATGCTTGTTTTTCCGTGGCATTATTTTTGCTTCCAGCACGGATGTAAGGGTCCATATAGATCTGCCAATTTCTCATTTGAATGAGTGAACAATGTCGGAGTTTGCTCAGGCAGCCTATTTATTCAGGCAGATACATCGTTGACTCGTTCAAACGAGAAATTTTTTAGTCATCCACATTCACTGTAAAAGTGAATGAAATGACTGAACACTCAGTATTAAAACCAAATAATAAGCCAACGATGATTTTTATGCCTGCATAAAATGAACACTGAGTTTTGAGTGTTCAATTGTTGGCAGTGTTTACAATCAATGATTAGCGTTCATTTTTGTTAATCTGAATGATTTTTTGAACAATTATCATTTTGTGTTAAGGGCATTAACATGTAGATTGTGAGAAACCCATAAGCACCCAACAGTCATCCCAATGAGTTATCATTCCTGTGCTTTCACCTAGGAGCAATAGTTGATCAGTGAATGGAGGTGGAGCAGGTTAGAGATCTCTTCTAGCTGCCCGCTTCCATTCACTGTGAACAGGCGGTTGTTCAAAGATGAATGACTTCCTATTAACACTCAACAAGAAGTCCCTCACTAATCGCTTTGTTTCAGTGAATTGAAATGAAGTAACTAGCGACTACTGATCAATTTCACACTCAGTACACGGTCAGGTCCTGTGTTTTATATGGGACAGCTATCACTGAAAATCACACGGTTGAGTGATTATTCGGCTAATAGTTTTCTCATGCAAAGCCACCCTTACACATACATACACATACATTTCAATGGGGCAACAATAGCAACAGGAATCAACTGATTGGTTGGGATTAGAGATCAGCGAGCATACTCGCTAAGGGCAATTACTCGAGCGAGTGCTGCCCGCTCGGAAGAAAAGATTTGGGTGCCAGCGGAGGGAGAAGAGCGGTGGGGGAGAGCGGGGGGGGGGGGGGCGGAGGAGAGATCTCTCTCTCCCTCTCTCCCCCCTGCTCCCCACCTGTTCACTCCCGCAACTCACTGCTCACCTGCAGCGGCAGCCGAACCTTTTCTTCCAAGCGGGTAGGTACTCGCTAAGGACAATGCTCGCTCATCTCTAGTTGGGATCCAAGCACTAGGTCCCTGACGATCATCTATTGATGGCCTGTTGGTCATCAACAGAAAAAGTTAATAAAATCCTGGTATACCCCCTTAAAGCATTTAGAGAGTGAAATGATCAATTCATATCAGTTCAAAGTTTCCTGCCAATTTTGGTTCCTACTTTGGATTCATAGGTATCACGTGTAGTTGGGATTTATTTACAGGAACGGTTTTATCTGAAAAAGGTCTATTGTTTAAATCAAGTCTTTTATTAAATATATTTTTTTATTAAATTTTAGTGTTTTTTAATTTTCCATGTCACTATGTACATTTAAAAAAATCCTATCTTGTAGTTTTGAATCTGACCACTAAGACTAATAATAGTCTAACACGTTCTGTTCAGAATATTTTAACACTCATCTCATTATTATAACAGCTTGACAAAGGCTACTAAGGTGGACAAAATGTTGCCTGTTTATGTGCAGAACATAAAATTTCCTTTCCATGAGGCGAAGAATCTTTTGCACTTAATTGTTGCTCAGCTCATGTTACTACTCATTATTATATCAGACAGGATTACAATAAATGTCTAAGTCCTCTTTCACACGGGCTACAAAATCCCGCTACAAAACCATGTATGTGAAGCCCATGGTTTCCAATGGGTTCTTTCACATGAGAGATGTTTTGTAGCCTGAAAGAACCCATTGGAAACCATGGGCTTCACATACATGTGTTTTGTAGCGATAGCTGATGTCACAGTTCACTTCCTCTATCTCAATGATCTCTGCAGAGAGAATTCTCCTCCATAGAAGCCAATGAGTCCTTTCCTGTCCACTGTGTCTGTGGTCTATGATCACTGCAGGTCTGGCTTCTTTTATTCAGGCAATTACTATATTTCCCTGAAAACAAGATCCTCTCTTTCATTAATTTTTGTCCCAAAAGAGGCACAGGGTCTTATTTTTGGGGATGTCTTATACTTACCTAGCAGGCGCCATCCGGGTCTCTGTCGCTGGTTTCCTCAGTTCAAGGCAGGCCTGCTTGCAGTTCTCAGCACTGACAGAACATCACCTTCTACGTAAGTTCTGCTTTTTTATTTTTCTTTCACGTAGTGTAGCTATGGCTTATTTTAAGAGTAAGGGTTATATTTTACCCCCCCCCCCAGCCCACAAAAAAATCAGGGTAGGGTTTATTTTAGGAGTAGGTCTTACATTTAGGGGAACACGGTAACTGTTATTACCAGAGAACGCCACAGCCAGCCATACATTTAACTTGCAGCAGCTACTGTAGGGGAAATAGAGCATTACATATCAGCCATTTAAATGAATGGCATTCCATGAAATGTATGGATGTTTTTGGTTTGGCAGGAGGTAGTAAGAAAAGGATGAAAAGGATCCAGGATTCATAAAATCACAGCTTTGTGTAGACATATTAAAATCCCAACAGGAAGGACATGCAATGGCGCAACAATCAGCAGCTCTTAGTCATAGCATAAGAATATGGCGCACCGGCGCAGTTTAAAAAGAAACATGCAACCAATAAACAAACAAAAAAAGAAATCATGTGACTAAACAGAAAAAAAGGAGAGAAAAGGGATATAGAACACTTGCCAATTAACCCTTAGTAGTGCAAAATCAGGTTAGATCCCTTATTTTAACCAAAGGGGGCCCTGGTTTTCGAACGAAATGTTTCTCTAGTAAGTCATTTTTGGTGGTGATCACCTCCCCTAATAGGACAACTGACCTGTTCAAAGTCTGCAGCGTGCATAGATGAAAAATTACCAGCATGTATGTTCAAAAAATGTGCAGTAACATTCATGGATGCTGCATCTGGTATATCAGAGATATGACAACTGAAACGTGTTTTTAAACTGCATGTTCTTCAGCCAACATACTGAAATTGATATGCGACACGAGTGATCAAATACATTACATAAGGGGTGATACAATTAATAGATTATCTAATGAAAAGGTAGTGTTGTTCCCAACAAGCCATAAAAATGATGGTAATGGAAGTAAAGAATTTTGCTCCCATATTAGCCTCAGTACGCTGCAGAAAAAAACTGCAATTAAAGCTAAAAAAATTGTGGCAGAGCAGATAGAAAAATAGTTTTATAAGGAAAAATTTCAATTCACACGTTTAGTTGCTATATACTCCAGAAACCACTCCAACGCCAATCTGGCCAAATAATGAAGAATAATTCTGTACAGAGAGTTCACTTCAGCTATTATCCACATATAACTGGGCTGCCAGGCAAAAAACACTAATTGTCTCAAAAGATAAATAGAATCTTGAATGTAACCAGGGATGTTAGGGACAAGAGGTTGTAAGAGACTGTCCGCCCACACACACAGGTTCTCGTTGAGGGAACCAATGCCTGCAACTAATGGAAGAAAGGGAGGAGGGAAGGAAGGTAAGTGAATTTTAGGTAGTGAATAGGAAATTGACATAATAGGATGTTGTACAATAATGCCATCTATCTGTTTGGGTGTGAGAACAATCCTCATCTGCTAAAGAAAACCTTTTTAGAAATTGAAAAGTCGGGTCAGACTGCAGTTCACAATAACTGTAAGTGTCAGATAACATTCAGATTTTGCTATTTGTAAAGACCAGAATCAAGAATAACGATAGAACCCCCTTTGTCAGCCTCACATATCACAATATCAGAGGAAGCTTTCAACTATTTGATAGCCATGAATTCCTTCTGAGTTATTGCTAGAATGCCTGGATAACATTCTAGAATGGAGACCATTCAAATCACATGCGACTAACACCTGAAATCGATCAAGAGGAGCTGAATGCGATTGCATGCCATTGGAGACATGAAATGTTTGAAATTTGGAAACCAAGTCGGGCAAACTCTCAGACTGCATCTATCAGGTTTGGCAAAGCAACTGTCCATTCTGGTACATAGAGAGGGATCCCAAGTGGGATGAATGGTATTATGTTGTCCACATGTCCTAATAGCATGAGAGGACCTTTTTAATATATCATTTTATAATAAAACAAATATCTTTAAGTATCAGTAGGCTATTCACAGCCATAATAACATAATACGTGTCCGATTATAAATGTTATCTGCTGGAAGTTGGATTATATCAAACACCTGATGCGCTGCAGTATTTTATTCCCAACTCAAGAGAATGCAAAACACATGTTGAGTGTAGACCTTTCTAATAGCTGTGGACCAATATTTCACGATATATCTACACAAGGAGGTAGTTTTTGATAATACAGTACATTTAATGTTGAATTATTTTCACCTTTACATTGCGCCCTCTCCATATCTTCATTGCAATAGACAAAGAGTATAATTATCTTGGCCATTTTCCTTAAAGCAAAATCACAGTGCCAGAATAGAAAAGAATAAAGATATCCCAATGTTAGATTGTCTGTAAGAGCATTATCATTTCATTGTTGCTATTTTGACAGTGTAGAAAGAAAAGGGCGGAGAGTCCAATGGAGATTAATGAAAGCAAACATAAGGCTCAGTGCTAAACAAAATCAGATTACACCAAGACGTAATCCTGCAAGATCCTGCCGTTTATTTCAGGCAACCTGTCTTAATGGTTTGTGTAAATTTAAAGGGATTCTGTCAACAGGTTCATGCTGTCCAGCATAAACCAGGACACGGATGCCTGTTGCCTCCGTGGATGTTTTATTCTGCAGCCTTTCTGAATTAATGCACTTTGAAGTTTGACTCGGAGCTGAACTCTGAGTTATGGGGGCGGGCCGCACTGGCCTCTCCCCGTCAGGTACAGGAAGATTAAAAGTTCTCTCTATACACAAAAGGAGTAGAATAAAACACCCACAGGGCAACAGGCATTCCTGTCCCAGGTTCATGCTGCCTGTGGTTCTGGCGGCAAAAACCTGATGACAGAATCCCTTTATCATATTCCATGAAAAGCTCATCTCATAGGTTAGTGTAAAGTTAGAAAGTTGTCCACCTTGAAACCCAATTATAACGGTAGATTAATATGCCTGTGATTGGAGAAATGATCGTACGTTTGAATACTTGTTCCAATCGTGGCCCCAAGTAAACATGTCCAGTAATCAGGCAACAAACAAGAAAATGCTCCTAACTGCTTCTTTTACAGTATGGAGGCATAAAAATAATAGGTTTTCAGCAGAATAGCATCTTGTGTAAACAGGGATGGGGCCACATGTTTTGATGAAAATATGCCTAAGAACCTTACATTTTTATGTGGTTATTATGTATATAACAGATACATTTTAATTTAGATATTAAATGTATAGGGGTTCTGTCACCACGTGTTTTGCTTGTACTGTATTGTTGCACCTGCATATTTAATTTATGTGTGTGTAATTTTATCTATTGGGAGGTGCTGACTTTGTTTTTTTGCAACATTTGCTTTTGTTGTGCACTCCAATAACCCCCCCTTTCCTAGTCCCTTTAATCAAAGTACATAGCCTGCTATCCTGCTTTACCTGAATGCATTGAGGCTTATGGCCAAAAAGAGATGTCTGTTATTGTTAGGAAGCCGTCCAAAAGCAAATGATCATCTGGAAGTGGTGGATGGGCCCGCTTGTTTTGATCAAAATGTGCAATAAAAACCATGCATTTTATTCCAATATTAAAGGTATATGAGTGTTGTTGTTTGTGTAAATAGGGATGTGCTATCAAAAATAATGATACTATGTGCCCAGATAATATAGTCAAAATGAATAGTTCAAAGGCTTAATCTCCACAAGTGTGTATGACATAATCAAAGTCCCACAGTCCTTGCTAATAGTCCATTAATGAGAAACGATGCATACACAAATGTGTCTCTTATTTTCAGTAATAACTTTATATATTCATTTCACAATACAAGCATATTTCAACAAGGATTATTACCATATTGACTGGTGCTAGTTACCAGCCAAAAATGTGCTAGTCTAAATGGGTCTTAAATAGAGATGAGCGAACACCAAAATGTTCGGGTGTTCGTTATTCGTAACGAACTTCCCGTGATGCTCGAGGGTTCGTTTCGAACAACGAACCCCATTGAAGTCAATGGGCGACCAGAACATTTTTGTATTTCGCCGATGCTCGCTAAGGTTTTCATGTGTGAAAATCTGGGCAATTCAGGAAAGTGATGGGAATGACACAGTGACGGATAGGGTAGGCGAGGGGCTACATGTTGGGCTGCATCTCAAGTTCACAGGTCCCACTATTAAGCCACAATACCGGCAAGAGTGGGCCCCCCCCCTCCCAACAACTTTTACTTCTGAAAAGCCCTCATTAGCATGGCATACCTTTGCTAAGCACCACACTACCTCCAACAAAGCACAATCACTGCCTGCATGACACTCCACTGACACTTCTCCTGGGTTACATGCTGCCCAACCGCCCCCCCTCCCCCCCACAGCGCACACCAAAGTGTCCCTGCGCAGCCTTCAGCTGCCCTCATGCCACACCACGCTCATGTCTATTTAGAATTGCGTCTGCCATGACGAGGGACCGCAGGCACACACTGCAGAGGTTGGCACGGCTAGGCAGCGACCCTCTTTAAAAGTGGCGGAGCGATAGCCCACAATGCTGTACAGAAGCAATGAGAAATAGAATCCTGTGCCACCGCCATCAGGAGCTGCACACATGGGCATAGCAATGGGGAACCTATGTGCCACACACTATTCATTCTGTCAAGGTGTCTGCATGCCCCAGTCAGACTGGTAATATGCACCTTAACAGTAACCGCGTTGGTGGTAATGTGGTGGTGACTGCGGACCTAGTAGCACGGTTGTATTTTGTTGGTTTTCGGAATGTGGCCAGGATTAAGTAGGCCGTGGCGGGGGGATGGTGGGGGGGCTCTCTTGTAGTGTCGGTAAAGGTGAAATTCTTGGACTGCCACCAGACGAACCAATGCAAAGGCATTTGCCAACAATGTTTTCCCTGTTGGAGGAGGAGGGGGATGTTTTTGAGGCACTACGTGTCCTCTCCACGTGTCCGTGGTTATATGCACCTTAACAGTAACCGCGTTGGTGGTAATGTGGTGGTGACTGCGGACCTAGTAGCATGGTTGTATTTTGTTGGTTTTCGGAATGTGGCCAGGATTAAGTAGGCCGTGGCGGGGGGATGGTGGGGGGGCTCTCTTGTAGTGTCGGTAAAGGTGAAATTCTTGGACTGCCACCAGACGAACCAATGCAAAGGCATTTGCCAACAATGTTTTCCCTGTTGGAGGAGGAGGGGGATGTTTTTGAGGCACTACGTGTCCTCTCCACGTGTCCGTGGTTATATGCACCTTAACAGTAACCGCGTTGGTGGTAATGTGGTGGTGACTGCGGACCTAGTAGCACGGTTGTATTTTGTTGGTTTTCGGAATGTGGCCAGGATTAAGTAGGCCGTGGCGGGGGGATGGTGGGGGGGGCTCTCTTGTAGTGTCGGTAAAGGTGAAATTCTTGGACTGCCACCAGACGAACCAATGCAAAGGCATTTGCCAACAATGTTTTCCCTGTTGGAGGAGGAGGGGGATGTTTTTGAGGCACTACGTGTCCTCTCCACGTGTCCGTTCCATGTAAGCAATAGTAGCACTCAAGACAGGCCCCAGTAACAATTCTGAAGCAGCAGTATAGCGGGAGCGCAGTCTTCGTTCCATGTAAGCAATAGTAGCACTCAAGACAGGCCCCAGTAACAATTCTGAAGCAGCAGTATAGCGGGAGCGCAGTCTTCGTTCCATGTAAGCAATAGTAGCACTCAAGACAGGCCCCAGTAACAATTCTGAAGCAGCAGTATAGCGGGAGCGCAGTCTTCGTTCCATGTAAGCAATAGTAGCACTCAAGACAGGCCCCAGTAACAATTCTGAAGCAGCAGTATAGCGGGAGCGCAGTCTTCGTTCCATGTAAGCAATAGTAGCACTCAAGACAGGCCCCAGTAACAATTCTGAAGCAGCAGTATAGCGGGAGCGCAGTCTTCGTTCCATGTAAGCAATGGTTAATGTGGCTTAAGTGGTAACTAGGCCTGTAGGCAGCCCAGTGTAACGAAAAATTGGTTCAAGTTAAAGTTCCAACGCTTTTAAGCGCATTGAAACTTATAAAAATTGTTAAGAAAAATTATTTGAGTGAGCCTTGTGGCCCTAAGAAAAATTGCCCGTTCAGCGTGATTACGTGAGGTTTCAGGAGGAGGAGCAGGAGGAGGAGGAGGAATATTAGACACAGATTGATGAAGCAGAAATGTCCCCGTTTTGGATGGTGAGAGAGAACGTAGCTTCCATCCGCGGGTGCAGCCTACGTATTGCTTACGTATCGCTGCTGTCCGCTGGTGGAGAACAGAAGTCTGGGGAAATCCAGCCTTTGTTCATCTTGATGAGTGTTAGCCTGTCGGCACTGTCGGTTGACAAGCGGCTACGCTTATCTGTGATGATTCCCCCAGCCGCACTAAACACCCTTTCCGACAAGGCACTAGCCGCAGGACAAGCAAGCACCTCAAGGGCATACAGCGCTAGTTCAGGCCACGTGTCCAGCTTCGACACCCAGTAGTTGTAGGGGGCAGAGGCGTCACCAAGGATGGTCGTGCGATCCGCTACGTACTCCCTCACCATCCTTTTACAGTGCTCCCGCCGACTCAGCCGTGACTGGGGAGCGGTGACATAGTCTTGGTGGGGAGCCATAAAGCTGGCCAGGCCCTTAAAGACTGTTGCACTGCCTGGGATGTACATGCTGCTCGATCTCCGCACCTCCCCTGCTACCTTGCCCTCGGTACTGCGCCTTCTGCCACTAGCGCTGTCGGCTGGGAATTTTACCATCAGCTTGTCCGCAAGGGTCCTGTGGTATAGCAACACTCTCGAACCCCTTTCCTCTTCGGGAATCAGAGTGGGCAGGTTCTCCTTATACCGTGGATCGAGCAGTGTGTACACCCAGTAATCCGTCGTGGCCAGAGTGCGTGCAACGCGAGGGTCACGAGAAAGGCATCCTAACATGAAGTCAGCCATGTGTGCCAGGGTACCAGTACGCAACACATGGCTGTCCTCACTAGGAAGATCACTTTCAGGATCCTCCTCCTCCTCCTCCTCCTCCTCCTCCTCCTCCTCCTCCTCAGGCCATACACGCTGAAAGGATGACAGGCAATCAGCCGGTGTACCGTCAGCAGCGGCCCAAGCTGTCTCTTCCCCCTCCTCCTCATCCTCCTCATGCTCCTCCTCCTCCTCCTGTACGCGCTGAGAAATAGACAGGAGGGTGCCCTGAGTATCCAGCGGCATACTGTCTTCCCCCGCCCCCGTTTCCGAGCGCAAAGCAGCTGCCTTTATGGTTTGCAGGGAATTTCTCAAGATGCATAGCAGAGGAATGGTGACGCTAATGATTGTAGCATCGCCGCTCACCACCTGGGTAGACTCCTCAAAATTACCAAGGACATGGCAGATGTCTGCCAACCAGGCCCACTCTTCTGAAAGGAATTGAGGAGGCTGACTCCCACTGCGCCGCCCATGTTGGAGTTGGTATTCGACTATAGCTCTCCGTTGTTCATAGAGCCTGGCCAACATGTGGAGCGTAGAGTTCCACCGTGTGGGCACGTCGCACAGCAGTCGGTGCACTGGCAGCTTAAAGTGATGTTGCAGGGTGCGCAGGGTGGCAGCGTCCGTGTGGGACTTGCGGAAATGTGCGCAGAGCCGGCGCGCCTTTACGAGCAGGTCTGACAAGCGTGGGTAGCTTTTCAGAAAGCGCTGAACCACCAAATTAAAGACGTGGGCCAGGCATGGCACGTGCGTGAGGCTGCCGAGCTGCAGAGCCGCCACCAGGTTACGGCCGTTGTCACACACGACCATGCCCGGTTGGAGGCTCAGCGGCGCAAGCCAGCGGTCGGTCTGCTGTGTCAGACCCTGCAGCAGTTCGTGGGCCGTGTGCCTCTTATCGCCTAAGCTGAGTAGTTTCAGCACGGCCTGCTGACGCTTGCCCACCGCTGTGCTGCCACACCGCGCGACACCGACTGCTGGCGACATGCTGCTGCTAACACATCTTGATTGCGAGACAGAGGAGGAGGAGGAGGAGGAGGAGGGTGCTTTAGTGGAGGAAGCATACACCTCCGCAGATACCAGCACCGAGCTGGGGCCCGCAATTCTGGGGGTGGGTAGGACGTGAGCGGTCCCAGGCTCTGACTCTGTCCCAGCCTCCACTAAATTCACCCAATGTGCCGTCAGGGAGATGTAGTGGCCCTGCCCGCCTGTGCTTGTCCACGTGTCCGTAGTTAAGTGGACCGTGGCAGTAACCGCGTTGGTGAGGGCGCGTACAATGTTGCGGGAGACGTGGTCGTGCAGGGCTGGGACGGCACATCGGGAAAAGTAGTGGCGACTGGGAACTGAGTAGCGCGGGGCCGCCGCCTCCATGATACTTTTGAAGGACTCCGTTTCCACAACCCTATACGGCAGCATCTCAAGGCTGATGAATTTTGCGATGCGGACGGTTAACGTTTGAGCGTGCAGGTGCGTGGCGGCGTACTTGCGCTTGCGCTCGAACACTTGCGCAAGCGACGGCTGGACGGTGCGCTGAACTACACTGCTGGATGGGGCCGAGGACAGCGGAGATGAGGGTGTGGGTGCAGGCCATGAGGCGGTAGTGCCTGTGTCCTGAGAGGGGGGTTGCATCTCAGTGGCAGGTTGGGGCACAGGGGGAGAGGCAGGGGTGCAAACCGGAGGCGCTGAACGGCCTTCGTCCCACCTTGTGGGGTGCTTGGCCATCATATGTCTGCGCATGGTGGTGGTGGTGAGGCTGTTGGTGTTGGCTCCCCGGCTGAGCTTTGCGCAACAAAGGTTGCACACCACTGTTCGTCGGTCGTCAGGCGTCTCTGTGAAAAACTGCCAGACCTTAGAGCACCTCGGCCTCTGCAGGGTGGCATGGCGCGAGGGGGCGCTTTGGGAAACACTTGGTGGATTATTCGGTCTGGCCCTGCCTCTACCCCTGGCCCTGGCCACCGCACTGCCTCTTGCAACCTGCCCTGCTGATGCCCTTGACTCCCCCTCTGAAGACCTGTCCTCCTGAGTAAGCGTTGCACACCAGGTGGGGTCAGTCACCTCATCGTCCTGCTGCTCTTCCTCCGAATCCTCTGTGCGCTGCTCCCTCGGACTTACTGCCCTTACTACTACCTCACTGCAAGACAACTGTGTCTGATCGTCATCGTCCTCCTCACCCACAGAAAGTTGTTGAGACAGTTGGCGGAAGTCCCCAGCCTCATCCCCCGGACCCCGGGAACTTTCGAATGGTTGGGCATCAGTGACTATAAACTCCTCTGGTGGGAGAGGAACCGCTGCTGCCCAATCTGAGCAGGGGCCCGAGAACAGTTCCTGGGAGTGTTCCCGCTCCTGAGCAGGTGTCATTGTAGTGGAGTGAGGAGGCTGGGAGGAAGGAGGAGCAGCAGACAGAGGATTCGGATTTGCAGCAGTGGACGGCGCAGAACTGCGTGTTGACGATAGGTTGCTCGAAGCACTTTCTGCCATCCAGGACAGGACCTGCTCACACTGCTCATTTTCTAATAACCGTCTCCCGCGTGGACCCATTAATTGGGCGATGAATGTGGGGACGCCAGAAACGTGCCTCTCTCCTAATCGTGCAGCAGTCGGCTGCGACACACCGGGATCAGGAGCTCGGCCTGTGCCCACACCCTGACTTGTCCCTCTGCGTCCTCGGCCGCGTCCACGTCCTCTAGGCCTACCCCTACCCCTCAGCATGCTGTATTACCAGTGATTTGATTTCACAGGCAGGAAATAAATTGGCGCAAGACTGCAGGCCAAATATAATTTTTGCCCTTTTTGGAAAACGAAAGGCCCCACTGCCTCTAGTGAATGAATAATCTCAGTTTAATAACTGTGCTGTGTCCCTGCTAATGTGTCACAGAACGTGAGGGTAGCAGAGTTATTATAACTCTGGCAGAGCAGGTATTTTTTTTCCCAATTAAGGAAAGCAAATGGCGAAGCCAGCAGTAAAGCGTAGCTGGGTGCGTATGATTTAGCAATGTTTTTCACGCAGCTCACACGTGTCCACAGGCGTTAGGACGGACAGAGGCTGGACAAATAGATTTGTTTTCAGTTTTTTCCCACCAAAAGGCAGCACTGCGTATATTCAATGAACATGAGAAGTTTAATAACTGTGCTGTGTCCCTGCTTATGTGTCACAGAACGTGAGGGTAGCAGAGTTATTATAACTCTGGCAGAGCAGGTATTTTTTTTCCCAATTAAGGAAAGCAAATGGCGAAGCCAGCAGTAAAGCGTAGCTGGGTGCGTATGATTTAGCAATGTTTTTCACGCAGCTCACACGTGTCCACAGGCGTTAGGACGGACAGAGGCTGGACAAATAGATTTGTTTTCAGTTTTTTCCCACCAAAAGGCAGCACTGCGTATATTCAATGAACATGAGAAGTTTAATAACTGTGCTGTGTCCCTGCTTATGTGTCACAGAACGTGAGGGTAGCAGAGTTATTATAACTCTGGCAGAGCAGGTATTTTTTTCCCAATTAAGGAAAGCAAATGGCGAAGCCAGCAGTAAAGCGTAGCTGGGTGCGTATGATTTAGCAATGTTTTTCACGCAGCTCACACGTGTCCACAGGCGTTAGGACGGACAGAGGCCGGACAAATAGATTTGTTTTCAGTTTTTTCCCACCAAAAGGCAGCACTGCGTATATTCAATGAACATGAGAAGTTTAATAACTGTGCTGTGTCCCTGCTTATGTGTCACAGAACGTGAGGGTAGCAGAGTTATTATAACTCTGGCAGAGCAGGTATTTTTTTTCCCAATTAAGGAAAGCAAATGGCGAAGCCAGCAGTAAAGCGTAGCTGGGTGCGTATGATTTAGCAATGTTTTTCACGCAGCTCACACGTGTCCACAGGCGTTAGGACGGACAGAGGCTGGACAAATAGATTTGTTTTCAGTTTTTTCCCACCAAAAGGCAGCACTGCGTATATTCAATGAACATGAGAAGTTTAATAACTGTGCTGTGTCCCTGCTTATGTGTCACAGAACGTGAGGGTAGCAGAGTTATTATAACTCTGGCAGAGCAGGTATTTTTTTTCCCAATTAAGGAAAGCAAATGGCGAAGCCAGCAGTAAAGCGTAGCTGGGTGCGTATGATTTAGCAATGTTTTTCACGCAGCTCACACGTGTCCACAGGCGTTAGGACGGACAGAGGCTGGACAAATAGATTTGTTTTCAGTTTTTTCCCACCAAAAGGCAGCACTGCGTATATTCAATGAACATGAGAAGTTTAATAACTGTGCTGTGTCCCTGCTTATGTGTCACAGAACGTGAGGGTAGCAGAGTTATTATAACTCTGGCAGAGCAGGTATTTTTTTTCCCAATTAAGGAAAGCAAATGGCGAAGCCAGCAGTAAAGCGTAGCTGGGTGCGTATGATTTAGCAATGTTTTTCACGCAGCTCACACGTGTCCACAGGCGTTAGGACGGACAGAGGCTGGACAAATAGATTTGTTTTCAGTTTTTTCCCACCAAAAGGCAGCACTGCGTATATTCAATGAACATGAGAAGTTTAATAACTGTGCTGTGTCCCTGCTTATGTGTCACAGAACGTGAGGGTAGCAGAGTTATTATAACTCTGGCAGAGCAGGTATTTTTTTTCCCAATTAAGGAAAGCAAATGGCGAAGCCAGCAGTAAAGCGTAGCTGGGTGCGTATGATTTAGCAATGTTTTTCACGCAGCTCACACGTGTCCACAGGCGTTAGGACGGACAGAGGCTGGACAAATAGATTTGTTTTCAGTTTTTTCCCACCAAAAGGCAGCACTGCGTATATTCAATGAACATGAGAAGTTTAATAACTGTGCTGTGTCCCTGCTTATGTGTCACAGAACGTGAGGGTAGCAGAGTTATTATAACTCTGGCAGAGCAGGTATTTTTTTTCCCAATTAAGGAAAGCAAATGGCGAAGCCAGCAGTAAAGCGTAGCTGGGTGCGTATGATTTAGCAATGTTTTTCACGCAGCTCACACGTGTCCACAGGCGTTAGGACGGACAGAGGCTGGACAAATAGAATTATTTTCACTTGTTTTACAAGCAAAAGGCCGCACTGCGTATATTCTATGAATAATAACTGTGTTGTGGCCCTGCCTATACAATTCTTTCCCTGCAGTATCAATGGAGGGTGGAATGCTCTGCAGAGGCGATTTTGAGAAGCCCAAAAAAAATGCAGCACAGCTAACAGCAGCCTGAACAGAACTGCACACGGATAAATATGGCCCTAGAAAGGACCGTTGAGGTTCTTGAAGGCTACACTCACTCCTAACACTCTCCCTGCAGAGCCGATTTTGAGGAAAAAAGAAATGCCACTGCTAACAGCAGCCAACACACAGCTATCAGTGGCCCTAATAAGGACCTTTGGGGGGTCTTGAAGCCTACACTAACTACCAATTCTTTCCCTACAGCAGCTCCGGTACAAACAGCACTGTCCCTCATCTAACTCACCAGGCATCTGAAGCGAGCCGCGGGAGGGGCCGACTTTTATATTAGGCGAACACCTGATCTTCCCAGCCACTCACAGCAGGGGGGTGGTATAGGGCTTGAACGTCACAGGGGGAAGTTGTAATGCCTTCCCTGTCTTTCAATTGGCCAGAAAAGCGCGCAAACGTCTCAGGGAAGTAAGTGAAAGTAACCAGAACACCGCATGGTGTTCGTTACGAATAACGAACATCCCGAACACCCTAATATTCGCACGAATATCAAGCTCGGACGAACGCGTTCGCTCATCTCTAGTCTTAAATGTGGTTAGAAGTTTCTGTATCTTTTTAATTAGTTTCACAAGAGACTCGTGAACCAAGGTCAGTTTCAGACGAGCGCATTGCAACACAGATGTATTACAGATAACATTACAACCACAGGACATCAGTATTTGCCTTCATATTTACTGTTATCGCGTTTATTTTCTACTGAGCAAATACTGTTCCATATTTGCCTATTACAGCATACCACTGTGGAGGCAAAAACAGACAAAAAGGTCATGCTGCATTTTCAAAATTGGTCAGTGAAAAATACGGTCACGTGAATAGATACCTAGATTTCCATTAGTGCTGTATTACGGTCTGCAAAACATTGATCTAATAGTTTAAATACACTTGTCTGAAAGTAGCCTAAGGTAATGAAGTTTAAGTTCAGACGGCTGCACCAAAGCCACAAAATTAAAAGGGCAGCAAAAGAGATAATTTGAAACACTGGAATTGCATTATGTAAATGGGCAGTGACCAAATTCATTATCAATTACATGATACAAACTCTCAAATGTAGGCGTATTAAGGCCACCTCTACAATTAGCCTATTGGCTGTGGGCATTCCACAGTGGCAAATACACCACAAAGCCGCATTGCCATAATTCGCTCCTAAATGGTGCAGATTTTGCCACGGTTTTTATAGTGCATCTCCTGTGAATTTTAACCCTTGTATTTCAAGAGTTGAAATCAGTAGCATAAACAGATTCCACTTCATATGAAGGAGATTTTGAAAATTAGCTACTGTAAATGCTGCAAACTTTCTGCTGCAAAATCTGCTGGAAAAATTCACAAAATTTCCTGCCTGTGTGAAGGCGGCCTAAAGGTGCTACAATATTTTTTTTTTATGTTTGACAGAAAATATTTGATTTCTGGACAATTTGTTACCTATTAGAGATGAGCGAGCACCAAAATGCTCGGGTGCTCGTTACTCGAGTCGAACTTTCAGTGATGCTCGAGAGTTCGTTTCGAGTAACGAACCCCATTGAAGTCAATGGGCGACTCGACCATTTTTGTATATCGCCGATGCTCACTAAGGTTTTCATTTGTGAAAAGCTGGGAAATTCAAGAAAGTGATGGGAACGACACAGAAACAGATAGGGCAGGCGAGGGGCTACATGTTGGGCTGCATCTCAAGTTCCCAGGTCCCACTATTAAGCCACAATAGTGGCAAGAGTGAGACCCCCCCCCCCCCCCCCCCGCACTGTCAGCATAAAGATCGTTCTCCTCTGCCACAGCTGTAGCAGCTGTGGCAGAGAAGAACGATGTTAGCCCATTGAATTCAATGGAGCCGGCAATACAGCTGGCTCCATTGAAAGCAATGGGCTGCCGGCGATCGCGGGATGAATTGTCGGGAAGGGCTTAAATATATAAGCCCTTCCCTGCAATTCATCCAGAAATGTGTAAAAATAAAAAATATATATATACTCACCTGGTCCCGGCAGACGGAGTTCAGCGCGGCCAGCGGCAGTCCTCCTGAACTGCTCTGAACAGCTGTGAGTAGTATTCAGCAGCCGGGGATTTAAAATCCCAGCCTGCTGAATGAGTTGCCTCTAATTGGTCACAGCCTGACCAATCAGAGGCAGATTCCACTCACACACCCATTCATGAATTTATGAATGGGTGTGTGACTGCTGCCAATCAGATGCCAATCAGACTGCTGCCAATCCTATTCTGATAAATAGGAAACTTTCTCTTTTATATAAGGGAATTGCATTTACAGCTATTCTCTAATATTTACCTTTTAATAAAATGACCTCTATTACATTCCCTTTATACCTTTTCTTTAAAAATCAATATCAGTGAAGTACATAATGCAGCAGTTCACATATATTAGAGTTCAGTTCTATAATGATGATGACTGAATTATACACAGAAGACCGCTAAGAACTGATAATATTCCCTTCACTGCTATTAACAAGAATATAGAAATCTGCATAGATTTTACATCACAAAGAGTTTTCTGTCAGTTTTATTAAAATGATTTTATTCTGAGCCTCAAATAATTCTGAAAGATTAAAATGTTTGAGAGTTAATTTTTCATTATACTTCTCATATTACATAAATGAATTCTACATTGCCTAAATTCTAATGATACTTCATCCACATTTTTGAAATCTCCATTGATATCAGTACTCATAATTAATACATTTAATGACAACCCTCCAGCTGTTCAAACTACCGGAAATTATTTTTCATTAATAAATGTATTTCTGATTACTTCATTTTTAAGAACAGAAAATGTGCCCAGTCCTTGGTAATAAAAGCAAATGGAGTGAATTTTTTCATTTCAATTTTTTTAGTATTTTGCTAATGTATTAAAGTGAACTACAATCTGAGTTGTTAATCAACTACCTCAAAGTCAAATATCTGTGCGTCTGGACTCAGTCTATTCAGCTTAACTACAGAAGATATGTAAAATACAGTATATGTTACAGTACTAGTAGTGTGCACAACCGGAGGGATAAACAACTTCAAAAGGATTTATGAAACACCCTATGCATCCTCCAAGAACCCGGTAAATCCACCTCATAAGCTAGAGGATTAATGACTCGCGTTATGGCAAAGGGACCGATAAAACGCGGCGCAAGCTTTGCCGAGGGGAGCTTCAAATTTTAATTCTTCGTGGACAGATAAACCTTCTGAGCGACCTCAAATGGCTCCAACACAGTGGACCTTTTACAACTACGTAGTTGCATATGACCACTTACTTCCTCCAGATTCTTGTGCACATCATTCTAGACCTCCCGCAACTCACTAGTAACAACATCAACAGCAGGACAAACTGTAGGTACTGGAATGGTAGTCAGGAACCGGGGATGTCGACTGAACACACAGAAGAAAGGTGACACCCCCGTCACAGAACTGATATGATTATTTATGGCAAATTCGGCCAAAGGTAAAAACTCTACCCCCCAACTGACCCTCTCGCCCACAAAAAGCCGCAAGTATTGTACTAGGTCTTGATTTTTACGTTCCGTTTGCCCATTTTTCTGCGGATGAAACGCTGATGAGAAAGACAGAAATGTTGCCAAGTTTTTACAGAAGGCCCTCCAGAATTGGGCCACAAATTGCATCCCCCAATCGGAAACTATATTGACCGGTAATCTTATAGTCTCTCTAATGAAAATCTTCACTAATACAGCGGCAGACGGTAATTTTTCCAAAGCAACATAATGGGCCATTTTCGAGAACCTGTCAACAACTACCAAAATGTTGGAAAAACCTTGTGACAGGGGCATGTCAGTGACAAAATCCATGGACACGTGCGACCATGGTCTACTAGGTAAGGACAACGGCATTAACAGTCCCTCAGGGCTCTTACAGCGACTCTTACCCCGTGCACAAGCTGAACACCGATTTACAAATTCCCGGACCTCCCGTGCCATGCCGGGCCACCCGTAGAAATGGGAACATAGCTCAAGAGTCCCCTGGACCCCCGGATGCCCTGCGAAAATGGAGGAATGAGACTCTTCCAGAACAAACAACCGCAGGGACATCAGTACAAATAGCTTTCCTGCTGGGACCCCCTCCGGAGCTTCTTCTTGATATTCCTAAAGCTGAGCCAGAAGGTTCCGTGTCAGGGCTGGCACCACGACACCGGGAGGGAGGAAGCCTTCCGGAGAAGAGTTCTTAACCTCCAGAGTCTCGAAACTGTGGGAGAGGGCGTCAGCTTTCACATTTTTATCTCCCAGCAGGTACGTGACTGTAAAATTGAATCTCGAGAAGAAAAGCACCCACCTGGCTTGCCATGCAACGCTTAGCATTCTCAAGATACACTAAGTTCTTGTGATCGGTGAAAACTGTCACCTGGTGTCGAGCCCCTCCAGAAGATGACGCTATTCCTTAAATGCCCATTTTATTGCCAGCAGTTCCCTGTTCCCAACATCGTAGTTGCGCTCGGCGCTACTGAATTTACGGGAAAAGAAGGCACACAGACTATACCTTGAATGGCCCACCAATACCTGAGAGAGGACTGCATCGACCCCAACCTCAGAAGCGTCTACCTCCACAAAAAAGGGCCTCTGAGGGTCCTGCTGAGCAAGCACCAACATGGTGGAAAAAGCCCTCTTAAGTTGCTCAAACGCCTCTGAAGCTTCCGGAGACCACAACGTCACGCTCCTTTTTTAGTGAGATCTGTCAGCGGTTGTGCAATCACTGAAAAATTTCTGATAAATTTTCTGTAAAAGTTGGCAAACCCAAGAAAGCACTAAAGAGCCTTCAAGTTATCTGGTTTAGCCCATTGTGTGATTGCTGCAACCTTGTCTTACTCCATACACACATCAGTTGGAGTAAGGATATACCCAAGGAATAACACGCGTTTGACCCCAAATGAGCACTTCTCCAATTTAACATACAATTGGTACTCCCGTAGCCTCTCTAACACTAAATGGAGATGTCTAACATGCGTGTCCCAATTCGACAAGTACACCAAAATGCCGTCCAAATAGACAACCATAAAAACCCCTAGATAATAGTGGAAAACTGCGCTCGTAAACCCCTAAAAAAAATCGCAGGGGCGTTGCATAACCCGAAGGGCATAACCAGACACTCAAAGTGCCCCAATGGGGTGTTGAACGTGGTCTTCCACTCGTCACTAGACTTAATATGTATAAAATTATAAGCCCCCCGAAGGTCAAGCTTAGAGAACCAGTGTGCTCCCACCACCTGATTCAACAAATCTGGGATCAGAGGGAGCGAGCACTGACTCTTTATGGTGATCTTGTTTAAAGCCTGATAGTCAACACAAGGCCGCAAAGACTCATCTTTTTTTTCAACAAAAAATAGGCCTGCTCCAGCTGGTGACTTTGATGGTCTGATATGTTCCTTGGCTAACGCCTCTGAAATATAGGATTTAAGAGCTTCATGCTCCTGACCTGACATACTAAATATGGCCCCCTTAGGGATGGGACTATCCGGAACAAGATCAATCCTGCAATCCCATTCGCGGTGTGGGGGTAATACCTCAGAAAGCTTCTTAGAGAACACATCTTTAAAATCCTGTGAATAGTCCGGAATAGTAATAGTATCGGTGGAACACAATGTAACAGGCACTAGATGATCCTGACAGAACCCCCCCACCGAACTAGCTCCAGAGTAGTCCAATCGAACTGAGGATTGTGCGTCCTTAGCCACAGCAATCCCAGAACGATATCTACGGACATCTTCTCCATGACCAGAAATGAACTAACCTCCGAATGTAATGTGCCCACCATGAACCAAAATTCTGGTGTCCTCCAACGCACTACCCCAGAGGACAGAGGGGTTGCATCGATACTGGTAAAGTGGATCGGCAAACCTAACGCGGTAAAACTAGATAACAGTGGTCTTACAATCTACAAATGGATAAGGTTCGCGGCTGACCCAGAATCAATAAATGCCACCCCCTGAAAAGCCTTGTAAGACACACTACAAGGTACCGGTAATTTAGGGAGTACCTGACCTCCTAGATGATCCTCCCAACAGTCACCTAGGAGCTGAAGTTTTCCTGCTGCTTCCAGGTCTGCCCTTCCTGGCAGGACGCGATGCGATGACCAGCCTTGCCGCAGTAGAAACAGAGTTGGTTTGAAGCCCGGAAATGCCTCCGCTCTCCAGGGCTCAACCGGTCCACTTCCATGCCATCAGCTCCGGGGTTGACAATGGGGTACAGGCTGTAGAAGTCGCCAAAGACTTAGCACCATGTTCTTGACGGTACTCTAGCTTAGCTTCCCTTCTAGACCTGAGTCTACGATCAGCTCTGACTGCCAATTCCATAGCTTGATTCAAAATAGAGGGTGACGGATGGACCAGCAATAGATCTTTTACTGCGTCAGACAGGCCAACCAAAAATAAATCTTTGAACGCACAGTCATTCCATACAGATTCATCTGAATACTGCCTGAAACTAGAGCAATATTCTTCTGCCAACTAGCGCCCGTGGCGAAGAGCCAACAACTTGCTGACTGCATAACCTGCACGATCGGGTTCATCATAAATATTCCCGAGCTCAATGAAAAAAGAATCTACTGACTGTAGACAAGCGGAATCAGCCGGTAAAGAATAGGCCCATGACTGAGGCCCTTCTCTGAGCAAAGACATAACAATCCCCACCCGTTGGGGCTTGGACCCGTCGGAACGAGGCTGTAAGCGAAAAAACAACTTACATGCCTCCCCGAAGATAAAGAATTTTTTCCGGTCCCCCAAGAACACCTCGGGTAATGGGCATTTAGGTTCAGGTACTGGGTCAGCGGGCATAACCAACCGCTGCACATGATGGCTGAGATGCCCTGACAGGTGCTGAACCATCCTGGCCAGATCACGAAACTGACTGGTAATCGTATTGTAGGAATCCATTTACACCGTGAATCCCACCACAGGAAACCGCAGAAAAATATTTTTTGGGCCAGTTATTATGTTCCAGTACTAGTAGTGTGCACAGGTACGCACGACGGCGCGGGACTCCCTGGCCCTCACCCACGCCAATGTCCCTTCCTGGAGGTAGCCCTAAAGGTGGACAGGTCCAGGCCGCCAACACTGACCCTACACTGCCTAGTGGCAGGACAGAGAGGAACCGCCATCCCTATGCAGATGACAACTTACTAGTAGAGATGAGCGAACGTACTCGTCCGAGCTTGATGCTCGGGCGAATATTAGCGTGTTCGGGATGCTCGTTACTCTTAACGAGTACCACGCGATGTTCGGGTTACTTTCAGTTTCCTCTCTGAGACGTTAGCGCGCTTTTCTGGCCAATTGAAAGACAGGGAAGGCATTACAACTTCCCCCTGTGACGTTCAAGCCCTATACCACCCCCCTGCTGTGAGTGGCTGGGGAGATCAGATGTCACCCGAGTATAAAAGTCGGCCCCTCCCGCGGCTCGCCTCAGATGCCTTGTGACTGAGTTAGCTGAGGGAAAGTGCTGCTGCTGGTGCTGCTGTAGGGAGAGTGTTAGGAGTGAGTGTAGGCTTCAAGAACCCCAACGGTCCTTCTCAGGGCCACATCTATCCGTGTGCAGTACTGTGGAGGGTGCTGTTAGCAGTGTAGCACAATTTTTTTTTTCAAAATCGGCTGTCTGCAGAGCATTGCGCCCTGCAGTAATAGTCCAGGGACAGAAGTGGTGGTTAGGCAGGGAGAGTATTAGGAGTTAGTGTAGGCTTCAAGAACCCCAACGGTCCTTCTTAGGGCCACATTTAACCGTGTGCAGTACTGTGCAGGCTGCTGTTAGCAGTGTTGCATTTTTTTTTTTTTCAAAATCGGCTGTGCAGAGCATTGCGCCCTGCAGTAATACTACAGGGAGAGAATTGTGTAGGCAGGGCCAGAAGACATATTTTATTGATTGAATATAGTCAGTGGGCCTTTTCTTTTAAAAAAAAGGGAAAAATTCTATGTGCCCTGCCTCTGTCAGTCCTCAGCGTTCTGTGTACGTGTGTGGTGGGTGGAGATAGTAAAAAATTCATACGCAGCCAGCTACGTTTAACAGCAGGCTTGCGCCAATTTATTTCCTGCCTTCCTGGGAAAAATCACCGCTCTGCTGCACTTCATATAACTGCATTTCTGTGGAACAGATTTCTTATCTGATTGAATATAGTCAGTGGGCCTTTTCTTTTAAAAAAAAGGGAAAAATTCTATGTGCCCTGCCTCTGTCAGTCCTCAGCGTTCTGTGTACGTGTGTGGTGGGTGGAGATGGTAAAAAAAATCATACGCAGCCAGCTACGTTTAACAGCAGGCTTGCGCCAATTTATTTCCTGCCTTCCTGGGAAAAATCACCGCTCTGCTGCACTTCATATAACTGCATTTCTGTGGAACAGATTTCTTATCTGATTGAATATAGTCAGTGGGCCTTTTCTTTTAAAAAAAAGGGAAAAATTCTATGTGCCCTGCCTCTGTCAGTCCTCAGCGTTCTGTGTACGTGTGTGGTGGGTGGAGATAGTAAAAAATTCATACGCAGCCAGCTACGTTTAACAGCAGGCTTGCGCCAATTTATTTCCTGCCTTCCTGGGAAAAATCACCGCTCTGCTGCACTTCATATAACTGCATTTCTGTGGAACAGATTTCTTATCTGATTGAATATAGTCAGTGGGCCTTTTCTTTTAAAAAAAAGGGAAAAATGCTATGTGCCCTGCCTCTGTCAGTCCTCAGCGTTCTGTGTACGTGTGTGGTGGGTGGAGATAGTAAAAAATTCATACGCAGCCAGCTACGTTTAACAGCAGGCTTGCGCCAATTTATTTCCTGCCTTCCTGGGAAAAATCACCGCTCTGCTGCACTTCATATAACTGCATTTCTGTGGAACAGATTTCTTATCTGATTGAATATAGTCAGTGGGCCTTTTCTTTTAAAAAAAAGGGAAAAATTCTATGTGCCCTGCCTCTGTCAGTCCTCAGCGTTCTGTGTACGTGTGTGGTGGGTGGAGATAGTAAAAAAATTCATACGCAGCCAGCTACGTTTAACAGCAGGCTTGCGCCAATTTATTTCCTGCCTTCCTGGGAAAAATCACCGCTCTGCTGCACTTCATATAACTGCATTTCTGTGGAACAGATTTCTTATCTGATTGAATATAGTCAGTGGGCCTTTTCTTTTAAAAAAAAGGGAAAAATTCTATGTGCCCTGCCTCTGTCAGTCCTCAGCGTTCTGTGTACGTGTGTGGTGGGTGGAGATAGTAAAAAAATTCATACGCAGCCAGCTACGTTTAACAGCAGGCTTGCGCCAATTTATTTCCTGCCTTCCTGGGAAAAATCACCGCTCTGCTGCACTTCATATAACTGCATTTCTGTGGAACAGATTTCTTATCTGATTGAATATAGTCAGTGGGCCTTTTCTTTTAAAAAAAAGGGAAAAATTCTATGTGCCCTGCCTCTGTCAGTCCTCAGCGTTCTGTGTACGTGTGTGGTGGGTGGAGATAGTAAAAAATTCATACGCAGCCAGCTACGTTTAACAGCAGGCTTGCGCCAATTTATTTCCTGCCTTCCTGGGAAAAATCACCGCTCTGCTGCACTTCATATAACTGCATTTCTGTGGAACAGATTTCTTATCTGATTGAATATAGTCAGTGGGCCTTTTCTTTAAAAAAAAAAGGGAAAAATTCTATGTGCCCTGCCTCTGTCAGTCCTCAGCATTCTGTGTACGTGTGTGGTGGGTGGAGATAGTAAAAAATTCATACGCAGCCAGCTACGTTTAACAGCAGGCTTGCGCCAATTTATTTCCTGCCTTCCTGGGAAAAATCACCGCTCTGCTGCACTGCATATAACTGCATTTCTGTGGAACAGATTTCTTATCTGATTGAATATAGTCAGTGGGCCTTTTCTTTTAAAAAAAAGGGAAAAATTCTATGTGCCCTGCCTCTGTCAGTCCTCAGCGTTCTGTGTACGTGTGTGGTGGGTGGAGATAGTGAAAAATTTATACGCAGCCAGCTACGTTTAACAGCAGGCTTGCGCCAATTTATTTCCTGCCTTCCTGGGAAAAATCACCGCTCTGCTGCACTTCATATAACTGCATTTCTGTGGAACAGATTTCTTATCTGATTGAATATAGTCAGTGGGCCGGCCTTCCCTTTTAAAAAAAAGGGAACAATTCTATTTGTCCTGCAGGCTTGCGCCAATTTATTTCCTGCCTGGGAAATCATTGGTAATACAGCATGCTGAGGGGTAGGGGTAGGCCTAGAGGACATGGACGTGGCCGAGGACGCGTAGGCCCAAGTGAGGGTGTGGGCACAGGCCGAGCTCCTGATCCAGGTGTATCGCAGCCGACTGCTGCGCGATTAGGAGAGAGGCACGTTTCTGGCGTCCCCACATTCATCGCCCAATTAATGGGTCCACGCGGGAGACCTTTATTAGAAAATGAGCAGTGTGAGCAGGTCCTGTCGTGGATGGCAGAAAGTGCTTCGAGCAAGCTATCATCCACCCACAGTTCTGCGCCGTCCAGTGCTGCAAATCCGAATCCTCTGGCTGCTGCTCCTCCTTCCTCCCAGCCTCCTCACTCCACTACAATGACACATGCTCAGGAGCGGGAAGACTCCCAGGAACTGTTCTCGGGCCCCTGCTCAGATTGGGCAGCAGTGGTTCCTCTCCCACCAGAGGAGTTTATCGTCACTGATGCCCAACCATTGGAAAGTTCCCGGGGTCCGGGGGATGAGGCTGGGGACTTCCGGCAACTGTCTCAAGACCTTTCAGTGGGTGAGGAGGACGATGACGATGAGACACAGTTGTCTATCGGTGAGGTAGTAGTAAGGGCAGTAAGTCCGAGGGAGGAGCACACAGAGGATTCGGAGGAAGAGCAGCAGGACGATGAGGTGACTGACCCCACCTGGTTTGCAACGCCTACTCAGGACAGGTCTTCAGAGGGGGAGGCAAGGGCAGCAGCAGGGCAGGTTGCAAGAGGCAGTGCGGTGGCCAGGGGTAGAGGCAGGGCCAGACCGAATAATCCACCAACTGTTTCCCAAAGCACACCCTCGCGCCATGCCACCCTGCAGAGGCCAAGGTGCTCTAAGGTCTGGCAGTTTTTCACAGAGACGCCTGACGACCGACGAACAGTGGTGTGCAACCTGTGTCGCGCCAAGATCAGCCGGGGAGCCACCACCAACAGCCTCACCACCACCAGCATGCACAGACATATGATGGCCAAGCACCCCACAAGGTGGGACGAAGGCCGTTCACCGCCTCCGGTTTGCACCGCTACCTCTCCCCCTGTGCCCCAACCTGCCACTGAGATCCAACCCCGCTCTGAGGACACAGGCACTACCGTCTCCTGGCCTGCACCCACACCCTCACCTCCGCTGTCCTCGGCCCAATCCACCAATGTCTCGCACCGCACCGTCCAGCCGTTGCTAGCGCAAGTGTTTGAGCGCAAGCGCAAGTACGCCGCCACGCACCCGCACGCTCAAGCGTTAACCGTCCACATAGCCAAATTTATCAGCCTTGAGATGCTGCCCTATAGGGTTGTGGAAACGGAGTCCTTCAAAAGTATGATGGCGGCGGCCCCGCGCTACTCAGTTCCCAGTCGCCACTACTTTTCCCGATGTGCCGTCCCAGCCCTGCACGACCACGTCTCCCGCAACATTGTACGCGCCCTCACCAACGCGGTTACTGCCAAGGTCCACTTAACAACGGACACGTGGACAAGCACAGGTGGGCAGGGCCACTACATCTCCCTGACGGCACATTGGGTGAATTTAGTGGAGGCTGGGACAGAGTCAGAGCCTGGGACCGCTCACGTCCTACCCACCCCCAGAATTGCGGGCCCCAGCTCGGTGCTGGTATCTGCGGCGGTGTATGCTTCCTCCACTAAACCACCCTCCTCGTCCTCCTCCTCCAACGCAACCTCTGTCTCGCAATCAAGATGCGTCAGCAGCAGCAGCGCATCGCCAGCAGTCGGTGTCGCTCGTCGTGGCAGCACAGCGGTGGGCAAGCGTCAGCAGGCCGTGCTGAAACTACTCAGCTTAGGAGATAAGAGGCACACGGCCCACGAACTGCTGCAGGGTCTGACAGAGCAGACCGACCGCTGGCTTGCGCCGCTGAGCCTCCAACCGGGCATGGTCGTGTGTGACAACGGCCGTAACCTGGTGGCGGCTCTGCAGCTCGACAGCCTCACGCACGTGCCATGCCTGGCCCACGTATTTAATTTGGTGGTTCAGCGCTTTCTGAAAAGCTACCCACGCTTGTCAGACCTGCTCGGAAAGGTTCTGCGCACATTTCCGCAAGTCCCACATGGACGCTGCCACCCTGCGCACCCTGCAACATCGGTTTAATCTGCCAGTGCACCGACTGCTGTGCGACGTGCCCACACGGTGGAACTCTACGCTCCACATCTTGGCCAGGCTCTATGAGCAGCGTAGAGCTATAGTGGAATACCAACTCCAACATGGGCGGCGCAGTGGGAGTCAGCCTCGTCAATTATTTTCAGAAGAGTGGGCCTGGTTGGCAGACATCTGCCAGGTCCTTCGAAACTTTGAGCAGTCTACCCAGGTGGTGAGCGGCGATGCTGCAATCATTAGCGTCACCATTCCTCTGCTATGCATCTTGAGAAGTTCCCTGCAAAGCATAAAGGCAGCCGCTTTGCGCTCGGAAACAGAGCCGGGGGAAGACAGTATGTTGCTGGATAGTCAGAGCACCCTCCTGTCTATATCTCAGCGCGTTCAGGAGGAGGAGGAGGAGCATGAGGAGGATGAGGGGGAGGGGGAAGAGACAGCTTGGCCCACTGCTGACGGTACCCATGCTGCTTGCCTGTCATCATTTCAGCGTGTATGGCCTGAGGAGGAGGAGGAGGAGGAGGAGGAGGAGGATCCTGAAAGTGATCTTCCTAGTGAAGACAGCCATGTGTTGCGTACAGGTACCCTGGCACACATGGCTGACTTCATGTTAGGATGCCTTTCTCGTGACCCTCGCGTTGCACGCATTCTGGCCACTACGGATTACTGGGTGTACACACTGCTCGACCCACGGTATAAGGAGAACCTTTCCACTCTCATTCCCGAAGAGGAAAGGGGTTCGAGAGTGTTGCTATACCACAGGACCCTGGCGGACAAACTGATGGTAAAATTCCCATCCGACAGCGCTAGTGGCAGAAGGCGCACTTCTGAGGGCCAGGTAGCAGGGGAGGTGCGGAGATCGAGCAGCATGTACAGCACAGGCAATACAACAGTCTTTAAGGCCCTGGACAGCTTTATGGCTCCCCAGCAAGACTGTGTCACCGCTCCCCAGTCAAGGCTGAGTCGGCGGGAGCACTGTAAAAGGATGGTGAGGGAGTACGTAGCCGATCGCACGACCGTCCTCCCTGACGCCTCTGCCACCTACAACTACTGGGTGTCGAAGCTGGACACGTGGCCTGAACTCGCGCTGTATGCCCTGGAGGTGCTTGCTTGTCCTGCGGCTAGCGTCCTGTCAGAGAGGGTGTTTAGTGCGGCTGGGGGAATCATCACAGATAAGCATACCCGCCTGTCAACCGACAGTGCCGACAGGCTTACACTCATCAAGATGAACAAAGCCTGGATTTCCCCAGACTTCTCTTCTCCACCAGCGGACAGCAGCGATACCTAAGCAATACGTAGGCTGCACCCGCGGATGGAAGCATCGTTCTCTCTCACCATCCAAAACGGGGACATTTCTGCTTCATCAATCTGTGTATAATATTCCTCCTCCTCCTCCTCCTGCTCCTCCTCCTGAAACCTCACGTAATGACGCCGAACGGGCAATTTTTCTTAGGGCCACAAGGCTCACTCATATAATTTCTCTTAAAAGCATTGAAACTTTAACTTGAACCAATTTTTCGTTAAACTGGGCTGCCTCCAGGCCTAGTTACCACTTAAGCCACATTAACCAAAGCGATTAATGGGTTTCACCTGCCCTCTTGGTTGGCCAGGGCCAATTTTTCTGATGTACATTAGTACTGTTGATACAGCAATTTTTGTGGGCCCTCGCCTACAGTGTAATCAAATTAATTTTTAGCCCACCTGCATTAAAGCTGACGTTACATCCGCTGTGTTGGGCAATGCAATGGGATATTTTTATGTACCGCCGGTGGGTTCCAGGGAGCCACCCATGCTGAGGGTCCACAGGGAATTATAAATGCATCTGTTTCCACTTCTAAAGAACCCCAGTCTGACTGGGGCATGCAGTGTGGGCCGAAGCCCACCTGCATTAAGCACAACATTACTACCTCAGCTGTGTTGGGCAATGCAATGGGATATTTTTATGTACCGCCGGTGGCTTCCTGGCACCCACCCATGCTGTGGGTCCACAGGGAATTATAAATGCATCTGTTTCCACTTGTAAAGAACCCCAGTCTGACTGGGGCATGCAGTGTGGGCCGAAGCCCACCTGCATTAAGCACGACATTACTACCTCAGCTGTGTTGGGCAATGCAATGGGATATTTTTATGTACCGCCGGTGGGTTCCAGGGAGCCACCCATGCTGTCGGTCCACAGGGACTTCACAATAGGGAGTTGTACCTGCCTGTGTCTATGAATTAAAAACCGCGGTCTGACTGGGGCATGCAGACACCTTGACAGAATGAATAGTGTGTGGCACATAGGTTCCCCATTGCTATGCCCACGTGTGCAGCTCCTGATGGCGGTGGCACAGGATTATATTTCTCATTGCTTCTGTACAGCATTGTGGGCTATCGCCCCGCCCCTTTTAAAGAGGGTCGCTGCCTAGCCGTGCCAACCCTCTGCAGTGTGTGCCTGCGGTTCCTCGTCATGGCAGATGCACTTATAAATAGACATGAGGGTGGTGTGGCATGAGGGCAGCTGAAGGCTACGCAGGGACACTTTTGTGTGCGCTGTGGACACTGGGTCGTGCGGGGGGGATGGGCAGCATGTAACCCAGGAGAAGTGGCAGCGGAGTGTCATGCAGGCAGTGATTGTGCTTTGTTGGAGGTAGTGTGGTGCTTAGCTAAGGTATGCTTTGCTAATGAGGGCTTTTCAGAAGTAAAAGTTGTTGGGAGGGGGGGGGCCCACTCTTGCCGGTATTGTGGCTTAATAGTGGGACCTGTGAACTTGAGATGCAGCCCAACATGTAGCCCCTCGCCTGCCCTATCCGTTGCTGTGTCGTTCCCATCACTTTCTTGAATTGCCCAGATTTTCACACATGAAAACCTTAGCGAGCATCGGCGAAATACAAAAATGCTCGGGTCGCCCATTGACTTCAATGGGGTTCGTTATTCGAAACGAACCCTCGAGCATCGCGATAATTTCGTCCCGAGTAACGAGCACCCGAGCATTTTGGTGCTCGCTCATCTCTACTTACTAGTACTGACAAGCTAGGCAGATGGAATAAACCAACACGACAGGAAAACCACAGAACACAGGCAGAGCTGGATCGAGACCAGGTAACTTCCACTGGAGCAGGACAGAAGTCAAGCACACAGAGAACGAAACCAATAACTGGCAACTGCTATCAGCAGCTGCCAGACTTTATTCAGCAGTCTCCGCCCCTTGGGCAGAGACCAATCAAGCCGGCTGACCCGAGCTCCCAGCCAGCTAATGAGCTGTTTGCCAGGTCGGTGTTCTCGTGCACTGAGCTGATTTTTGCAGGGAGTAGACAGCTACATTCTCACGGCAGTTGCCATGCTTGGTATTGCAGGTAAAGTTGTCACTGAAGTGAATGAGAACTTAACTTGTAGTACCAAGCCAGTTCACTGCAGTGGGAACAGAGCTGCCTGATTCCTGCAGAAATCAGCAGAGTGCATTACTGAACCAGCCCAGAGAACAGCTGTTCAGAGGAGGTCCAAGTGGCGGACCCTCACTGCTCTACTAAGGATAGGTCATCAATGGTTTAAAACTGGAAAACCTCTTTAAACTATGAAGAATATGCATTTCGGAAAATGATGCACCATAGTCATACTTGTTATCCATTACAAAGTCATAAGTTCCACATGTACAGTGTATGGTCACAATCATTAATTGTTTAAAACACTAACTGATCCATCAAGAATATAAATAAGAGATCTTGTGCAGAAAAATAAAATAATAATAGATTACTTTCCTCTTTTACGTTTATGACATATCTCTTGCAAATGCTATAATATGATAGTTAGTGAGGGTCTGATTCTAAGAGCATATGGGTCATAGGTCCCTTTGGCACAGGTAAAGAGACATAATTCAAGTAAAGCTGTGCCTTGGCAGTTAGACCTCACCAATTAGAAAGTGATGGCATATGCCACCACTTTTTATGGTGGGAAAACCATCAGTACTTGATGTTAAAATGTCAAGAGATTCTGTGGCATATTTATGAAACTGTCTCATAGAAAAACTGTCTTAGCTGCCTCTAGCAACCAATCACAGCTCATTTTTCATTTTAATAGGGCAGAATACAAAATGGAAATTGAGCTGTGATTGGCTATTACAGGCAACTAAAACAGTTTTCTTTTAGATAGCTTCATTAATTTCTCCCTCTGTCTCTATATTAGTGCTCACATTCATGCATCATGATCAACGAGATTTTAGAATACACATATTATACAGTTATGCAAATAACAATCTGTGTAATCACCAGTATAATTACTCTCTCATCATAACACAATCATTAGATAAAAGCAGTTCCAGACCATTGTCCCAGCTTCCACAGCTGATCATTTCCTTCCTCTGTACCCTTCTCAGTGGTAATTTTATATCAGTCAATAGACATTTATAGAAATCAAATGGGAGTTATTGAAATATTTCCTACACCGATGCAAAATTGGTTTCATACATTTCTTCTTTTGTCATTATACATTGAATATGGGTTTTCCAGGAGTGAAGTAAATATACAAGCCTGTGATTGGCTGAGCTGACTGTTCAAGTGCACAATGAACAGCACATGGCTATTAGCTTCTTTCAGAATCAGAGCTATGGCTGGGACAGGGGCTTCTGTGCTGGACTGGGGACCATAAAACGACACGAGTTTACCTGTTTTTAAATTTTATTTTAAACCTTTCCCTGTCTATATTGTTTTTTCAATCCTGCCAAACCGCTTTTACTCATTCAACTAACCCACCATTATGGATCCTTAGTAGAGATGAGCAAGCATACTCGCTAAGGGCAATTACTCGATCGAGCATTGCCCTTAGCGAGTACCTGCCCGCTCAGAAGAAAAGGTTCGGCTGCTGGCGGTGGGCAGAGAGCGGCGGGGGAGGGGGGGGAGGAACGAAAGGGAGGTCTCTCTCACCCTCTCTCCCCCCCCACTCCCCCTGCTCACTGCCGCAACTCACCTCTCACCCACGCCGGCAACCGAACCTTTTCTTCCGAGCAGGCAGGTACTCGCTAAGGACAATGCTTGATTGAGTAATTGTCCTTAGCGAGTATGCTCGCTCATCTCTAATCCTTAGGTTCCAACACAACAATGGGCGTCAGACACAGTAGAGTCAATGAGGGTGACCCACTGTTGCACTTGTTTGAAGTCGACTGAAGAGGATCACTTACTGTTGTGTTTATTAGTTATTACATATTTTTTTTAATTCCACAAATATATATTTTCTTAAGTTTTTATTGATGATATATCCAATTTATACAAAATATACTGTACTTTATGACACTCCAAAAATGAATCTGCACTTGTTCTTCATAGGTAGTGGAAAGGCCCTCTGAGCCGTTGTCCCTGGTGAATCTAAAGGTACTGTACTGTAAAATATTGAAAAGATATTCAATACTACTAATTAATAATAAATATGAATAAAATCCTATATACTTTCTGCTAATAGAATTAATTCCCATGTATATATTTTTCTCCTCAGTCTTCTCTTAGTATTATAGCAAATTAAGGTAATTGAAGCTTATTTCTTGTATTAACAAAAAAGTATTAATATTTCAGAATGTCTCGAAAAGACGTCATTCTCATGAGATAATTTTGCTGCTTCTTTAAACTCATTTTTGCACATTCATCATTAACAAAGTAATGTATTTATATAATAACCCCCACGGGTAAAATGTTTTAATTAAGTCATGCGAGGTTTGTATGACCAAAGTCTCACTGGATGTAATCCTGCATACTCTTAATGTATACTCCTTTGGGAAAGACTTGACATAGCTTTAGGAAATGGTAATAACAATGCATTTCTTGCACAGACTTGCAGAATAAATTTATTTCACTCTGATGATTTACAGCTTGCGCGCCACAATAGAGCAATATATTATATTAACAATTTAGTCTATATTTCATCTTGCTGTCCTTTTCTTTCTCTAACAGTGGAAAATACTGCCTAGAGAAAACAACGAACGTTGCAAAATAAAGCTGTATGTCTTTTTATTAATATTTTCTTTTAGCTTAATAATGTGCTTTTATGACCTGAATCTCAAAAGATTTCAATTCATTTTCATTTCTTGCTATTTCTTACCTGCATGCTTGAAGATGGAAACGGTAGAAATAAGAGCTCATTTGATGTATGCAAGATGCTATAATAATTAGCGCTGATGATGTCTCAAGTCACTTGCTACTCAAATTCAGCACATTAGGTCAATGTCAGTGGATCCCACCAAAATGAGTAGCATCTGACAATAATGTAATGTGTATGATAGTTTCCTGTCTCCAGATATTGGGGGGAATGAGACAATGCAGTTGCTAGCACTCTTGCCTTTTAGTGATAGGGTCCTAGGTTAAAATCCCATCAAGGTCAACAAATGCAAGACTTTAAAACTCCATCCAGATGTTTTTCTTGGTCAGATTTGAGCCTATAACTCCAGCACTGCAAAGTAGTAGTGCTAACAACTGAGACATCACACTTACTCCTTCCACTCTGGATCAGAACAAGAATAAACACAAAGAGAAAATAAAACTCATCGAAATGTTGCCCTTGGCAAGAGTTAAAGGGGTTGTCCCGCGAAACAAAGTGGGTCTATACACTTCTGTATGGCCATATTAATGCACTTTGTAATGTACATTGTGCATTAATTATGAGCCATACAGAAGTTATCAGAAATTTTTCACTTACCTGCTCCGTTGCTAGCGTCCTCGTTTCCATGGAGCCGTCTAATTTTCAGCGTCTAATCGCCAAATTAGATGCGCTTGCTTCTTTTCTCAATGGGGCTCCGTGTAGCTCCGTGTAGCTCCGCCCCGTCACGTGCCGATTCCAGCCAATCAGGAGGCTGGAATCGGCAATGGACCGCACAGAAGCCCTGCGGTCCACCGAGGGAGAAGATCCCGGCGGCCATCTTCAGCAGGTAAGTAAGAAGTCACCGTAGCGCGGGGATTCAGGTAAGCGCTGTCCGGTGTTCTTGTTTAACCCCTGCATCGGGGTTGTCTCGCGCCGAACGGGGGGGCTGTTGAAAAAAAAAAAAAAACGTTTCGGCGCGGGACAACCCCTTTAAATCTACAACTCCAACACTGCAAATCAGAACTCTTCACCACACCTGTGCTTTTGAATCCGGAGGAGGAGAACAACAGGAAGAATAAACGCAAAAGACAGCATACAAATGTTGTAATTCCTCTTTTTCTTTCTTTTTCTTCCTCCTCCTCCAGAAAACAAGGAGAATGAGAAGAAAGTGAGGGGGAAGACGAAGAAGAAAGAGTAGTAGGAGAAGGAGTATATGAAGGAGAAGACTTTGCACTGTTGCCTTGTAGTAGCGCTGGGGTTCCAGGTTCACAGTTGATTATGGACATCTGCATGGAGTATGTATGTTCCCTTTTTATTATTAAAATAATTCTTTATTATTCTTCCCCTTCTCCTCCTAGGTTAGAGAGATCTAAATGCCTATTTACATGCAAAGACAATTTTTCAAACGATTGAAAGATTGACAGTTTTAGCAATCGTTTTACATAAAGTGCTAATGGACCCTAATGTCCATTAGCACCTTATAATCTTCATTTGCGTGTAAGTGAGCCTCCATGACCTGTTTGCACAGTTCCTTTGTTCTTGCACAGGCTGTTAGTAGAATACAATGTAATCTATGACTTCCATGCAGAACACAGCGTGCGGTACCTCTTATCTACTCTCTGACTGAACTATGGATTTTAAGCTCACCTTAAAATCATTGTTCAACCAAAAAGTAAATGATAGTAGCATTCACACACACTGATTATCGCTAATATGCCTTTGTTTGAATGAATTTTGAGCGATAATCATTGCGTGTAAATGAGGCTTAACACTGCATGGGGACACAAAGGAAGGGGAAAATAAGTTTTGAGGACTGTGCACCTGATCACTTAAGACTGTAGCAACACCCCTGGCTACTAATACACTGATGGATCAGTTAAGACCATGTTCACATAGTGTTTTGCACTGTGGATTTGAAGTGAAATCTGTCCTAATCAAATCCACAGGGAAATCCACATTTGAAGTCTCTCATTAATTTAAATATGAGAACCCGTACTTGTATACTGCAAAGATTTTTTTCTGCATGTGAACTTAAAATTCACATTCAAAAGAAAAAGTGACAAGCCACCAATTAACACAGATTCTGCATTGAAAAATAGAACACAGATTTTTTTCCCACTGACTACTAAATCTGCTTGCAGATCTGCGTCTCTAATAAATGCAAATCAAGCATGCAAATTTTTGATGTGGATTTTCAGTTAAACTTACCCTGTGTGAACAGCCTAAGGGACTCTGTGATGTAGTTAAAAAGTTACAGATGGAATGTTGCCAACAGCCATAAAAAGAAGTTGTTTAGAGGGGCCCACAAACTGAATTTTTGCACAAGGGTCTGTGAGTCTTTAGCTATACCCCTGGACTTTGAGTACAGCCATAGAGTGCCATGTGCAACTTAGAACTGTGCCAAGATACTGTTTGTTGCGGTTTTACATTGATTGTTAAATGGCTGTACAATTTTACAGGTAAACAGCAGCTTTACGGAGAGGGCAAGAGTTATGGCAACCTGATGGGCTTCTTTCACACTGACGATAGTAGGTAGACGATATTCCAGAATACACCTATCTTTATCCCTAAAAAGTTTTTTACAGCTCTCTGAAAGATACTCCTCTATATTCTGTGGTGAGGATCCACCCCGAATATTAAACTGGAAACTCTCTGTCTACCCATGGATGGAGGGGGACTGGCCCTCCCCCATTTTCACTACTAGTACCTGGCTTGTATGTGCGGGGTAGTGGCTGACTTCTACTGACTATAACCCAGTGGTGGGGCTTGAGCGCAGAAAAGTAAGTCCTGAACAAAGTTTGAGAGGATTGTTGATGAGAGGCCCAACTTCACGCATAACTAACCTGCCTATGCCTATGTGGGTGACCTTTAAAGTCTGGAGTGTGGTCCTCCACTTGATACAGGATGAGGCAGCAAAGTGGTCCCATAATACTCCCCTATGGAGAAATGCTAACCTCCTGCACTTGGAGGAAATGCCAGACATTATCTTCTGGAGATGTGATGCAATAACTACCCTTTTGGATGTGGTTGAGAATGGTGTTCTTAGTACCTTCTTACAACTACAAATACGATCGGGCTTTCCTAATAACTCCCTCTTTAGAAACTTTCAACTCCGTCATGCCCTCGGAGCCCAGTTTGGAGTCCTGAACATACCCCCCCACCCCCACGACCTGACTAGAAGAGCAGGCACAGATGGCCAACACTCTGAAGCCATGATCCTGTGTCTATAGATAACTGACAAGATGTCCTGCTTCACTGAGAGATGGGACTCTTGAGAAGTGGGGCTGAGACATATTGGACCTAAACTCAGATGACCGAAGTGGCCTTCTGGCCAGCTTCGGGCCACCCTTGGTTAGTGCAAGAGATGGGTTAATCCAAGTCAAGTTCCTAAACAGAATCAATTATATTCCCACTCGCGTGTGTACCACAACTTGATGAGTGTGGGCACCATCATGCATATGTTTTGGGAATGCCATGTTTTGCAGACCTATTGGAGTGATGTCCTCAATTTTATTGATACGCACCTGGAGGCCCGGCTCATCCTGCATCCTAAAATTTGTCTCTTTAGCCTTGGGGGAGACATTTCAGTTGACACAGTAACACGTACTCTATTCAAATTACTGTTCTTTTATGCTAAAAAAGTGGTATTGCACAACTGGAAACACCCAAAAAAGCCTAGTACAGCTGCTTGGCAGCATGAAGTAAATGGGGTCATTCCTCTAAATAAACTGACATACATAGCCCAAGGTTGCCCCACCAAATTTGCTAGAATATGGGTTGACTGCCCTAATACCGCATCAGTCGCATCTGACTAAAATCTCAGCCAGGGGGTAGTTTGAAGGTATCTCCTTTCTTACTCCTCACTGTACGCAAGGATGCTGAATGCTTGTTGTGATGACAGTCGTGTCGTGGGTAAAACTTTTGTTTTTAAGTTTAGTTACTACGATTTCCCAGTTTGGAAATCTTGGGTTCTGTTCTTTAGAGGCGAGCAGGGGGAGGAAATAAATAAAACGGTATACGTAACTATGAAGGACGTAAAGAATTCAAAAGTTCTGATAACTGTAGTTTGCAGAATGCTGCTGATGGCTCTTCCTTTGCATATTTGCATTATGTTGTATTATAATACCCAATAAGCATTGCTTTAAAAAAAAAAACAGCACCTTTACATGCAAAACTATGGGTCTAATAATCCAAATTTACAAACTGTGCAAACATGCTGTTCAGCACATATTTCTGCTGCATTATAGCTTACGGGAAGCCACACTGTGGGGCGTCACCCTCAGCTGTTCAAATTCAAACTCTACTATGTAAGAAAATAATAAATAAAGCTATATTAAGTCATTCACTTGATTAATTCATTAACTGGTTAAACTGTACCTTTGCCCCAGCTGCAGGAAAACTTAGCTACACCTCCATATTCATACAGAATTTTTAGCCTATAGTGGAACTTCTGTCTGATCAATAGCTTGAAAGAAACTGCCCCTCTCTAGGTCTCATATGGGATAAATCAGTCCACACTAGAGATGAGCAAGCATACTCGGTAAGGCGATATACTCGAGAGAGCATCGCCTTTTTCGAGTACCTGCTGGCTCGTCCCTGAAGATTTGAGGGTGAATGGGAGGTTGCAGAGGGGATCGGGAGGGAGAGAGAGCGAGATCTCTCTCACTCTCCTCCCTGCTCGCCCTCGCTGACCCGCACCGCCCCCCCCCCCCCCCCAAATCTTCAGGGACGAGCCAGCAGGTACTCAAAAAAGGCAATGCTCTCTCAAATATATCGCCTTACCGAGTACGCTTGCTCATCTTTAGTCCACACATACTATTTAGGCATCATCATACTAGATGATTTCACTGTCCTGGCTGCGATGAAAACGAGGGAAGCCAAAACCATAACATTTAACTCTTTTCTGACAACTCTCATGCATTCACAATAACCAGCCACCTGGCATAAATAAGTAACAGAAAAAATGACAACGCAACAGCAAGCTCCCGGATCCAAATAACCCATTAAAACTATGAAATACAGTAAATCTAAGCATGAATTTATAGTTTGTGATGTTGCAATAGTCAAATATAGCGGTGAGCAATGCAAACCAGTAGAACCCTGTTTTGGTTTAAACTTTGCTAAAAGTTCAGTTTGACATGATTCAGAACCGGGTTTTTGGCAAAGTACTACCCAAAACAGGGTTCTACTAGTTTGGTTTGCTCAACACTAGTCCCGAACACTGGTGTATAATACTAAGAGCCATAAAAGCCATATATAACACTCTGAGAGTGTTACACAGGGCTTTTATGGCTCCTAGACCGTGTTATACATCAGTTTTAGGGTTTTGGTGACCTACTATTACAATTCAAACTAATAAAATAAAACTTTTGTAAATGTTTGCAAACCGGCTAAGCTGAACTTTTAAACAAATTTACTCATCACTAGTCAAATATGAAATTTCACTTTAATCATATTCTTCTTAACTTATTTCTTTATTCCTTTGTTTAATCTAACAAGTTATAAGCAGAGTTACAGACCACAAACAGTAACTAACTATACATTCAGTAGAAACATAATCTAAAAGTTATTATATCATTATTATTATGTGTTATCCAGGACTCAGATATTGATACCGATCCTTAGCATAAGTTATCAATATTAGATCAGACACCCAGTACCACTGGAGATCAGCAGTTTGAAGGGGCCACAACAGTCAGGTGATCATTGTGGCCTCTTTACTGCATACCAGGCATAGCTCCATACACTGAATACTAGCGATGCCTGGTATGGCAGCTCAATCACATTTACTTGAAGGGGATTGAGCTGCAGAAAGGCCATGTGCTAGATGGATGTGACAGCATAGGCTATTGAAGAAGTTGCAATGCTCCCACAAGCTCTTCAAACAGTTGATGGGTGTGGGTGTGGGTGTGGGTGCTGGGAGTTGACCCTTCACTGATCTAATATTTATGTTCTGGATAACCCCTTTAAATACAATTAAAGGGAATCTGTCCATAGTTTGGGCAGTATAAAACTGATGACAGTCTCACTTTAAATACAGTCTTTACAATACATCCATAAGAATAAACTGTTTGGTATATTAAATGTTAAGGCCCATTTAGATACAACGATGATCGCTCAAAATTCGCTTAAACATCAGTTTAAGAGACAGTTTTGAGTGATCATTTTGTATAAACTCTTAAGTAGCTACTCAGCTACTTAAGAGTTTATTAGCGTGCAAATGAAGCCTTTCGCTGAATGCAGATAACAGTTGGAGGTCTGTTATCTGCATTCAGCTACTTTGTTCTCGAGCAGGACTGCAGCTGAAAGAATGCTATCAGCACTATCCTGCTGAGAACTCAGCGTGCGGTCCCGATAAGACACATCGCAGACTTCAAGATGAACGAATAGTGCACAAAAAGTGCATGATGGGCACACGTTTTGACGCAACGTTTTTTGCCTTCCTCTGAATCAACATTGGGGGGGTAATAAGCTGAACTGGATGGACATATGTCTTTTTTCGGCCTTAAATATAATGTTACTATGTATGGCGAATAAAACTACATTTTTCAAATTACTAAATGTGAAATTCAAGTGTGAGCATTTGCTATAAATTTTGTTAGGAAATTCTAGAATATTTTAAGCTAGACTGTTAAGCCTTCTGTTGGTAATGTATCAAAGGTTGATGGACAATTGTTGAACTTTCAACCCTAAGTACATAGACGTAGTGTGAGTTACCACTAAAGCTTTTGTGTTTTAAAAGGACTAATAATCCACTTTGGTTCTGATAAAATCCAGGATGAAGTCATGCTTATTATATACTTGCCTTTACGAACAGTTCCAAGGTCATATCACATATCTAACTGTACAGAGCAGCTGGATTAACCTATATATGGCAGTGTTCTAGAAGATGTTTGATCTCTAATCCAACCTAACACAAAAACTAAGTTCAAATCACAAAAGTCACACCACACAGAAGTTTTATCTATGAAAACTTAAGCAATGACATATTTCAACATTCTTCTACTTAGTGTTAATATAGGGCAACTGGCTCATAAGTTTGGCAAAGGTGAACAGAACTGAGGCTTGGTTATAGAAGACATCAAAATATCTGGTCTTTAGAGGAAAATAAGTACGTTAAGGCTCCTTTTAAAATAGGCCAGGAATCAACGTGCTGTAATGAGTCCCAATTGTCAAAGCATGTCAATCAGCACTGATTCACTACCATTTATACACACAGCAGAGGATCGCTTGTATGGGGGCAAACAATCATTAACCCTTTGCAATTCAATTTTGGATTCAGGGTTTCCTAGGGGGTTTTCTCTTTCTGCCATTATACAATGGCGCCACCTACTAGCTAGAGCCAGTACTGCGGTATTGGACAGGCTGGAGAGGCCCCGACAACAGAGCGGCCAGTAATATACAGTAAGAATACCCTGCCGGACGTCTTCCGACATCGGAGCTGTGCAGCCTTCAATAAGAATGTCTTTAGACGTCAGGCAGTGGATTGGAAAGGGTTAGTACGATTGTTCTATACCATACAGCTATCATTGGTAAGCTGCACATCTCCATTTATACATGGAGATGTACAACTAACAAGTGAGCATTTGCTTGCTTGCTAAAAAGACGCAATTGGATGATTGATGAAATATCTGAACATAATTTGTTTAAGAAGCATGTAAATATGATTAGCAATGATTTTATGGGCTGATTTGTAACAAGATTTACATCACAGTTGGCACTGCTAGAATACAGTATATGGGAAAAAATATACCAACTGTTACACCTGCTCAAAGTCAAACCATTTGTGCTAGTGAGAAAGGTAATGATGACAACTCAAGATCCAAAGAAAGTATTTGTCCGAGAGGGATGCTTTTCCACATTTAGGTGAGAAACGCTATATTTTCTCCTTAGGGAGAGTACCAATACGGTGAGTGAGGAGACTCAAATGGCTCACTCACAGTCTTGGTGCTGTCCCTAAGGAGAAAAGATACTGTTTTGAACCCCCGCCCCACGTCTCTCACTAGCAAAGCCAGACTCCTACTGTACACTGATGAAGGCTAAATACCCTGAAACAGCTGTCTGTACATGGAGTCTTTTAATTACCTGTCATTGTTATAAGGCTTGTATAAAAAGTCTAACTTTGTCTTGAAGGAATGCTGCCTTCCAATAGGTGGCGCTGTGGAGATTTTATTCCATCTCCCTTATTTGCATTTCCACATTTAGACATGCCTATTCTATTGTCCAACACTGAATCCAGCTCAAGATGTTCTGCAAGTGACAATGCAAGTGTTGTGCCTAACCCTAGTGCAATATTACCATGTAATAAAGGTATTTTCTTAGCAAACGTATATGTTTCTTAAAAAGGAAACATATTGCATTGTTTTGCAAATAGAAATGTTATCTTTTTTCTTCTTATGCTAATACTCTATGAATTCTAAAAGCTGAATGCATTATTATAACCATATAATCAATCCTAGGCTCACAAAAAGGAACTATAACATTTGCAATAAAAATGCAAATGCCACAGAAAGAATACAAATTGGATTAGCACATTCCTGTAGAGAGCAATTATTCTTCAATACTCCAGGTCAGATAATAAAATTCATTTAATACTATTTTATTTACTACGTAACAGGTATTTACACATAACCCTGAATACAAAGCCTTCTATTTTACAATATGTATTATCTGTTCCAACACCTAAACAATTCTCATGGAAAAGTTGAGTTTCCTGTATTCATGTGCAGGGAAGAAAATACCGTATATGGTTTGCGTACATCAATTGTTCCAATTTCAGTATATTAGAATACAGATTTGCAGTGAAATCATTAGTGACATTTCTGTATAGACTGAATATACATTCTTTTTAGCTTGGCAAAATCGTGTTCAAAAATGTAAAAAGCATATTCTCCTAATATATGGACGAATACAATATTGCATTGTGACCTTCATTCTTCACAGTAATGAGCCGCATTCAATCTCCTTCATAAATCTTCGTCTCTTTCATCTCTTGTTAGGAGATTTCTACACCTCCCAACTACTATTTTAGGGAAAATACGTCATTAATTCTTTCAATACTTTTAAGGTGAACATATTAAGTTGTTTTGTAACTAGAAATGTAATTTTTCTCCCTATTGTGCAAATAATCTACTGATTCTTAAAGGTGATTGCATTATTACAGCCATATAATCATATCCAAACTCACAATAGAAAATAGTTTTATAACTTAGGATATTTTCTTGTTACAGGCTCTTTGTTGAAAAAAAAGCAGTTTAGACCACATTCGCATTATGTTCATGGTAAAGATAATGAAATGAAACTTTTATATGGAGGTTGGACTCACTCTTTAGGCTGCCTGTCTATGGGCGTCTTCAGATTGTGCTCCCCGCGGGGGAACGCAATGGACACTTTCCATTGCGTTGTTATGGAAAGCGCAGCCCCCCTGTCCACGAGTGGAGAATCATAGCGATTCTCCGCTTGCAGCCGGCAAATCGCAGCATGCTGCGAATTGCCGCAATTCTCCGCGGTGAACCTATCTGTCAGATAGGCTCACAGCGGAGATGTGTCTGCCGGTTCCTGCTCCCGCAACGGGGATCTGCCGTGGGATACTGCAACGCCCGTGGACAGGCAGCCTTAATCATCCATCGATGGAAACTGAGTGTAGTGTTGTTCAGAGATATAGAAACATAGAATATTGGCAGCAGAAAAAGACCACATGATCCAATTAGCCTGCCCTTATATCATTTCTCTTTAATATGCTTAACCCAGGTATGCTTGAATTGATTGAGTTTTCATTTTTGCCAACCACATATGCTGGAAGTTTGTTCCAAGAATCTACTACTTTTTTTCATTAAAAATTATCTATTAAACATTATCAAAATTACCAGATTTAAATTGTGTTTGTGGGTCTCTAATGTGTCTCTTACTAGGGCTACTCAACTACAGATCCTCTTCTAAGATTCTGGATGCCATCTACAGGTTGTGCCCTGTATGGTCACAATACAAGTATATGTAGTATGTATAGAATAGAAGAAATAGGCATTGTCCAAACAATGCAACATCAATCTCTGGTAGACTATGAAACAGAGGTCAAGATCTGTAAACCAGGACCAAAGTCCAGACAATCCGATAGCGGATACTGCCTGGGGGCATAGAACATAGAAGCAAGCACAGACAAGATCAAGAAGAGTTCCAGGAGCAGTATAAGGATGTAGGCAGAACAGCAGCCAGGATTGCAATGTATGACACATGATAAAAGTATTGGAGGAAAAGATGGAAAGCAAGCAAATTGTTGCAATGACATGAAAGCATGCTGCTAGAACAGCAACCCATAAGGGTAAGGGTTTCATCCAGGAAAAGGGAATAAAACTGTAGAAAGTGGAAGGCACATTGCAACATCCTACTAAACTTTTACAATTACTTTCTAAGGGCCTCCTGCACACGGGCGTATTTGCATTGCAGAGTCTACGGTATGTGTCCACCTCCGGACTCCGCAGCAAATACAGTCCCACAGCATTTAATGGCAAAACGCCATTTCATCTCCACAAGCGGAAATCGGAGAAGAACTTGCAGCATGCTGTGTGGGTTACGTACAGCCAGCTTCCATTGAAGTCAATGGAAGCCGTCCATCCCGCGGCACCTCCTCAGTGAGCACTGCGGAAGCATTGCAGGATACGCATCCCCCCCCCCCCCCCCCGACCCAGCGCCAGTGGCTACAGCGCATGCGCAGCGCTTGCAGAAGACTCCAGACAAGTACGGTGGGGTCACCAGCCAGGCACTTGGTTGAACTCCACTGCAGGAATCCCACATGCGGGGTCCGACCTGCCCGTGTGCAGGAGGCCTTAGTGTATAAAGTCACATGAAATTGTATGTGTTAATTGAAGCCAAACTTTTGCCATAATTACAAATCTCATGCAATCCTCTGAAGGTTTATGTAAATATTATACGTGATGTTATGTGAAAATGATATAATGCGGTATTACGGTGCAACTTTCATTCTGAAAAAAATACTCTAGTGCTTATTCGCAGAAAAACTATTTCCTGCGATCTGTTACCACAAAAAATAACAATCTACGACCAGACTCACACGGGCGTATGATTACCGCTTATTATACGTGCGCTGTATGCTCGTGTGATACGCGGTAACTCACAGGCAATCTATTACATTCATTGCCTTATGCAGTTCTGATCACATTAGCATGTCGGAATTATGTAATATGCAAGTGTAGAAAAGAATGTGGCATGTTCTATTTTGCCGTGTATGTACACATTGTTCTCTATGGGTGCGTATATAAGTGCGCCCAAATGCAATTACATTGCGTATGAGTGGTGTGCATACGCGCCGTCGATTCGTGAATGTGCAGGAAATATAAGCCAAGAACAAAAAGGTGTACTGCACATGAGAACGTGCGCCAGATACGCTGTCATGAACAGTAGACTTTCGCAGCACTATGCCGGGTCATCGCCAACTCCAGAGCAACGTTTTACGCTTACAGCCATGCGAGCCTGGCCTACATCTCATGTGCCGTTGAATTGCAACCTATCATATGAGAAACTGTTAGCTGCAGTTACCAGTGAAAGCCCATTTTTGCGGCAAGAATTTTGTGCTTTTTATGAAAAATGCAAAAAGCTAATTTTGAAATAATTGCTGCAAAGAATATCACGTATTCTGCACAAATAAATGTACTTTTGGATTAAAATTAGAGATGAGCGAACGCGTTCGTCCGAGCTTGATATTCGTGCGAATATTAGGGTGTTCGGGATGTTCGTTATTCGTAACGAACACCATGCGGTGTTCTGGTTACTTTCACTTACTTCCCTGAGACGTTTGCGCGCTTTTCTGGCCAATTGAAAGACAGGGAAGGCATTACAACTTCCCCCTGTGACGTTCAAGCCCTATACCACCCCCCTGCTGTGAGTGGCTGGGAAGATCAGGTGTTCGCCTAATATAAAAGTCGGCCCCTCCCGCGGCTCGCCTCAGATGCGGTGTGAGTTAGATGAGGGACAGTGCTGTTTATACCGGAGCTGCTGTAGGGAAAGAATTGGTAGTTAGTGTAGGCTTCAAGACCCCCCAAAGGTCCTTATTAGGGCCACTGATAGCTGTGTGTTGGCTGCTGTTAGCAGTGGCATTTTTTTTTTTTCTCAAAATCGGCCTTGCAGAGCGTTGCACCTGGCATTAGGGACAGAAGTGCTGCATAGGCAGGGAGAGTGTTAGGAGTGAGTGTAGCCTTCAAGAACCTCAACGGTCCTTTCTAGGGCCATATTTATCCGTGTGCAGTTCTGTTCAGGCTGCTGTTAGCTGTGCTGCATTTTTTTGGGGCTTCTCAAAATCGCCTCTGCAGAGCATTCCACCCTCCATTGATACTGCAGGGAAAGAATTGTATAGGCAGGGCCACAACACAGTTATTATTCATTGAATATACGCAGTGCTGCCTTTTGCTTGTAAAACAAGTGAAAATAATTCTATTTGTCCTGCCTCTGTCCGTCCTAACGCCTGTGGACACGTGTGAGCTGCGTGAAAAACATTGCTAAATCATACGCACCCAGCTACGCTTTACTGCTGGCTTCGCCATTTGCTTTCCTTAATTGGGAAAAAAAATACCTGCTCTGCCAGAGTTATAATAACTCTGCTACCCTCACGTTCTGTGACACATAAGCAGGGACACAGCACAGTTATTAAACTTCTCATGTTCATTGAATATACGCAGTGCTGCCTTTTGGTGGGAAAAAACTGAAAACAAATCTATTTGTCCAGCCTCTGTCCGTCCTAACGCCTGTGGACACGTGTGAGCTGCGTGAAAAACATTGCTAAATCATACGCACCCAGCTACGCTTTACTGCTGGCTTCGCCATTTGCTTTCCTTAATTGGGAAAAAAATACCTGCTCTGCCAGAGTTATAATAACTCTGCTACCCTCACGTTCTGTGACACATTAGCAGGGACACAGCACAGTTATTAAACTTCGATTATTCATTCACTAAAGGCAGTGGGGCCGTTCGTTTACCAAAAAGTGCAAAAATTATATTTGGCCTGCAGTCTTGCGCCAATTTATTTCCTGCCTGTGAAATCAAATCACTGGTAATACAGCATGCTGAGGGGTAGGGGTAGGCCTAGAGGACGTGGACGCGGCCGAGGACGCGGAGGGCCAAGTCAGGGTGTGGGCACAGGCCGAGCTCCTGATCCCGGTGTGTCGCAGCCGACTGCTGCGCGATTAGGAGAGAGGCACGTTTCTGGCGTCCCCACATTCATCGCCCAATTAATGGGTCCACGCGGGAGACGGTTATTAGAAAATGAGCAGTGTGAGCAGGTCCTGTCCTGGATGGCAGAAAGTGCTTCGAGCAACCTATCGTCAACACGCAGTTCTGCGCCGTCCACTGCTGCAAATCCGAATCCTCTGTCTGCTGCTCCTCCTTCCTCCCAGCCTCCTCACTCCACTACAATGACACCTGCTCAGGAGCGGGAACACTCCCAGGAACTGTTCTCGGGCCCCTGCTCAGATTGGGCAGCAGCGGTTCCTCTCCCACCAGAGGAGTTTATAGTCACTGATGCCCAACCATTCGAAAGTTCCCGGGGTCCGGGGGATGAGGCTGGGGACTTCCGCCAACTGTCTCAACAACTTTCTGTGGGTGAGGAGGACGATGACGATCAGACACAGTTGTCTTGCAGTGAGGTAGTAGTAAGGGCAGTAAGTCCGAGGGAGCAGCGCACAGAGGATTCGGAGGAAGAGCAGCAGGACGATGAGGTGACTGACCCCACCTGGTGTGCAACGCTTACTCAGGAGGACAGGTCTTCAGAGGGGGAGTCAAGGGCATCAGCAGGGCAGGTTGCAAGAGGCAGTACGGTGGCCAGGGCCAGGGGTAGAGGCAGGGCCAGACCGAATAATCCACCAAGTGTTTCCCAAAGCGCCCCCTCGCGCCATGCCACCCTGCAGAGGCCGAGGTGCTCTAAGGTCTGGCAGTTTTTCACCGAGACGCCTGACGACCGACGAACAGTGGTGTGCAACCTTTGTTGCGCAAAGCTCAGCCGGGGAGCCAACACCAACAGCCTCACCACCACCACCATGCGCAGGCATATGATGGCCAAGCACCCCACAAGGTGGGACGAAGGCCGTTCAGCGCCTCCGGTTTGCACCCCTGCCTCTCCCCCTGTGCCCCAACCTGCCACTGAGATGCAACCCCCCTCTCAGGACACAGGCACTACCGCCTCATGGCCTGCACCCACACCCTCATCTCCGCTGTCCTCGGCCCCATCCAGCAGTGTAGTTCAGCGCACCGTCCAGCCGTCGCTTGCGCAAGTGTTCGAGCGCAAGCGCAAGTACGCCGCCACGCACCCGCACGCTCAAACGTTAACCGTCCGCATCGCAAAATTCATCAGCCTTGAGATGCTGCCGTATAGGGTTGTGGAAACGGAGTCCTTCAAAAGTATCATGGAGGCGGCGGCCCCGCGCTACTCAGTTCCCAGTCGCCACTACTTTTCCCGATGTGCCGTCCCAGCCCTGCACGACCACGTCTCCCGCAACATTGTACGCGCCCTCACCAACGCGGTTACTGCCACGGTCCACTTAACTACGGACACGTGGACAAGCACAGGCGGGCAGGGCCACTACATCTCCCTGACGGCACATTGGGTGAATTTAGTGGAGGCTGGGACCGAGTCAGAGCCTGGGACCGCTCACGTCCTACCCACCCCCAGAATTGCGGGCCCCAGCTCGGTGCTGGTATCTGCGGAGGTGTATGCTTCCTCCACTAAAGCACCCTCCTCCTCCTCCTCCTCCTCCTCCTCTGTCTCGCAATCAAGATGTGTTAGCAGCAGCATGTCGCCAGCAGTCGGTGTCGCGCGGTGTGGCAGCACAGCGGTGGGCAAGCGTCAGCAGGCCGTGCTGAAACTACTCAGCTTAGGCGATAAGAGGCACACGGCCCACGAACTGCTGCAGGGTCTGACACAGCAGACCGACCGCTGGCTTGCGCCGCTGAGCCTCCAACCGGGCATGGTCGTGTGTGACAACGGCCGTAACCTGGTGGCGGCTCTGCAGCTCGGCAGCCTCACGCACGTGCCATGCCTGGCCCACGTCTTTAATTTGGTGGTTCAGCGCTTTCTGAAAAGCTACCCACGCTTGTCAGACCTGCTCGTAAAGGCGCGCCGGCTCTGCGCACATTTCCGCAAGTCCCACACGGACGCTGCCACCCTGCGCACCCTGCAACATCACTTTAAGCTGCCAGTGCACCGACTGCTGTGCGACGTGCCCACACGGTGAAACTCTACGCTCCACATGTTGGCCAGGCTCTATGAACAACGGAGAGCTATAGTCGAATACCAACTCCAACATGGGCGGCGCAGTGGGAGTCAGCCTCCTCAATTCCTTTCAGAAGAGTGGGCCTGGTTGGCAGACATCTGCCATGTCCTTGGTAATTTTGAGGAGTCTACCCAGGTGGTGAGCGGCGATGCTACAATCATTAGCGTCACCATTCCTCTGCTATGCATCTTGAGAAATTCCCTGCAAACCATAAAGGCAGCTGCTTTGCGCTCGGAAACGGGGGCGGGGGAAGACAGTATGCCGCTGGATAGTCAGGGCACCCTCCTGTCTATTTCTCAGCGCGTACAGGAGGAGGAGGAGGAGCATGAGGAGGATGAGGAGGAGGGGGAAGAGACAGCTTGGGCCGCTGCTGACGGTACACCGGCTGATTGCCTGTCATCCTTTCAGCGTGTATGGCCTGAGGAGGAGGAGGAGGAGGAGGAGGAGGATCCTGAAAGTGATCTTCCTAGTGAGGACAGCCATGTGTTGCGTACTGGTACCCTGGCACACATGGCTGACTTCATGTTAGGATGCCTTTCTCGTGACCCTCGCGTTGCACGCATTCTGGCCACGACGGATTACTGGGTGTACACACTGCTCGATCCACGGTATAAGGAGAACCTGCCCACTCTGATTCCCGAAGAGGAAAGGGGTTCGAGAGTGTTGCTATACCACAGGACCCTTGCGGACAAGCTGATGGTAAAATTCCCAGCCGACAGCGCTAGTGGCAGAAGGCGCAGTACCGAGGGCAAGGTAGCAGGGGATGTGCGTAGATCGAGCAGCATGTACATCCCAGGCAGTGCAACAGTCTTTAAGGGCCTGGCCAGCTTTACGGCTCCCCACCAAGACTGTGTCACCGCTCCCCAGTCACGGCTGAGTCGGCGGGAGCACTGTAAAAGGATGGTGAGGGAGTACGTAGCGGATCGCACGACCATCCTTGGTGACGCCTCTGCCCCCTACAACTACTGGGTGTCGAAGCTGGACACGTGGCCTGAACTCGCGCTGTATGCCCTGGAGGTGCTTGCTTGTCCTGCGGCTAGCGTCTTGTCGGAAAGGGTGTTTAGTGCGGCTGGGGGAATCATCACAGATAAGCGTAGCCGCTTGTCAACCGACAGTGCCGACAGGCTAACACTCATCAAGATGAACAAAGGCTGGATTTCCCCAGACTTCAGTTCTCCACCAGCGGACAGCAGCGATACGTAAGCAATACGTAGGCTGCACCCGCGGATGGAAGCAACGTTCTCTCTCACCATCCAAAACGGGGACATTTCTGCTTCATCAATCTGTGTCTAATATTCCTCCTCCTCCTGCTCCTCCTCCTGAAACCTCACGTAATCACGCTGAACGGGAAATTTTTCTTAGGGCCACAAGGCTCAGTCAAATAATTTTTCAGAACAATTTTTAAAAGTTTCAATGCGCTTAAAAGCATTGGAACTTTAACTTGAACCAATTTTTCGTTACACTGGGCTGCCTCCAGGCCTAGTTACCACTTAAGCCACATTAACCAAAGCAAATAATGTGTTTCACCTGCCCTCTTGGCTGGCCATGGCCAATTTTTGGGATGTACATTAGTACTGTTGATACAGCAATTTTTGTGGGCCCTCGCCTACAGTGTAATCAAATTAATTTTTAGCCCACCTGCATTACAGCTGACGTAACCTCAGCTGTGTTGGGCAATGCAATGGGATATTTTTATGTACCGCCGGTGGGTTCCAGGGAGCCACCCATGCTGTAGGTGCACACGGAGTTTTTAATACATCTGTACACTTCTAAAGAACCCCAGTCTGACTGGGGCATGCAGTGTGGGCCGAAGCCCACCTGTATTACGCACGACATTACTACCTCAGCTGTGTTGGGCAATGCAATGGGATATTTCTATGTACCGCCGGTGGCTTCCTGGCACCCACCCAGGCAGTGGGTCCACAGGGAGTTTAACCTACATGTGTCCACTTGTAAAGAACCCCAGTCTGACTGGGGCATGCAGTGTGGGCCGAAGCCCACCTGCATTAAGCACGACATTACTACCTCAGCTGTGTTGGGCAATGCAATGGGATATTTTTGTGTACCGCCGGTGGGTTCCAGGGAGCCACCCATGCTGTAGGTGCACACGGAGTTTTTAATACATCTGTACACTTCTAAAGAACCCCAGTCTGACTGGGGCATGCAGTGTGGGCCGAAGCCCACCTGTATTACGCACGACATTACTACCTCAGCTGTGTTGGGCAATGCAATGGGATATTTCTATGTACCGCCGGTGGCTTCCTGGCACCCACCCATGCTGTAGGTGCACACGGAGTTTTTACTACATCTGTCCACTTGTAAAGAACCCCAGTCTGACTGGGGCATGCAGTGTGGGCCGAAGCCCACCTGCATTAAGCACGACATTACTACCTCAGCTGTGTTGGGCAATGCAATGGGATATTTCTGTGTACCACCGGTGGGTTCCAGGGAGCCACCCATGCTGTGGGTCGACAGGGACTTCACAATAGGGAGTTGTACCTGCCTGTGTCTATGAATTAAAAAGCCCGGTCTGACTGGGGCATGCAGACACCTTGACAGAATGAATAGTGTGTGGCACATAGGTTCCCCATTGCTATGCCCACGTGTGCAGCTCCTGATGGCGGTGGCACAGGATTCTATTTCTCATTGCTTCTGTACAGCATTGTGGGCTATCGCTCCGCCACTTTTAAAGAGGGTCGCTGCCTAGCCGTGCCAACCTCTGCAGTGTGTGCCTGCGGTCCCTCGTCATGGCAGACGCAATTCTAAATAGACATGAGCGTGGTGTGGCATGAGGGCAGCTGAAGGCTGCCCAGGGACACTTTGGTGTGCGCTGTGGGGGGGAGGGGGGGCGGTTGGTCAGCATGTAACCCAGGAGAAGTGTCAGTGGAGTGTCATGCAGGCAGTGATTGTGCTTTGTTGGAGGTAGTGTGGTGCTTAGCAAAGGTATGCCATGCTAATGAGGGCTTTTCAGAAGTAAAAGTTGTTGGGAGGGGGGGGGGCCCACTCTTGCCGGTATTGTGGCTTAATAGTGGGACCTGTGAACTTGAGATGCAGCCCAACATGTAGCCCCTCGCCTGCCCTATCCGTCACTGTGTCATTCCCATCACTTTCTTGAATTGCCCAGATTTTCACACATGAAAACCTTAGCGAGCATCGGCGAAATACAAAAATGTTCTGGTCGCCCATTGACTTCAATGGGGTTCGTTGTTCGAAACGAACCCTCGAGCATCACGGGAAGTTCGTTCCGAATAACGAACACCCGAACATTTTGGTGTTCGCTCATCTCTAATTAAAATATGTTGATTCAGACAATGTCTCCAATTTATTCCATTTGCTTTAAAAATAATCCACTACTAACCTAAAAAAGTCAAGCCTGAGCATCTCTACTTTAGAAAAGTTTGAACTTGTGTCCAATAACTCCATTTATTTTTCAAAGGACTTGTTTTGAAAGGTTTTAGAATTCATCTGTCAAGCACAACCCCTCCTCTGCCAAACTCCTACTGAAACTGCACATCTGCTGCTTTTCTAAATCTCCATAACAAAGGAAATCTGAAGAAATAGCCGTACTGTCCCCTGTGCTTTTCTTCAATGAATGTTATACCTGGGACATGGTCATCTACTGGAACAAGCTGCATGTTGTTTTTCCTGCTGCTCTTCACTTTGCTATAATCTCTGCTGAATCCAGTGGTTTGCACAAAAAAACTATAAAAAATAATATAAAATCCATGTGTGTGTGTGTGTGTATATATATATATATATATATATATGTGTGTGTGTGTGTTATAAAAAATAACGTAAAAACTGTGTGCGTGTTTTTATATATATATATATATATATATATATATATATATATATATATATATATATATATTCTTATATATATATATATTCATATATATACACACACAGTTTTTACGTTATTTTTAATAACACACACACACACATATATATACACTCATTTGTCAAAAAAATTAGTCAAGCAATTACAATATCAGAACAAAAGGATAATTTATGGTAGAAAACTGAACTCTTGAAAGCAACCTCTAGTACCCTGTTGTACCGCTTTAGCTTGGATACAGGTTCTGTATAGTATCCTGGGGCATATTGGTCCACATTTCCTGTAACTTAGCCTCTAAACTGTGGAAACGTGTAGGCTGTCAAAGTTGGTATCCCAGATGGTCCCATACATGTCCCATTGGCAATAAAGTTGCCACAGAAGTGTGGCACTGTTGTGGAGACATTCCTGTGACCCCCTTGTGTGTACGGTCGAGCATTATCCTGCTGGAAAATAGCTCTTGGAAGCCGCCATGAGAGGAACATATGTGGCGGCAGGATGTCCTGAACATATCGCTGAGCTGTCATTGTCCCTCATACCACTGCTAGGGGTGACCGACTGTTGTATGCAAGACCCCCCAGATCATCACATCAGCAGTGGGGGCAGTGCGCCGCTCCACAGCAAAGGCAGGATTGAGGTACTCAACCCAAGGTCTCCAGACACGAACATGGCCATCGCCAGTGCCCAAACTAAACCTTAAGTCGTTGTTGAGGACAACTTAGTTCAACTCTGTAGTAGTCCAGCTTCGTTGTTCATGATACCACTGCAAATAGAGGTGATGGTGGGTGGGTGTTAAAGGCAGTACATGTAATGTGGGCCATGAGACCAAATGTCCTTCAGCCAAACGACTGAAAATGGTTCCGACAGACACAGGGTTCTGTAATGATGATGCCACCTGTTTCTGGATGGCAGACAATGAAACAGTTGGTGCTGCACGTTCTTGATCGATGATCTGACAATCCTCTCTACTGGTGGTCTGTCAAGGGCATCCTGTCTGGTCGCCTTGTGTGCATGCCCTCACGCATCCACTGTTCCCAACACCTCCTAACAGTCCAGTCAGAACAGCCCAGGTGGCCGGCAATTTGTTGATATGACCATTCAGCTTCTCGCATTCAAATAATGCACCCCCCTCTCAAACTCTAACTGGGCAAAATCTCTTCGATTGCATCGTATAGACATGTCTAGTAGTTAAAAAGCTTTGTGATTGTTAGGGGCTCCGATGGAGGGTCTAGGTCCCCACTATACTCACCGCTGTAGGGGTGTCCTGACAGGCTGTGCTGAGGAAATTAACATCCATGACCTAGGGGTCAGCATTGCAATGCAGATCACATGACTGGAGCCGGCTCATGTGCCCATTGAAAGCAATGGGAGAGCTCCACAATCCTCTGCCATGGCTGTGACAGCAGTGGTGGAGATTCCCTTCAGCTCCACAGTGGGCCACCACATAGGGGGTCCCTATTACTACTGGGGCCACCAATATAGGGAATGCTATTACTACTGGGGCCACCAATATAGGGAACGCTATTACTACTCGGGCCACCAATATAGGGAACACTATTACTACTGGGGCCACCAATATAGGGAACACTATTACTACTTGGACCAAAATAGGGAACACTAATACTACTGGGGCCACCAATATAGGGAACGCTATTACTACTGGGGCCACCAATATAGGGAACACTATTACTACTGGGGCTGCCAACATAGGGAATGCTATTACTCCTGGGGCTACCAATATAGGGAACGCTATTACTACTGTGGCTACAAATATAGGGAAAGCTATTACTACTGGGACCAATATAGGGAATGCTATAACTATAAGGGCCAACATAAGGGACGCTATTACTACTGGGGCCACCAGTATAGGGGGTCACTATTACTACGTTGGGTAGATTTGCTGCAGAATTTACAGTAGCTGTAGCAGCAAAGTGGATGAGATTTTGAAAATCTGCACAAAACCTGTGTGAATATTGATATGTGGTGCAGGATTTATTTCCGCAACATTTTAATTTTAAATATAGTGTATATCAAGAGCCCATCCAGTGCTCCAGCATTCCTCCAGTCCCTCCCTTGACCACACCCTCTGTCCTGCTTTGGGACTTCACAAGAAACGTTTGCTTCAAAAAGAGTTCCATGGCTGAAAATGTTTGGGGGAACCACTGATACAGACCCAGGGTAGAAGCATCTTTAGGGCCTCAGATGGCAAGACTGCTGATCTTATCACCCCACAACTGTAATCATTTGCATATCTGCCTGAGATGTAACTGCATGTCGATTTTTGTAGCAAAAGGACTACTTCTTCTAGGTGCTTGATTTTTTTTTATTACAAAGAATGTAATAGCTTAAATTATATAGCTTGGGGATTTTATATTTCATGCTGCAAAAAATGCTAGTGCATTGTGTATCTTTCAATGTACATTATATCTCTGGGGAGTTGAACACAAGCTGTTTTGGGAAGGTGTCTCATGGTGTAAAATAAAATGGCTAAATTGTTAAAAATTACATATCTTGTGAAGCCTCTGTAGGAGAAGATACTGGTTACTTCCCTCATCCATGTAAATATTCAATCAAGCAGTTATAGTGGAAGGTATGGTAGTTTTCTTATCACAGGGATCGGCTGCCAATGATTACTAAGAGAGGGAAAGGGGAGAAATCTTTTAGTGACTAGGTGATAGAAATATTCCCCCTATGAGAATTAAAGGGCTTATCCCAAAATCTAAAGTTATCCTTTGTCCACAGAATAAGAGATAACTTTATGATCAGGGGAAGTCTCCCCACTGATACTCCTACCAATCCAGAGAATAGGGGTTCAGTGTTCATCTCCTCCTCATTATAGGACTGTACAATGAGGAGGAGATTGAAGGGAATGTTGCCAGCAGTCCATTCAGTCTGATGTTACTGTGTTTGGGAGAAGAGACTCAACAGTGACAGAAGAGGGGGACATGGGAAACCTGTTCTCAGGATCAGTGGGGGTCTCAGCGATGAGATCCCCACCAGTCATAAAGTTATCTCTATCCTGTGGACAGAAGAATGAGAGAAAAATGTGTATTGGACAGGACTTCGAGCCCTATGATTTGTTCCCCACACTCACCTCTATATTTATAGTCCATGAATGAAATCCCCACTGTCCCTACCACTATCTAGGATTAAAAATGTGGAGGTACTGTGGGGAACTTATCATAGGGCTTGAGAAAGGAGGGGACCCTGTTGATACCCCTGAAATGCATTGCCAGCCAACAGTCTGTTCACCTGCATGCCTACACTTTAGATTAGTCTGTATCTCAATGCTTCAAAAAACAACTGTGGATTAGGTTATCTCCACATTGGATTGATGCACACATCGGACTAAGGTATCCCCCCAAAAAATTGCAGTTTAGCAAATATGGTCTCAAAAACCTCTTTCTGCAGTACTACACGAAACACAACTAATTGGCTCAATAATGAAGGTTTTTATAAATGTGGCCATCTTAGGTGTGATGCATGCAGATATGCATCTAACAAAACAAAATACTTTGTCAGCTCGGACCAAAAAGTATTTCCCTGTCCCAACGCCTCGTAGGTTTGTAAAACCAATTCTATTCCAGCAGTAAGTAGAGATGAGCGAGCACCAAAATGCTCGGGTGCTCGTTATTCGGGACGAAATTATCGCGATGCTCGAGGGTTCGTTTCGAGTAACGAACCCCATTGAAGTCAATGGGCGACCCAAGCATTTTTGTATATCGCCGAAGCTCGCTAAGGTTTTCATTTGTGAAAATCTGGGCAATTCAAGAAAGTGATGGGAACGACACAGCAACGGATACGGCAGGCGAGGGGCTACATGTTGGGCTGCATCTAAAGTACCCAGGTCCCACTATTAAGCCACAATACCGGCAAGAGTGCCCCCCCCCCCCCTTCCCAACAATTTTTACTTCTGAAAAGCCCTCATTAGCAATGCATACCTTAGCTAAGCACCACACTACCTCCAACAAAGCACAATCACTGCCTGCATGACACTCCGCTGTCACTTCTCCTGGGTTACAAGCTGCCCCCCCCCCCCGCACGACCCAGTGTCCACAGCGCACACCAAACTGTCCCTGCGCAGCCTTCAGCTGCCCTCATGCCACGCCACACTCATGTCTATTTATAAGTGCGTCTGCCATGAGGAGGAACCACAGGCACACACTGCAGAGGGTTGGCACGGCTAGGCAGCGACCCTCTTTAAAAGGGGCGGGGCGATAGCCCACAATGCTGTACAGAAGCAATGAGAAATCCAATCCTGTGCCACCTCCATCAGGAGCTGCACACGTGGGCATAGCAATGGGGAACCTATGTGCCACACACTATTCATTCTGTCAAGGTGTCTGCATGCCCCAGTCAGACCACGGTTTTTTATAAATAGTCACAGGCAGGTACAACTCCGCAATGGGAATTCCGTGTGCACCCACAGCATGGGTGGCTCCCTGGAACCCACCGGCTGTACATAAATGTATCCCATTGCAGTGCCCATCACAGCTGAGGTAACGTCCGATTAAATGCAGGTGGGCTTCGGCCCACACTGCATGCCCCAGTCAGACTGGGGTTCTTTAGAAGTGGACACATGCAGTTACAACTCCGTGTGGACCCACAGCATGGGTGGGTGCCAGGAAGCCACCGGCGGTACATAAATATATCCCATTGCATTGCCCATCACAGCTGAAGTAATGTCATGTTTAATGCAAGTGGGCTTCGGCCCACACTGCATGCCCCAGTCAGAATGGGGCTCTTTAGAAGTGGACACATGTAGTTACAACTCCGTGTGGACCCACGGCATGGGTGGCTCCCTGGAACCCACCGGCGGTACATAAATATATCCCATTGCAGTGCCCAACACAGCTGATGTAACGTCAGCTTTAATGCAGGTGGGCAAAAAATTAATTGGATTACACTGTAGGCGAGGGCCCCAAAAAATTGGTGTACCAACAGTACTAATGTACGTCAGAAAAATTGCCCATGCCCAACCAAGAGGGCAGGTGAAACCCATTAATCGCTTTGGTTAATATGGCTTAATTTGTAACTAGGCCTGGAGGCAGCCCAGTTAAAATAAAAATTGGTTCAGGTGAAAGTTTCAACGCTTTAATGAGCATTGAAACGTATAAAAATTGTTTACAAAAATTATATGACTGAGCCTTGTGGCCCTAAGAAAAATTGCCCGTTCGGCGTGATTACGTCAGGTTTCAGGAGGAGGAGCAGGAGGAGGAGGAGGAATATTATACACAGATTGATGAAGCAGAAATGTCCCCGTTTTGGATGGTGAGAGACAACGATGCTTCCATCCACGGGTGCAGAATACGTATTGCTTAGGTATCGCTGCTGTCCGCTGGTGCAGAAGAGAAGTCTGGGGAAATCCAGGCTTTGTTCATCTTGATGAGTGTAAGCCTGTCGGCACTGTCGGTTGACAGGCGGGTACGCTTATGGCCGCCTGCACACGGGCGGGTCGGATCCGGCAGCGAGAATTCTCACCGCGGGACCCGACCCGAGAGCCTGCAGGGACGAGCGCGTACTCTGCGGCCGTCTGCATAGGATTGCGTATTGTAATGCACTCCTATGCAAACTTTCAGTGGCGGAAATCCCGCGGGAAATCCCGCAGCGGGATTTCCGCCCGTGTGCAGGCAGCCTATCTGTGATGATTCCCCAGCCGCACTAAACACCCTCTCTGACAAGACGCTAGCCGCAGGACAAGCAAGCACCTCCAGGGCATACAGCTCGAGTTCAGGCCACGTGTCCAGCTTCGACACCCAGTAGTTGTAGGGGGCAGAGGCGTCACGGAGGACGGTCGTGCGATCGGCTACATACTCCCTCACCATCCTTTTACAGTGCTCCCGCCGACTCAGCCTTGGCTGGGGAGCGGTGACACAGTCTTGCTGGGGAGCCAGAAAGCTGTCAAAGGCCTTAGAGAGTGTTCCCCTGCCTGTGCTGTACTTGCTGCCTGATCTCTGTGCCTCCCCTGCTACCTGGCCCTCGGAACTGCGCCTTCGGCCACTAGCGCTGTCGGATGGGAATTTTACCATCAGTTTGTCCGCCAGGATCCTGTGGTATAGCATCACTCTCGAACCCCTTTCCTCTTCGGGTATGAGAGTTGAAAGGTTCTCCTTATAATGTGGGTCGAGCAGTGTGTACACCCAGTAATCCGTAGTGGCCAGAATGCGTGTAACGCGAGGGTCACGAGAAAGGCATCCTAACATGAAGTCAGCCATGTGTGCCAGGGTACCTGTACGCAACACATGGCTGTCCTCACTAGGAAGATCACTTTCAGGATCCTCCTCCTCCTCCTCCTCCTCAGGCCATACACGCTGAAAGGATGACAGGCAAGCAGCATGGGTACCCTCAGCAGTGGGTCAAGCTGTCTCTTCCCCCTCCTCCTCATGCTCCTCCTCCTCCTCAACGCGCTGAGATATAGACAGGAGGGTGCTCTGACTATCCAGCAACATACTGTCTTCCCCCGCCTCTGTTTCCCAGCGCAAAGCGTCTGCCTTTATGCTTTGCAGGGAACTTCTCAAGAGGCATAGCTGAGGAATGGTGACGCTAATGATTGCAGCATCGCCGCTCACCATCTGGGTAGACTCCTCAAAGTTTCCAAGGACCTGGCAGATGTCTGCCAACCAGGCCCACTCTTCTGTAAAGAATTGAGGAGGCTGACTCCCACTACGCCGCCCATGTTGGAGTTGGTATTCCACTATAGCTCTACGCTGCTCATAGAGCCTGGCCAACATGTGGAGCGTAGAGTTCCACCGTGTGGGCACGTCGCACAGCAGTCGGTGCACTGGCAGATGAAACCGATGTTGCAGGGTGCGCAGGGTGGCAGCATCCGTGTGGGACTTGCGGAAATGTGCGCAGAGCCGGCGCACCTTTCCGAGCAGGTCTGACAAGCGTGGGTAGCTTTTCAGAAAGCGCTGAACCACCAAATTAAAGACGTGGGCCAGGCATGGCACGTGCGTGAGGCTGCCGAGCTGCAGAGCCGCCACCAGGTTACGGCCGTTGTCACACACGACCATGCCCGGTTGGAGGCTCAGCGGCGCAAGCCAGCGGTCGGTCTGCTCTGTCAGACCCTGCAGCAGTTCGTGGGCCGTGGGCCTCTTATCTCCTAAGCTGAGTAGTTTCAGCACGGCCTGCTGACGCTTGCCCACCGCTGTGCTGCCATGCCGCGCGACACCGACTGCTGGCGACGTGCTGCTGCTGACACATCTTGATTGCGAGACAGAGGTTGCGTAGGAGGAGGACGAGGAGGGTGGTTTAGTGGAGGAAGCATACACCGCCACAGATACCAGCACCAAGCTGGGGCCCGCAATTCTGGGGGTGGGGAGGACGTGAGCGGTCCCAGGCTCTGACTCTGTCCCAGCCTCCACTAAATTCACCCAATGTGCCGTCAGGGAGATATAGTGGCCCTGCCCGCCTGTGCTTGTCCACGTGTCCGTTGTTAAGTGGGTCTTGGCAGTAACCGCGTTGGTGAGGGCGCGTACAATGTTGCGGGAGACGTGGTCGTGCAGGGCTGGGACAGCACATCGGGAAAAGTAGTGGCGACTGGGAACTGAGTAGCGCGGGGCCGCCGCCGCCATCATACTTTTGAAAGACTCCGTTTCCACAACCCTATACGGCAGCATCTCCAGGCTGATAAATTTGGCTATGTGCACGTTTAACGCTTGAGCATGCGGGTGCGTGGCGGCGTACTTGCGCTTGCGCTCCAACACTTGCGCTAGCGACGGCTGGACGGTGCGCTGACAGACATTGGTGGATGGGGCCGAGGACAGCGGAGGTGAGGGTGTGGGTGCAGGCCAGGAGACGGTAGTGCCTGTGCCCTGAGAGGGGGGTTGGATCTCAGTGGCAGGTTGGGGCACAGGGGGAGAGGCAGTGGTGCAAACCGGAGGTGGTGAACGGCCTTCGTCCCACCTTGTGGGGTGCTTGGCCATCATATGTCTGCGCATGCTGGTGGTGGTGAGGCTGGTGGTGGTGGCTCCCCGGCTGATCTTGGCGCGACAAAGGTTGCACACCACTGTTCGTCGGTCGTCTGCACTCTCAGTGAAAAACTGCCAGACCTTTGAGCACCTCGGCCTCTGCAGGGTAGCATGGCGCGAGGGGGTGCTTTGGGAAACAGTTGGTGGATTATTCGGTCTGGCCCTGCCTCTACCCCTGGTCACCGCACTGCCTCTTGCAACCTGCCCTGCTGCTGCCCTTGCCTCCCCCTCTGAAGACCTGTCCTCAGTAGGCGTAGCAAACCAGGTGGGGTCAGTCACCTCATCGTCCTGCTGCTCTTCCTCCGAATCCTCTGTGCGCTCCTCCCTCGGACTTACTGCCCTTACTACTACCTCACTGATAGACAACTGTGTCTCATCGTCATCGTCCTCCTCACCCACTGAAAGGTCTTGAGACAGTTGCCGGAAGTCCCCAGCCTCATCCCCCGGACCCCGGGAACTTTCCAAAGGTTGGGCATCGGTCCCGACAAACTCCTCCAGTGGGAGAGGATTCGGAACCCTTGCTGCCCATTCTGGGCAGGGGCCCGGGAACAGTTCCTGGGAGTCTGCCTGCTCCTCAGAATGTGTCATTGTAATGGAGTGAGGAGGCTGGGAGGAAGGAGGAGCAGCAGCCAGAGGATTCAGAGTTGCAGCAGTGGACGGCGCAGAACTCTGGGTGGACGATAGATTGCTGGATGCACTTTCTGCCATCCACGACAGGACCTGCTCACACTGCTCATTTTCTAATAAAGGTCTACCGCGTGGACCTATTAATTGTGAGATGAATGTGGGGACGCTAGAAACGTGCCTCTCTCCTAATCCCGCAGCAGTCGGCTGCGATACACCTGGATCAGGAGCTCGGCCTGTGCCCACAACCTTACTTGGGCCTCCGCGTCCTCGCTCGCGTCCACGTCCTCTAGGCCTACCCCTACCCCTCAGCATGGTGTATTACCAGTAGTGCAGAAACAGAACGCTGTAATTAAATGTGCCGCTTATTGGCCTGTGGTTGGAGGCTGACTTCGCTTACGGAACGCCAGGAAATAATTTTGCGCAAGCCTGCTGTAACACTTAGCTGGCTGCGTATGAATTAGGAGGACAACTACACCCAGCACAGACCCAGAACACTGAGGACAGTCACAGGCAGCCCAAATAGATTTTTTTCCCCAAATGTTTTTGGAAAGGCCCACTGCCTATATTCAATAAATATATGTCTTCTGTCCCTGCCTCACAATATATGTCTTCTGTCCCTGCCTCACCACCACTACTGGCCCTGGAGTATGTATAATTACTGCAGGGCGCAATGCTCTGCATGGCCGATATACAAAAAAAAAAAAATGTGCAACACTGCAAAAAGCAGCCTCCACAGTACTGCACACGGTTAGATGTGGCCCTAAGAAGGACCGTTGGGGTTCTTGAAGCCTAAAATAACTCCTAACACTCTCCCTATAGCAGCTCCGGCACCAACAGCACTTTCCCTCCTCTATGTCAAAACGCATCTGTGGCGAGCCGCGGGAGGGGCCGATTTTTATACTCGGGTGACACCTGATCTCCCCAGCCACTCACAGCAGGGGGGTGGTATAGGGCTTGAACGTCGCAGGGGGAAGTTGTAATGCCTTCCCTGTCCTTCTATTGGCCAGAAAAGCGCGCTAACGTCTCAGAGATGAAAGTGAAAGTAACTCGAACATCGCATGGTGCTCGCCTCTAGTAACGAGCATCTTGAACACGCTAATACTCGAACGAGTATCAAGCTCGGACGAGTACGTTCGCTCATCTCATGCAGTAAGGTTCCAATAGTTTATTCAAACCCGGCAAACACATCATAAGTGAAGATAAACCCTTCTTATAAATAACTAACAGTTTTAATTTAGATGTGAAGCTTTGTGAAATTCCCGTACATAAAATTATGTAAAACCAAGGCAGAGTAAACATTTATAGGATTAATTGTGGTTTCAGAAGGCAACATTTTTACAGTTGCATATCTTCTAATGTTTAATGCAAAGACAAAATAAAATAGTCTGTCAGACGTATCAAAGCAAAATATGAATAATAGAACAATATTCATGTCTAAGGAGGAAACACTACTGTATAATGTATTGTTATTTAGTACAGCAGGAAAAGGACATACGTCAAACAAAGTGTGGATGAAGGGAATAAAACACACTGTGAAAGTCATTCAAAACGTGAAAGAAAAGTCTGAAGAACATAGATAATGAATTCACTATCGTGTTATGTGTGACTTTCAAGACCTCAGAACAGCCTGCATGGGATCAACGAGATGCTGAAAACACTTCTTATGGCGGCTTCACACACACGTATGGGCAGAGGCATAACTTAAAGCTCCTGGGCCCCAATGCAAAACCTGGAACGGGGCCCCCAACTATAATGCTTTATTCATAGTACTGGGCTCCCTATATGGAGAAGAGAGGCCTTATGGGCCCCCCAAGGCTCCTGGGCCCGGGTGCAACCGCATCCCCTGCATCCTCTATAGTTACGCCCCTGCGTATGGGCAAATAAACTCACCTCAGCGCAACGTATTTGTGCACAAGGTTGATTTGCGTGCGTTTCGTCGGATTGTACTGTACTTTTTTGTGTATGCAGGGCTTGTTCATACGCGTACTATACATCCATGCCCTGATGTCAAAGCTTATTTAGCCTAATGAGGTCCAGATGTGCTCTTTTTTCATGAAATTAAGCAGCATATTACATATCCCGCTGCATATTGTGCATGCATTTGTGCACCTCCCATAGACTTCTGCAGGGACCGAGGAAAATAAAGCCGGTCCTATTTTTTGCATGAGCAGAAATCGTTAATGTGAACAAACTCATTGACATCAATGGGTTCTATTCTCTGAGTATTGCACATGTATATGTTGTGTGCACAAAAATGCATGCAAATACAATCATCTCTAGGAGCCCTTAGATAGTACATGTTAGCTTGTAGTCATGTACAATAGTCAATGCTCAAAGCACATGTGAAACCCACACTTTCAATCTTAGGGCTCCTTCACACGGGTGCTGTGATTTTCGGCCACCCACATCAGAGCCGAAACTCTCTGAAACATGAACGAGAGGTGGCTGCGACCAGGTTGCGGCTGCATCTCCCGTTTTAACATGTATTCAGATGGCCCTACTGTGACGTGCATACGCCGTGCACGACCTGTGCATTATGGCATGGTGTCCTACATTTTTTGAAGTATTCATTAGAAGATGGTAAATTTTAGACAAAAGGCTTGCACAGAGTCAGCAAGAATGCTGAGGTAGGTTGTATCATCTAAACATTGTTCTGGTATTAAAGGGCCCAATTTACAAGTATGATGGCAATCATCACCCCATTACACAGCCATCACCAGCATGAACCGGATGAATCCATTAGGCACATACAATATTCTGATCCTACCAACTTTATAAAACAGAATTAATTTAGATTTGTCAGAAGAGACATTATTCCAGTTCTTAGCTGACAGAAGATATATTATCCTACTAAAATGGATGTACCTGGGAGTGGAGGACGCCTGGGGAATGCCTTTTGCCTGCATGTATTGTGCCAACAGTTAAGTACGGTGGAGATTACGTTATGGTCTGGGGATGACGTGGTCTCCGACTGTTGGTTGTAGTAGCAAGAATCATAAACATGGAGGTGTACCTTTGACATTCTAGTCAATAATCTGCTGTCAACAATGTGGGAATACTTCCAAGACAACACACCTTGTCACACATCCAACACTGCTTGACAGTGGTTTTAGGATATGGATGTTCCACAATTGGATTGAGTTGCCAAGACTCCTGACCTGAACCCTACTAAACATCTCTGGAATGAACTGGAATGTCGAGTCAGGAAATATGAACAACGTCCATCTTCTTTGAGAGAACTCTCCAGAATTTGCAGGATGAAATGCGGGAAATGCCAACTGAAATGTATCAGATGTAAGTAGATAGTATGCCACAGAGTATCCATTGTCATTAGGTCCAAAGGAAACACCCCAAAATAAATACTACTTTTGATTCATTCTTGCTCAGAAGTCCAATTACTTTTGGTAGGACAGTGTATTTTGTATGGTCCATCCAGTTCAAGGTCTGAAGCACTATGTATGCAGCGATGCTTGTGCAGTTTGTACTAGTCTTGTTATTATGCAACACTCAATTATTAGGCATGTTTCCTCATAAAACTGGTGCTCATTGGATATTTTGTGCTTTGTATATCACTGAAAAATTATTTGTGAGGATTTGATTCATATTTCATCAGGTTGATCTTTGCAGCTGGCTAGTAGGAAACTTAAACTACCAAGTCAGGAACATTGTTAGTACCTAGGAGGGTTTATTTGTGGAAGCCATGAACTCAAAAGTTGCTCAAAACTATCAAATTGTGGCAATAATTGGTCAGTATAGCCTGAACTTAAAGGGGTTGTCTCGAGGAAGCAGTGAAATTTTTTTTTTGCCCAGTCCCCCTAATTAAGCAAACATTACTAAGCCCCCCTGTAAATGACTTTTCTAGCTGGTTTGTACTTACAGTTCCAGCGTTTCAGCAACTTATAAAAAGTTTCCCCAAGATGGCCGCCGGCTCTTTTCCCGTCGCTTGCTGTAGCCCGACGTGCGCGCTCCCGAGACGCTACCAGCTGTGTCTCCCTGACAACCAGACGCCCCGCAGCTGCCGACCGGACCCCGGGATTGAACGCGGCCGACCAGTCACCCACCGCCAGGCAGCAGGTAACCGACGCTAGCCCCCGGCTCCCCCGCGCTAGCCCCCGGCTTCCCAGCGCTAGCCCCGGCTTCCCCGCGCTAGCCCCGGCTTCCTCGCGCTAGCCCCCGGCTTCCCCGCGCTAGCCCCCGGCTCCCCAGCGGTAGGCCCCGGGGCCCAGCGGTAGGCTTCGGGGCCCAGCGGTAGGCTCCGGGGCCCAGCGGTAGGCCCCGGCTCCCCAGCGGTAAGCCCCGGGGCCCAGCGGTAGGCTCCGGGGCCACAGCGGCAGTCAGTCACGCGTCACCCCCGTCAGTCCGTCACCCATCACTTACCTGGGCGGCTCTGCTGGGCTGCTGGGCTGGGCTTCTCGGCTGGGCGGCTCCAGTTTCTGCACCTTCCTCTAACAGAGGATGGTAGCAGAATGGCCGCTCCAGCGCGCTCCCGAGAAGATACAGCTCGTCTGCACATGCGCAGAAGAGCTGTAGCGGCGAGCACACTGAAGCGGCTCGTGCTCAGAGCAGAAGACCGGACTGCGCAAGCGCGTCTAAAAAAGCAAGCCGCCAGCGAATTTAGATGGAACCATGGAGACGAGGACGCTAGCAACGGAGCAGGTAAGTGAATAACTTCTGTATGGCTCATAATTAATGCACGATGTATATTACAAAGTGCATTAATATGGCCATACAGAAGTGTATAACCCCACTTGATTTCGCGAGACAACCCCTTTAAAGTGATTATCCATATTTTAACACCAGTGAGGGTGACCAATGAGTGGGACAGGTTGCCACGGGAGGTGGCGAGTTCTACTTCAATGGAAATTTTCGGACAGAGGCTGGACAGACATCTGTCTGGGATGATTTAGTGAATCTGCACTAAGCAGGGGGTTGGACCCGATGACCCTGGAAGTCCCTTCCAACTCTACCATTCTAGGATTCTACCATGACTTTTTAAGTCCAAGTTTTTGTGTTTTATTTTTTAATTAATCTTCATAGTTATTGGATCTCTGCTTTTGTGATACAGAGGTGCAAATATCCTGCATAGACGTAGAGTAAAGAGATAAACCTTAGGGCCTACTGCATACTGTTAGATTAAGTTCAATGTATAAACATCATGCAGTAAATTCCTAAGTGCCCCCTACTGGTAATTGCAGGCAGCCAGAACTTTTTTTTTATAAATCTCTGTGGGGAATTTATTAAACTATTTACAATAGTTTTCTGCTTATAAAGTAATCACAAGTTTGGCACATGCCATATATGAGATAACTTACCACTTATAAAAGGTGTTAAGAATAGGGATGAGGCTTAGCAGCAGTGGTGAGGCATCCCGCAGACCATCAGACTTACTATAATTCATGCCAGCTGTCGGTGTAAACACATCTACATTTGCTCATAGCAGGTGTAGATTTTATTTTCTTGCGCAATGACATGCAAAGAGATAATACATTTACTAAGAGGATTTACAGCTCTATGTCATAAAAATGGTGCTCAATCATTACAAAGATATACTTAGAGTTTAATCAAGACAGGATTTCGGAGCTATTTAGTTTCAAAGATGAAAATGTTGTTCAGTGGTGGGCATTCATTGTAAGCTACATTAAAGGCATTCGGCTTGGTCAAGCATGCATGTCTTTTTATTTGAAAGTAGGGAAAAAAGTTTTTCTCCCAATGAACAGAAGGATTGGGCATGTTGAAATCCATCTGTCTGATCCTTGTCTTCCCTGACAACTGCCATCTAAGATTTGGGAAGACAACATACATATTAGATGATTGGCTGATCCTGCAAAAATTGATCAAGTATGTATAGCCAAAAATCAATGCCACTGGCAATACTTACTGATACACTGATACATAGGCAGGTATAGACCAACATTCCCCAGCATGCAGACAGGCAAATTGCTATATGAAGGAGCATTACACAGGTGTAATATACTGATGAATGGCCACTCACATCTACCACATATTGGGTGGAGTGATTGTGGTAAGTTTTTTATCAGTATATTGCACCTGCGCAATGCAATCTGCCCATCTGCAAAATAAAGGGTGTGGTGTCTATTACTGCCCTTGTATTTTGTATCAATATATCAGTATGTATGGCAGCTGGCTGTGATTTTTTAATTAATATGTCCTTTTTTCTGTAATTAGTGTGTATAGCCAGTTTTACACTAAGAGAAGATAGAGAGAGCAGAAAGAGCCAACAGAGCGAGGAGCTGTATCTATGCCAGAGGAAGAAGGACAAACTGCTATATGGGGGAGTTACAGACTCTGCAGCAGCAAAATAGTAGGAAAACATTCAATACTGAGGTGTAGCTTTTATAAACTGTGTTATTGGACAAGATAATATACAGGGTGTAGACAAAAAGACTGATCCAGCATATCTCTCAATGGTAAAAAGGTAAAGTCCAAGCACTAAGTCGTGACTGACGTCACATTGTGCCGTTTTCTTGGCAGACTGTTTTTGCAGGGTGGTTTGCCATTGCCTTCCCCAGTCATCTTTACTCCCTAGCAAGCTGGATACTCATTTTACCAACCTCAGAAGGATGGAAGGCTGAGTCAACCTTGAGCTGGCTACCTGAACCATGTGAGGATTGAACCAGCAAACTTCAGGTCGTGAGCAAGAGCTTAAGACTGCATTCTGCACAAGGCTCATTACTGGTGTCTTATATTAAAATAACAATAGCGTACTTGAATAGAAAGGCATGGTTGCTCTACATGATGGTATGGCACAAGGGTCCCTGGGAGCCACAAAACATGTATTTCAATTTTGTTTTGGGGCCCCTGCAAGTAAGAGTGTAAAACCCAATCATAAAGTTGAAGTACCATGTGAGAAGCAGAAGTTCTGTGGGACCGCTGCTGTGATTGATGTAAGGAAGTGCTCTCAAAGTGGCCTCCTTCTGCTATGATATGGGCAGATCACCCAGGTAGTCATCCACTGCTGTCTGCAGGAGATTCAGGTACCAATCTGTGTTGAGAGTCACTGGAATTAACACAGGTCCAGCAATGGCTCCAAGCACATATCGAAGCAGAAGGAGGCCACTTCGTCACCAGATCAGCACTGATTCCCAAACGGCAGATGATTATCTGCATGCAGATGAATGATTCTGAATATAATTGTTTGTGCCCATACAGCTTTCATTCGTCAACTGCATATCTCCCTTTTCACAAAATCAGCCGATGAGCAAGCTTCTGTTCACTTAACAGCTGATCCTCCTTTTCCATGGCTGGACGATCAGACAAAAGAATGTTCGAACAAATATTCATGCCCGTAATTAGTCCAAGGCAAATACTGCTGTTGGGTCTTTTTAGGGGTAACACTGCCAACCCAGCTCACTATATTATCCCAGCCTAAAATGGACTATTAAAAGCAGGTGCCTCATTGACTCTATTACTGCAAATGGCTTCTGACGTTCCACGCTAATAACATATACACTGTATTCAATGAGGTTTAAGTCTAAACAGCATCTTATCTCTCCTTGTATCATTCCTAAATTATTCTGCCTGCATGAAACCCAGCAGTAATCCTTTGATTCCTGATAATGGAAAATAATATTTGTCACTCAAATATAACCCTGCTCTGTATCAGTTATCAGAAGCAGATGAAAGCAAATTCTAAGTTACAGTTAAATTAGAAATAAGCATCTATCTTCCTACAAAGACATTCATAAACAAAGCTCTCTCTTTATCTCACCCTTTGATTGTTATCCACAAAAACAGAATATTATTCATTCCATTGGTTATAGGATTCTGCTGGATAGGGGAGGGTGCTATCGCTATACTACATGCAATAAAAGCACATTCGGGAATATTATGTGTGATACAGAACTATTTTCATATATAAAGATTTTTGACCCCCACAAAATAATTCATTCATTCACAATTCCAATCGCTTTCACCAGATTGGCAGTTGTCAATCCAAATAATTCCAAACTGCTAATGTTCATTTGCAGTCGTAAAGCTTAGAGAATTCCGGTGAGTTCTCAGTTGCCAATGTTTTTGTAAAAATCTACTGTACCATCACAGAGCATTATTGTCTATATCATTTCTCAGCCATTAGTGCCCTCTAAACCTTATTATCCGTAGTAGAGCATTGGCAGTCTGAATGTCTGGGCATTGTGACTTATCTGATTATAATGTTATGTGTTTTCTCTCATTTTACATAGGACTGCAAATACATTGTTTATTGAGTTTGCCATGCTACATTGCCAAAGTAACATAATTCATTTAGCTCTGCTTCATTCGCATGTGAATGGGATTGCTGGAGTAAGACATCTAACATTATACATAGAGTTTCCTCCGAGTTCTATACTTGATATTGGGATATTGCTGAGAAAGAATCATATCGTATGTGTACAGATATTTAGAACAATATAGTATCTTATCAAAAGTTATTGGATACCTGAGCAAGAATCGTATGTTAATATTTAGTGGAGCCTCTTTTGTTCCTAATGACATTGGATAATTCCCCTACATGCATCCTGCAAACATCTGGAGAGTTCTCTCAAAGAAGATGCATTGGCTTATCTACAATGGTGCAAGGAGCGTCGTCATTGGACAGCTGAGCAATGGAATAGCGTTCTATGGAATGACGAGTCAGGCTACTCCATCTTTAATTTAGATGGAAGTACCTGGGCATAGAAGAGGCCTGGAGAACACCTTTCGCCTGAGAGTGTTGGCCCGACAGTTAAGTTCAGCAGAGGTCTTGTTATGTCCTGGGGATGATTTACATGGCATGGTCTCAGTCCATTGGTTGCATTGGCAAGAACCATGAACACTGAAGTGTACTTTGACATTCTGGAAAATAATGTGCTGCCAACAATGTGATAATACTCTAGCAATCGTCAGCAATACTTCCAAGACAACGCACCTTGCCACACATCCAACAATATTTTAGGTTGGTTTGAAGATATGGATGCTCAACGATTGGACTGGCCAGCACAGAGTATCAACTTAAACCCTACTGAATATATCTTTGGGACGAACTGGAACATCGAGTTACAAACTATAAACAGCATTCATCTACTTTGAGAGAACTCGCCAGAGGTTTGCAGGATGAATGTAGGGAAATTTGCCAACTGAAGTGTATCAAACATTAGTTGAGAGTATGTATGTAAAAAAGTCCTTTGCTGCGCTTATAATGGAGTTACCTCACGGGAATAACAGCCAGTAGTCCACGAATAGGGTTTATTAATAAAAACCACTCAGGCAATACAACCTCTTCATAAAAACCAACTAGAGTACAGTCAGGATACAATGCATGCAACGTGTTTCGGTGAGAAAATCACCTTTGTCAAGCAAATGCGGGAATACTGGCTGTTATTCCTGTGAGGTAACTCCATTACAAGCGCAGCAAAGGACTTTTTTTCTATTTTCTTGGTTTTATTTGTAGTTTTAGTCCCAACAGAGGAGCATTTCAAGGTTAAGATTAAACCACCTGGTATTAGCGTTAGGCCCCATCTGAAAGCTTGGTCACCTGGACGTTGGTAGATGGACCAATATGACTTGATCAAATTATATACCAAGAACCTTGCTTTATTTAATGTGGTTAGAGTATTTATTATAGGTATGTATATTTCATTAGAATGTCTGCAGGCAAGGTTAGTGGATAAGAAGCATGCTTATCTACACATAGCAGTGACACCAGTATCGCCCTGTGCTTTATTCTAATCTAACCAGGCTGGGACTTTATATATTTGCCTCTATATCATTTGATTTGCGCTACTCTATCTCTGAGGCAACTATGAGCTCTGACATGCAACCACCTATCCCTTAAAAAGGACATACTACCATTAAAGAAAAGGGAGGTTTGCTTAGCTTAGTCTAGAGGAAAACATAAGGTTCTTTAGACCCTTGTCAGCCAGCAGCAGCAGAAATAGAGATACCATCTTCTCTGTTTCTGCATGAGAAGCATTAGAATGTCTGCAGGCAAGGTTAGTGGACAAGAAGCATCCACACACCTAAGTAAGGGGGTTCTCACTGCTTATGCTTATCTACCCATAGCAGTGACACCAGTATCGCCCTGTGCTTCATTCCAATCTAACCAGGCTGGGACTTTATATATTTGCCTCTATAATTGGACCAGATACTCTAACTACAATCGATATCCTAACCTATAAGGGACTAGAACACTACGGGAGATTTTTCTCTCCATTATGGCTAGAGTGGTTCCTGATGAACTACTTGATACCGCAGGGAAAAGCGTCAAACCTAACCCTAAGAATATTAAAATTAATTAAGTGAATCCAAGGATTACACATATAGCCCCATAGGATAAGCCCTCTATATGATCTATGAAGTCCTGATATGTTATTTCATTGGCATCTAATTCACAATGCGGAGTTCTCTATCTACCGCACTGCGATCTTGCTTAGTATCACTATCAGCTAACCACCACATTAGGTCCTGTACCCTAGGTGGTATGCTATTGTTGTGTGTGTCTGAGTCATAATTGTGTGTTTGTGTTTGGTCCCTGCCCCCTTCTATATTAAAATAGGGGTACGGGTTCACTTCTACATGCCCTGCATTTTTAACTATTGTGATCAATAAAAAAAAAATTAAATTGTCTACACTGTGAAAGAAATATGTACAGTATATTTCTGATAGCAAATGTATTTGGAGTGCTGTTGCCACTTTTTGTTTTTTGCTTCTGTAAGTAGATAGTATGCCATGGAAAGTAACCAATGTCATTAGAGCTAAAGAAGCCCCACTAAGAATTACCATCTATATATATAAAGGTGAAAGCCCTCACTCACTGACTGACTGACTCACCACTAATTCTCCTAATTTCCCGGTGTCATACAAACATGAAATTTGTCAGGAGCATTCTTTAGGTCCTAAATAGGAAAAGAAAAGGGGTCACAACTCGATTATTCAATGCTAAGTGCAAAAGTATTGGCGCCCCTGTGTAATGTACCCAAATCTAATTCTCTAACTTCCCGATGTTGTACAAACATGAAATTTGGCAGAAGCCTTCCTTAGGCCCTAAATAGGAAACGTAAATGGTCCCAACTTGTAAAATCACTGGTAAGTGCCAAAGAATTGGCGCCCCTGTGTAATATACCAAATCTAATTCTCTAACTTCCCAATGTCGTACAAACATGAAATTTGGCAGAGGCATTCTTTAGATCCTAAATAGGAAAAGTAAAGGGGTCACAACTTGAAAATTAAATGCTAAGTGCAAAAGTATTGGCGCATCTGTGTAATGTACCAAATTTAATTCTCTAACTTCCCAGTGTCGTACAATTTTGAAATTTGGCATGACCATTCTTTAGGTCCTAAATCGGAAAAGTAAAGGGGTCGCAACTTGATTATTCAATGCTAAGTGCAAAAGTATTGGCACACCTATGTAATGTAACATCCCGGTGTCGCATAAACATGAAATTTGGCAGGATCATTCTGTAGTTCCTAAATAGGAAAAGTAAAGGGGTCACAACTTGAAAACTCAATGCTAAGTGCAAAAGTATTGGCACCCCTGTGTAATGTACCAAATCTAATTTCTAACTTCCTGACTATTAACAAGTCACAGGGGCAGTCGCTGACAAAGGCTAATATAGACCTGAGACGGGGCTGTTTCTCTCATGGACAGTTCTATCTGGCCTGTTTCCGAGTCAGCCAACCAAGTAACCTGTTGATACTGGCTCCTGGGGGTGAAACTGCCAACATAGTGTACAAAAAGGCCCTCACCAGTTAATATGAATATTTATGGTTTTTTGCTATTGGTAAAATTTATAAAGAATGTTAAGAAGTTTTAAATGTATATTTTACAGAAAGTTTTAACCTTACTTACTTGCAAAGTGACATTTCTGAGTTTATTATTTTATGGTTATTTTTGTTATAGAAAATCCTACGTTTTTAGTTTGATCGAGGAGTTATTTCATTATAAAATTCAAGTGTTTTTTCATTTGTTTTTCACAAATGTATTTTTTTAAAATTTTATATAGAGGAAATGCTGCATGGTCAACTCCACGTGGTGTTTCCTGGGTAACGCAAAGAACTATGCAAAATGGTGAACATAGTTTATTCCTCGGTTCCTTTGAAGTAGCCACAACTTCAAAAAATTTTCCAAGCAAACAAAACTAAACACCTGTACCAAGTCAACTTGGGTGAAGCTGCGTATATCAGCTAGTATGTAAATAAATACTACTTTTTATTTCTTCTCAGGTGTCCAATTACTTATGGTAGGATAGTGTATAATTGGCAAATAAGAGGTTTTAATTGCTACAACAGTACATTTTTTAAAACTTTCAAAGAGCTTTCATCACTTTCAACCGATGAAAAAAATTAGTTCAGGTAATAACAGTTAGGGTGCATTCAGAGGAGCGTGTTTTGGTGCGTGCATACGCACGCACCAAAACACGCTTGTATTTACAACGCTGCATTCCCTATGGTGTGTGCACATGTCCGTACTTTGCAGGCGCGTGCCTGCAAAGATAGGACATGCGTGCACCATAGGGAATGCACGCATTGTTTTCAATGGAGCCGCTGGCTGCTGCCGGCGGCTCCATTGAAAACAAAATGACCTGCTGGCCCCCTGCATTCCTTTTCAGGGAAGGACTTTACATATAAGCCCTTCCCTGAAAAATAAAGATTTTAGTGTAAAAAAAATAAAAATGCAGGCATTCTCTTCAATGGAGCTGCTTCTGCTGCCAGCGGCTCCATTGAAGACAACGGTCTGCTGGCACCACCAAATTGTTTTTCAGGGAAGCGCTTTACATATAGGCTCTTAACTGAAAAGGAAAAGTTTTGGTGGCGGCGGCTCCATTGAAGACAATGGTCTGCTGGCACACCTGAATTATTTTTCAGGGAAGGGCTTTACATATAAACCCTTCCCTGGAAATCAATTAAAAGTGATTTAAAAAACAAAAAAATAAATACTCACCTCCCTTCAACTGCCGGCGCACAGCCGTGTCTTCTCCTGCTGTCCCCTGCACTGTGGTGCTGAACTGCTGATCTATCAGCAGCCGGGGATTTAAAATCCCCGCCTGCTGAAAGAGCTGAATGTGATTGGCTGAGGTGCTCAGCTAATCACAGGCAGCTCTCCCCGAATGAATGACAGGTGAGAGCTGCCTGTGATTGGCTGAGCACCTCAGCCAATTACATTCAGCTCTTTCAGCAGGCGGGGATTTTAAATCCCCGGCTGCTGATAGAACAGCAGTTCAGCAACACAGTGCAGGGGACAGCAGGAGAAGACGCAGCTGTGCCCCGGCAGCTGAAGGGAGGTGAGTACCTATTTTTTTATTTTTTTTTACTATTTTAAAAGGCTTTTCAGGGAAGGGCTTTATGAAGCCCTTCCCTGCAAAGCCACTAACGGCTGCCGGGGCTCAGCGGGGACTTCTGCCGCTGTCCCCGTCTCTGTAGCGCTGCTGAGCTATCAGCAGCTGGGGATTTAAAGTCCCCTCCTGCTGGTAGCGCTGATTGTGATTGGCTGAAGCAATTCAGCCAACCACAATCAGAGCTACCAGCAGGCGGGGATTTTAAATCCCCGGCTGCTGATAGCTCAGAACTACAGAGCCTGGGACAGCGCTAGAAGTCGCGGCTGAGCCCCCGCAGCTGAAAGGAGGTAAGAATTGTTTTGTTTTTTTTTGTACTATTTTAAATGGCTTTCTTCCCTAAAAAAAGCCATTGACAGGATGCCGGCAGCAGGATTCTCTACTGCAGCTGTCATGTGTGACAGCTGCGGTTGAGAATTGAAGAATTCCTTTTGCTGCATCTGCCAGACGTGGCAGATGTAGCAGCAGGGAATTCTTTTAACTAGCTGGGGTGAAGGATATATCTGCCGCATGCGGCAGATGTGTTCTTCATGCCCGCGGGGGTCACAGCAGCGGCGGAGAGGTAAGTTCTTTTTAATTCTTTTTTTGTTTTGCACTAAAATGTTTCTTTTTCAGGGAAGGGCTTAAATGTGAAGCCCTTCCCTGGAAAAAAATGCAGGGGACCGGCAGAGGATTGTTTTCAATGGAGCCGCCGGCAGCAGCCGCGGCTCCATTGACAACAAGCACGTAGCTGTGTTCACGCGTGCTTTTGCTCGTACCTAGGTGCGGACGTATGTGCGCACCTAAGTACGCACCAAAACACGCTCGTCTGAACGCACCCTTATTGTCGGTAAAAGTCAGTCATCAGCATGAGGTCATGTGTAGTGTTTATGTTTCAACGGTAGCCAAAAAAATGTATCACTTTGCAGTTTTACTGCATGTTGATACAGTTTGAACTTCTTCCCTCTTGTACGTGTGGCATATGAGCTGTGCCAATTTGGAGTACAAGATAAAAAATGCTGGGTTTCGTTTTAATCAGCAACACCGCCACTAGGTGTGGCTTAGCGTTACATATGTGGCGATCAGGCAATTGCATCTGTCCTTATTTTGGATGACATGCACAGAACTCTGAAGCAGCATAATAGTTACAGGGTCACCCATAAAGAACTACCCGGGCAATAAATCAAAAATTTGAAGCATCAGGTCTCTGTGTTGTGCATTTGTATATGTTTACCTACATACATATGTGTGTGTATATGTTTACACGTCTTTGTTCAATCATGAACTTTCCCTATTCTACCTCTGGAGGACTGGGTATTCTTAATTTTGCTTTGGAAACCCTAGATCACTGGTTATGGCACTGGTTAAATGCTTGTGGTTGACATACTAGTAGAGATGAGCGAACACCAAAATGTTCGGGTGCTCGTTATTCGGAACGAACTTCCCGCGATGCTCGAGGGTTCGTTTCGAACAACGAACCCCATTGAAGTCAATGGGCGACCAGAGCATTTTTGTATTTCGCCGATGCTCGCTAAGGTTTTCATGTGTGAAAATCTGGGCAATTCAACAAAGTGATGGGAACGACACAGCAACGGATAGGGCAGGCGAGGGGCTACATGTTGGGCTGCATCTCAAGTTCACAGGTCCCACTATTAAGCCACAATACCGGCAAGAGTGGGCCCCCCCCCCTCCCAACAACTTTTACTTCTGAAAAGCCCTCATTAGCATGGCATACCTTTGCTGAGCACCACACTACCTCCAACAAAGCACAATCACTGCCTGCATGACACTCCACTGACACTTCTCCTGGGTTACATGCTGCCCAACCGCCCCCCCTCCCCCCCACAGCGCACACCAAAGTGTCCCTGGGCAGCCTTCAGCTGCCCTCATGCCACACCACGCTCATGTCTATTTAGAATTGCGTCTGCCATGACGAGGGACCGCAGGCACACACTGCAGAGGTTGGCACGGCTAGGCAGCGACCCTCTTTAAAAGTGGCGGAGCGATAGCCCACAATGCTGTACAGAAGCAATGAGAAATAGAATCCTGTGCCACCGCCATCAGGAGCTGCACACGTGGGCATAGCAATGGGGAACCTATGTGCCACACACTATTCATTCTGTCAAGGTGTCTGCATGCCCCAGTCAGACCGGGCTTTTTAATTCATAGACACAGGCAGGTACAACTCCCTATTGTGAAGTCCCTGTCGACCCACAGCATGGGTGGCTCCCTGGAACCCACCGGCGGTACACAGAAATATCCCATTGCATTGCCCAACACAGCTGAGGTAGTAATGTCGTGCTTAATGCAGGTGGGCTTCGGCCCACACTGCATGCCCCAGTCTGACTGGGGTTCTTTATAAGTGTACAGATGTATTAAAAACTCCGTGTGCACCTACAGCATGGGTGGCTCCCTGGAACCCACCGGCGGTACATAAAAATATCCCATTGCATTGCCCAACACAGCTGAGGTAGTAATGTCGTGCTTAATGCAGGTGGGCTTCGGCCCACACTGCATGCCCCAGTCAGACTGGGGTTCTTTACAAGTGGACACATGTAGGTTAAACTCCCTGTGGACCCACTGCCTGGGTGGGTGCCAGGAAGCCACCGGCGGTACATAGAAATATCCCATTGCATTGCCCAACACAGCTGAGGTAGTAATGTCGTGCGTAATACAGGTGGGCTTCGGCCCACACTGCATGCCCCAGTCAGATGGGTTCTTTAGAAGTGTACAGATGTATTAAAAACTCAGTGTGCACCTACAGCATGGGTGGCTCCCTGGAACCCACCGGCGGTACATAAAAATATCCCATTGCATTGCCCAACACAGCTGAGGTAACGTCAGCTGTAATGCAGGTGGGCTAAAAATTTATTTGATTACACTGTAGGCGAGGGCCCACAAAAATTGCTGTATCAACAGTACTAATGTACATCCCAAAAATTGGCCATGGCCAGCCAAGAGGGCAGGTGAAACCCATTAATCGCTTTGGTTAATGTGGCTTAAGTGGTAACTAGGCCTGGAGGCAGCCCAGTGTAACGAAAAATTGGTTCAAGTTAAAGTTCCAATGCTTTTAAGCGCATTGAAACTTATAAAAATTGTTCAGAAAAATTATTTGACTGAGCCTTGTGGCCCTAAGAAAAATTGCCCGTTCAGCGTGATTACGTGAGGTTTCAGGAGGAGGAGCAGGAGGAGGAGGAGGAGGAATATTAGACACAGATTGATGAAGCAGAAATGTCCCCGTTTTGGATGGTGAGAGAGAACGTAGCTTCCATCCGCTTACGTATCGCTGCTGTCCGCTGGTGGAGAACAGAAGTCTGGGGAAATCCAGCCTTTGTTCATCTTGATGAGTGTTAGCCTGTCGGCACTGTTGGTTGACAAGCGGCTACGCTTATCTGTGATGATTCCCCCAGCCGCACTAAACACCCTCTCCAACAAGACGCTAGCCGCAGGACAAGCAAGCACCTCCAGGGCATACAGCGCGAGTTCAGGCCACGTGTCCAGCTTCGACACCCAGTAGTTGTAGGGGGCAGAGGCGTCACCAAGGATGGTCGTGCGATCCGCTACGTACTCCCTCACCATCCTTTTACAGTGCTCCCGCCGACTCAGCCGTGACTGGGGAGCGGTGACACAGTCTTGGTGGGGAGCCATAAAGCTGGCCAGGCCCTTAAAGACTGTTGCACTGCCTGGGATGTACATGCTGCTCGATCTACGCACATCCCCTGCTACCTTGCCCTCGGTACTGCGCCTTCTGCCACTAGCGCTGTCGGCTGGGAATTTTACCATCAGCTTGTCCGCAAGGGTCCTGTGGTATAGCAACACTCTCGAACCCCTTTCCTCTTCGGGAATCAGAGTGGGCAGGTTCTCCTTATACCGTGGATCGAGCAGTGTGTACACCCAGTAATCCGTCGTGGCCAGAATGCGTGCAACGCGAGGGTCACGAGAAAGGCATCCTAACATGAAGTCAGCCATGTGTGCCAGGGTACCTGTACGCAACACATGGCTGTCTTCACTAGGAAGATCACTTTCAGGATCCTCCTCCTCCTCCTCCTCCTCCTCAGGCCATACACGCTGAAAGGATGACAGGCAATCAGCCGGTGTACCGTCAGCAGCGGCCCAAGCTGTCTCTTCCCCCTCCTCCTCATCCTCCTCATGCTCCTCCTCCTCCTCCTGTACGCGCTGAGAAATAGACAGGAGGGTGCCCTGACTATCCAGCGGCATACTGTCTTCCCCCGCCCCCGTTTCCGAGCGCAAAGCAGCTGCCTTTATGGTTTGCAGGGAATTTCTCAAGATGCATAGCAGAGGAATGGTGACGCTAATGATTGTAGCATCGCCGCTCACCACCTGGGTAGACTCCTCAAAATTACCAAGGACATGGCAGATGTCTGCCAACCAGGCCCACTATTCTGAAAGGAATTGAGGAGGCTGACTCCCACTGCGCCGCCCATGTTGGAGTTGGTATTCGACTATAGCTCTACGTTGTTCATAGAGCCTGGCCAACATGTGGAGCGTAGAGTTCCACCGTGTGGGCACGTCGCACAGCAGTCGGTGCACTGGCAGCTTAAAGTGATGTTGCAGGGTGCGCAGGGTGGCAGCGTCCGTGTGGGACTTGCGGAAATGTGCGCAGAGCCGGCGCGCCTTTACGAGCAGGTCTGACAAGCGTGGGTAGCTTTTCAGAAACCGCTGAACCACCAAATTAAAGACGTGGGCCAGGCATGGCACGTGCGTGAGGCTGCCGAGCTGCAGAGCCGCCACCAGGTTACGGCCGTTGTCACACACGACCATGCCCGGTTGGAGGCTCAGCGGCGCAAGCCAACGGTCGGTCTGCTCTGTCAGACCCTGCAGCAGTTCGTGGGCCGTGTGCCTCTTATCGCCTAAGCTGAGTAGTTTCAGCACGGCCTGCTGACGCTTGCCCACCGCTGTGCTGCCACACCGCGCGACACCGACTGCTGGCGACATGCTGCTGCTAACACATCTTGATTGCGAGACAGAGGAGGAGGAGGAGGAGGGTGCTTTAGTGGAGGAAGCATACACCTCCGCAGATACCAGCACCGAGCTGGGGCCCGCAATTCTGGGGGTGGGTAGGACGTGAGCGGTCCCAGGCTCTGACTCTGTCCCAGCCTCCACTAAATTCACCCAATGTGCCGTCAGGGAGATGTAGTGGCCCTGCCCGCCTGTGCTTGTCCACGTGTCCGTAGTTAAGTGGACCGTGGCAGTAACCGCGTTGGTGAGGGCGCGTACAATGTTGCGGGAGACGTGGTCGTGCAGGGCTGGGACGGCACATCGGGAAAAGTAGTGGCGACTGGGAACTGAGTAGCGCGGGGCCGCCGCCTCCATGATACTTTTGAAGGACTCCGTTTCCACAACCCTATACGGCAGCATCTCAAGGCTGATGAATTTTGCTATGCGGACGGTTAACGTTTGAGCGTGCGGGTGCGTGGCGGCGTACTTGCGCTTGCGCTCCAACAGTTGCGCTAGCGACGGCTGGACTGTGCGGTGCGAGACATTGGTGGATGGGGCCGAGGACAGCGGAGGTGAGGGTGTGGTTGCAGGCCATGAGACGGTCGTGCCTGTGTCCTGAGAGGGGGGTTGCATCTCAGTGGCAGGTTGGGGCACAGGGGGAGAGGCAGGGGTGCAAACCGGAGGCGCTGAACGGCCTTCGTCCCACCTTGCGGGGTGCTTGGCCATCATATGTCTGCGCATGGTGGTGGTGGTGAGGCTGTTGGTGTTGGCTCCCTGGCTGAGCTTTGCGCGACAAAGGTTGCACACCACAGTTCGTCGGTCGTCAGGCGTCTCTGTGAAAAACTGCCAGACCTTAGAGCACCTCGGCCTCTGCAGGGTGGCATGGCGCGAGGGGGCGCTTTGGGAAACAGTTGGTGGATTATTCGGTCTGGCCCTGCCTCTACCCCTGGCCACCGCACTGCCTCTTGCAACCTGCCCTGCTGATGCCCTTGACTCCCCCTCTGAAGACCTGTCCTCCTGAGTAAGCGTTGCACACCAGGTGGGGTCAGTCACCTCATCGTCCTGCTGCTCTTCCTCCGAATCCTCTGTGCGCTGCTCCCTCGGACTTACTGCCCTTACTACTACCTCACTGCAAGACAACTGTGTCTGATCGTCATCGTCCTCCTCACCCACAGAAAGTTGTTGAGACAGTTGGCGGAAGTCCCCAGCCTCATCCCCCGGACCCCGGGAACTTTCGAATGGTTGGGCATCAGTGACTATAAACTCCTCTGGTGGGAGAGGAACCGCTGCTGCCCAATCTGAGCAGGGGCCCGAGAACAGTTCCTGGGAGTGTTCCCGCTCCTGAGCAGGTGTCATTGTAGTGGAGTGAGGAGGCTGGGAGGAAGGAGGAGCAGCAGACAGAGGATTCGGATTTGCAGCAGTGGACGGCGCAGAACTGCGTGTTGACGATAGGTTGCTCGAAGCACTTTCTGCCATCCAGGACAGGACCTGCTCACACTGCTCATTTTCTAATAACCGTCTCCCGCGTGGACCCATTAATTGGGCGATGAATGTGGGGACGCCAGAAACGTGCCTCTCTCCTAATCGCGCAGCAGTCGGCTGCGACACACCGGGATCAGGAGCTCGGCCTGTGCCCACACCCTGACTTGGCCCTCCGCGTCCTCGGCCGCGTCCACGTCCTCTAGGCCTACCCCTACCCCTCAGCATGCTGTATTACCAGTGATTTGATTTCACAGGCAGGAAATAAATTGGCGCAAGACTGCAGGCCAAATATAATTTTTGCCCTTTTTGGAAAACGAAAGGCCCCACTGCCTCTAGTGAATGAATAATCTAAGTTTAATAACTGTGCTGTGTCCCTGCTAATGTGTCACAGAACGTGAGGGTAGCAGAGTTATTATAACTCTGGCAGAGCAGGTATTTTTTCCCCAATTAAGGAAAGCAAATGGCGAAGCCAGCAGTAAAGCGTAGCTGGGTGCGTCTGATTTAGCAATGTTGTTCACGCAGCTCACACGTGTCCACAGCCCTTAGGACGGACAGAGGCTGGACAAATAGATTTGTTTTCAGTTTTTTTCCACCAAAAGGCAGCACTGCGTATATTCTATGAACATGAGAAGTTTAATAACTGTGCTGTTTTCCTGCTAATGTGTCACAGAACGTGAGGGTAGCAGAGTTATTAACTGTGGCAGAGCAGGTATTTTTTTTCCCAATTAGGGAAAGCAAATGGCGAAGCCAGGAGTAAAACGTAGCTGGGTGCGTATGATTTTTACAGGTTGCAGACGCAGCCGACACGTGTCCACCGGCGTTAGGACGGACAGAGGCAGGACAAATAGAATTATTTTCCGTTTTTTTGCACCAAAAGGCAGCACTGCGTATATTCTATGAACATGAGAAGTTTAATAACTGTGCTGTTTTCCTGCTAATGTGTCACAGAACGTGAGGGTAGCAGAGTTATTAACTGTGGCAGAGCAGGTATTTTTTTTCCCAATTAGGGAAAGCAAATGGCGAAGCCAGGAGTAAAACGTAGCTGGGTGCGTATGATTTTTACAGGTTGCAGACGCAGCCGACACGTGTCCACCGGCGTTAGGACGGACAGAGGCAGGACAAATAGAATTATTTTCCGTTTTTTTGCACCAAAAGGCAGCACTGCGTATATTCTATGAACATGAGAAGTTTAATAACTGTGCTGTTTTCCTGCTAATGTGTCACAGAACGTGAGGGTAGCAGAGTTATTAACTGTGGCAGAGCAGGTATTTTTTTTCCCAATTAAGGAAAGCAAATGGCGAAGCCAGGAGTAAAACGTAGCTGGGTGCGTATGATTTTTACAGGTTGCAGACGCAGCCGACACGTGTCCACCGGCGTTAGGACGGACAGAGGCAGGACAAATAGAATTATTTTCACTTGTTTTACAAGCAAAAGGCCGCACTGCGTATATTCAATGAATAATAACTGTGTTGTGGCCCTGCCTATACAATTCTTTCCCTGCAGTATCAATGGAGGGTGGAATGCTCTGCAGAGGCGATTTTGAGAAGCCAAAAAAAAATGCAGCACAGCTAACAGCAGCCTGGACAGTACTGCACACGGATAAATATGGCCCTAGAAAGGACCGTTGAGGTTCTTGAAGGCTACACTCACTCCTAACACTCTCCCTGCCTATGCAGCACTTCTGTCCCTAATGCCAGGTGCAACGCTCTGCAGAGCCGATTTTGAGAAAAAATAAAATGCCACTGCTAACAGCAGCCAACACACAGCTATCAGTGGCCCTAATAAGGACCTTTGGGGGGTCTTGAAGCCTACACTAACTACCAATTCTTTCCCTACAGCAGCTCCGGTACAAACAGCACTGTCCCTCATCTAACTCACCAGGCATCTGAGCCGAACCGCGGGAGGGGCCGACTTTTATGTTCGGGTGACACCTGATCTTCCCAGCCACTCACAGCAGGGGGGTGGTATAGGGCTTGAACGACGCAGGGGGAAGTTGTAATGCCTTCCCTGTCTTTCAATTGGCCAAAAAAAGCGCGCTAACGTCTCAGGGAAGGAAGTGAAAGTAACCAGAACACCGCATGGTGTTGGTTACGAATAACGAACATCCCGAACACCCTAATATTCGCACGAATATCAAGCTCGGAAGAACACGTTCGCTCATCTCTACATACTAGTCATCTGAAGGTACTATATTATTTAAAACACTCACCAGAGGAGAGAAGCGAGAGCTAATGGACTACTTGTATCCCATATGAAACGGTTACTGAATGCTCTTGTTGGCTTAGTATCTAACATATTCCACATTTGTTGTAATGTATATTTACCTGATAACGTATTTAGGCTCATGTTTTATGCCATGTGCTTTGCTGACAGTGGAATTCTAAGTCGTTACTTTGTGTAATTATATTTTGAAAGCATGTGGCTAGAACAGCTTCCTCATTACTACGGAGGGTTTTGTGTGGGTGTTATGGCATAATCGCTTAAAAAGGTAGTCAAATATCTACCTACTTGAGCTGTGGTGTGCACAATGATCTATTCGCCGGTGATGCCTGCAGCAGAAAAATGTTAAATTACATCCTGAAACCTAGCAAATCAAAGCAATTAGATGAAAAACAGAGAAAATGGGAAACCACACGAATTCTCACTTACACCGCAAACTGCATATCCTCATGAAAGTAACTCAACTCACAACATAAAAGGCACACAGGCACATTAAAAGGTACATTCTCCATAAATGCATAGATTTCGTTCCCATATTTTCCCAAGGGCAATACAACCTTTCCATCTTAATTTTGTCTCTGTCATAATAAAGTTAAATACCACTTTTGATATGCATTGGTTATGCATGCATCAAAAGTACAATTGATCTTTATACCTTCATTAGAGTGATAATATATTTTTATTACATTGTTCTAATCCGTTCATTTTTTCATAGTAGAAATAAAGTCTAGTCAACATGTAGGATAATTGTTGATAATAACATCTTTATTATATTTTATTAGTATATTGTTTTTATTATATTATATATTATCATTTTATTATTATGTTTATGATAAATAAACTAAGTGATCCATCTAAGCTGTGCACTCTGGAAATGATAAGGTGAAACGTGGAATTTTGTAGACGAGCAGAGCTATTATTGGGCTTATTGATGCTGATTACTATGTTGTTTTGACTGTTTACTTTCCAGAATGCACAGCTTAGAGGGAAGGTTGATTATGTCAGCCCAGGACAACTAAGGGAAGACATGAAGGATGCTTATTAACATAAGGGCATGAGGACAATAAAATATTCTGAATATATCAATACATAATGAATTGGGCATTCATGTGGTGATGAACATCAATTCAGGGTTATTAAAGTATCAATTAACTAATCAGACCCACATTCAGAAATGTGCACTCAAATTACTAAATAGAGATACATAAATACAATTAGAGCCATCAACAGAAATTTGGCAAGACTTATCCAGTAGAGATATTTTTGACACACTGCCAAAAATAAGCCAAATGTTATAAATTGAAGAGCTCTAAGAAAAAATAGGTTGTCTGGTTTATATAACGCTTTAATATACACATTAAAACAGCCTTTCACACATTGTGTAGGTTTGTCTTGTCCTGCCAAAACAGCTCTAACCTGTTGAGCAATGAACACCACAAGATCATTAAGGTCTCATGTCCAGTTGCAAATTCTAATTTAAAATCCGCAGCGGTTCTCTCGAACGCGGATCCGCCCCCTATGTGGATGCATTAGATACCCGCAGGTAGTTAAATACCTGCGGATGTCATTTTTCCCTGCAGACGCGGATCTGCGTGCAGGAAAAAATCCGGTCCATGCTCCATTTGGTGCGGGTCTCCCGCGCGGACGGCTCCCGCAGGCTTCTATTGAAGCCTATGGAAGCCGTCCGGATCCGCGGGAGACCTAAAATCAGAATATACTCACCTGCTGCGAGCCGTGCGTGTCTTCCCTTCTTCCCGGCCGGATCTTCTTGCTTCGCCGGGCCGAAGAAAGAGGATCCGGCCGCGAAGAAGGGAAGACACGCTCGGCCCGCAGCAGGTGAGTTTATTCTATTTTCAGCCCTCATGTCCGCGGGGCAGGATGGACCCGCTACGGATTCTCCATGGAGAATCCGTAGCGGGCCTGATTTTCCCCGTGGACATGAGGCCTAAAGGTGTGCTGTGCTATCTGGCACCAAGATGTTAGCAGCAGATCTTTTAACCTCTTAAGGACCAGGCTGTTTTGTACCCTAAGGACCAGATACTTTTTATGGATTTTACCCATGTGGTGGTTTTACTGCCCTATTTGTTTTCCTTCAGCTAACAAAATTATTTTTGCTGCATTTTGTTTTCCGTGACATATAGGGCTATCTTTTTAATACATTTTTCACAGATTTTTTTTGCCCCGTTTTTTTAGTTTTATTGGGGGTAAAAAGCTTAAAAAAATTTTTTTAACATCTATAGTTATTTGTTTTAAATTAGTATATTTACGCTAAAATATGAAGTATGGGAATGGGTTCCTCATTTTGTTTTGGATGTTTTGAAATATAATATGTATGGTTTTGGATTACAGGGCGCATACGGCGACTGTTTTGGATGGCGTCGGCTTTGGGTTATTTTCTTTCTTATGTATATATTTGTGACTAACAGCTGACAATCCGTCCTGCTTCTGATTGATTGCAGAAGCAGGGGCTTTAATCCCCACGACCCGCCATATTTTTACTGTCTGCAGGAAATTTAAGCCCATGACCAAGCGCCGTAAATTTACTGTGCTTGGTCCTTAATGGATTAAGTCATGTAAGTTATAAGAGGAGATCTTTTATCGAAACCACACCAGTAAGTATCTTTGACCTAGTTGTTAGGTGCCAAATTGTAATGGAGGAATGCCCGTGAAGAGGAAATGCTAGCTAGTTTCTGAAAATAACACAAGAGACTTTGTGTTACAGCAAAATGCTCCTCATTTGAGAGAACTCATGAGAATTCAAGAGGACTCTGCTTATTGAAAGATATTACAAGCTTTTTTACAGGAAAGAAGGCGTGGTCATGTAAAGTTCATTATTGCCAAACTATTGACCATGAGATATTGCTGTCTGCTGTTAAAACAGTGTTAACAGTCGTAATACTTGTGTGGTCAACAGTTTAAGACAAGCAAACAGATTCAGTCAAGGTTTTCATAACATTTCAATATATTCTATATACAATGATCCCTCGCTATAACGCGATTTAATGATTGCGGCTTCAGTGCATCGCGGATTTTAGATACACCATATATAATTCTGTTTTCGCAGAGTTTTTCGCTATATCGTGGACTTTTCTGGTACAAACAGGAAATACAGTACGCCACTAGCACTTGCCAATGCAAGATTGTACACGGCACACTATTGGCTGATGGAATGTGTTCTGTATCCTGGGCGCTGATTGGCTCACTTATCATAGCATCGGTCTGTTTGTTCACTTTTGCGATTGTTTGGCAGTTCACCCGGCAGATTGATTTGTGTAAATATAGCGTCGCTACTTTTTTATGTATCGTAGGGGTCTCTGAAACGTAACCCCCGTGATAGATGAGGGATCACTGTACTTAAGTTCCTGTCTCATAACTCTTGCTTCCAACTGTACACTACATATACAGTAATTCCTTTCTTTAAGTTACTTCCACCAATTCAATCAAGATAAGAAATATATCCATTTATTATCATTTAAATTTAACAGTTTAGGGGCCAATGGACCAGCCATTCCTCAGTCATTCTTTGGTGCCATGGCACTGTTACTGGTTCACCAGTTGTCCTTCATTAGAGCACTTTTGGTACTAACCTTGGAATACTGAAAACACCTGGCAAGACCTGATATTCTGCAAATACTCTGATCCACTCATCTATTCATCACAATTTGGCCCTTGTCAAAGTCACTCAGAGCCTTATGCTTGCCCATTTTTCCTTCTTCCAACACATCAACCTCAAGAACTAACTGCTCAGTTGCTACCAAATATGTCCCAAAACTGGACAGGTGTCATTGTCATGAGATAATCCATATTAGTCACATCAGCTGGTTTTAATGTTATGGTCGATCGGTGTAGACCAAATGGCCCCTTTATTGAATACACCCATCTGGTAGTATGTTGGACCTACTTTGGCCTTTAAAGCCACACCATATCATTGTGGCATAGATTACACTAGGTGTCTCAATTGTTCTACATGAATATTGTCCCATGTGGACAGAAGAGCTTCTTGTAGCTGCAGAAAATTAGATGGAGGTGATGAACAGCTGTAGAAAGGGTTCATTGATTCATGCTGCTTGCATTCTGACCCTTCCATCAGTATGGTATAACAGAAATTTGACAAGGTGATTTTTTCCATTGCTCAGTGATGCAATATTTGTGCTATTGTGCCCAATGGAGTCTTGTCTTTCAATTTCTCTTAGATAGCAATGGTACTCAAACTGGTCATTTGCTGGTATAGCCCATCCGTACTAAGGGATGACAAATTGTACATTTGGTCATGTTAGTTGGAGCATCAGAGTTGTATCTACCTGATTGCAACACCTGTTTGTCAGAACGATACTTGACATCTTCCTCTGACCCATTTGGTCACCAAGTTGTTTACAAATTGTGTTGCAAATTTTTTTTCATCACCTATGAAGACTAAGGAGCTGCCAAGTCAAATGGGAAAATGGTTCATTAGTAAGATGTGTCCATTCTAGACCATTTTGAAGACATTGCCACATATTGTTTACAACATGCAAGCATGCTAAAACTTGCCCTGCATGCATAGTGAACTGGTTTGAGAGAATCTGGCTTCTTTTTGGACCTAAAGCTAATTTTCAAACAATGGTCTGAAAAGCATGTTGAGTTGTATATGTTGAATGCTAATGTACTAATATTGGCACTGGGCTATAATTAATCAAATTACAGTATTCAACTATTTGTTGTCCATGCATATAATAGTTGTGTAATAAGTTTGACAAAATATACCAATTTAACATTTCTAAAGGGCCACATATTGGAAAAACAATTTTTTCCATCACTGCACCGCTCATCTGCTTACCTGTGTCACACTCTGGATGCCTCCAATGTATATTGCAGCCTCTTCCATGCAGTACAGCATCCTTTCTGATGCTTATAATAAAAATAATCTTTATTTGTACAGCGCAAACATATTCCGCAGGGCTTACAAAAACAGGGGGAATACAGAAAGACAAAAGTACAAAAATTACAGAACCACGGTTACATATAGGGGTGAGGGTCCTGCTCCAACGAGCTTACATACTACAAATAATGGAGTGATACAGAAGGTAAAGGGGCTGGAGATGTGCACGGTATGGCGAGGTGGAGAGTGAGGGATGCTATACACATAAACAGTGGTCAGACATTAAGCCGTGTGATTGCAGAATCGATATGACTGCAGGGGCAGTTGATAGCGGCTAGCAAGGATTGCAGTCAGTAGGAAAGGGAGCATGTTATCAGGCGGCGTACAGAGGGATTTGGTTTAGGGCATGTGGTATGCCTCCCTGAAGAGGTACATTTTTAGAGCACGCCTGAAGTTTTATTAGTCCTGAATTGCCCAGATAACCTTTGGTAGTGCGTTGCAGAGGACAGGTGCTGATCTGGGGAAGTCTTGGAGGTGGAAATGAGAGTTTTGAATTAAAGGGGCACTCAGTCTGGTTTCGTTAGCAGAGCGGAGAGCCCGGGCTGGGTGATGGATTGAGATGAGGGAGGCAATGTAGGGTGGCGAAACTAGAACGAACAGCAGAACTGCGAAACAGACTTCAAACTTGTGGAGAGACGCAAACCAACATCTGATAAACGCTCAAAACATGCACCAAGCATACCTGCATGTAAAAACAGATGGAGTAGATACGATACGAGGTATTAGTTTGTATTTTGGCCAAGATACTTAAGCCCACAAGCCAACTTCATGGGTCCTTGTTGTCTTGTGGGTCCCTATACTAATGAGACAACTAACCCCAGGAAACCTGCCTGCAATGTGAGACAATTGTCCCGATAGGGACAACCCCATGCTGGAACCTAGAGACCTACCTCATTATAGATGACAGAGGACCCACAGCAAGACACAGTTCACACCACATGTACTGAGAGCCATACAGACATGCAGGGGCATGACACTGTTCATACTGAACATCCTGAACACTGCACAGACACCTCATGTCCAGCCACATGCACATACATGCAGGAGCATGATACTGTCCACACTGAGCAAACAGAGAAAAGGCCAGCAGCCTCTAGCAGAGGAGCTGGCATATATGAGCAGCAGACCTTGGGAATTGGCTGGCTGGAGCAATCCACACCCAGCCAGCTCAATCAACACCACATATGAAGCTATATTGCTGAAAACACTTGTAGGACAACAGATCCCAGCAGCAAACCCAAACACCCTGCTTTCTCTTCCTCCATGCCATGCTATGAAACCCATTATGCATCAGCACAGCATCACATGAGCAGCTAGAGACTATGCCATTTCTGCTTGCTGGGAGGATGCCAATTATTATCATTACCTTCTATATTCATTAAAGATCATAATTACACAGTCAGGAGGATGAACTCCTTATTTATTATAACTGGAGTTGTATAACAGGAGCTGCATAATTCTCATTAGCAACTATGATAGGAGTTTTTCTCTTCCCCATGAAGAGCTTGTGTGATACAGTGCATATAATTTCATCATACAGGTAGTTCTATTGACTAAGAATATTCTCTGCAGGGGTCCTACAAGACAAGAGACAAGAAATTCCCACGGGAATCACAATAAAATCTCCCCTGAAGAAAATTGACACATAGAAATGAATAACTAATCAAGGTAACACTAGCTGACATTTGAGGACTAGTTACATAATGATTGGGGGAAAAATAACTGGTGTGGCCTTTAACTCAACAGTGGAAGGCAAAACCTTGGAGGGACTTGCCAACGACCCATTTCAGCAATCTAGTACTAACACCTTGTTATGATATGGTTTACAAAACAGGACATCCAGGCCCATTTAACAGTTGTCACAACTTCCTCAGACAAGAGTTCCATAGTTTCACTGCTCTAACAGTAAAGAACCCCCTTCAAAACTATTGCTGAGCTCTTCTTTCCTTTAGTTGTAGATGTCCCCTAATAATGATTACAGGAGTGGATATAAAAAATAATTGCACTGACTAGTGATATATTTCTATATATTGATTAGTTTGTCCATAAACCTTTTTCTAAATCACCTGCCAGTGATTTAAGTTAAATAGGAGGTATTCTGCATATCAAAAGTATTTTTCTTTCATATTATGGACAGACCATGAAAAGACATCATGTGACTCTAATTCTCCTGAAAAAGAACAGTATGTTGGGAAAAATCGTAAAAACATATGAATATTTAATAAAGGAATGCCGCCATCTAGTGACAAAGTCCATCATCACATGTAGCAAATGTTTAGTGCCCATTCAACAGCATCATAAAAAAAGCTGGATGAGGACAGACTACAAAGTGATCTGGTAGTTTCCTATGGGAGCTGTGTGCTAACATGAGGCAGGCGCTCTGATTCCAGACATTTTCCCAAACGGAGTAGAAAAATATTAAATGTAATGCTTCTCTGTCTGACTCTACCCAGCTCTATTGTTTTTTCTTCACTTGTGATGAGCTCAGCTCGAAATGATAAATGATGATATGTGTGAATGCATACTCAATCCTTTCACAGATCGTTTTGCTTCTCTGCACTATACCATTTATATCAACACTTTGTGGGTTTCTGAACATACCATGATATATAACATTGTATGGGGAAAGTAATCCATGGTGGGTTAGAGATTCCCTGGTGTGTAAATAAATGAGTATATTTTTATTAGCGTAGCGTTAAAGGGGTTCAATTATAATGTCACTTTTTAAAATATGAGCCAAATGACCTAAAACAATAAAACAAAGGGTACTTACCCATCCTGAGCCCAGGCAATCCAGCAGTGCAGTCCTGTAATTCTCCCACTCTCTGTTGATAGCGGAAATCAGGTGACCGCAGCCTGCCAACATCCTAATGGGGATCATTATGTTGGAGAAACAGGACAAAAACTGAAAGCGAGGATGAGGTCTCATCGCCACACAATTAAAGAAAAAAAGACAGAATTACCTGTGGCTGAGCATTTTTCTAGCCACGGACACAACATAGAACATATGAAAGTCACAATATTAAAAGGCAACTTCAAATCTCAATGTCATAGAAGAATTTGGGAGTACAAGTTCATAACCATCTTTGATACGCTCAAGGCAGGAATCAACATCTCAAGAGGCTTCATGTATCATTGGAGAATATGAGAAATCTATAGAAGAGATAACACGCTGGTCTGGTCACCCCCTAACACCAATTTAGGGACCATAAAAATTTTGCATCCTTAGGGCTCTTTCACACGATTGTATATCAGCCACCTTTTTCACGGCCGGCCAATATACGCTACCATCTGATGCATTGGATTCCAATGCATCAGTTCAGATGAGCGTATTCCTGCAGTGTAAAACGCCCATTAGGCCAATATAGCGCCAGCATTTTTACCCTGGGCAGGAAAGATAGTCCTGGAACTATCTTTCTGGCTGGAATACATCGACGGCTACATAGACTCCTATGGGAGCCTATGACAGGTGCCAGAGAGGAGAGGTGGGAGAGAGTTTAGCAGTGTAACTCCTAAATACCCTCCCCCTTCTCTCCTCCTCTCCCCCCCCTCCTTGCTGACTTTTTGCAATGGGAGGAGTGGGGCACAGCTAGTTCACTAACCACTACCTAAACATTGTTGGTTTTCCATGACGGACTGCTAATTTCAATTCCTGTAGGTAGATAAAGGAGGAAAACTCAGTGATATGTAAGGATTGAGACCCATGATTTTGCCTTTCAGTTTACTTTTATCTGATGCTCTATGATCGTTCTTGCTGTAAATAAAATAGCCCACGTGCACTGCCATAGAAAAAAAGAAATATATTAAATAAAGAACTTGCAGTGAAATATCAGTGACTAAGTACTAAGATGTCACCATTGGTATAATTAGAAATGAAGGTTAGAATCAATAGTGCCGCGGCATGATGAAAGTGTGAAGCACTTGAGTACATCAGGAAGACAGATAATACCTTCAGATAAAGAGTAAGAATAAAACATATTTATTTTTCTAATGATAGAGAATATAATGATAATCTATCATAAGAACAGAACTTCATGTATTGACTATTTTTATGTAAGAACAGGAAAGAAAAATTGGCCTGGTTACCTCCTTTCCTTATTTGGCTCCTACATCTGGCAGTGAAAGTGTTCCCATATGTAATAATGTTTGTGTAGAGGGTTTTCTGTCAAAACTATTGTTATTCCATTTTTATTCTCATCTTGTAAAGTCATCGCTACAATATGTAGTGGCCCAGAGTTAAGGGGCCCCTCCATAAGTATGCATGTGTTTGTCATGTGCAATTGTATTGTCAGTGTCTTCTGTGTGTGCGAATTTGATGTATATTGCACCTCTGCAGCACTGAATGGGTTAACGTATGGGTTATGTCTGAAAAATGTACCTTGTTGTTTGTCACGTGATCGTGTGATATATATGTGTTTGCAATAGGTTCTGCAAGGAGTTTTTTTGCTTTTGGGTCTTTTCATAGAAGAGAGTCTAAGTTGGAGTCTGGTGAGCAGAGAATGCTTTTTAGTGAGTAGGAGAAACTGTGCCTCGTCCGACGAGGATCACCAAGATGGAAAAGGCTGAGCGTTGGCCTAATGTCTGGGAGCAAAACACCCAGACCTTCTCAGTACTAAAATGGAGAATTGAGAGAGAGTGAGAGGAACCGCCAGGCAGAGATAAGTGCAAATTCTAAATGTGAGTGTGTACTGGTAGAGAGCTGGAGAGATAGAGTAAAGAGAGTCGCCGGGATCAGAACCCCACAGATAACTGGGACTGTGGACTCGTCTGCCATCCTGTGAATCCTCCCTGTCATACTACTATTCTATACACTGGTGTCCTGCTGGCTGTTGAAAAGTTTGTGGACTGTAACAGTTTATTGAAGTAAACGAGCTCTACCGACCATTCCCGGTTTTGCTCAGAAAGTTATCCCTGTGTGGACTATTTATTTTTAACATCCGGATTCACTGCAGAGGACAGAACGGTGGCATCATGAGTGACAAAGAACTATAAGGTAAACCTCGGATTGGATTTTCCCTGTGAAACTCCCCCAGCAGTGACTTGGTCGGGTTCTGATGCTACCCCAAGGGGAGGAGATGGTAGAGCCCCATGACAAGGCCTTAATCTACCTTGCTATCTCCTCGGCTGTGGGCCCGCTCCTCAGATGCTGCAAATATAGCATCACTCAATGATCAATGGGGTTCAACCTATTGGACTCTCTCCAATCCTAGACAGTCTCATTGAAAGTCACCATGTTGCCCTAACCTTAATGACAATGAAAAGAAATTATGTTACTCTTATTTATTATTCATTCCTGATACGTTTTGTTCTTGAGACTTTCCACCAATTTTGTAGCCCGTCTTTGACCTAGTTCTATTTTGTCAATGTCTTGCTGTAGATAAAGTCTCTAGAACTGAACACAATATCCCAGATGTGGTCTCCTGAGCTCTATACAGCGGGATCACAATCTTCCTCCTGGTTACACCTCTAGTTATGCCTCCCACTGAGCATCCTACCTGCTTTCCCTGCTGCAATATGATAGCAATATCAATGCCTAATCACAGCCACTGATGTGCATATATATTATCAATATCTTCTCAACTCATTTTACTTGTAAGCCTTGCTGTTCCTGTATAAACTTTGGTTCCTGTGATTTAACATCTTTCATATGTGATTTTCTAGTAATACATCACAGATCAAAGTTACTGAAAATGCATCTAATTTCTCCACCGGGAAAAGGGAAATTGCATAAATTGTATAAAAGTAAATCTCTCATGTGGAGCATTAATTGTGGCACTGTTTTTTATGCATTATTTCCAAATGACCAGGAATACTGACATGAGACCAGGCTCGGCCTGGACCCAGACGCACAGTGCACAGTGCAGCATGCTCACTGCACTACAAACAAATAGGCAGCCTTTCAGCCAGCCGATACATTCATCTATTAAACTGGGTACTTTATTTATATAGATGTAGAGACTGGCTTAGATAACATCTATGTGCATTCGAAGGCCATCCAGGATCCTCCCTCCATGGGTCCTACCTTTTTGACGATGTTGTGTGTGCCCCCGTGACCAGCTTCTTAATGTGGCGTGGCGGTGCATAAGTATGAATGCCCAGCTCACAAAGCTCAGAGGTCTACTTGTCTGATGAAGAAGCCAAGTAGCAGACTACTGAGAGGACCCGCAGGACACAAACAGGCTGGCGCACAGGCCAGACAGCAGGCTACCCCATAAAAAAGTATGTGTGTCCTCTCTTCTGCTAGGTAAATAAAATTAATTCATTTTCAAATTCCTATTCTCTTCCCCTCCATAGTTATAACTCCCAGCAGGTCCTTACAGCTGCAGACCCTCAGAACCCGCAGGGAGCTGTAGTTCTCACCACAGATTTCATTCCACAAGGAACCTTTTTAAGAGTGAGGTCATACGAGAGGGGTATGATAGCCCAAGACAACCAGTAAAAAAATTGACAAATGCTCCTCTAAAATGTTTTTGCCTCCAGTTACAAAAGCGATAGTGTGGGATGGTGGAAGCTTAAGACCTCACGCCCACGGGCGGATCAGATTTGTTAATTGAGTTTATTAAATAAAACAAGCAAGATATGATGTGGCTTCAATGAGCCTCCATTCCTCCTTACAGAACACCTTCTCAAAATAACTACGTTCACCAGTTCCTGGAGAGAAGCTACGTGTCCAAGGTAGGCCTGGGGGAATTGAGATAAACACTCCCAATGAGCCCCCATCCGATCACTGCTAAAGTCATACGAAATCACTAATCAGCACAGTTTTCAATTTGATTTTAAATGGCCGTACGGTTTAAAATAGCTTTTTTAACAGCTGTGTAGTTTTTCACTTACAAAACTACACAGCTGTTAAAAAACTATTTTAAAACGGTGGCTTTTGTACTTAAAACTGCATGTTAATTTGCTTTTCACTTTTGCAATGGCCATTTCATCACTCCAATTATAGGCAATGCCATAAGTGCCACTTCTGGGATCCTCACTGATCAAGTGAATGGGAGTCTACCAATCTTCATTTGCTCTAGACACCCCATGCAGGGTGATTCTGCATGAGATGCTTAGAAATTAGCACTAGTGTAGTGCTCATAATGGATATTTAATCACCAAAGCAATCAGAGACAAAATCGAATTATTTAAATATTGCAAAGTGTAGTGAAACCACCTTCCCTTCCCTTTGGCCTTAAGTTGGACGTATACATGTGAACAAGAATCGGGAACGGTCGGTTCTGCTCATTTGCTGTAAACTCTTGAACTCAGATCTACAAAATCACTGTAGCAGGACGGACACCTGATGATAAGTTCAAACTATTCACTGTAGGGTTCGAGAAGAAAACTAAAATATAACTTTTAATAAATAATATATTAAAAAAGAACTTGAATCTCAAGTTTCCAAAGGGACACACAAAAAAAAAACCATAAACCAGTTGCTTCTTCAGTAGGTAATCCCCACAAGGCTAGTATAATGAGGGATACCGTATCACCTGAAGAGCAGAAAAGAGGGCTCATATCAAGTAAACATATCAGAAATTGTCATCAGACCCAACGGATACTTTCCTCATTGATCTTAGAAAAATCCTTTTACAAGCCAAATCTCTGGGTTGCATTAATTCCTCGGAATATGATTTTCTGTTGCCATCATATCCTAGAATCTCCACCTTCTATAGCCTGCCTAAGGTCCATAAAGGCCTGGACCCTCTAAAAGGCAGGCCTATAGTCTCGGGGGTGGGGTAGAAAACCTTACACAAAATGCAGGTATATACATTGACCGCATTTTGCGCCCCTTTGTGACAGCACTACCATCGTACGTCCGTGACACCACTGCTGTACTGAGATTGATTGACGGCATTTACATCGAACCAGGCACCCTATTGGCTAGTTTGGACGTAGAGGGGCTATATAGCTCAATTCCTCACAACATCGGAATTGAAGCAGTCGGATACTTTCTAAAACAGAGAGGGAATGCTTTTCAACATCATAATCAGTTTATCCAAAATCTCCTAACTTTTGTACTAACAAAAAATTACTTCCTGTTCGAAGGCCATCTATTCCACCAGCTCAGGGGCACCGCGATGGGGAGTCCTTGTGCCCCATCGTACGCAAATTTGTTCCTGGGCTGGTGGGAGGCACGGATGGTCTTCACAGAGGAGCTCGCCAGGTATACGGAAAACATTCCGCTTTGGCTGAGGTTTATTGACGATATCCTAATTCTGTATAAGGGGACTAAAGACTCCCTACAGTGAATAGCTTGAACTCAGATCTAAACAAACAGTCTTGGTACAGAAACAACAAGTCAAAGTGGTGCAACTGGGAGGATTCTTGGGGCATCTGGATAATGAAACGTTATCTGTGATAGGGAGCCTGACTGATGAAGAGCTAGGACGTGCAGAGCCTGCGCTCCTGCTTCAATACGGCTAAAACCTCATAAAAAAGGCATCCACACACCTTAAAGACAGCGGAGAGCAGAGATGGGGAAGAAGAAGGGAGCCAACAGCTGCTGCAAGCCCCGGGAGGAAGATACCGGACCCCTGGACCGCTTTATGTCCACCGGAGGAGGCCGACACGGGCAAGGAGGAGAGAGCCAGAGACCGCCGCCCCGGGAGCCGATGGCCGCGAGAGGAGAGGGGAGACCTCGGCCGGGAAACCCGACCGGCGCGGCGCCTGAGACGGACCCTGCGCCGGTGGACCGGAGCTCAGCGACACCCGCGCCCCCCGCGGCAGTGGCGGAGAGGCCGGGAGAGACGCAAGATGGCGGCGGAAGGGAGCCGGAGGACAGCGCGCGGCCGCCGAGGGCAGCAAAGGTACAGCTGGAACCCTGCAGGGAGAGCCCCAACCCCCCCTCGCTCCCAGAACGGCACTCACCACCGGGGGACGGGGTACAGACACGGGCGCAGCGGCCGCGGGAACCACAAGGCGGACCGGAAGTGAAGATCCGGCCGCCATCTTCTTCAACGCCGGCACCGGAAGTGGAGGAGGCAGCAAGCCTGCGGGCACGGAGGGAGACCGAGGGGGCCCCAGCGGCGCTGCAGAGTGAGGCAAAGGCAGCAGGCACAGCGGAGGGGGGTCAATACAGCCTCATCACCCCCAGAGATGCCAGGCCGAGACAGCATAGGCCAGTGAGGGAGACAGCAGGTTGGATGGGAGATAGCCATAACCCTCCACCACCCTTACCATGGGACATATCATCAGAGGGGGATGAGGAGTGGGCTGCCACACCAGACCCCTCACCTAGACCCCTGAAAAGGGGAGAGGGGCAGAAATCAAATGGCCTCAGGAATAAAGAAACAAGACAGGGGACAAGCAGAGATACCCTGATCAGTGACACAGAAGGGGATAAAGCGAATGCTTCAGGGTCGCCAGCAAGCCACAAGAGAGCTGGCGGTAACACAATGGCTAAACCCACGCAGGCGGCGCAGAAAACAAGTAAACAAGCCCCACAAGAGACACATGAGCAAGGAGAATTTGGGAGCTCCAAGAACATTAACAAAACCACAATGGAAAGCTGGGATTGGAAGGAACATCTGAGATCAATCCCCACTAAAGAAGATTTAGACAACCACTTTGCCCGATTCGCTTCATCACAAAAATCAGCGCTGGAATCCATACAGAAGGAAATCCAGCAAATGGGGCACCGTCTCAGAGAGACAGAAGAGACACAGGACCTAATGCTGCAGCGTATGGATGAACATCACGATATCTTAAGCGAACACGCTGTCCAAATAGCAGAACTGGCTAATCACCTAGATGACATTGAGAACCGTCATAGACGGAACAACCTAAGAATTCGGGGCCTGGGAGAAGAAATAGAGAACAAGCACCTGGAGACATGGGCAATGAAATGCTTTGGAGACCTGCTGGATAGATCTCCAGAAGATCCAATAGAGATAGACAGGATACATAGGGCCCTAGGTCCTAGATCTGCAGACCCGGAGAGACCAAGAGATGTGATATGTAGGATACATTTCTTTAAGGAAAAAGAGGAGATCCTTCGCCAGATTAGAACTAAGGGACCGATTAAATTTAGAGACAGAAACCTACTATTCCTACCAGATCTTTCCAGAAAGACACTGCAACAAAGACGAGCCCTCAAACCACTGTTATTACTGTTGAAAGAGCGGGAGATCCCATACCGCTGGGGATATCCCTTCCAGTTAATAGCGGGCTCGGGGAGAGAGAGTGCCATCTTTAGATCCTTAGGGGACCTCCCTAAATTCCTTACAACACTCAAACTACCAATGGTCTCTATACCGGAGTGGCAAAAAACAAGTACCCCATCACCAACCCCCCCAAGGGGACAATGGCAACAGGTGAACAACCACCACAAAAGACCAAACCCAAACAACAGAGACCATCCATAGAAGTTCCACACCCACCAAAGAGGAGAAGGAGCGCGGAGTAGGGCCCGAAAAATGGACACGGACAACATGACCTGAGTAACTAGGGCCATTTCTTACAAAATGGAAAATCCCAAGTGTATAGGACTGGCGGTTAAGCCCAAACATCAGGATGCGTCGCAAGATCATTTCCGGAGTAGAGGATCTGCCCGAGGACAGGGAACCACTTCCACTGGGAAAAATACATCCTTACATCGCCCTGCTCCGGAGTGCTCTGCCCATTTTCATTCCCCCCCCCCCCCCCCCCTTTTTTTTTTTTTTTTTTTTTTTTTTTCCATTTTCATGTTCGTTCCTCTGCCTCCTTTTCAACTCTTTGATCTGCCCCGCCCCCCCCCCCCCCTGGCCGGGGGGATCCCCCGAGGTCTCTTATATATCTTTCTGTGTTTCCCATACACTGCTTGACCTCTGACTTTTTATCGGTTATAAAGGTGTGGATGCCTAACATTTTGTTTTCAGATGCCGTGTGGAGGAGGACGGGGCCTGGAACCGGACTCGACCGAACCCAGTCGCTCCCCCACTAGGGACTGCAGCCTAGCCAGGCTGTGCAGACATTAGTCAATAGTTAATAGTTTACGAGAGTCCACGTTTTAAATTATAGTTGATAACACAACTGGTTAAATGCAAGTGGATATTTGTGGTCTTACCCCCCCTCCCTTTCCTACCCTTGTGTGTGACCCCTTTCCCCCTCCAATCCAGGTCCCCTCCCAAGGTGGGAAGTCACGGCATACCGTCAGAGGGATGATATTACGATTTCTAGACACCATAAAATGGCCCGACTAAATGTATGCTCTTTCAATACAAAAGGGCTAAACTGCCCTAACAAGCGCAACCAGGTGCTGTATAGACTCCACAGGAAACGGGTGACAATTGCTTTGCTTCAAGAGACACATTTCCCGCGTTCTGGTCCTCCCAACTGCGGAAAGAACAAATTTTACCCCATGTGGTTTCATTCCACACACCCGGAAAATAAAACCTGTGGAGTCTCCATAGCATTTCATAAGTCTGTAACCCCCGTGATCCTGTCACAAGAAATAGGAGACGACGGGAGATTCATATTCCTTAAAATATCAGTTGCCGAGAAGATACTTACAATTGCTAACATGTATTTTCCTAATCAGGGTCAGGTGGGTTTCGCCATAGAGGCTCTACAGGCCCTACGGGACTTCGCAGAAGGGACTCCAATCATTTTAGGAGGAGATTTTAATATGTGTATGGATCCGCGCTTAGACTCCTCCACGGGACGCTCTGCGCTCACAAGGGAAGCGATACGTAAAGTTCAGAGAATACTTGTGAGTATGGACCTGATAGATTTATGGCGCACCCTCCACCCAGGTAAACGTGATTATAGTTTTCACTCTATGGCACACAATTCTTATAGCAGAATTGATTATATATTCATATCGCATAGTTTACTCGATGGGGAACCTCAATGCTCCCTAGATATATTGTTATGGTCAGACCACTCCCCAGTGTTTGCATCCATGGGCCCGGTGGGCGGGTACGGGGTGCCCCTACGTGGCGCCTCAACGACAATTTGCTCAAAGACACAGTCTGCCTAAATGAAGTGAAAAAAACCATAGAATTTTTCAAAGTTGACCATGCTGTAGATCCCACACCTGACCCGATAAAATGGGAAACCCTTAAATGCGTTCTAAGGGGAGTGTTTATCTCCCATGGAGCCAGGGTTAAAAGGGAGCAGACAGCAAGACTCACGCAATTAATAAAAGACCTTAACATAAAAGAAACGTCAAATAAATCACAGGCAACCGCCAACTTACAAGTCGAAATATCCGACTTAAGACACAAGATACTAGATATCCTGGACCAAAATACCATGGGTAGGAAAGATAAACTTAAGGCCGGATATTATGAATATGGCGATAAAAGCGGCAGATGGTTGGCTAGAGCGTTGCACCCCAGGACATCTCACCCACATATACACTCTATCAACTCAGCCGAGGGGGGACGGGTACACTCCCCGAAAGAAATACTAGAAGAATTCCGATTATTTTATTCCAAATTGTACAATATTCCAGAAGGGCGGACTATACCCGAAACCCAACATAGACAGAAGATGGAGGAGTACCTCGACCTCCATGTCCCGAGACGTCTCTCCCCAGAGGAGTCTTTGACCCTGGAGGGGGACTTCGAGGCAGAGGAGCTCACACAGGTAATTCAGGGAATCAAAAAGGGAAAGAGCCCGGGGCCGGATGGATTTTCTCCGGGGTTCTATAAGGCTTGTGGAAGTCTGATTTCTGACTTGCTTCTTCGGGCCTTTAATGCAATATCCGGGGTTTGCCCCCTCCCACCCCAGGCTCTCCAGGCGCACATCGTATTGATCCCCAAACCAGGGAAGGATCCTATGGCGTGCGGCAATTACCGGCCGATTTCGCTTATTAACTGTGACTTAAAGATCTTCTCAAAAATGATTGCAAACCGACTGAATGCGTCGATACCCCGACTCATGCACGGTGATCAGGTCGGCTTTGTTCCGGGCAGGGAGGCTAGGGATAGTACAACCAGAACCCTGACCTTGATTGACTGGGCGAGGAGGAAAAAATCACCACTCTGTTTGCTCTCTGTCGATGCAGAAAAAGCATTCGACAGGATAAATTGGAGATTTTTAGAAGCAACGCTGCAGAGAGTTGGCATAGGGCCCAGGGCTCTAGCTTGGATTACGGCATTATACAGAAACCCCTCGGCACAGGTCAGGGTTAACGGTACCTTGTCCACCCCGTTCAAGATCAAAAATGGTACGCGCCAAGGATGCCCCTTATCTCCTACCCTATATATCATGGTGATGGAGACCTTGGCTAACGCCATTAGAAACAACCCCTCAATAAAAGGGATTCGGGTGGGAGAGGAGGAACACAAATGCGCTCTCTATGCGGATGATTTGTTGGTTTATGTTACAGAGCCTCGGGTGGGTCTCCCCAATATCATGAAAGAATTCACAGCCTTTGGTGAACTCAGCAACTATAAAATCAACGCACAAAAGTCGGTGATTCTTAACATTTCGATCCCAGGAAGAGAGGCGGGAGACCTCGCCGAGGCCTTCCCATTTCTTTGGAAAGGCGACTCTTTCAAATACTTGGGAGTACAGATCCCGACAGATCTATCCCGGATATTTGAACTCAATTACAGGCCAATATTATCAACATTCGAGAGAGACTTAGAGAGATGGTCCGGGGCCACATTATCTTGGTTCGGAAGAATGAACGCAATTAAAATGGATGTTTTACCAAGAATACTATATATCTTCCAGACGGCCCCATGTAACCTCCCAAACACCTTCTTCGACAGATTACGTAGCCAAATACTAAAGTTCATTTGGAAAGGAGGATCCAAAAGACTTAGTCATAAAAGTTTAACTAAGCCAAAAGAGAAGGGCGGAGTGGGACTTCCCGACTTTCGCCTATACCACAAGGCAGCTATAGGATCCTTCATACTAGATTTATTTCATCATAGAGAGAACAAATCTTGGGTTCAAATAGAAAACCGTAATAACACCTTTGAGACTAGAGGGGCGTTCTGGATCCCGGGGAAAGTTAATTGGGAAAAGGAGGAGGCATCATTCATGATGAGCACATTACTGGGCGCCTGGAAAGGGGGTTGTAAGACCACGGTCCCGGGACCTCTTACCCCACTGACGGGAAACCCACATCTTGAGGCAACTTTGCCGTTGCGCAACCTGGAGTTTATACCCCCAGGAGTGGAGGCCAGGGTGGGGGAGGTGGTGGAATTGGGAGACATACGGGACATGGGGTCCCTGGGAGGGGACCACAGGCAGGCGCCGGGCTCATGGATGCAATACCTACAAGTGCGTAGCTACCTGGGGAAGATAAAACCTACTCAAGGATGGGAAATGACATACACCCCCTTTGAGGAGCTATGTTGCGCTAGGGAGGCTCCCAGACATACCGTCTCAATACTCTACAACCATCTAATAGAGGAACAACTAGGAAGTCACCAACCTAGGTGGATAGGTGCGTGGGAGGAGGCATTGGGCCGGTCTTTCTCGAAGGAACTATGGAGCAAAGCGTTTCAGCTTACTCATAAAATGTCGGTTTCCAGCAGGCTCCAAGAGTTAAATTTCAAGATAGTATCAAGATGGTACTTGACACCGGAAAGACTACACTCCTTCTTCCCCGAAACCCCGAATACATGCTGGCGTTGTGGGGGTGAGGTGGGTTCAATGCTCCACATTTGGTGGGACTGCCCCATGGTCGCAACCATATGGCAAGATATGAAACATTTATTCGAAAAGACGGGAAGAGAAACAATAACTCTGACACCGGAAATGGCACTCCTGTCCATCACTCACGAAAATGCACACCAACTCAGGAAGGGATTGCTAAAATTCTTCATTATAGCCACAAGGCAGGTAATTCCTAGGTTCTGGAAACAGAGTCTGGAAATTCCCAGAAGTGCATGGGTAGGGGTGATGGATGAGATTGAACGAATGGAGAGGATCAGATTAACGGAGGACCAGCTAGGTTATGATAAGTTTTACCAAACATGGGCACTATGGATAGATATACGAAACACCCCTGGGTTTCAAAACTGGTTGCTTACGGGCAAATATGAGTAAGACTGTAGATCAGACGTGACAAGGAAAAGCAAAAAAGGATAGCCTGGATATTACCGTCCCCCCCCCTTTCCCACCACCTTTCCTCTAATCCCTTCCTTCCCCTCTTGTCGTGTAAACCCACTCCCCCTTAGGATGTTAACATCTACTATAGAAATAACAAGACCGTGAAGAATGTTCAGTTCAAAGAGATTTGTTGTTGTATTCCATTCAAGAAAATTTGAAGTTCTCTGTTATCTGGGCAACCAAACGGTATTAGCTCATTGTTATGTGTAACAATTTACAAGTATTGTGTATGTTAATGTAAAAGCAATAAAAATACCTTGAAAGAAACGTTATCTGTGAAATTCCTCCCCCGGCAAACTCTAGCTCTCTCTCTACCGGCAAACACTCACTCTTGCCTTCTCGCTATGAAGCGGTCTGTCCTTCTCTCAGTGCTCAGCAGAAGTACCAAGGTCTCCTGGTCTCCAGGACGAGTGTAAAGAAGTCGCTTGGCTTTCTCCATATTCTCCACAAACCTGCTGATCTTACAACCTCTCTGACAGACTTCTTCTCTCCTTCCCTGACTGACTGACTGACTTGACTCGCATTCTTGCAAAAAAAAATATACATAGCATGATCACATGACCACAAACGATACACACAAAATGATACATTTTCCAGACAGGACAGAACATACCAGACGTTAACCCTTTCAGTACTGCAAACATCCAATACATATACACATAATGCATTCCACAAACAAGACACTAACCAGACATTGACGCGAGACAGACATAGAACTTTACGGAGGGGCCCTGCTAACTCTGGGCCACTGCACTTGCTTTAGAGGAGGCTATGGTAAAATGACTAGAAAGGAAACACCCTACTATGACCCGTCCGCTTTTGAAAACAACACCATAGACCCCAAAACACATGAAAAATTAGAAGCACGCCACAAAGAAATGCACTGCTTGTAATGCGTTTGCACATTTCGTGTTTCCCTACAGCATTAAGGGATTAAGAGAAGTTGGGGGACCCCAAGATAAACTTTTGCACCCAGGCCCATGAGCCTATAGCTACACCCCTGGTTACAGGTAATATTGGGCAACAGCGGTTTGGAATGGATGGGGGGCATGAAAGATTGGCAGGAAAAATATCACAAATGCAACATTTTCCAGAAATGCAAAGTGTGAAACCACCATAGTTTTTTTTTAACTTACTAGGTTCATTACTGGCCATGACAAATACAATTATACCAAATAGCTGATAGTAAATAGTTAATAATAGCTGGTGAAACAGTATGTTGGGAATAAATAAGGGAAGCAATTATGTATGAGAACAATGTGATACAATGAATACAACATGAGCTAAATACTTCAATTCAGGATGTGTGTAATGACACTCCATCAGGTGTTCCTTGTTTGCATTTGCTGTACAATGTACTTTATCCCTTTTAGGACAATAATAAAGTTCTTCTGACACGTCACAAAAGTCAGAGCGCCTGAACCTTGAGCTGTATTGACTTAGCACAAAGTAAGCTTCCTTGCTTTTCTCTTGGCAGGTATATGAAGAAAAAGTTAACACATGCTGATTTCACAGCACAAAATCGTTGTATGCTTCAACGTTAAAGTTTCCTAATACTACAGACTTTTATAAACTTTCGGAAATGCTAACACATCCGGGCCCTGGTGGTGGATTTACTTCTCTTTAATGGACATCGTAAACGCACTTCAAAGTTTTATGAAGATTGTAAGTATGAGACTATTTATGATCATTCACAAAGGCTTATGTAAGCTACTCTCCCATATAATATGCATGGTGCCAAATTGCCGATATGTGATGCTTCTGCACCATCCCAGGTGCCTGCATGCAGTCCTTACTGCTGTTTATTATCCTTCCATTATATAAGGCACTAGTCAGGCCCCACATGGAATACTGCGCACAGTTCTGGTCACTGGTGCTCAGGAAAGATGTTACAGTCCTGGAGGGGGTTCAAAGAAGAGTAACTAAACTAATACATGGAATGACTGGACTGGAATACCCAGAGAGGCTATCAAAATTGGGATTATTTACCCTGGAAAAAAGAAGGCTAAGGGGTGATCAAATAACCATGTATAAGTACATGAGGGGACAATACAAGGATCTGTTTATACCCAGGACTACAACGGTAACAAGAGGGCATCCGCTACGGTTAGAGGAAAGCAGGTTTTATCACCAACATAGAAGGGGATTCTTTACTGTTAGAGCAGTTAGACTGTGGAACCCTTGCCTGAGGAAGTGGTGATGGCAAAATCCAAAGAAGAGTTTAAAGGGGGACTTGATGTCTTTCTGGAGAGGAAGGATATTATAGGTTATAAATCTAAAGTTGATTATTAATCCGGGTATACCGGTAGGTAGGAACTATTAGGGGTTGATCCAGGGAATAGTTTGATTGCCATTAGGGAGTCAGGAAGGAATTTTTTTTCCCCAAAAGGGCTAATTGGCTTCTGCTCTTGGGGTTTTTTGCCTTCCACTGGATCAACAACACAGGAGGATAAACAGGCTGGACTAGATGGACATTGTCTTCATTCAGCCTTACGAACTATGTTACTATGTTATGTTACTATGTTTAGCAAAGCCATTACAAACTGAACAATATTTCCCTGAATGCTTTGAAGCAGATTGAAGGTTAATAAACTTATGGGAAGTTTACAATGGAGATGAAAAATGTCCCTGATTATAAGGATTTTTGGCAACTTTCTGCAGGACAGGAATATTTTGCTGTTTTTTGCACACAAGGAATACGCATTTGCATACACAAAAGCATACGCACTAATGCTCCAAATCATTGAACTGGCTAATTAGTCTAATGAGATCAAGCCATGTTCTTTTCCTGCACAACTTTGCAGCATATAATGCATCTCCTAGTGTATTGTGTGTGCACTTGCGCATCCCCGTTAACTTCTATTGGGACTTTTGGTGTGCAAATGCACAGTAAAATAGAATATGCAGTTTTTTTGGGTTTTTTTGTGTGACCAAATTTCGCAGGAAATACGCGCATGTGAACTAACCCATTAATGGGTTCTATTTACTGCATACTACACGCAAATTTTGTGCATGCCAATACGCCCGTGTGAAGCTGAGTTAAAGGTCTACGCAGGCAGATAAATCCCTGAAGAATGTTAAGTCTTGACTGATCACCTGAAACAATGGGGATTGTGTATAGTTGACTGTAAGTTTTCTAATATTATTTACACTGCCATTTTAATAAATATGACAGCAAAATGTAATGGTGTGTAAACAGAATATGGCAGGGCGGCTGTTTATGTTGGAGGCATGGTTGTGTATGTAAATGGGGCCTTGAGTAGTGTGTTCTCACACAGAACAAGGAAATAGTGATGATGTATGTGACTCCAGCATGGTTGCTGGGTATGTTGGCGCGAGACGAGGAGCAGCTGATTGTGCATTCCCGCTATAGTTGTGCTGAGGAGGACATTTCACATAGAAGCAATAGTCATTAAGTGAATGGAAGTGGAATGCATTGCCAATCTTTCTGGCCGCCCGCCTCCGTTCAGTGTGAACAGGTAATCATTCATAGATGAGTGATTGCCTGTTCACACTGAGCAAGAAGTCGTTCACTAGTCGTTTTGATTCATTGAGTTGAAACAAAGTGACTAGCAATTAATGAGCGATGTCTTGCTCAGCGATTTTTCGGCCAATATTTGGCCAGGATCATCAACCTCACTTGTATGCAGATCATAAATTGTTGCTTTATCTCATACAGCTTTGAAAATGATGTTACACATTGGGTCCTTTGCTACTGTGGACAAAACGTACATAGTGACCATATATATTACCAATAACTGAATACACTGCTAGCCTGAATCCCAATACAACACGTGGTAAAAGACATTGTTCTACCCTGTGAAGCCAGTAGACTGGTGGAAGCTAAAGAGAGAGCTTGCTGTTAGAAGCTGTTTGTGAACAGCTTCTAAGGCCTAAGAGGGCGTTTCTTGGGCCTTATTCACGTGACCGTATTTACGCAGGTATTTTGCCGCGTAAAAGAATAGCTCAAAAATCGTGACCATCAGAGCCATTGGATTCCAATGTATTCATTCAGATGAACAATTTTTGACTGTTTAAAAAATTTGCGCTGGGAAAAATAGCACATATACGTAACCATTTTCGGTCGCTGATTTTTATACGCCGCATGAAAAGCTAGGTCTTGCTTTTTTTTTTGCCAAAATATGCAGGAAGCTCTCATAGATTTTAATGGAAACTTTAAAAAGAGAGGGTGAGGGAGTTAACCTTGCGTATAATGCTGGGTAAAGAAGACAGCTGGCCCAAATTAAGTACTAGTTGTCATTCCAAGTATTTTACAGCGATCTGTGGTTTTCATTGCTTCTGAAAATATGCAAATAAAGATCGGGACTGGATTGCGGCAATTCTTCATTCATACAATTATGTGTTGCATACAGTCGTGTGAAGGAAGCCTCAAAAAGATATAAATAAGGACTTGGACTAAAGTCATCTACCATTCTGTGGTCTGGGACTGTGCTGTCATAGCGCAACAACAGAGTGTTGGGTAACATCTATTTGCATGCTCCTAATGATGGAGAATACTGTGAAAGATAGTACCATGGGCTAAGCAGCAGCACATGTGAAAAAGACTTGGGTACACTAATAGATCATAGACTGAACATGAGTCAACAATGTGATGTAGCAGCCAAAAAGGCAAACACAATTCTGGGATGTATTAAGAGATGCATAGAGTCTAGATCACATGAAGTAATCCCCCCCCCCCCTTCCTCTACTCTTCCTTAGTCAGACCTCATCTGGAATACTGTGTCTAGTTCTGGGCACCCCACTTTAAAAATGACATAGACAAACCGGAGCAAGTTCAGAGAATTATTGCCAGGAACATGAGCAGTCTGCAAATCATGTCCTATGAGGAACGGTTAAAGGATCTGGGAATGTTTAGCTTGCAAAAAAAAAAAAAAGGGCTGACAGGAGACTTAATAGCAGTCTACAAATATCTGAAGGGCTGTCACAGTGCAGAGGGATCAGCCCTATTCTCATTTGCACAAGGAAAGACTAGACACAATAGGATGAAACTGAAAGGGAAGAGACACAAATTAGATATTAGAAAAAACTTTCTGACAATGAGGGTGATCAATGAGTGGAACAGGTTACCACGGGAGGTGGTGAGTTCTCCTTCAATGGAAGTGTTCAAACAAAGGCTGGACAGACATCTGTCTGGGATGACTTCGTGAATCCTGCACTGAGCAGGGGGTTGGACCAGATGACCCTGGAGGTCCCTTCCAACTCTACCATTCTATGATTGTATGACCATAGTGATCACAAGGCACTGAGCAGATCTAGATGATGTGGATGCTGCCACAGCACAAGATACATCTAGGCAGGGCAGGCTGTAGCAGAAGGTAGCCCACTAATGACCCACAGCAGCACTGCAGGAGACGTAAAAGCCAGCTGCCTCTTTGCGTTCAACCTGCATCTTGGTGGTCCCATGGAAGATCTCACACTCATTCAGGCCAGTAGAGGACCATTCACAATTGGACTTAAAGGTACGTTTTGCAAGATTTTTCTTAACGGGGAGCACCCCATGACCTCTTTATGATCTATCAGTGTCTGTTTGTGGCTCATACATTATAAAGACTATTTTAAATGTTGCTGTTCTCCATAACATGGAGTCCTAGATAAGGTTTTAACATTCACCTTCTGTAGTGTAGGCTGTCCTTCAAATCGGGTCCCTACATACAGTATTAGAACACCGGATGTATTTGTGTGCGCATTTGCCCACGAAAAAAAGGCACACAGAGGGTAGAACCAATTGATTTCAATGGATTCATTCACATGTGAATATTTTGCATGTGCATTTGAATCGTGCAAAAAAAATACACAGAATGCTCTATTTTCCTGCATATTTCCACACAAAAAGTCCCCATAGAAGTCAATGGGGATGCCGAAGTGTGCGTTTAATACACAAGGACATGCATTTACACCGCGTAATTGCACAGGAAGCTGTCAGGATGTTATTAAGGCCAAAGAAAATTGGAAAGTCAACAATGCCTAGATGGGTTGACATGGAGGTGCTCCTAGTCATAGTGGAGCACCGGCCTTTATTGTGGGATACAATCTGCAAGAACTATAAGGACTGCCATCTGAAAGACACCCGCTGGCAGGAGGTGGCCCCCGGTGTCTTTGAAGACAGGTGCGATAACGCCACATTGCAGCAGAGAAAACAATTTTGTGAGTATTTTTAATTGCTTGCTTTTGCCATGCAATGTCTCTGAATTATCAGTAGGCTGGGCCATCGTGGACCTTCATGTGAACTGTATATATGCTTTATATGCACCAGGTTTGTTCCATGAAAAGCAGACAGATACTTACCTGCATTTAATCACTTTATAGAATTATATTTGTTTTAAACTTTGCTATACAACAAACACTCTAAAACCTGATTTGAACAGGCTGCAGTCCCCGCACCTCCAGCTATTTAGGTTTTTCCAGTTAAGACACGCACTGAACTCCCAATTTCCGCCCACCTCAACCCGCATATCCAAGTTCCCCACAATCGGCATCCTCAAGTCTCAAGGACCTAAAGGGCTAATCTCTGCCTTATACACGCACCTTCTCTCGGCCAAAATAGACCCCAACCCACCTCCAGTATATGACAAATGGAAACAAGCCATCCCATCTCTCACACTCGAGGAGTGGCAAGACATCTCCGAATCCCACTTGTCAGTTTCCCCGGCTATAAACAACAAATTAATCCAGTTATACATAACTCATCAAGCCTATCTCACCCCCAGTCGTCTACACAAAATGGGCAACACATCCTCAAATTCCTGTCATAGATGTCGCCAACCAGAGGCGAACTTTTGGCATCTAATATGGGAATGCCCCTCAGTTAACGATTACTGGTCAAATATAACCGATCTCATAAACTCACTACTACCGTCCCCATTAGCCATCGACTTAGACCCTAAGGTGGTGCTGTTTGGCCTGCTGGAGGAGGAGGTGTGGCCACACCACACCCGCACCTTTCTTGAGAAAGCACTATTCCTAGCCCGCAAGGTAATAGCCATGAAATGGATGGCTACAGAAGCCCCCTCAGTCCCACACTGGATCCAGCTGGTAAATACCGTTACCTCCTATGAGAAAATTATCTACCAGAACCGAGGCTGCCTGGCCAAGTTTCACAAAATATGGGGGATTTGGTTGGACGCCCACTCCACTCTATCAATGGCGTGAGCCTCGAGGCCCACTTCGTATACCTTCCCCCACCATCCCCCAACCAACCACAATCCTCCCTATCTCTCCCCCCCCCCCTCTTCTTCTCTTTTTCTCACTCTCCCTCCTTAGTGAAAAGCGCCTAGAGTCTTGCACTTTATCTCTACTGGAATCAGAATAAGACAGAACAGAATTGTTCCAAAAAAAGTTAAAAGTTTATTGTTGAAACTGTTTAAGTAACTCAAGAAATACGGTAATAAGATAGCACTGATTTACCTATAACGAACTATGCATATGTATACCCTGTACTCAACAAAGTTTCTCTTTTTCATTTATATTCTGTATTTCGCAATATACATGTTAATAAAAAAATCGAATACAAAAAAAAAACCTGATTTGATTACAGACTGTATTTTCTTCTATTAAAGGGGTTCCGACACAAATAATTTGTTTATGCTTTAGCAGCCATTGTTCCCTGGTCTGCCTAATGGACACAGGGAACCCATGGTTTAATGGCTGCTAAAGCATAAAAATCTTATACTTACCTTTTCTTTTGTTGTTGTTGTCAGCAGCGGGGTCATCCTCTTCTTCCTGCACGAGCCGCGCTGCTCCGGGATCGCGCGCATGCGCAGTGGAGAGGTGCCCTCTGACAGGAGTCAGGACGGGACGCGTCTCCACTGCGCGTGCGCAGAATCTCGGAGTTCAGCACTGCTTGTGACGTGCTTGCTGTGGGTGGCCCGTCCGTTCACCTCGGAAGTGTCTGACGGACAGAGCAGAGCAGGAAGCGGTCTTTTTGACCGCTCCTGCTCCGCTTTTACAAGGCACAGAAGAAGATGCCGGCTGGAGGGGACATGCCTGGCGATCAGGCCAGGCAGGGTGAGTAAAATTTTTTTTTTTATGTCAGAACCCCTTTAAGACATCTGATAACTTTCCAGAGGATGGGACTGAGACTGCTGCCATCTCCTCTCCTCTTTCCAGCACTCCGAAGACCCAGAAAGGTGACGAGGAGCAGTCGCAACCCTCAATCTCAGCAGAAAAACCACACCCTGATGCACCGAGGCAGCGAAGACCAGCTGCTACTCTCACTCCTGGCTTGCAAGTAGACCAACACGTCTTGGACTATTGCAATCCAAGAGAAAGGATGACTGGGCAACCTCTACTACCGAAGTGCGGACCATAATTTCCAACAATTGCCACTGCACTTGGTCCCCCAGATGCGGTCAGCCATAGCTACCTTATTTGAAGCCTATCTATCAACCATTGAAACGGGTGAGTACTTTTTGGCCCTTGACACCTGGAGGATCCAGTGGAGAAGGTACCTCCACCATCTCTAAAACCCCAGTACCACAGGTACATGCTCCATGAAAATGGCCATGGATCTGAGGCTTCATTTGATATAACCCAAGATCAGTTTTATAGGCATAACCCATATACTGACCCTCCCTCTGCACCATCTTAACTTCGCCCAACCTTTCACGAACCTTCCCCTCATCTAGCACAAGTGCAATGGGCTAACTACAAATGGCAGAGGCGATGGACCCAAAGGCCACAGAATAGTTTTTCAAGGACCTCTAAGGGTTATTTTTGGGAACAGTTCTGTTCCCTTTTTTGCACTTTTTATTTAAATACATAAAAAATATGAAATTTATTTTATGTTTTGATATAAATATGTTGGTTCAGCAAGCTGCAATGTAGTACTGTATTCATCTGACATGGAAAACGGGTGCATTTATACAGATTAGCTATTGTCAAATGTCAACTTTTGTTGCAATTATCATAAAATGACACCGTTATGAGCCACTATATGTTTACTGACCATATAGACAAATCAACACATGGTTGATGAGGCTATTATCTTACTTTTATAGAATGTGCTCCCATTTTGCTTTCCACAATGTATGAAAGCAATAGTGCATATGCAAACAGTAGGACGGCAGTATAGCAGTACTGCGCATTACCGTTGTTAACAGCACTGTCACAACTGTCCGACGAATTTTTGATTAAACATATTTTGACCCACAGCACATGGTTTTAGTAGAAATACATAAGAAACAACATTTTTACTATATATTTTAATGTATGATTTTTTTTAGGGGGGTGGGGAAGCAATAATGAGGTTTTGGTTAATAATTTGCAAACTTATAAACATTGTTAAATGTCATAAAATGAAAATATTGTTAAAAATAAATATAACATGTATTAATTTTGCCAAATGATTTAAGCTCGCAACCTACGTCCAGGGTCCTCGTTGTCTTGTGAGTCCCTAACTAAACATGTGAAAAATTTGAGAAATAACATAAAAAAAGAAAGTACAGCCAGCTTAAAAAAATGATTCTATTTGAAGAGATCAGTTTATTCAGTTCCTCAGACATAGTTCATCTGCCATGGAACTGCTCCTTGAGTACTCAAAAAGTAGTCCATGAAGATGTCCCTGGGTGATCCACAGTTTCCGAAAGGAGAGATGCAGGGTCAGCCTCTTCTGCATTCCAATCTGCATTGTTGTGCCGGCAAAAACTGTGTAGGACCAAGCAGGCTCTAATTACTGCATACATGTTGTCAGGTTTCAGTTGCAGTGCCCTCTGGAAAACTCTATACTTGTTGGGGTGAATGCCAAAGGCACACTGCACGAAACGCCAGTCACGTGTGAGTCGGCAATTAAGGATGCATCTTATGGTGTCCATGTGTCTGCAGGCGAAGTTACACAGAACATGAGGTCTCAGACCAAAACCCTCATCCGCCACAATGAGGAATGGGGCAGGTGGACCTGAAGAGCCAGGAAGAGGCTGTGGTTCTGGCAGGGACAGCTGTTTGCAAGACGTTGATGACCCTTTCGGGAAGCCCTGAAAATGCAAGCATCCGTAGTGCTTTCATAAGCTCCAGTACCCACAATTACAATCGGCAAAACAGCAAACAAGCAAAAAGAATATCCTCTTCATGAGAAGACATGTCTCCAAGCTCAGCAGCTCTCTCATAAACCTAGAAAGTAAAAGAAGCACCGCAGAATGGCGTGTGGCCACACATGTGACCTATTCATGGTTGATTACAGCGGGCAAGGACAATTATGACAACTTCTAGGCTTGCTTGCGTGTTCTTTTGTGCGCACAAAAGTTCCTGCCTTGCACGCACAAAAAATACCAAAATATCCGCACATGCAAACACAAATACGCAACGCCCATTTCGAAAATATGCAGCATATTTGCGCGCATAAATATGCATTCACTCATGTGAATCCGGCCTTAGATATGTAATTCCCACTTATCTATATTTATTTATACTGACACTGATGTCTACCTGCTGCCATCTTATACATATATGTTTATTTCTATTGACACAGATTGTATAATTAGTTTATGATTTGTATTCTTCTGTTTCGTGCAATTGGTTCTATGTGATCATGGCGCCAAATAGACATTTTAGAAACTTAAAAACTGCAAAGTGTGAACTGGACGACAAGGTGATACTGCAAATGCAAAGGCTACTAATAATGCTAATAATACACTGTAACATAATCATGTATTGTCACGCATTGCTTTTGTTCTAAGGCCTCGTTTATACCTCGTTTTCAACTAATAAATACATGACAAATGTATAAAAACCTGTTTGATGGAAATGAATGTCCCTTCTTCAGCACAGAAGTTATTGGGACAATGTCAGTTTTTACATCCATTGTGGCCATTGAGATAATTAGGATGACAGAAAAAAATTGATAATAATTAATATCCTCCATCACTTCTCTCCTTTGCATCCCTTGTTCCTCTTACTTGAACGTGAAAATATCAGATATGGGCTGAAAAGCTTAATCTTCAAAAGGCTGTAAAGGCCCATTTAGACACAATGATTCTCGCTCAAAATTCGCTCAAAGCCATCTTTTGAGCAATAACCGTTGTGTCTAAATTCACGGTCAGTTTTCGTACCTGATTCATTCCTTGTTCAATTCTAGTTTTCTAGAATTGAGCTATCAACTCTTATCAGCGGTGCAGGCTGTTATCACAGTCGGCAGCGCTGATAAGATTCTTACAGCTCGTGTCCTGCTGGTAGCCCACAGCTGGACGTGTGCTGTAATCACGAAGAACAATGCAGCTGTTTGCTTATGCAAAACAGCTGTATTCGGCGAGCATTAGCGGTGATGTCCCACTCCGCCTGCAAAGCTCTTTAATAGCTAATTAACTACTATAGACTATGCAAAGATGATCGCTCAAAACTGTCACTCAAACTGTCTTTTGAGTGATCATCTTTCAGTGTATATGGGGTCTAAGATATATGTTACCTAACCTGTCTGTAATAATATACTTCCATTGTGGCATAATTCTGTGCTGAACAGAATTGCATTGAAATCAACAAGATCCATTTTGATGACTGCATCAAAGCATTTGCTGATCAAGACTTTAAAAAACTGAGCCTGGCTCTGGGTTTGCAGCAATCTAGAACATTAAAGAGTATCCCAGTTTACACTTCCCCCATGTACTGTTCAACACGTCTTATGCTTGATTTATATACATCCTGGTAATACGGATCTGTAGTTCCTGGATCACTGGCCAGCCTATAATATGATAATAAGAAGATTTAGTACCAGTTCTGCAGCATTCCACTAATGAGGGTGTTACCAGTTTCTATTGACTACAGCTAACTATTACAAGGCTCCTCAGAATCTAGTTCTACCATATGGAGGAAAGACAATGAATGAACCTCTACACTGACTGTATTCTACTATCACTGACATGACTTGCAGTTTAGAGGTAGATGAGAACTTTCTGTCCTGTTTTATGCATAAGGACTAAAATTAAAAACGTTCTGTTATTATATTTAATGCATTAAACAATGTTATGAAATGTAAAGTAGATTTATGCTGCACTAAATGATTGAATACCCAATAGAACAAATAAAAGTATAAGATGCATGCTCTGATAATTGTCACATACTTAATACGATGTTATAACTTTGTAGTTATATAAGACAATGTCCTTCCTTCTTTTTTCAGATACAATACTGCAAGTAGTTCATGGAGCTGCCATTCACCAAACTAGAAATAGCTTTCATCTTATTGGCTTTCATCATTTTCTCTCTTTTCTCTCTGGCATCTATCTACAGTGAACCGGACGAGGACAATGAAGGTGAGTTACAAAGAAAGGTAGGGGGTGTTACTTGTTGAGAAGTTTTATCCCTATTTTAATATTATTTTTACTAACTGTAACGTCTACTTTTCCTGTATAGCTGGATGGTGGGCCAGCTGAATTTCTTTTAGTGGGTCCAAGATTGGTCAGTGCTGCACTATACGCAGACTCCATCCTTGACTGTCTATTGGTAAAGGTTTATCTAAAGACCAAAGGAACAGGAACTGCACAAGAGCGTCCCAGTCTGATTATAGACTAGTACGCATTTGCCATAATTCTTCCTATGTTTGCCATAATTTGGGCATTAACAATGGGACACATCATCTGTACCATCATTGACACTTTGACAGTATACTTGAGCTTATTGTACGTACATAGGTGCCATTGAAGCCATTGTCGGTGGAAGGGTCCTTTCAGATGGGTCAACAATTGTTAATATGATTGTTCATCCCCATACAGCTAACATTGATGAACTGTACAACTCCTGGTATACACGAGCAGATGTCTAGTCAACATTTTCATCCTTGCTAAAAAGACACAGTCAGATGAATGACTAGAATTTACTCATTTATTGGCTGATCACTGGCCCTTCTACATGAGCGTTCATCGCCAATAATTAGGCATGTAAAAGACCCTTATGAATGGGGCATGGGTGCTATGTGTATATGCTAGTTTAAAGGGCATGCAACTCTGTATCTGTACATCCTAGTATGTGACTTGCACATGCATGTAACAGTTGATGATCATCACATTAACAGCGACTTCAGACAACATTATTGCTTAAACAATAACACTACAAGGATGGGCAGCTTAACACACAGGCTGGCGGATAGCAAATGTTAAAGTCACTATTCTTGGCCACGGTTTGCCTTAAGCATACATAAATAGATAAAAGTGTAGCCAGTCAGTACAGTACGTAGACAATGAAGAGGTATAGTAGTGGCTACAACCACAGCCTCTCTCTCTCTACAAACAGACAGAAAAGGGCCCAAAATATTCAGATTATGCAAAAAAAATTCTGACTGCCCTACATCTAAGATGCATTTACAGCTGACTGAGAATTGGTTGGAGTTATCTATTGAACAGAAAATACGAACAACAGAACATGTCAAAACTATCAATTTATAGTTTTTATGCCATTTTGCCTATCTAAGCTTTCAATTGGATTTGGGAAACAATGGCGAGCAATTAGCTTATGCCAACATTTATACCACCAGTCCAGTAGATCTAGGTGGGCTGAACTAATGAGCATTCTCCTCTTCTGCTACAATATGAAAGTAGATTCTACTGGGATAGGAATTATTTAGAGACCTGTTAGCTTCTTTTGTGAAGAGAGCTGGCCCATCAAAAAGGTACGGTATGTGCTCTATGCAATTAGACTGCATAAGGCTTGTTGCAAAGGAAAAACTAAAGAAGTAACCAATCTGGTCAGTTGTTTCTACTTACCTCCTAAAGGGGTATGCATAGGAGGGATAGATCACCAACAAAAAATCTAAATGGGCTGTCATCTGGGTTTAGTGTGCGCAATTTTACCATCTCTTCTTTCCTGTCCCTTGAGGTGTTGCTGCTATCAGGGGTTCAAAAAAAAAGGTTCTCAAACTCACCTGTGGGCTGCCAACAACCTACCCACCAGATGCTGCTTGGAAGATAGTTGGGAGAAGTTTTAATTATAATATGAAAAGATACTATCAAATAAATAACAAATGGTAAATCTGGTTCCCAACATGGTGCCCTTCATTTCATATAAATCAACATGTAACTTTCAATTAATATTCTGTTCCCTCCTCCCAATGTAACAGCCAAATGTATAATATGGGTTTGATTGGCTGCAGGAAGATCATATTATTCTCCATTCTAAAATCACTGGGTACTGTGCTCCAGATGAAGCATACCAGCCCTGTAAAGCTATTGATCAAATGTATGCAATAGGGTACAAGGCAGAAGTTGATGGGCATAATAAGGAATTCACTGGCCTAGATAATTCGTATGGCAGCCCTGAAGCAGCAAACCCATTACACAAGATCCTCAGTTACCTTTTGTGAAGAACGTGGTGTCCATTGATAGAGGGTACTCTATGGAAGCTCACATGACCACTGGAAAAGGAGGATGAGGCCCAATTGACTTGAATTTTCACTCTGTGGACCCAGTGGCAGCTAAAGGAGTTGTTTCTATGGCTCATACAACTTTGGACAACACCAGAGTGCTAGTTATTGTAAATCAGTATTTATTCCAGTAGACAGAAATTTAGGTAATATGTAGCACCAAAGGTAAATTTATTTCTTGTCCTTCATTCAGATTGAAGGGGTTATCCAGGAAGCACCTGCCGAAATACACTAGGGTGGGAGCAGTAGTGCTGCTCTAACCCCTGTGTAGTGGCCATTGCTCATAATTGCAAGCGCAGCTCTTATTGAAATCAATGTGAGCTATGCTTGCAATCACGAGCATCGGGTGCTGCCTGGATAACCCCTTTAAACATAAATGAGAATTAATTCCAAATCACTATATACTGCTACTCTGGCTAGTTTATTGTGACTTCGTAAAAAGTTTCGTTACGACACACAAAAGGTCTCCAATTTACTAAAAAAAAGAGCAGTTTGTAAAGAAGATGCTGTTTAACCTACAAATGTAAAGAGCTGCGTGAGAACCAGTCAGGAATAATTAGTAGAGTAATATGTTATACCAGGGTTATTGTACGCTATATATTTTACATTCCATTCTAGTGGGATTTTTCACTTTTAACCAATAACTTTTGCCGACTTGTAGAAATAATAACATTCAGACCCCAATTAACTCCAGGAAGCCTTAGAACATTCAACTTTTATTTAGCTCTAATTTATTTTCGTGTTTTGGTTTCTCATAATGTTCTAAGTAATTGCAATTTCCCTGCTGTGTTAGGTTTGTACAAAATTAACATATCTCTGAATTTAACATAATATTCTCATCACTTGATAGTAAAAACTAAAACATACAAGGAATCAGCTTTAGCATTTATCAGTAAAAAAAGCGGATTCATATTTAAATTTTAAAATAAATAACATTACTAGAAAGGGAGATTTATATACTTGTTTTACATCTTCTTATTCTAGTTTTCTAAATCTAAATTTATTCTGAAGTATTGCAGTTTTCACATTGGTCACTAGATGTCAGTTCAGTAGGTGCACTCGAGGTTAAAAACAAAAATAAATTATTCTTCTTTTACAGCTGCAGGTACCTTTTACAAGGGGTGATTAGCGCCCAAATTATCACTGAAAACAGCGACTTTGAGCGATAGTTGTCCTGTGTGTAAGCTGCCGCCGACAGGGCACTGAGGCTCATTTGTCGGAGTCACTTGGTTTTTAGCTCACCTAAAAACCAACAACTGTTGGGTCATGTAAACAGGAGTCACTCAGTCTTTCAGCAACTGCCTGTTTACTGTGATTGGAGTTGGGCGAGCCAGAATGATCCTTAGCCCACTCTGCCTTCATTCACTGAAGGACTATCGCTCCCGTGTAAAGGCCCAACATTCATCCCCTGTGAAGGGTCCTTTATTGTGAATCTGAACTATCAGCTCATTATCAAAAGTAAGAGGAGAACTGGTGGCTAACGAGCTGTTTACACATTGCAATGACTGTAATGATTTGTTAGCTTCTGATCATAACGATTGTCTCATCTAAATGCATTAAAAGATCAAAACTACTGCCTATTAGTGATCACGCAAAGTGCCTATAAAAATCATATCAGTTTCAGTAAATGGCTGTAATGTATATTTTCAGTACATATGTACAGGCCCGGACTGGGACTTAAGCTGCCCATACACATTCTACAACTGTTGGCCAAACAATCAAATGAATGGGTTCTTTCCATCTTGGAATTAGACAGAACTCACATGGACGTCCATGGGCGTTGGGTTTTAACACAGTGGATTTCCGCCACGGGAGAACACTAAAGTTACTGCGATTTTCCGCGATGAACCTATCATTATGAAAGACGCATTGGAGAATCACTATTTTACTGAAGTGATGGAAGGCGTTTTTGACATAAAAACGCATCGCATTGAAACGGACCTGGGCAAGTGCGATATTGGACTGTATCTCTCGGCCTGATATCACACTTAGCCATATGTAGGTAGCCTGACACATGCATTATGAATATATGCCCATGAGTGAACATAAGAAAACATCTACAGTACTACCTCAGGCCGGTCTCCCACGATTGGATTTGAATTGTGGAATCAGCGATTGCCACCTGTGTGGATGATCCACGGTATTCCACACACATTAAAAAAATAGAGCATTCGCATATCCGCTAAGATGAGCAGATAACGATCGAGATTTCCACAAGAGGAAATAAAATTGCAGCATGTTCTATTTATATGAGGAATCAACATGAATGGCTTCCATGAAGTCAAGGGAAGCCGGCCGCCCTGCAGCCCGACCCCAATTGACATTGCAGATAGGCCGTGGTACCCGTGTTATTGCCTAGCGACGACACGAGAAACACAAATTTGAGAAAAAAAAAAATTCTACTGCACATGACTGATGGCGAGCGTCCACAGGCATATGCAGTAAAGAAACAACAGGTATGCGGGGTCGCCAGTCAGAGTCGGATTCTGCCGTGAGACCGGCTTTAGGCACCTTCTACATTGGACAAAATAGACCGCACAACGCAAAGCAAGCCGGCGTAAATTTTGCAGCCTACCTGCGGATTTTGATGCAGGATTTTAAACGACTTGAAACCTGACTGCATTTCTGCATCAAAATCCACAGTTAGATCTGCAAATTTTGATGTGAAATTCGACAGCGGCGGATTCCTGTCTCGTATGAAAGGTCCGCTCGCTTAGAGAAGCAACTTCTGCAAAGAGAAGAGGCCGCTGACACAGATGAGAAAGGGTTATTCAAAGCCAGGTGATGATGTCAATGCCCATATCCAGTGCTTTGACACTGCTGTAAAGATTTCCCCTCCTAGGGTGAAAAGTGGATGGGGGGCAGTCCTATTAAAGACCGTCACCAAAAAATAAATGCAGAATCCTTAAAAAATACACTTGCATAAAATTACGGAACTAAAGATAAGAGCGAAAAAAGAACGCACTCGTAATACTTACATCTGTCTACAACTATAAACTTTGTGATTATGATCAAGGATCCTTTTATGACACTCCATTCTTTACTACATGACAGCTGCGGTACTACACGGAGTCACATTATTATTTTATGTATTTATCTTTATGGGCTTCTAGAGAAAGTGCTTAATGCAATACATAACTGCATGGACGATAATATATACTTAGATTTCTTCAGGGGGTAGAAATAGCAGAACAGGAAACTCATTGCTGATAGAAACATATGCGGAGAATATGCTGGATGATACAGGGCCGAGTAAATTCACCCAGCATAGGGGCAAAAGTCATGGGAAGATTGGATCAGCAAAAACAACCTCCTTTATTGGATTCCTGTCTCTGTCTGCTTGGATACAAACATGTCTGAAAACCTCATGAAAGAATAGTAAGGAGCGGAATGTTATTTCAAAAGCGCTATTTATGCAGCAAAGTATCACTATTGCCTGCAGCTGCAGAGCATGAATGGGCATTCTGCTGATTGGATTCAACTTGTTCTGCCATCGTTTTATCACAATAGTAGAGATTATTTTCTCCAGCCATGGCAAATTACTTTATTACTTCAGCATTTACAGACCCTCCATTGGACAATGTATTTCTAATCTCTATGATAGTAATATGAGTCCAGAATTTATACGTAAGGCCAGCTGCACATGAACGGGTCAGATTCCGCATGCGGGAACCCGCAGCAAAATCCGCCTCTGTGCCTAGGGTGATCTCTTCAGGCCAGCTGCACACGGCAGGACTGGAATCCCACATTGGAATCTGGCCCTGTCAGCAGCGGCGTCCGCGCATACGACTGTTCTTTCAGTCTTTACTCTGTACTGCGGATGGTACAGCCATCGGACATGCACAGTTTAGAATTTTTTTTTATTCCTGCTTTTCCTGCGGAATCTGCGACCTTTCCACAATTGCATTGCAGAAGGGCCACAGATCGGACAACTTCCATTGACTTCAATGGAAGCTGTCTAGGTCGAATCTGCCGAAAAATGGAGCATGCTGCAAATTTTTCCTCTGCAAGTGTGGAGGAAGAATCTATTTATATTAGTTTCTAGAAAAGTTGGGTAAGGGTTAGAGATGAGCGAGCACGCTCGGATAAGTCAGTTACTCGAGCGAGCCTTGCTCTTCTCGAATAACTGCATTCTTGTCCGAGCGTGCTCGGGGAGGGGGGCAGCGGGGGATAGCGGGGGAGAGAGTGAGAGAGATCTCTCTGAACCCCCTGCCCCACCCCCCGAGCACGCTCAGACAAGAATGCAGTTACTTGACAAGAGCGAGGCTCGCTCGAGTAACTAACTTATCCGAGCGTGCTCGCTCATCTCTAGTAAGGGTATTAGTACAAAAGAGTTGGCTAAGGATTTACCACTGATTGCCAGGCTGCACCTCAACTTGCAATTGTTCATGTTGTAATAATTACTGTTAAAGCACCATTGTTACTCGCAGACATGTAATAGCACTCTAGAAGGCAATCTGGATATTAGGATCTATGCAATGCTTAAAAATGTTTTCTGAGACTACGATATTGATGAACCATCCTTAAGATGGTTCATCAATATCAGATCTGTGGGGGTTCACCGCTCAAGACCCCCACCAATCAACTGATTGAAGAGGCCAACCTTTTCTCAGGCCTGTGACATTACATTCATTGGTTACATGGCCTAAGTGTCATGATGTGGCTGGTGGATGATTGTGAGCCTGGGGTGGCATCAGTCCTGGTCCACATGATGCACCTTCTCGGTGCAGATTCATTTTCTGTCAGTATTAATTGGCAAAGAGTTAACTACTCCTCCGGTGATCGATTGACTGGCTGGGGTAGTTGGCTGCTCAGCCACACAGTCAGCAACAGTTTTGCTATTTAAACCAGCTCTTCTGAACAGAGGATGCTGGTTATACTCTAAGTCTGGAGGTGTTTCTGGTCTGGTCAATGGCTCCTGGGTTGGAACTACATCTCAGTTAGGGCTCCCACCCACTTGCGAGGGCGATAGTGCGTTTATAAAATCGCTGCGATATCGCAGTGAACAATTTGCGATTTTTGTGCGATTGCGCTGCGATTTTTCTCCCACTAAACTCGCATTGCAAAGCTCTATGTAATAATACTGTCCTGCGATTTTTTTATCGCAGCGTTTTTGACACTTTAAACTCAATTATAGAGAAAAGAATCGCAACGCATTCGCGTATGCGATTCTGTGATGTGCGATGCGTTTTTACGGCACCCATTTACTTGCATGGGCGAGGAAAAAAAAAAATCGGACATCGCACAAATATAGGGCAGTAGCATTTGAAAAAAAATTGCACCCGCGCTGTGCAAAAAAATCGCAAATGCGCATAGCCACATTACAAATCATTTCTTTCAAACTAGAATTTTTTAGCGCTAAAAAATCGCTATTGCAAGTGGGTGGGAGCCCTTAAGATAAGTCTGCTTTTATTCTACTTATGTATCTGGGGTGTTTTTTCCATGTCTTAGTAGTTGTATGTATAAATATATTGAGTCTCATCTTACTTTTACCATTATTCCCTGTCTCAATCTAAAGAAAGTCAGGGTCACCACAGGTTCCTGACATGGGACTACCCTCATCAGGGTATTCGCTCCACTTATAGGTAGGGTCTTCTCATATTAGAAGGTTTAGGGTTAGATTCCCTGTTTTCTTGGTGTTTCCTTATTATATATTCATGTCATCCGCATTCATATTGAGTGTGTATGTATGCGTTCAGTTTGGATGTAACTTATCCATCCGGGCCCGGACGAAACACTGAGCGAAGCTCAGTCCCATTCAAGTGAATGAAACTGAGCTGCAATACCAGGCACATTCACTCTTCTATTTGCCTGGTATGCATAGAAGTGGTTTTGGCGCTCACCTAAGCACCACATCTACTTTTAACAGCTGATGAGCAGGGTTCCCAAGCAGTGGACCCCCACCGATATCATATTGATGACCTATTCTGAGGATAAGTCATCAATATCTTAAGACCCATTTACACGCAAGGACAATCTTTCCACCGATTGAAAGATTGACAGTTTTAGCGATCGTTTTGTATTAAATACTAATTGGACACTAATGTCCATTAACACTTTATCAGCTTTATTTGCGTGTAAAAGGGCCTCTGGAAGCTTTATTTGCTTGTAAAAGGGCCTCTGGGAGCTGTTTGCAGAGCTCTGCACACAGCTACATTGCTCCCGCGGGGGCTGTTGGCAGAATACAATGTAATCTCTGACTCCCGGGCAGAACATAGTGTGCGGTCCCTGTTATCTTCTCTCTGGCTGAACAATGGATTTTAAGCTCACCATAAAATCATTGTTCAGCCGAAGAGAGAATGATGGCAGTGTTTACACGCAACGATTATCATTCATATGTCACGGTTAGTACGAATTTTGAGCAATAATTGTTGCATGTAAATGGGCCTTTAGACTTGGAAAACTCTATTAACTTCCTCTGTACGCACTAAAATAGAGCATGCTGGCTCTTTTTCTTTTGCACACCCATGATGCACAGGCAACAACGACGATGAGGATGAACCTATTGAAATCAATGTGTTCTATTATCTGCGTATTGTGTGCACAAATACGTTCATGGGAAGCTGCCCTAGAAGGAATCTGTCAGCAGGTTTATGTCGCTCTATCTGAAGGCAAGATAAAGTAGTAACAGACAAACTGGTTACAGAAATGGGTCACTTTCCTGTTTTCTTGCAGTAATTTTCATAAAATTGAGTAACTGCAGAATGAGCCCAGCCTTGAATCCTGGTAGTCATGAGATGCCAGCTGCTTCCTCCATTGATTGACACGTTTCTTACCTATAATGTGCATAGAGAGAATGCTGTCAATCAGCAGCAGGTGGGAGCTGGCAGCTCATGGATATTGAGGATTCCCATACTCCGCTCACACTACAGCTTATGTATAGTGATTTTACATAAAACTACTACCTAAAATAGAAGTAAGTGACACACGGCTATAATCAGGCTGTCTGTCACTACTTCATCCTGCCCTCAAATAGGGCAATGTAACCCTGCGGATAGATACCCATCAAGGAGCTCTACGAGGACAGAGGGAGGTTGATAGTATTGAAAATACAGCAGCTACTTCTAGGGTATAAAGTATGTATCCTGACAAAATCTCTCTAGCTATTGTTTAGACATTTCCGCACTGCAGACCTAATAGGCGTACGGGAAATATTTTCTCACAAACTGTCATAGTGTAGATTCACAATAATTTTCTCATTTTCTGCTTGATATTCCATAGCACTACTTAACTTTATTGTGTTTTGTCTGCCATACTGTGATTTTATTGCTTTTTACGGATGCATTCACATGGGCGTATTGTTGGTTTTGGTCGCATAAATACGCTTTGCAAAATAAAGCATATATATGCAAGTGCATGCCTTTGTTGCGCAACGTATTTACGCGCCCAGGTACTTAAGGCCTCCTTCACATGGCCATAGGTATAATCACGCTGGCTAGAAGAGAATGTGAATGCACTCTAAATGGAGCCCGATCCAGCCCCTGGTGAGCGAATCCACGCTCCTTACTGTTCTTTGCCGAGGCTGGCAGACCTGTTCACATTTGCGCAGGAGACAACAGCACCATATTTGAACAGGCGGGGCATTCTAAAGAGTAGGAAGGCCAGCCTAGTTAGTCCCTAGTGTTATTGATTAACACCGCAAAACTGTGCTGTGAATAGCGCAATTTCATTTGGGACAAGAGAACAATTGCGTACACCATAGACTCCTATGGAGCCTCGAGTGCGCAAATGCAGCCCAAAATAGAGCATGTTGCGTATTTGTGCTGGTGGTGGAAATGCGTGCAGAAAATCGCCCAATATGAGCGAACCCATTGAAAGCATGCGTAAATACGCGGCATATATACGCTCATCTGAATGAACACCGTAAAATGACTGCTCATACTGCCGGTAAAGGCCAATTTAATTTTCAGGGATTGTATTGATAACCGTCTACTGTAAATACACAAAACCCACCAACAAAAAAGTACCTTGCCTGAAAAATCTTGGCCCGTACATGATCACTATCGCTTATTGAACTGTAACTGGACACGATCGCCTACTGTACTTTTACCAGCTACTGCAATTAATTGGAGCTGACCTCGTACATATGATAGCAGCAGTGGTGTAAGCATCCATCTAATGTTATCTATCATTAATCAGTGGGGTAAGAAAATTGGAACATGCAAACATGCAGCAGCTAAATCATATGGTTTATGGTGTACTGTATACAATTGTAACATTTTCAATAACCAGTAGAGGGCAGAATAACTACATATTACACTGACAAACTCCAAATTTATTTCAGTTTTTGGACCCAGTAATCCCTAGTACAGAGGTAACAAAACTAGTAAAACTCCAAGTGCCTGCTGGAATATTCCACCATGGAAACCCACACAAAACATGTCTAATATGCAGCTTTTAGCACGGATTTGCCATGTCAAAATCTGCATGATACACATTCAGATGGTACAGATTTTTCAGCATGGTGGAACATTCTGCTGCGTGTTCCCATAAATGCCCTAATGAGTTTTTTAATCCTCTTCAAATAGATAATAAAATTGCCTCAGAAAACACTCAGGATCACATAAGCACATCCCAATACAACATAATGATCAACTAATACTTTTATGTACAAACCGTAACATCAGGTATAAATGTGGTGGTTAGTTGCAACAATGCTGCACATGAATGTATGAGGGGCAGAAGCACGATGAGCTAATTGCCAATTGTCCTCCAGCTAACATCTGGCCGCAGTATTTTTGCTCAGGAATTGCTTCATAAAACACTCAGCAATGCTCTATTTTTTCCCAAATTATCGCACACATAACACTTTTAGGAAATACACCAACGTCTCTATAAGACATGCAGGCTTCTCTGGATATAGTCTTGTGTTTCAGGCAGTTATCCATAGACCTCTCTATAAGAACATAAAAAGTATGCAAAAAAAGCAAGTTTGAAAAGTGTGAACAAAAAAAATAATGCCATAAAAAATGTTTGGGAACAAAACTTAAATTTCTGACATTTTTTACAAGCCAGAAAAAAAGTATGTGTGAAGGAAGCCTAAAAGGGTAATGGAGACTTTGCTTCTACCAGAAGCAGTGTTGTCAAGGGGGCATGGAATATATCCAAATAACCACATACAACATTATCTGCATCCTACCTGGCTTGATGTGAGGACTATATAATGCTTTATTACGGATGTATAGTAAATAGAGATGAGCGAACGTGCTCGTTTAGGACAATTATTCAATCGAGCATCGCTTTTTTGGAGTAACTGCCTACTCGGGCGAAAAGATTCGGTGGGCGCCGGGGGGCCCCGGGGTGGAGCAGTGGGTAACAGGGGGGAGTAGCAGGGAGCTCACCCCCCCCCCTTCCCCCACTCCCCACCGCAACCCCCTGCTCATTCCCGGCGCCCCCCGAATCTTTTCGCCTAATTAGGCAGTTACTCGAAAAAAGCGATGCTCAATCGAGTAATTGCTCTAAACGAGCACGTTTGCTCATCTCTAATAGTAAACCCCTTTTGTCATATGTACAGCACCCTGGAATTAAAATATGGTTTCCTCATTTGCAATGTAAACTAAGAGGTATTGTGTTTTATTTTGTATTGTTAATTAGTTGCTCTGTTTCTATTTACAGAGAAAGATTTGCACTTGCAGATGAAGAAGGAGGCCAAGGTGAAGAAATTGGCTAAAAAAAAGAAGAAAAGAAAAAGCTCAAGCAGTGTTGGGATAGTAGACGTAGTATAGAATGATGGTGCAGAGGAGACGGGGCTAGTCTGGATATGGGAAGTGGTTGCCTGGAGTCAGGTAGATGAAGGATGAGCTGGACTGAATATTGACCACTGATGGGTTAAGACATCAAGTAGACATGACTATAATAAGAGATGACAGACTGCATCCCAGACGAGTGGCTCTGGCACCTATTATTCCTTCCCTTTATGACCTTTAAACAAAGTGTTGTCTAATCTCATTCACACAAATGGCGAAAGCTTCAAATAATAGACGTGTTTACTCGCTCATATGGGGAATGTTTTCTAATGTAATTCTTTTTAAATATTTATTATGCCGAACACATTTACAATCAATGTAGGAATAGTTTTCAACTTTTTGCAGCAGTCAATGTATTTTTTTACTTATCACATTCCGTACATTAATAAATGTTTAATTATCTAATCACGCTGCTTTGCTTGCATTTTTCACTATGTAGAAGAATGGATTTAATTATTTTGCAATTTATTCTACATGCTGCTAGCAAAGAAAACAGTGCAAACAAATAATGAGTCTCTTTAATATCAGACACAGTGAATAAACTGCAGGATTATTAATATTATTATTTTATCTCTATTACATTTGTTTTATTTTACTTTGTTAACCATTATTTATTAGCCGGAAGCATATTCAAAAATGTTGTACAGAAAATGTATTTATCCACTTCTCACATTGAAGCAATACAAATTCACACATTCTTGAGCCAGATAACTAACCTACCTATATGATTTTGAAATAAGAGAAAAAAGGTACACTGCATTAGGAACACCTACTTAATTACGGGTTAGTCCACCTTTTTTGGGCCATCATGGCTTTTTGAAGAACAGATTCCATGAGATGGCGAACACCCTCTATATTCCACTCGATCCATGCCCCACTGCAGCAGCTCCACCAGTTGGTGCACATTTTGTGGATAAGTGGGAGCAGATCTCACAGCTCTTTCCAGCATGTCCCAAACATTTTCAATGGGGTTACAGTTCGGTAAGTTTGGTGGCCAAGGCAATGTGGAGAATTCCTCGTTGTGTTCCTCCAACCAATCCCTAGTGACCCAAGCTCAATGATACTGAGTGTTGTCCTGTTAAAAGGTAACACTGTGGTTGAAAAGACCTCCTGAAGATAGAGGTGCTGACATCCAGCTAACAGGTCCCTGTAGCTTTCACCATTCAAGGATTGTTGTATGATAACCAACAGTTCTAGGCAATGCCAGAAAAATACACTCCAGACCTTGACACTGACAACACTGGCCTGTTGAACTCCAATGGTACATATATGGGACATGGCTTCATAGTGTTTCTGCCAGATGCAGACCTGGCCATCCTTATGTTTCAGCAGGAAATGGGACTTGTCACTTCAAATAACCTTCTGCCATGTGTCCAAGGGCCATTGACATCTTTCCTGGGCCTAAGGGAGGCATTGTTGGTGATGACGCAGGGTCATCAGGAGCACCCTTGTTGGTCTACGGCTATTAAATCCAGTTGATGCAAGGTACATCACATGGTCATTGTGGAAATTTGTTTAACTTCCCCACTGTTTTACTGCTGGTTCAGTTGTTCTACCATGATATGTCATTGCTGAGATGCCAATGTGCCACCCAATGCTCACCTCTAGAATAAACCATACGTGATCTTCTGTTGAATGTCTGTCCATGTTTCAACCAGTCTTGGTACATTCTTAACACTGTGGTTCAGGAACAGCCAACAAGTGTGACTGTTTCCTAAACCCTGGCACCCTGGGGGAGTAAGTCATTTAGTGAGTGTATCACCCCCCCCCCCCCCCCCCCCTCAGGCATAAACAATCTGCTCAAAGACAAAGTCACTCAGGTCACCATGTTCATTCATGGCTGTCAAATGTTGCCTTCTGCTGCATAGAAGAGAGATCAGCACATTATCTGAGAGCAGATCATGATGCAGCCAACATGTGGTACCGCATTACTGATCACAAGATATCATGAGACAACTTTTCCTAATGCAGTGATCTTTTAGTGTAAAGCCACAACAAATACTGATATCACATACAGGATAACACCATGGAAAATGTTACCTTAGATCTATATCATACCCGACTAATTTCAGGTGGGAAAGTGCATCGGGGTGTTGTGGTATCCTGAAGATCCTGCAGTAGGAGGGGTCATTTAGTGAGTGCTTGCTTTTCTTACTTGTTGCATGTAAAGGCCCATTTACACTGAGCGTTGATCGCTCAAAAATCGCTAAAAAACGATTGTTTGAGCAATCATCGTTGCGTCTAGACGCGCGTCCATCGTGCAGTTTTCGTGCACTGCTAGCTGATCGTTAAATTCAGTCCAACCTAAAAATCGGCGTTCAGCCTTATCAGTAGTTCTCTGTGGGTAGTGCTGATAGCATTGTTTCCCGCTGGAGAACAAAGGAACTGAATGCAGATAAGAGCCCTCGGGCTATTAACTGCTTTCAGCTAAGGCTTCATTTGCACACTAAATTGCTATTAAGTAGCTGAGTAGCTACTGAATAGTTTATGCAAAATGATCACTTAATGCTGTCACTCAAACTGTCGTTTGAGCGATCTTTGACGAATTATCGCTCAGTGTAAATGGGCCTTAACAGATGCTTTACTATGAAGGAATCCGTTTCCAAGACACTCATACATCTGCAGTACTATACGCATGACTATGCATCACTATAGAATAGAATATAAAGTTACAATTCACCATTATCATATTCCACATAATGAAACATGTCTTGTAGACAATGCCTTGCCACCAACCAAAGAAAGGAGTATACTTCATACCTTATTTCCCCTTATCCAGTAGTAACACAATGAAGAACTAACTTGAGATTTGCAGACAGTAACATAAAAGAACTTGCCAGTGGCCATTAGCTTTATAATGGAAATGCATAACACAAATCATCGACTCCAAAAAGCATTTATGCAAATCTATAAAGAAGTGTAGTTAAATATTGTACCAGCTCTAGTTTTACTATTTTGCTTTACTTATCTAGTGCAAATATATTTTACAGCTTTGTACAGAGAATGCACATATATCTAACTACATAATGCCTGGTTAAAAAACACTGAAATACTGAATAAACCTGAAAACATAAAGACTCTAATATAATCTATTACTTACTGCTCCATCACATACCTCCTGGGTTTAATATACCATGTTGTGAACATCCTTATACATCTCACTGGCAGGCGACGTGTACAGTCATGAATGGAGTAGATAAAACTCCTGGAGAAACAAATGATAGAATATACAAGTGCTGCGGAATCAGTTGGCACTATACAAATAAAGATTATCATTATTATTTATATATGTTCTACTGTCTGTCTCAATCCAAAGCAATCAGTAAGAATGACCAGGCAGTGACTAGCTGTACCTAGATTTTCTGGTAAGAGGCATATATTCACATATTCTCTCAGGAGCTAACCTGACAATAATGCATGATTTAGCTAAATCTCTAAACCCCACAAGAACGTCAGCTATTACTATCTGTACAGGGTACATTGAATGGCCGCTGTATAAGGGCAAAGTCAGATGAGCGTGTATTTGTGCGCGCATATATACGCACAAAACTTTGCATCTATTAGAACCATTGGTTTCCTGTGATGTATTCACATGTCCGTGTTTTACAGGCGTGAAAATACTCTCACCTGTAAAGATAGGACATGCGTGCACCGCATAGGTCCGTGCTCCGCAAGAATTCCCATGGGGAATTCCGTCATTACTGAACACTGTGACAGCACTGTCACAGTCTTCAGTGATGAGGGGACTCCCCGCGGGATGAAGGAATCCCCTGCCACAGCTGTCACAGCTGCAGCAGAGGATCGCAATATTTACCCAATGCTTTCAATGGGGCCGGCGCTGCAGCTGCCCCATTGAAAACAATGGGATGAAGGGATTCCCTGCAATGATTTTCGGGGAAGAGCTTGACATACAAGCCCTTCCCCGAAAATCATTTTTAGCTTGTGTAAAAATTAAAAAATATATATACTCCCCTCTCCGCCGCTGTCGGACCTTGAAGCTTGGAACCCCAACACTATACTGAAGTTCTTTCAGCAGGCGGGAATTTAAAATCCCGGCCTCCTGAAAGGGCTATGTCTGATTTGCTGAGCACTCAGCCAATCACAGTCAGCGCTCAGCCATTCATGTCTTTCAATGAATGGCTGAGCACTGCCTGTAATTGGCTGAGCGCTCAGCCAATCAGACACAGCTCTTTCAGGAGGTGGGGATTTTAAATCCCCACCTGCTGAAAGAACTTCAAAACAATGTCAGGGGGCCCAGACAGTGCCGGAGAGGTGAGTATATATATATATAATTTTTTTTTTACACAAGTTAGGGATGATTTTCAGGGAAGGGCTTATATTTCAAGCCCTTCCCCGAAAATCACTGTAGGGGTTGCCTGCATCCCATTGCTTTAAATGGGGCTGGCTGCTGTAGCACTGGCCCCATTTAAAGCAATGCGCACGGAGCTTCGGTCACGCATATTTTGCACATCCGTGCAGCACATTTTTTTGTGCAGCACGGATGTGTTACAATACATACTCGTCTGACCAAGGCCTTGGAAACACTTGCCTTTTTACAATTGGAGCTTCCCTAGATGAAAATTAGACACATGACCCTGGGGGTTCAGCGAGTTTTGCATGGATCAGTTTCAGTGGAAATCCACATTTGAACAAGGAATGGCCATCGGTACTATAGACAGGGCTAGTATTTCAAAAGCTACCAACCTTGTGGTCTTTCATGGTGCAACAGTGTTGAGAGTATACCAAGAATGGTGGGGGAAAAAAACATCTATCTTAAAGGGGATCCTGTATGCATAAACAACTCATGAAGAAAAGGGGTTAAGAATCATTATGATGAACAGGCAGCGCACAGTAAAGCAAATTACAGCCAAATATAGTGCTGGTCCTCCAACTAATATGTCCAAATGCACAGCTCTTTGTTCTTGAAACAGTTCAAAAGCCTCAAGTTACTTCTTAAAGTTCTAGTGCCAACATGTGCATGTTTAAAAGTTATAGTGCCTCAAGTGTATCGTAAAGTGTGATTGTGCCCTCCAGTGCCCCCTCAAAAGATATAGTGCCTCCTGATTACCCGCGACAGAAAGGTATGCTCAAGGGCATTGCTAGGGTTTTAAAAGAACCAGAGAATAAGTCCGAAGGCATATAACACCACACACACCCAAAAAATACATATATAGTTATCTTACAACCTTATTTTATAACATTGTTGCCACTAAACCAGAAGCAAATATTGCCACCAACAGTAATTACACATTGTCAGGATACTATTAGTGAACGAAACACCTCATATTACATATTATGTAACTATGCAAGGCCCATCTATTACTATCACACTATTAACACTACATAGTGACTTATAGCGACCCTCCAGGCCTGTAGAAACAAAAATGACCATATTGCTTCTCTGACTACATGATGCACACTGCGTATCAATATGCTCTTAGCTACGTCCCTGCACTCATCCATGGGAGCCTTTATCTACAGTGAGGCCCACAGCTGCTGGTCCACGCTGTACAGTTGTGCTATGAAGCCTCAGCTCAGAGGTTCGGGGCAATGGGCTCTTGATCCGGGGCACAAGCCCCAGGTTCAAATAGCCTAACTACTCCTCTAGTGATGCTACAGAAAAAAAAAAAATTATACTTACTGATCCATGGTGGCCACAAAGTCCTCATGTGGCTCAGCACAGGTGGTGCAACGTCTTTGCAAGGCTGGTGCCTAAAGATCAGAAACTGGAGGGCATAGAGCCTCTCTGTTTTATGATTGGTTTCAACTGTAATGGCAAGGTGCGGACGCTGATACGGTTGAGTGTGGAGCTCAGCCAGGGATCCGGGACACCAGGTGGATCATGCCCACTCTCCCCCCTACCCCCAACCCCACTAGCTCTATTAGCTATGCCTCTAATGGGCATCGTAAAGGGGTTTTCTGGCATTAAACTATTGATCATCCTTCCTCTCAGTTGGTCATCAATAGTTGATCGTTGAGAGTCAATCGCTTGGGATCCCTGCTGATTAGCTGATTGAAGTGACAGCAACACCCGGGTGAGAGCTGCTGTCACTTCAGTCCATACCAGTCACAGCACTGTTCATTCTATAGTGGCTGTGCCTGGTATTGCAGCTCTGTCCCATCCACTTGAATTGGACAAAGCTGCTCTCAGACCACGAGACAAATGAACTTGATATCACTGACCTGAGAAGAGGCTGCAGCACTTGCAGGAGTACTGCAACCTCCTCATTCAGCTGATCATCGGGAATCACAACTGACAGACTCCCAGCAATCAACTATCAATAATAGGTTAGTGCTGGAAAGTCTAGAAACCTGATAAAAGAATATTATTGAGCTGACTAAAAGGGAAGTTTACAACAGTAATTCACATACTGTATTAATTTGCCCTAATTGTATTAGCTATTCACAGATTTAAAAATGTAAAGCAAAGCAGTGGCCGACATTCAGGTGTGTTTTCATTCCATCGAGTGTGAACATTCATACCTGACAGGTAGAAGAAATATCAATGTCTATTTCCTAAATTGTCCCTTTCATGCAGAATGCTTACAATAAGCACAATACAAATCTATCATCGGCCCGTCCATGTGACATTATTATAGATGAGTTTATAATGACAATCCTGCGTTGAATGTAAAAGACGTAACAGATGAAGGTGGTTTTTTTCGGGAACATATTCCTGTGAACCCAGAATCTGATTCATCTTACACACAGTCATCCTTCATCGAGAGTGTGAGATTGCATTTGTCAGCTAGGTCTTCTCGCTAGGATAATGACACTTTTCACAGCAACCTCATTGTTCCAAATATGATATTCACGAGAAGAGATAGAAGAAAGACATCTGCCTAAAGAAACAATGTTTGTTTAAAAGTTTAAGACAAAGTATCTATTGATCACATGGTCTACAAAAGTGGAGAATGTGTCACTTTGTAATTAATTATCACTGTGGATTGAGCTGGCAGCCCACACAGGGTGATAGATCACTCGGAGCGATTTATGAAGCAACATATTAATTTGTACATTTCAGCTCATTTTAATGGAGGATATCTCTGTGTTTCATTAGTCTAACAGTACAGTTTTAATAGAAGCATTGGATATCGGTATAACTTAATTTGTGCCAACCACATACAGGTTGTCCTCGGCAAATAAGTACAAATGCCATCATTACTGTATAAAGTGAAAATAAAATAATGATTTTTTTTGTGACAAAGAATTGGAATTTATGGTGCCAACCTATCTTGTAGCAGAATCCTGTCTATAATGGGGTTCACCAAATAAACTCCCTTTTTCAAACACACTAGGGCCTATTTCACAGAGAGCCTATTACTATGATTTTGGAGTATGGGAAGAAACCCACGTAATCATGGGGAACATACATGCAAGTGTTGAACTTTTTCTTATTTAAACCCAGCAGCATTCCATACAGCAGCAATAGTGTTAACCACTAAATGTATCTAAATCTTACTTACATTTATAGTAAATTTTTCAAATTCTGCAATCAGTCATTTAGAAAGTGCAAAGTTGTGCTTGCCACAAAATGCCCATCTTTACGATCAGAAATTTCCATATATGCCAAAAAGCCCAATTACTTGGGCCAGTGATCAACTAAGCAAACATTGATTCCTAGCCATTGGCCTATGTTAATATGCCCTTCGACTAATAAACGAACAAACGCTCATTTGTTGTTGACAACATCTTTTAGGCCGCCTGTCCACGGCCGAGACGGAGTATCGCTAGCGATGTTCCGCTGCGGGAGAGAAGGGGGGAGCACTGTGAGGTCAGGCAAAAGCAGGCAAATCACTGCATGGACTCAGGAATAGTTCCAGAAATCATTGTCTGTGAACACAGTGCTCTATGCAACCTACAAATGCAAGCTAAAGCTGTAACATACAAAGAAGAAAACATTTATTCATGGAAGCCAGTAATGCCAGCATTTTCTCTGGGCCAAAGCTAAATTAAAATGGACTGAGGCTAAGTGGAAAACGGTTCTGTAGACAGATGTATCAAAATGTGAAATAATTTTTGGAAACCACGGACACCATGTCCTGCGGAGGAGAGGGACCATCCAGCTTGTTGTTAGCGCATAGTTCAATACCCTGCATCTCTGATGGTATAGGGTTGTATTAGTGCCTTTTGGCATGGGCAGCTTACACATCATGAAAGTCACTAATAATGCTGAACAGTATCTAGATGTTTTAGAACAACATATTCTCCCATCCTGACAACATCTCTAAGGGGAGGTCTTGTATATTTCAGCCAGACAATGCTAAACCACATAGTGATCCATCACAATGGCATGGCTTCACAGAAGAGGACTCCAAGTGCGGACCTGACCCACCTGCAGTCCAGACCTTTCACCAATAGAAAACATTTGGTGCCTTAGGAAATGCAAAATGCAGGAAAGACGACCTGGACTGTTGAGCAGCTAGAATCCTACATCAGACAAGAATGGGACAACATTTCTCTCCCAAAACTCCTGCAGTCGGTCTTCTCACTTCCCAGACATTTACAGACTGTTGTAAAAAGAAGAGATGATGCTACACAATGGTATACATGGCCCTGGCCCACCTTTTTTAAATTAATTAGTCACTTTCACCTTCTGATATGTGTTCTATTTTAAATAACATATGGTCATATGAAACTTCCAAATCTTCGCATCCTTTTTTTCCCTTATATTTACTTACATTTTATACCCAACTTTTTTGGAATTGGGGTTGTACATCAAGATGACATCATTAAAAATCCTCGGCTAATCTGTGCTCTCTTATCATTACTGATATGTGTGTTTAGCCCCAAGACACTTTAATGAGAACAAGAAGGTCAACACTAAACCAGCAGAGTCTTCATAACACTTCCTCTCACCTATTCACTTCAAAATCCATGTATTCACTTTGTCACTTCCTCAGTTTTCCTGTTCCCTGCTTCTTCCTTTCAAATACACCCTCTTCACTAAGAATGACATCAGCTGCCCCTGCTGAGTGCTCTTCGTTTAGGCATAGCGAAGCAACTAGGCAAACACAAGATGACAAAGCACTCGGAAAAGTTACTTGGCTATTAAGTCTACAGAGCTCCTCTAAGCTGAACATATTTAAAGATGGGTAGCTAAAAATTCTGAAGAAAGGCAAAACTATAGAGCCCTGTAATAAGACAATGTGGAAGTTTATTCACTGGTAAGCAACAGTTGGGGCTGAAACATTGCATAAGGAAAACTATATTTCCACATTTGCATTTATCACAAGGCTTTGCAGTCCTGCCTTTCTTTAGTGCACCCCCAATCTTGTTTCTGAAATTAAGATTTAATAAGCGGTTTTATAGAATATTGGACTTTACTGCTGATTGCTATACTATTAATTAGTACAGAAACAGACAGTAACATTCGTTCTTTCTTGTAATATGACCATGCTATTTATCCGCACGATAAAGCAGATGGAGTAACCAAAATATACAATATATATTTAAGAATCAAGAAATAAAGTTGAATAGTATAATAATAATGGTTAATCAATTGAACTTTACCTTCGAATACCTTGGCGCTATCTACTGCTAACCAAAATGCAGGACTGGTAGTACTTAGTTAGAAATCCGCAGTAACCCAGTGAGCAATTTACTCTTCATTAAAGGTGTTTTTCGTGGAAAATACTATTGATGACCTATCTTTAGGTTAGGTCATTAATAGTTGATCGGCTGGGGTCCATCGCTCGGGACCCCGACCGATGAGCTGAGCACTGCAAATACACAGAGGTCAGAGCTGAAGCCACTGTGTAGTGGCCGGCACTTCCGCTCTGACTTCTGTGTATTTGCAGCGCTAACAACAGACACCCGCTCAGCTGATTGGTTGGGGTCCCGAGCGACGGACCAACTAGCCAATCAACTATTAGTATTGACTAATAGTATTTTCCACAAAAAATCCCTTTACCAACGGTACTGTTGCACATAAATACAAATTATGAAAAATAATTCACAGTTTCTCTTTAGGGGTTAATACTCCACTACTATTAATAAAGTCTATAAGAAGTGCAGGTTTTGGAATACAGTTGCAATGTCTTATAGTAACATAATATGTTAGGCCGGGAAAAGACATATGTCCATCCAGTTCAGCCTGGAGTCCTTGCTTGGCCACACAGAGTCAGACATAGTGTTCCTGGCCACCACAGTAAAGACACAGGTTACTGGAACATCTCCTTTGCTGCTACTCAAGAGTCAGCCTCATCCTCAAAACTTGCAAAGGCTCTTCAACGAGAATATAAATGGACCTTTGTAGAGATCTGGGAAGGTTGATACCAGGCAAGGCAACTTCTTCTCCAAGATGGAATCCCTCTGATACTCCCAGGAAGAATTATCTATCCATGCAGATAAACACATCAAGTCAACCAGGGTGGTTGGAAGGTCATGGCCAGCAAGTTCATTTTTAGTTTGGCTTGAGAGATCCTCCTAGAAGGTAGCAACAAGGGTCTTATTCTTCCATGATAACGCTGAGCAAAGGTACAGAACTGCATAGTGAAATGGCCTTCGGAGATGGAGCTTTGACGTAGGTGCAACAATGAAGATGTTACTAAACACACATCCAGGCTCCTTGAAGAATCTGCAAAAGGTGTCCAAGTAGCACTTGTACTGTAGGTTGCTTATAGCAGGATCACTATATTCATAGAGAAGAGTAACCCATGCCAGAGCCTCACCTAACAGAAGAGACATAATGAACACCACTTTTTGGCCCTGTCCATAGGAAAGTTAGTAGTCCGTAGCTTGATCGTACATAATTTCAAGAATCCACAGTAAGCTTTCGGATCTCTGTTACAGCATGGAGGCAGAGGAAGATGCAGTCCACAACTGCCTCTATGTGTACATAGGATAACACAGGCAGATGCCGGAACTCATTGCACCTGGGGGCACCAACTTAAGATCTAGCATCCTATGGGGGCCATTTGTTCCACTACCAAATGAGAAGGGAGTTTAATTTAATATCAATTATAACAAGCACCTTCCACAAGGACTTCACCATCAAATCGGTAATCATCTGCTCTCCACATCACCTGGCTCGGCAGCTTATGTATCTTCAATACTGCTCCCCGATCAACACCTCCTCTCCAGCACCTCAGAGGAGAAGGAACCATAGAGGAGGTGTTGATGGAGGAATGGTATTGAAGATATGCAGGCTGCAGGGCCTTGTGATGTAGAGAGCAGGTGATTACTGATCTGATGGCAAACTACATTGATAAGGAACTTGTCATAATTGTAGAACAGAGTAGAATGGAAGCAAGGGTGGAGGAGTCACAGAGGATACAAATCCATATGTAGGGGGCCACAGCGGGGGATAATTGCTGTGTGGGGGTGGGTCCACAGACGGAGTTAATTATTGCATAAGGATTCGTTCACACGTAGCGTATTTTGGTGCACATCGGCACCAAAATCCAGAAAATAATTTGAGCCATAGATATGACCAAAATCTGCATTATTTTAGCGATAGCCCAAATTGTTATAACCCATGTAACAACATTAATGTTATTTTAACTCTATGGTAAATGAGATACAATAAAACAACAGTAGAATACACTGTTACAGTTTTACTGTTGCATGTGTTGTGTCATTGTGTAAAGGGGCCCACTGAGACTCTATCGTCCGAGGGCCCACATAAACCTGCAGCCGCCCATGGCTACAGAACTGGATTCTTCACAGTAGAGGTCAGTGATATTGTAATGGATTTGTCAGATAACAAGAGCAGCAACAACAACAAAGCCAGAGTGCTTCTTTAAGTCTGTTGAGCCTTAATATAATGGATTCAAAGAAACATCAACACTCATGCAGAAACAAAGATTTCTTGCAGTAAAATATTCTGTAAACTACATTATGTATGCTAATAAATGTGCAGTCTTATGCCGCCATAATCAGCTATTTCCATAAATTGATACTTATTTTTCTGTTCCTGTAAAATCTATAATCTCATATGCCCTTGGAGAGAATATGATATTACACTGAACAACATTCTTTCATGATGAAAGTGTTGTAAATGAGATGTATATTTTTAGCAAGATTTCTACATAAATAGAACTCATCTTTAAGGAAAGTGCATTTTGTTAAACATTAACCCTCTATGCACTCCCAAACTAAGGTTTTATTCTAAAAAATCATAACACTAAGCCCTGCAATGGACCCTCACTGATAACGAGAACAGGGGTCCTGAAGGTCACCGAATGAATGAAGCAGTGGTCAGGCTTTTTAGCCCCTTAATGATGGGCCCATTTTAAGCCTTAATGATAGGCCCTAAGGATTTAGTTCTTCCAGGGTGTTGATCATTGTATCAGTTTATTATAGCTTTAGCATGAACTTTATTAAGACCTTTTTGCTTACTGATGAGTTGTGAGTCCAACTGAAATGCGTTGAACCTTCTGAACCTTTTTTCATCTCTGAACCTTTTTCATCTTGATTTAGCCTGTAGGGAACCATACTATTTCTCCTACAGTTAGGGCATTTTTGCTCTGTTGCTCAACTGGCTCATCTACCCAACAGGCAGAAATAGGATTCATGACTAACTGATATCTGGGTCCGACTTGACTATATATCAGAGGTCCTAGAAATCCACCTAATGGTGTTTTGGGCTTATAGGTATTGGGTATTTAATAGACCAGGAGTCATCAGACTGACACTTCCAGCCTTAATCCTCTAGCTTTGAAATTTGTGATTTCCGGGGAAAACCTCGTTATTTTTGGTGTGTCTCATCCTGAGCACTGGCTGGCTGTTTTTTGTTTGTTTTTGTCTGTTAGTCTGTAGCACTCTGTTTTTAGAGTATTATCAATAAAAGTTAGTTTTTAAGGGTTTTTGTCAGTGAAGGGCTTATATTTGAATACTAAGACCCCTCTGCCCCAGCGAATCTTTTTGGGAATATAGCATTATGATCTCCTTTTATTCCATTTTTCTAGAATCTGCAATTCCGGCATATTTTTTTTATGGTATTCACATATAATATAATATGTACAATATAAATAATATGTTGAATTAATTCAGCAGGTCAGTATGATTATGTTGATACCAAATTTAGACTTCCAGAGATAGCTGAATGCTTGAATATAGCTATCTCTGGCAGTCCCATTGAAATGAATGAAGTGGTGGTAGTCATGCAGGACCACTTCTTCATTCATTCAGGGACCTTTAAGACCCCCACCCTTTTGATTGGTTCTTGCGGGGCTCATAGCAGTCAGGCCCCCACCAATAGGTATTCCCTTTTCTGTGGATATTTCCATCAAAGAAAAAGCTCTTCCTTAGGGCTAAAAGAGACAAACATGTTTATGCATGTTTTTGGGCTCGTGCTTTCGATGGGTCCGTCCTCATGAGCGCATTTCTCGCACGTAATTCCTGAGCGCAACGAAAGATAGAACCTGCCCTATTTTAGAAGTCAATGGCAGCTAAAAAAAAGAAAGGGGAAGGGTGTGACCCTGCGTAAAATGCAGGGAAAATAAGACAGCTGGCCCTTTCTAGGCTTTAATAGCCATTCTATTCCACAGAAAGGGAGTATCACGCGCGTGTGAACTGGACTTTTGAGCGCAAAAATTACAGCACTATGTGCAGACCCGCACATGTCAGCTAACTTATTGCCATATCCAAACCTTGTCCATGCACAAAATATACAATGTTGCAGTGAGCGTATTAGCGCATACTTCCATGTGTCGAAGCCCTTAGAGGTACTTTAAACCAATTATTAGGGAATGTCAGTCTCATTATGTATATTTATTACATGAATTATTGGAACAGTTCAGGCAATAGTGAATTCCGCATGGCAGCTCACCAGGTTATAGGCATTGCAGCAGCCCTGAATACCATAAACACTAACTGTATTCTCCTCACAGAGCATATTTTATTCTGTTGTATAAATCGAAGTGTGATTTACTCAATTTGTTATATTTCATTGTGCCAGACGATCTCAGCATATAAACCTGCTCTTAAGCGCAAAACACATATTAAGAATTCTTTGTGTAACACAAAGATGCAGTTCATGAAAAGCCTGTCCATTCTCATGCTGATATACGTGATTTAGCTTGTCCTTGCTGCAATGCATATCAATAGCCTTAAAAGAAAGGAAGATCTGATGTATTGGCTGTTATCTACAGTATGTAAATGGCAGGAGAAAGGTTACCGGCAGTGCCTGCTATACCTATAACACAGGCCCACCCTGTCTGCAAAGGTTAAACTGAAGAGTATAAATTCCGTAATTGAAACCTACCGTGTGTACTCCAAATATTAAAAGTTTTGGCAGAATATTCAAAGATTATATTCAGCATGATCAGATAGATGATATAATATAGGGGGAAAGATGTTCTATTTATCAAACAAACAATCTAATAGTTGCACAACATAGTTATATTGCATATCTTGTGGACATATTACATCCGTGTTTTGTACTAAACCATAATAGGGCTACCGTAGATATACATAAGCCTTCTATAGTACTTTCCTATGCCTCCAGTTTCATACAGAGGTTCTTTCTATCAGATTCTATGCAAATCCGTCAGAAAAAAAGTAGTGTCATGCTCCATAGTACGCTCCATGTATGGAGGTATTTATCCCCACAAGCATTGCTATGAGAGAAAATGCCTGCATACATATAATGTCCAATAGAGTTGTTACAGAAGTTCATGGAGTCTGTATAACTCTGTATTAAAGGAGCACTACTGTAAAGGCACACTGCCATACAGGCTCTACTATGCACTGATATCCGTAGCTTTCCATCCTTGGGTTCCATCTGAATCACCGAAAACGGTATTCACCAAATGGAAACATTGACTTTAATTAGTCAAACTTTGGTCTTCATTTGATATGGTTTCCATTATTTTTAGAGCACTGAACAGCGGGGTGATCCTTTCCAGGATAGGTGCCCTGTGGCAATTCTTTAAAGACCATTTACATGCAACGATTATCACTCAAAATTCGTTAAAACGATGGCAAATGAGCGATAATTGTTGCATGTAAATGCTACCATCGTGCACTTTTCATCTGAACGATGATTTTTAGATGAGCTTAAGAACCATCATTCAGACTGCACTCTGTGTTCTCCATGGGAGCTAGAGACTACATTGTATTCTCTCTGTAGCCCATGCAAAGATACAGACCACACATTGTGTTCTGCATGGGAGCGAATGATTACATTGTATTCTCTTAGCAGTCCGTGCCAGAACAATCAAGCTAATTGCAGAGCTCAGAACTGCTAAATTCTGCAAGCAGCTCCAGGAGGCTCATTTACACGCAAATGAACATCATAAAGTGGTAATGGGCATAAGTGCCCATTAGTATTTTTTGCAAAATGATTGCTAAAACTTTCATCCTTTGCATGTAACTGGGATTTTAAGGTACAGGTCAGGTATCCAATGCTACTCCTGCCACAGGGAACAATTCACATTTGGAGATAAATCCACCTAATTCCTCGAGGGCCTGGTAAGATCCATCTTTGTCTGTGACCCCAGGTGAGGTTACATTTTATTTAAATATTTATATCCCTTTTTTGCTGCTATCTTTTAACAGGCCTCTCACTACAAAAGTATTCCCTTTAAAACATATATTTTATTAGATATTAATTAAAATCCATCCCTAACAAACACAATAAAGATAAATAGTTTAATAAAATGAATACAGGTGTAGGCAACAGGTCTATAACTTTATCCAGCAAATGATTGTCACTATCTGGATGGCATGCTATCTGGGAGGCCTATGTATCTGGTGCCTCAACTACTGAAGTTGCCTGATAATCTCAGAAACTACTAAGGCTTTATTCATACGGGCGTTGCAATATTCGGACGCCCGCATCGAGGCCAAAAATCACATGAACGAGAGAAAGCCACGACCAAGTTGCAGCTTAATCCCACATTTTCTCACCCATTCACATGGCTGGTTGTGGTGTATACACGCACAGCCCGGAATTCCGTCAGTCGGGGGGAGATACTTTAGCGATTTTAAACTCTCTCCCCCTCTCTCCCTCTCCCTCACCCTCCCTTTTCAGCTGATCGTGGCAATAGAGCTCCCATGGAAGCCTATGGGAGCTGCCGGCAAAGGGAGGGAGAGGGAGTTTAGTTGCGCTAGTCATTCTAAATTCACACGGCCAAAAGACAGGGCAAGACCTATCTTTTCCAGCCGCATGTAGAAGCCGCTGGAATAAATGGCAGCATATGTGCTATCTTTTCTGGCTGGGCGATTTTATACGCTGGAAAATCGCCCATCTGAACGAATGCATTGAAATCCAATGCTTCAGACAGTCACGATAGTGTAAGCTAATTGCAGTGAATTAGTGTCTTTCAACAGAAATGAGCAGAGACCATATCAAATTGACTAATCTGGCTGTAATTCTAATTACGGTATTAAATAAAGCCTCCCTGTTACTGGTCCTTATCAAGATGACTTTGCAAAACAGTTACAAGTCCCATTTATGTCCTGCTATTAGAGCTCGTGCTTCCAGTCTCCAAAGTAGATGTCACAGGTTGGCTTCATGTATAATCAATGACTGTTTCAGCCAAGCAAGGATAATTATAATACCGTATTGCTGTGTGTTAACATATGCTACTTACAGCTGGACATCTTTCCATGAACCCATTCATGGATATGTTCTCATGTGGTTATTTACCAACATCCACTACTGCTCGCCCATGTGGGCATTTTTTTGTGCACTCATTAAAGCACACAGACATCCCTCCATGTGTTTGCATTACCTTATTCATGTATATGGACATCTGCCCATTCCCACTCACTCACAAACATATAGATCACATGCTAATCAGGAAAGCAACAACTTTTTACTGTTGTGATTCATTCTAGATTAGTCAATTAAAAATTGCACCCCTGTGTGGGGTATAGCAATAAGCTTATATATGGGAAAACAATAAGAAGAAAGAAATAATAATATAGAAGAATCAAACATACAAAAGTTCATCAATCAAAAGTTCAGCACTCCTTTTCCTGTATTCAGTCAAAGCCTTTTGGGGCATATCACCATGACAGGCACAAACCCCATTAATGTCTTTCAATCCCAAGATAATGCTGCTGATGATCAACAACACATTTCTGAATGCTGAGCGGGCATCTCAGGTTATGTACAAGTCTAATAAGTCCAAGCTGTAGCAAAGCAAAAGCGAAAAAAAAATGAATGCCAAGACAAATTAGCAATAAAAAGCATAAACCAATGTGCTTGAAAAGTAATTGTATTGTGGACTAACCTATGCTCAATATAAAAGTGTCTTCAAATGCAGCATTCTGTTACTTTTGCTTGTGATTATAATAATTGCAAGCAGATTCATCGGCCATTCTGTATATGACAGACCTTTTCAAGTCTTTCTTGTTACTGTGTTGAAAGAGTTAAAAATGACAAATTAGGTTCTTGTTCTGAAAATACCTTGCAAGAAATGTTATCACAGAATAAACAATGTTAGGTCAACCCATTATTCTTGCATATATCTTCTCTGGTATATACACTTCTACTAAATTGCCTGTTAAGAAAATAGAAATGAATTGAATTATTATAATTGCCTTTCTCTGCTTCACCCTGACACCGCTGTTACTGCTAATAAAAGCCTAAAAGTAGTTCAAAACTAATAACTAGAATCATAGTTTTTACTGAAGTTTTGTTACCTTCCTAAAAACACTTGCAATTATTACACACTTTGTAACAAAAACTGTACTAGAATAAGATTTCGAGCTGGGGCATGTGGAAGGTTTGCAGCAACATTTTCAACTTTGTTGTCGCTACATTTGGAAACTGTCAAGAAAGTGGAGAAGCGGCAATAAATATGTGGATTACGTTTACCTGCAGTCATGCCTTCTTCTTGACTGTTGTGATGTTTACATTAGGATTTTCAGAAGCATGACTCTGCATCCTAACTTGGACTTGTAAATCCGATATGTATGAAGTGCACTGCAGGACAATTACTTATCTAAAGAAAGTGGGCAAGGTCTCTAGAGAGAAGTAGGTTAGACTGCATGTATTACAGAAAAACAGAACATTTCTGCAAATGTTGATGCAAACTTGTATATAATTTTCTCACAATCACATGTAAAAATATCCCCCAAATTTATACCTAGGCAGTGTATTCTAATAAATTTGCTGCAAATCACTCCAATTGGCTCCTTTACTTAGACTGGGGCAAGACAAATAGTCCTAGTAAATATTTAACACTGTGGTTTTGTGTATATGGTGGCCATACACATTAGATAGAAGTAGGCTGATGGTTGAACAGCCATTGAACTAATTGCCTAGTGAATGATTGTTTCACCGATGCAGCCATACACATGTTAAGGGCCATTTAGACACAACGATTATCGCTCAAAATTCGTTATAACGATCAAAAGTGAGTGATGGTTTTGCTTTTAACCCTCTCCAATCCACTGTCGGACGTCTGAAGACATCATGATTTAAGGCTGTACAGCTCCAATGTTGGAAGACGTCCGTCAAGGTTCTCTTACTGTATATTGCCAGCCTCTCTGCTGTCGGAGCCTATCCAACCTGTCACTTTATGCATTACTGGCTTTAGCCAGCAGATAGCGCCGTTGTATAACGGCAGAAAGAGTAAGCCCCCTAGGAAAACCAGGATACAAATTGGATTGGAAAGGGTTAAAAACGTTAGATTATCGTTGTGTAGAGTTTGCATTAAACGATAATCGAGTGACAGTTTGTTTGAAAGGCATGTGCATTTAGTGAAGGGAAAAAAAGCTTCTTTAATTGGCTCGAGAAAATCGTGCGTGTGCTTATCTTGTCTTTAAAAAAGACCTAGCTGTTTAACAACATGGTGTTGTTGTAGTGGCCCAGAGTTAATGGGGCCCCTCCATAAGAATGAATATGTTTGTCTTGTGCATTTATGTTGTCACTGTCTACTATGTGCATGAATTTGATGTGTATTGCACCTCTGCAGCACAGAATGGGTTAACGCCTGGGTTATGTCTGGAAAATGTATCTTGTTGTGTGTCACGTGATCGTGTTATATATATTTGTGTTTGCAAGGAGTATGCAAGTCAGTCGAAGTAGGTCTTCTGGCAAAAGTTAGTCAGTCTTGCAAGCAAGAGAGAGCCTAGTCTGCCAGTGAGTGAAAACCACAGACGCAGATTGGTCTGTGTATGGACAGAATGGAAGAAGCTGAGTGATTCCCTTATGCCTTGCCTAAAACCAGCCTATCCAGGATATACCAGTGTTACCCCTAACTGCTGAGTGAGAGGAGCTACCATGCAGCGCTGAGTTTCCCTTTTCCAAATGTGAGTGTTGACCGATAGAGAGCTGGAGAGAGAGAAGGAAAGTGGTCGGGAACAGAACCCCACAGATAACTAGGACTGTGGACTCGTCTGTCATCCTGTGAATCTTCCCTGTCACACCACTTCTGTGTTTCTACCATTATCCTGCTGGTTTATGTAAAGTTTGGACTGTATATAGTTCTTTTTCCTGCATGTAAAGGAGCTCTACTGACCGTTCCCGGTTTTGTTCATAATGTTATCTCTGTGTGTGGTCTACTTTATTACTAACTTCTGAATTCACCGCAGAGGATGATGGTGGTGTTACCCTGTGAAACTCCCCTAGCAGTAACTTGGACGGGTCCTGTGCTATTCCCAGGGAAGGAGATGGTAGAGCCCCGTGACAAGGCCTCAATCTACCCCGCTGTCTCTTCGGCTGTGGGCCCCCTTCCTCGGACACTTCATTGTACTAAAATTGCAAGTGTTCCCCTACGCACAGGATAGAGAATAACTTGCTGATAGGTGGCGGTCTCACCATTTAGGCCCTCACCAATCCTGAGATTTGGGACTGCTTATTCCATTACCCTCAACGAGGGGAAGACTGAATGGAGCACAGGTCATGCAGGTACGCTAATGCTCCATTCACTTTCAATAGGACTGCTGAGATAGCAGAGCGGCAACTACTTGGATATTTCTGACACCCCATGGAAATGACTAGGAGACTGACTGCATATGCTCAGCTGCCGCTCCATTCATTCTTACATCACTGCAGAGGAAGAAGCGACCCCCATAGTGTCAGGTAAAGAGGGACACAGGACCATCATCCTCAAGACAGGTGGTGCTCTCAGCGGTGAAATTCCCACTGATCAGCAAGTTATTCCATTATCCTGTGGATAGACATGCTAGACAGCTGACTATGTATGTGTTCAGAATGGGGAGAGGGGAATAAGATGCCTGCCAGACTCTTCTAGCCTCAGCTTACCTTATCTGAGAAAATAAGAATCAGGCATATTAAAATCCAACTGCCTGATCCTTCTGTTGCCAAACATCTGCCAATATGTGAATGTCATGAGGCCCTCCACATACACAATAGATTGCAGGCTGACAGTTACCTAATGAGTATGGTTCAGTACAAATAATGTAAAGGCCCCTTTAGACACAATGATTTTCGCTCAAAAATAACTCAAAGCCATCTTTTGAGCAATAATCGTTGTGTCTAACTGCCCTGACATCGTGCAGTTTTCATTAAGCCGTCGTTTATCACTGATTTTTCATTGTGCTGAAAGATCAGCGATCAGTTATCATGAATTCACAGCAGGATACAGCTGATATTGTTTCAGCTGTATCCCGCTCCCTGACGAGAGGGGGGGGGGTATGAAGAACAGAGCGGTCCAGCTCTGTTCTCCATACCCCGCTCGGAGCACTCGGCTGTATAACAGCCGGGGGCTGTGACCAGGGAACAGCTGGGTGCAGAAGACAAGCCGGGACTCCCCGCTTATCTTCTGCATCCTCCGCTCGGAGCGCAAGGTGATCGCTTAACATTTGAGCGATCACCTTGTGCTGTTAGAGAACACGATTATTGCTCGAAAATCGCTCAAAAGATAATCGTTGTGTCTAAACCAGCCTTAAGTGATGCAATGTAATTACAAGTTAATTCAACTTTTTATGCAGATTAAATCTACTTATTAGTGTCTGAACAGCCCAAAGGAAATACATATTCATGGGTTAAGCCTATTTTATCAAATTGTCAATCCTCATGACCACGATATACCCTACTGAGTACAATAAATTCCATTTTATTTGGTGCTTTTTATATGTCAGCATCCTCCATAAGTATTGTGCTGATGGATGCTTTCATTGTGTAACACTAGAGACTTAATGTGTTACCATGCAGGGCGGCGCTGGGTCCCACGGCCGGCGCGCGCCGCTCCGATGTCGGCTCCGGCATCCCGGAGCTCTCTGTCGGGGCTCTCCCAGCGGCGTGGGCGTGTCCGCCCGTAGGGTGCCGCCCGCTCTCCTCCACCTTCCATATGCAGCAGTGGGAGAGTTGGCTCCTCCCACTCTCCGCCCCTGGGCGGAGGCTTTTAGTTAAAAGGCTGGCAGTGACCTGAGCTCACTGCCAGTTATTGGTTCTGCTAGCCTCTAGTCAGGTCTGTCTCAGTCTGCTCTAGTTGCTCGTCAGTGTCCTGTCAGTTTGCCTGTGAGCTCCATCTCCAGCCTTACTCTGCTTGTAAGTTCTGTTGATCTGTTCCACCTGCCTCTTCTGTCGGCACTCTGTCCCCTGTTAGTAGTTCCATCTAGGTAGTCGCCAGGTCCCTAGCCAGCGCAGGGACCGCCGCCCAGTTGTCCGCCTGGGGTTAGCCAGGGCCGAGGCAAGTAGGCAGGGACAGTGGGGTGCGGGAAGATCAGGGCACCCCACCTGGCACTCGGGGGGCAAAGTGCCGTAACATAATAACTGGCCTTTAAAAACTGTTTGTCATGGAGGCGACCAGTTCCCTCACGAACCAGCTGCAGGCCCTGGTGCCTGTAATCCAGGATTTATCCGCCCGCATGGTGGCCCAGGAGCAGCAGGGGGTGTCGCAGGGGTCGGACGCCTCAACCAGCCCCCAACCCAAGTGCCCTCTTCCCGAGGTGTTTTCTGGGGAGAGGAACAAGTTTTTTGTTTTCTGACAGGCGTGTCGCCTGTTTTTTCGGATGCGTCCCCGTTCTCCTGGGTCGGAGGCTCAGAGGGTCGGGACATGGGCTTTTTCCATCCCCGAGGGTTCCTCCTGCCTGCAGTCTGTGGACTCCTTTTTTCAGGAACTCGGGTGTATCTTCGACGAACGAGACCGAGCAGGGTTGGCGGTTTCGCGGTTGTTGGCGCTGCGGCAGGGGTCGTCTTGTGTGGAGGATTATTGCTCCAACTTCAGACGCTATGCGGGGGATACGACATGGAACGATAGCACGCTGAAAGACGTTTTTCTGCAGGGCCTCTCGAACGCAGTTAAAGACCTGTTAATTTCCAATCCTGTTCCCGGGTCCTTAAGGGAGGCTATGGAGCTAGCGGTGAAGGCAGATAGGAGGCTCAGGTCTAGGAAGCAGGACAGGCAGACCCGTAGAGTCAGGGAGGTCGGTTGCCCTGGTCCCTCTTCCTCCTTACCAGTCTCTGTGCCCGAGCCGATGGAGGCGGATCCACTGGACCCCAAAGAGCGACGCCGGATCCGTCTGTTGCATCGTCTCTGCCTCTACTGCGGGAAAGCTGGACATTGGGTGATAACCTGCCCACTGAGGTCTCAACGCACGCAGCCGGAACCGGCGGAAAACTCCGAGTCCTAGGCGATTGCAGGGAGGATCGCCTAGGACTTCAGGTACTTCCTAAAATTTTGGTACCGTGTCATGTTAGATTCCGGGATTTTTCCCGATCAGGGCGGGCGTTTATTGATTCCGGAGCAGCCGCTAACTTGATAAGTCTGTGTTTTGTCCGTTCTCTGATGGCGGAATTTGTGGCGCTGAAGACGCCAATTCATTTTACCAGTATTGATGCTACCCCTCTCTCTACAGGCCTGGTACGATGGAGGACCCCAAGATTACAGTTCACAGTGGGGGTCCTCCACTCGGAAGAACTATCTTTCCTGGTTATGGAAAAAATGTCGGTTGATGTGGTGCTTGGTATGCCCTGGTTGGCACTGCACAATCCCCAATTTGATTGGTCCACCCGGGAATTGACTCATTGGGGATCATCCTGTCATAATCACCTGTCTACCATAGCTGTGAGCTCCGCAGATACGGTGCTCATTCCGGAGTATTTGTCAGACTTTCAGGATGTATTCTCCAAAAAACTGTCTAAGGCTCTGCCTCCTCATAGGGAGTGGGACTGTGGTATTGATCTGATTCCCGACAGTCCCATCCCTAAGGGAGCCATTTTCAATTTGTCAGGCCGTGAGCATGAAGCCCTCAAGTCCTATGTCTCGGAGGCCCTGGCCAACCGACATATCCGGCCGTCCAGGTCCCCTGCCTGGGCAGGTCTCTTCTTTGTAGAGAAGAAGGATGGGACACTAAGGCCTTGTGTGGATTATCGGGCCTTGAATAAAATCACTGTGAAGAACCAGTGCTCCTTGCCCCTAATTCCTGACTTGTTGAATCAGGTGGTAGGGGCCCACTGGTTCTCCAAACTGGACTTGCGGGGGGCTTATAATTTAATTCGCATTAGAGAGGGAGATGAATGGAAGACGGCGTTCAACACCCCGTTAGGACATTTTGAATGTCTGGTCATGCCTTTTGGACTTTGTAATGCCCCCGCTGTGTTTCAGGGTTTTATGAACGCGGTCTTCCACGACTTCCTGGGGGTATTTCTGGTCATCTATCTTGACGACATTCTGGTGTACTCGCCTGACTGGGACTCACATGTGCGGCACCTGAGGTTGGTCCTGACCCGTTTGCGCGAGTATCAACTTTTTGTCAAGTTAGAGAAATGTACATTTGGTTCTAAACAAGTATCCTTCCTTGGTTATGTAATCTCACCCACGGAGATCCAGATAGAGTCTGATAAAGTAGCAGCAATCTCCCAATGGGTCAGACCAGACAACTTCAAGGATCTCCAGCGGTTCTTAGGTTTTGCAAATTTTTACCGCAAATTCATTAGGAATTACTCAGTTATTGCTCAACCTCTGACCGACCTGACTAAGAAGGGGGCCGACTTGGGTAAGTGGTCGCCTGCAGCCCTTGAGGCCTTTAGCCGTCTAAAAAAAGGCATTCACGACTGCCCCGGTGCTAATACAGCCGGACGCACGACTGCCCTTTTTTATTGAGGTAGACGCGTCTGAAGTGGGGACAGGAGCAGTATTGTCGCAGGAAGTCAGTGGGAGGTCTGGGTATAGCCCATGTGCGTTCTTTTCGCGGAAGTTCAACTACGACGTGGGTAACCGTGAATTATTGGCTATCAAATGGGCTCTGGAAGAGTGGCGACACCATCTTGAGGGTGCTAGACACCCAATTACCGTATATACTGATCACAAGAATCTGGTATATCTCGCCAATGCGAAAAGACTCACAGCTCGTCAAGCCAGGTGGGCGTTGTTCTTCGCCAGGTTTAATTTCGTCGTGACATATATCCCAGGAGAGAAGAACGTAAAGGCGGACGCCCTGTCACGGAGTTTCGGGGTACCGGATAGTGAGACCATGACTCCCGAGAATATCTTAGCCCCCGGCGTGGTGGTGGCAGCTGTAGAGTCTAACTTCGTCCCTCAACTACAGGATGCTCAGCAGGACGCTCCTTCGGGGGTGCCGGAGGGCAGATGGTTTGTGCCAGAGACCCTACGCCCTAGAGTCATGGATGAGTCTCACTCGTCGGTTCTCGCCGGGCAACCAGGGTTCCAGGGGACCCTGGAGCTTTGTTCCAGACACTTCTGGTGGCCAGGCATGTCTCAGGAGATCCGCAACTTCGTGAGGGGTTGCTCGGTCTGTGCTCGCAATAAGAGTCGGCGGCGTCCTCCGGAGGGTCCTCTGAGACCGCTACCGGTTCCTTCCAGTCCATGGTCGCACTTATCAGTAGATTTCATCACTGACCTACCAGAATCCCAGAGGTGCACCACTATCTTAGTGGTGGTTGACCGGTTGTCAAAGATGGCACATTTTGTGGCGTTAAAAAAGCTACCCTCGGCAAAAGAATTCGCCACGATTTTTGTAAAGGAAATAATTCGCCTACATGGGGTTCCCCAAAATATTGTATCTGATCGCAGGGTTCAGTTTGTGTCGCAGTTTTGGCGTGCCTTCTGCAGAAACCTGGGAACGTCGCTTTCCTTCTCTTCAGCGTTCCACCCGCAGACTAATGGTCAGACTGAGCGGAAGAACCAAGATTTAGTGCAATATTTACGGTTGTTTGCTAGCAAAAAAGGCTCATCAGTGGGCAGAGTTCCTGCCGTTGGCAGAGTTTGCACTAAACAACAGCCTTTGCTCTTCCACTGGGGTGTCTCCATTTTTTTGTGTATACGGTCAGCATCCTCGCTTCCTTACAGCAATCCCTACTCCGTCGGTCTGTCCTGCAGCTGATGTCGCCACAGATACGCTTTGGGGAGTATGGAAAGAGGTACAGAGAAACTTGGAGGCAGCGGGGGCCCGTATGCAGTTGCGTAGTGGGAAGAGTCTGTCTGTGTCTGAACCTTACAGGGTGGGACAGAAGGTATAACTGTCTTCTAAAAATCTCAAATTGCGGGTCCCGTCCTTGAAGCTGGCGCCACGTTACGTGGGGCCGTTTGCCATCACACGTGTGGTGAACCCACTCGCCTACGAGCTAGGGTTGCCAGCCACATGGAGGGTTCACAGAGTATTCCATAAGTCGCTATTGAAACCTTTTGTCCCTTCAGTGATCCACCTGCCTCTTCTGTCGGCACTCTGTCCCCTGTTAATAGTTCCATCTAGGTAGTCGCCAGGTCCCTAGCCAGCGCAGGGACTGCCGCCCAGTTGTCCGTCTGGGGTTAGCCAGGGCCGAGGCAAGTAGGCAGGGACAGTGGGGTGCGGGAAGATCAGGGCACCCCACCTGGCGCTCGGGGGGCAGAGTGCCGTAACATAATGATACCACTCCTGAGCACATACTCACTTAAGGGGGAATTAACTTGTTTTGTAATCTTTCACTAATCAGAACTTTCACTGCTTTTGGTTAAAATGAATGGACAAGAAACAGCTAACCTAAGGGATTATTCATACAAATGCATTTGCGCTGCGTACTGCACATGCACAATTTGCGCATGCAATATGCAGTGAATAGAACCCATTGATTCAATAGGTTTGTTCACAAAAGTGTATTCTGCGTACGTGTTTCGTTTCTGCAAAAAAAAAACGCATTATGTTCTATTTTCGTGTGTATTGCCAATGAAAAAAAGCACATATTAAACTACAGCAGAGCTCACACGACCGAATGGTAAAACTCAGCGTAAAAATTGCAGTGTTTTACCGAAGCAGGGAATGGTCTATCCTTGTGTATTGTTGCGTTTGTGCCTGCACATAGCGGTATAAGTCTCCTCACTCACCTCTCAGGTGTCTTTTCACACCCCTTCTGGTTGCTCTCCTTGGGGAGAGACAATGCCCCCCCTCCCCACTCACCCCCTAGGTGTTTCCACACAGTTTTTGGGTGCTCTCCTTAAATAGACATGACACCCCCTCCTGATCCACGTCGCAGGCCTCTCACCTGCTAGGCCGTGTATTATTCACACATACATTGGGCGCATAAAACACAATTAAATTACTCTCTTGTAAGCCTGGACTAGTTAAACTTAATTACTCATTGAAATCAATAGGAGCATGCTTGCGTGTTTTTTGCGTGTGCAAATACGCAGGACATACGCATGCAAAAAATACAGTAAAATCTGCACAGACGTGCACAAAAAAAGAATGCACATAAATACGCTTACTTCCGTATGATGCCAGCCTTATTATGCTCTTCAGTCATAGCTATTACTTTGTAAGGGAAACCTTATCAATAGCTAATTCAGCTTAAATATAAGTCCTTCCCTGAAAATCAAGTAAAAGTGGTTTAAAAACAAAAAAATAGATACTCACCTTGCTTCAGCTGTCGGGGCTCAGCCGTGTCTTCTCCTGCTGTCCCCTACACTGTGGTGCTGATCTATCAGCAGGCGGGGATTTAAAATTTCCCGCCTGCTGAAAGAGCTGAATGTGATTGGCTGAGGTGCTCAGCCAATCACAGGCAGCTCTCGCCTGTCATTAATTTTTTAAACCACTTTTACTTGATTTTTCAGGGAAGGGCTTATATTTAAAGCCCTTCCCTGAAATCAATTGCTGGCAGCAGAATCCTCTACTGCAGCTGACATGTGTGACAGCTGCATTAGAGAATTGAAGAATTCCTATGCTGCATCTGTCACAGATGTGGCAGATGTAGCAGCAGGGAATTCTTTTAACCAGCGGGGATGAAGGAAACATGCGGCAGCTGCGTCCTTCATCCCTGTGGATGACACAGCAGCGGCAGACAGGTAAGTATATATATTATTTTTTTTTCACACTAAAATTTTTCTTTTTCAGGGAAGAGCTTATGTAAAGCTCTTCCCTGAAAAATTGTTCAGTGGTGTGGGCAGACCATTGTCTTCAATAGAGCCACCGGCAGCAGCAGAGGCTCCATTGAAGAGAATGCCTGCATTTTTTTTTTACACTAAAATGTTTCTTTTTCAGGGAAGAGCTTATATGTAAAGCCCTTCCCTGAAAAAGAATGCAGGGGTGTCGGCAGACCATTGTTTTCAATACAGCCACCAGCAGCAGCCGCGGCTCAATTGAAAACAATGCATGCATTCCCTGTGGTGCACGCATGTCTTATCTTTGCAGGCACATACCTGTAAATCACAGGCATGTGAACACACCATAGGGAATGCATTGTTGCAAATAGAAGCGTGTTTTTGTGCGTGAATATGCACGCACAAAAACACGCTAGTGTGAAGCCACCCTTAAGTGAAAAAAATTCCTTCCTGATTCCAATCTGAAAATCGTAATAATCCCTGGATCAACAACCCTCCGGAAGTTATCAGTGATTGTAACCTATAATATTGCAGTGCTCAATAAAGGCACCCAGGCACCTCTTGAACTCTCTTTTAAAATACGCCATCACCAAGTCCTCAGTCAGAGAGTTCCATAGTCTCACTGCTCTTACAGTAAAGAACCCCCCTCTTTGCCGGTGTAGAAACTATCTTTCCTCTAGACATAGAGGGCGCCTCCTTGTTACTGTCCTGGGTATAAATAGATGATGGGAGAGATCTCTGTATTGTCCCCCGATATATTTATACATTGTTATTAGGTTGCCCCTGAGCCATCTTTTTTCTCAACTAAATAATACTAATTTTGATAACCTCTCTGGGTATTTTAGTCCATCTATTCTATTTATTACTTTAGTTGCCCTCCTTTCTACCTGCTCAAGCTGTGATATGTCCTTCTTGAGTACCGGGGCCCAAAACTGTACACAATATTCCATGTGTGGTCTGACCAGTGACTTGTAAAGAGGAAGAACAATGTTCTCCTCATGTCCCCCTAGACCTCTTTTAATGCACCCTATTATCCTATTTGCCTTGGCAGCAGCTGCCTGACACTGGTTGCTCCAGTTAAGCTTACAGTTAACTAAAATCCCCAAGTCCTTTTCCATGGCAGTTTTACCCAGTGTTCCTCTGTTTAAAATAGAGTGAGTAGAGATTTAGCATCCACATGACTAAGGCAGCCAATCATGACACGTCACAGCTACATGCTATGAATGCTGCCATAGGTATGAAGTTTGACGTCTTAATATCATTTTAAAACAGTTCTGGAGGCAGGTGACTTTGTAGGCGCAGCACTGGCCACATTCCTTTTTAAGAATGTGTGAGCATATTTAATAGATTTTTTTTTCCTATATTCAGTAAAGGGGTTTTATGAAATTCAGTGAAATCTCGGAAAACCCGATTATTGACTAATGACTGTGAACTACTCAGTCTATCTAAATCCAATAGTGTTTTAGAAATGGAAAAATACAGGGCACCGTTAGTTTGATAACAAAGACCACCACATCCAGCTAAGATGTACATATATATAAATGAGCTGCATTGGACTCCTTTCTGCCCGCATTGCAAACTTTCAAATGTAATTTTTACAAAACTGCTCAAAGATCATTGTAAGTGACAGCATATATGGGACCTGACAAGTTCTTTTTAAAAGTCACTAATTATACTAAGCAACAGCATCTCTAACATATGTTACATTGTTGCTTTATATTAAAAAAAAATTACTAAAAATACAATAGACTTGTATTTTTATGGTGCCACATCCCTCATTTCCTCACAAGTAGGTCATGTTCCTAAACTCACTTGAAACGTTAAGCCATTTTAGTTTTAGTATCTGATTTGTTGCTGTCTGCCCCGTTGCGTGGTCTACTCAACAGGTCTCATTTTAATTGTAAGTTGGTCATTCTTTATTGTAAGCCTAGTGTACGATGTTTGCAATATGATTCACGTCTGCATGCAGGTTGGTCTTTGTATAAACTATTTACTTATATCTATATTACTATATTCCATGTATAGGAAAATGATAAATACTTTTTTTTACAGGGTTTTGAAAGTTTATAAGCCCTGATGCCCAACTTAGACTCAGGGGCATCATATGCTTTCACCAGAGCTGTGTCTGCAGACTTTGATGACAACATGACAATTACCAGACAAAGGTACTGCATGCATATATGAGTTAAAGCGGTATTCTGGTTACACAAAGTTGCTGTCAAATGAATGCTAATCAAAAGTTCTTAAGATTTTCAATGTACTTCTGCTTTGGATTTTGTGTCTGTAGCTCTAAAAACCATCATTTTCTCCTGGCACTTCACAAGTGTTTATTCCCAGGTTGCCTAAATAAATAAATAAATTATTTGTATAGCGCCAACTTATTCTGCTGCACTTTTAGGTAATTTATTTATTAACCCCCACCAAGTTGGGTTCTCATTTTACCGACCTCGGAAGGATGGAAGGCTGAGTCAACCTTGAGCCGGCTACCTGAACCATGCGGGGATTGAACTTGCAGCCTTAAGGTCATGAATGAGAGCTTAGGACTGCATTTCTGCTGCCTTAGAACTCTATGCCATACGGGGCATTCCAGCGCTACAAGTCGGGTTGTCCAGTAGAAACGATGAGAGATGCCTTTATTTTCTTCTTCAGTTCTCAGGATCAGATTGCTGACCAATAGCAGAGCAGCGCTTAGTGGGGACATGCATATGAAAAAAGGGCCAAGCGGGGAACTGTGTGAAGTGTACTTTCAAGCTGCATAATAAGCAGGAAGCTGGTGGCCATCTTGGAAAATAGCAATATGAGGAAACATTAGAAATGCGGAACAGGATAAGAAAGTAATGGCTGCGTGAGTTATACATCTGCCCAAGCAACAAGCTTACATTGGTCAGGGGATTGAGCCACTCAGTTGCTGTTACCAGCTAGCTCCAAAAACCACCCAGAGCATGGCAAGAGGTGAAGTAAAACAAATCTGTTGGGAAAGCTCTCAGACAAGCAGGGGTCAAAAGGGCAGCTCAGTGCTAATAATTAAAATCTCATGCCTTTCGCATGGTGCTTCCATATTTTTGTCCACCCCTTTATGTCCAGACAGGCTGCTCTGCCACCTTACAACAAACCTTTAAGAAAGCCTAAGCAAAGTAATAATTTTAATTTTACTTAAATGTGTTTCTGTTTTACATTCAATAAAAAAGAAAAATTTACATGTTTATAAAATTTCAGCTGGAAATGATAGTTATCGGCTTCAAAAGTGTCGATTAGCTGGCAAAAGCTTCTAAACTGGAAATTTAACATCAAAGATGACCACATAACTCCACAGTCTACTAATGGTTACCAGCTAATTGTCACTTTCTTTGACACTCCGCATTCTTGTTGCTATATTTCATTGTCACTGATCTCATTTTTTTTTTTTCTTTATCTTTCTGCATGACTTTCTTGTAACCCTTAAACCTACATAAGTCATTGACCTCTCTGGCTCTGCTATCAATCTGCCAACTCTCGAAGCCATTAGTAAAATGTTGGTGACGTTGGTATTATGGAACCTTTTTTTCTACTATAACATGTATGCAAGGTTTTGTTGTTCTGAAATGACTTAGGCCGCCTGCAGACAGGCGGAAATTCTCTGCAGGATTCCCCGCAGAATTTCCGCCCGTACACGCCTGCATAGGATTGCATTACAGTACGCAATCCTATGCAGACGGTCGCGGTTTGTCTGCGTTTGTACACACAGAAACGTCACTCACCAGCCGCCGGCTCCGCCCTGCGCATGCGCCGGATGCCCGGCGGCCGGCACATGAAAGAGACGGAGCTGCAGGAGCGGGTGAGTTCTGCTCTCTGCAGCCGGACCTGTCTGCAGGCGGCTAAAGAGGTGTATCGGAATGGATTTTTTCCACAGGGATAGAAAATGACTAGAGATAAGCGAGCACCAAAATGCTCGGTTGCTCGTTACTCGGGACGAAATTATCGCGATGCTCAAGGGTTCGTTTCGAGTAACGAACCCCATTGAAGTCAATGGGCGACCCGAGCATTTTTGTATATCGCCGATGCTCGCTAAGCTTTTCATTTGTGAAAATCTGGGCAATTCAAGAAAGTGATGAAAACGACACAGCAACGGATAGGGCAGGCGAGGGGCTACATGTTGGGCTGCATCTCAAGTTCCCAGGTCCCACTATTAAGCCACAATAGCGGCAAAAGTGCCCCCCCCCCCCCTCCCAAAAACTTTTACTTCTGAAAAGCCCTCATTAGCAATGCATACCTTAGCTAAGCACCACACTACCTCCAACAAAGCACAATCACTGCCTGCATGACACTCCGCTGCCACTTCTCCTGGGTTACATGCTGCCCAACCCCCCCACACGACCCAGTGTCCACAGCGCACACCAAAGTGTCCCTGCGCAGCCTTCAGCTGCACTCCTGCCACACCACCCTCATGTCTATTTATAAGTGCGTCTGCCATGAGGAGGAACCGCAGGCACACACTGCAGAGGGTTGGCACGGCTAGGCAGCGACCCTCTTTAAAAGGGGCGGGGCGATAGCCCACAATGCTGTACAGAAGCAATGAGAAATATAATCCTGTGCCACCGCCATCAGGAGCTGCACACGTGGGCATAGCAATGGGGAACCTATGTGCCACACACTATTCATTCTGTCAAGGTGTCTGCATGCCCCAGTCAGACCGCGTTTTTTTATAAATAGTCACAGGCAGGTACAACTCCGCAATGGGAATTCCGTGTGCACCCACAGCATGGATGGCTCCCTGGAACCCACCGGCTGTACATAAATGTATCCCATTGCAGTGCCCATCACAGCTGAGGTAACGTCCGATTAAATGCAGGTGGACTTCGGCCCACACTGCATGCCCCAGTCAGACTGGGGTTCTTTAGAAGCTTACTCATGTAGTTACAACTTCATGTGGACCGACAGCATGGGTGGCTCCCTGGAACCCACCGGCGGTACATAAATATATCCCATTGTAGTGCCCAGCACAGCTGATGTAACGTCAGCTGTAATGCAGGTGGGCAACAAATTAATTGGATTATACTGTAGGCGAGGGCCCCAAAAAATTGGTGAATTGGTTAATGTGGCTTAATTGGCAACTAGGCCTGGAGGCAGCCCAGTTAAAATAAAAATTGGTTCAGGTGCAAGTTTCAACGCTTTAATGAGCATTGAAACGTATAAAAATTGTTTACAAAAATTATATGACTGAGCCTTGTGGGCCTAAGAAAAATTGCCCGTTCGGCGTGATTACGTGAGGTTTCAGGAGGAGGAGCAGGAGGAGGAGGAATATTATACACAGATTGATGAAGCTAAAAGGTCCACGTTTTTGATGGTGATAGAGAACAATGCTTCCATCCGCGGGTGCAGCCTACGTATTGCTTAGGTATCGCTGCTGTCCGCTGGTGAAGGAGAGAAGTCTGGGGAAATCCAGGCTTTGTTCATCTTGATGAGTGTAAGCCTGTCGGCACTGTCGGTTGACAGGTGGGTACGCTTATCCGTGATGATTCCCCCAGCCGCACTAAACACCCTCTCTGACAAGACGCTAGCCGCAGGACAAGCAAGCACCTCCAGGGCATACAGCGCGAGTTCAGGCCACGTGTCCAGCTTCGACACCCAGTAGTTGTAGGGGGCAGAGGCGTCACCGAGGACGGTCGTGCGATCGGCTACGTACTCCCTCACCATCCTTTTACAGTGCTCCCGCCAACTCAGCCTTGACTGGGGAGCGGTGACACAGTGTTGCTGGGGAGCCATAAAGCTGGCAAAGGCCTTGGAGAATGTTCCCCTGCCTGCGCTGTACATGCTGTCTGATCTCTGCGCCTCCCCTGCTACCTGGCCCTCGGAACTGTGCCTTCTGCCACTAGCACTGTCGGATGGGAAGTTTACCATCAGTTTGTCCACCAGCGCCCTGTGGTATTGCATCATTCTCGAACCCCTTTCCTCTTCGGGAATGAGAGTGGAAAGGTTCTGCTTATACCATGGGTCGAGCAGTGTGTACACCCAGTAATCCGTAGTGGCCAGAATGCGTGTAACGCGAGGGTCACGAGAAAGGCATCCTAACATGAAGTCAGCCATGTGTGCCAGGGTACCTGTACGCAACACATGGCTGTCCTTACTAGGAAGATCACTTTCAGGATCTTCCTCCTCCTCCTCCTCCGGCCATACACGCTGAAAGGATGACAGGCAAGCAGCATGGGTACCCTCAGCAGTGGGCCAAGCTGTCTCTTCCCCCGCCTCCTCATGCTCCTCCCCCTCCTCCTCCTCCTCAACGCGCTGAGATATAGACATGAGGGCGCTCTGACTATCCAGCGACATACTGTCTTCCCACGCCTCCGTTTCCGAGTGCAAAGCGTCTGCCTTTATGCTTTGCAGGGAACTTCTCAAGAGGCATAGCAGAGGAATGGTGACGCTAATGATTGCAGCATCCCCGCTCACCATCTGGGTAGACTCCTCAAAGTTTCCAAGGACCTGGCAGATGTCTGCCAACCAGGCCCACTCTTCTGTAAAGAATTGAGGAGGCTGACTCCCACTACGCTGCCCATGTTGGAGTTGGTATTCCACTATAGCTCTACGCTGCTCATAGAGCCTGGCCAACATGTGAAGCGTAGAGTTCCACCGTGTGGGCACATCGCAGAGCAGTCGGTGCACTGGCAGATTAAACCGATGTTGCAGGGTCCGCAGGGTGGCAGCGTCCGTCTTGGAGTTGCGGAAATGTGCGCTGACCCGGCGCACCTTTACGAGCAGGTATGACAAGTGTGGGTAGCTTTTCAGAAAGCGCTGAACCACCAAATTAAAGACATGGGCCAGGCATGGCACGTGCGTGAGGCTGCCGAGCTGCAGAGCCGCCACCAGGTTACGGCCGTTGTCACACACGACCATGCCCGGTTGGAGGCTCAGCGGCGCAAGCCAGCGGTCGGTCTGCTCTGTCAGACCCTGCAGCAGTTCGTGGGCCGTGTGCCTCTTCTCTCCTAAGCTGAGTAGTTTCAGCACGGCCTGCTGACGCTTGCCCACCGCTGTGCTGCCACGCCGCGCGTCACCGACTGCTGGCGACATGCTGCTGCTGCTGACACATCTTGATTGCGAGACAGAGGTTGCGTTGGAGGAGGAGGGTGGTTTAGTGGAGGAAGCATACACCGCCGCAGATACAAGCACCGAGCTGGGGCCCGCAATTCTGGGGGTGGGTAGGACGTGAGCGGTCCCAGGCTCTGACTCTGTCCCAGCCTCCACTAAATTCACCCAATGTGCCATCAGGGAGATATAGTGGCCCTGCCCGCCTGTGCTTGTCCACGTGTCCGTTGTTAAGTGGACCTTGGCAGTAACCGCGTTGGTGAGGGCGCGTACAATGTTGCGGGAGACGTGGTCGTGCAGGGCTGGGACGGCACATCGGGAAAGGTAGTGGCAACTGGGAACCGAGTAGCGCGGGGCCGCCGCCGCCATCATGCTTTTGAAAGCCTCCGTTTCCACAAGCCTATACGGCAGCATCTCCAGGCTGATAAATTTGGCAATGTGCACGTTTAACGCTTGAGCGTGCGGGTGCGGGGCGGCGTACTTGCGCTTGCGCTCAAACAGTGGCGCTAGCGACGTCTGGACGCTGCGCTGAGAGACATTGCTGGATGGGGCCGAGGACAGCGGAGGTGAGGGTGTGGGTGCAGGCCAGGAGACGGTAGTGCCTGTGTCCTCAGAGGGGGGTTGGATCTCAGTGGCAGGTTGGGGCACAGGGGGAGAGGCAGTGGTGCAAACCGGAGGCGGTGAACGGCCTTCGTCCCACCTTGTGGGGTGCTTGGCCATCATATGCCTGCGCATGCTGGTGGTGGTGACTCCCCAGCTGATCTTGGCACGACAAAGGTTGCACACCACTGTTCGTCGGTCGTCAGGCGTCTCTGTGAAAAACTGCCACACCGTAGAGCACCTTGACCTCTGCAGGGTGGCATGGCGCGAGGGGGCGCTTTGGGAAACAGTTGGTGGATTATTCGGTCTGGCCCTGCCTCTACCCCTGGCCACCGCACTGGCTCGGCCTGTGCCCACACCCTGACTTGGGCCTCCGCGTCCTCGCCCGCGTCCACGTCCTCTAGGCCTACCCCTCAGCATGGTGTATTACCAGTAGTACAGAAACAGAACGCTGTAATTAAATGTGCCGCTTATTGGCCTGTGGTTGGAGGCTCACTTCACTTACCGAACGCACAGCAGAGCCAGGAAATAATTTTGCGCAAGCCTGCTGTAACACTTAGCTGGCTGCATATGAATTAGGAGGACAACTACACCCAGCACAGACCCAGTACACTGAGGACAGTCACAGGCAGCCCAAATAGATTTTTTTTCCCAAATGTTTTTGGAAAGGCCCACTGCCTATATTCAATAAATATGTCTTCTGTCCCTGCCTCACCGCTACTGGCCCTGGAGTATGTAAAATAACTGCAGACTGTTGCACTGTGGACAGGAATACAGCGGTGATGTAACAGCCAACACAGAGCCAGGAAATAATTTTGCGCAAGCCTGCTGTAACACTTAGCTGGCTGCGTATGAATTAGGAGGACAACTACACCCAGCACAGACCCAGTACACTGAGGACAGTCACAGGCAGCCCAAATAGATTTTTTTTCCCAAATGTTTTTGGAAAGGCCCACTGCCTATATTCAATAAATATATGTCTTCTGTCCCTGCCTCACCACCACTACTGGCCCTGGACTATGTATAATTACTGCAGGGCGCATACAGGGCGATATACAAAAAAAAAAAAAAGTGCAACACTGCAAAAAGCAGCCTCCACAGTACTGCACACGGTTAGATGTGGCCCTAAGAAGGACCGTTGGGGTTCTTGAAGCCTAAAATACTCCTAACACTCTCCCTATAGCAGCTCCGGCACCAACAGCACTTTCCCTCCTCTATGTCAGAATGCATCTGTGGCGAGCCGCGGGAGGGGCCGATTTATATACTCGGGTGACACCTGATCTCGCCAGCCACTCACTGCAGGGGGTGGTATAGGGCTTGAACATCGCAGGGGGAAGTTGTAATCCCTTCCCTGTCTTTCTATTGGCCAGAAAAGCGCGCTAACGTCTCAGAGATGAAAGTGAAAGTAACTCGAACATCGCGTGGTACTCGTCACGAGTAACGAGCATCTCGAACACACTAATACTCGAACGAGTATCAAGCTCGGACGAGTACGTTCGCTCATCTCTAGTCGTGATGCTAACAACTGATGCGTCTTTAGGTAAATTCAGGTCACGAACCAAATCATTCAGTTGATGCTGGGTAAATGGCACTGCGGTTTCATCCTCCATACTGTCTAGTTGGTACATCTCATCACTTGTATCACCATCTGAATTGGTGTCTGTTGAGGGCTTGATATTGGGCGGGGATGGCACAGGAATGGATTCACTATTGGGCA